>NC_134579.1:185706989-186369132 GCF_037038515.1 Microtus pennsylvanicus
CAGGAATGAGACAGGGCTGGCCACTTTCCACACACCCTAACTAGAGAAATATAAAAGAGAAAGAAATTAAATGGGTACAATTATGAAAAGAAACCTAGTAATCCACATTTGCCTGGGATGCAGTATTATACATGTGAGATCCCAAAGATTCCACAGACTATTTCTAGAACTGGTCAAGTTGTTTCTTCAGTGGTCTGCTAGGCCATGCCTGTTTGCTGCAGGCTATTTCAGCACAGCAGTTGGACACACAGAAATACTTTTTAAAAATGTAGGAGAGAAATCACTGTGACACTTTCACTTAGAGCTCAAATGGTGCCTGTCCTTGCAATGACTAATGTTATCTGTCCCTTTACCTTCTCTCCCTTATGACTATATCCCCCAATCTTATCCATCTTTTAGTCTTCAAATTCCCGTCATCCCAAATCCATGCACAGGCCTTGTTTTATACCTATACCTTTTATGCTTATGCCTATACTTTTTATACCTATACCTTTATACCCTAATGTCAGGTTGCTCCAATAAGGCTAGAGGAAGGTTGAAGTTATGGCTGTACGTTGCTTTCACATTCTTTGTGTATGTGTGGTGCTGGGGAGTGAACCCAGGGTGTCATGCATACCAGACAAGCACCATATTGTTATGCTGTTTCCTCAGCCTTGCTTGGCGACTTTTGAGTGATGGGTCCACTCTGTGTCTGTCCCTAGTTCCTCTTTAAGGCACGAGTGTGATTGCTATCTCACACTTTGTAGTGGGAGTCCTGCATTATTGCAGTACATAGGTTTAACTATGCGTTTTGCTGAGCACCGAGACGGGTGCAAATTGAGAGTGGGACCGATTTTCTAAAGCATGTTTTTTGACAACAGGGAAGTAGGAGCCAGTTGATTTGGTTTTTCTTCGCATTCCATGCAGAGGCAGAATAGTTTGTGTCATTTTTCTGAAAACGCCTTGAATGGTCAAGCAATCAACTTTCCATTAATCTCCATCCATTTCAGGAATGCCTTCCTCTTTTTCTTCCATCTCCTGCTATGTCTTATGTCACCTTTCCAGCAATGCAGTTCATCTGTGACTTTATATCCTATGTGTGTTTTCTCTAGGGATACTTTTCTACGGCACCATAACTAAGACGAGGTTTTCTTCAAATGTTACATTTTTAAAAAACATCTTAGTCTAGCTACTTACTCCCAAGCCCTAGTTTACAGTTCCTACAGTAAATTTTTATGCCTTTTCCTTAATTCATCTATAACTGTTCTAAATAATTTATCTTTACATTAGATCATAGGATTATTTGGAATTTTATATGTGAAAATCCAACTTTCGATTTCTACAGTTACCCAGTCAGTTGCCTATAGTCTTACTGTTGGTATTCCTCTTTTATATTAATTTATGGTGCAAATGAACATCCGTTAAACTATCTTTTCTAATTATTTACTCTGCACCTATCCTTCTACTTCCTAGAAAAATCTGTTCCCTTGACTATGTGCTCCATTCATGAAATGACTAGGAGATACTTTTATCAGAACTAAAAATAACCAACCGGACACCTCCAGTGTCAATTACCTCAGCATACTGAGCTCACTCACACCTGGCGGTCCGCTGGTATTTCCTATCGCAGGCATTCATGCTGCCAGACAGCCAGTTGCTCCAGGCAGAAACTTTAGAAGGATCCTAAAATCCTCATGTCCGGTTGATTCACCGGACTTGTGAATTCCCTCTCCCAAAGATCTCCAAACTATTCTCTCCTCTCTACTGACTCTGCATTCACTGGAATCCTGTCCTCTGTCACATCTCAGCTTAAATGTCATCTCCTCTGAGAGCTTTTCCAGGCACTGTTTAGGAAGCGTCGGTTTACAGTCACTGCTAACCCAGCTCTTTTCCTTTGGAACTTCTGTAGTTTGTTGTGACCCGCTGCTTACTAACTTATCGTCTGCTTTTCCACTTGCATGTAAGTTCTGCAATAGCTGGGTTATATCCAGTGGGTTTGGTAACTCATTAGTTTCAACTCATTAGTGTAACTCATTTGGTAACGCATTAGTGTCAACTCATAGCAGGCACCTAGTGATATGAAGGAATGAATGGCTGAATAAAAGCATTACATGCTCCCGTCACTATTTGGTTCATTTGCTTTCATTTCCCTTGCTTTTTTTTTTTTTAAACAAACTCCAGTGGCTCAGATAGAGTGTTTATCAAGAACAGATATCTAATCCTGGTACTTTCCAGATTACAGACCATTCCCTCTTGAATGCAGAGAAGATATCATTTTCATTATCACACAAAAAGTGGCAAAAGTACTTTGAATCCACTTTAGGTTTTGACTACTCAAAATGTAATGTACATATCATACACGTACCATACATCAAATGTAATTTACCACAAATATTTTGACAAACAGTCTTAAAATTCATATCATATCTTAAATTCATCATGAATGCAACAACAGCAAAAACCTCCACTGAAGTCAAAGAAAAAATTCATAAATTCATCTCAAGCAGTGTTTCTCAATCTGTGGGTTGTGACACCTTTGTGGGTTGAATGACCCTTTCATAGAGTCCCATGTAAGACACCATGCATATCAGACATTTACAATATAATTCATAGCAGTAGTGAAATTACAGTTATTAATTGGCAAAGGAAATTTTATGGTTGGGGTCACCACAGCATCAGGAAGGTTGAGAACCTCTACTCTAGAGTCACAGCATCAGGAAGGTCAAGAACCACTGCTCTAGAATCACAGCATCAGGAAGGTAGAGAAGCTCTATTCTAGAGTATACTTATTATCTCTTCGAGCATGTTCTCAACTTAATTTTGTTAAATATATTAAATTCTATTATTTCTATCTTTAAAGACATCTTTTGCTTTTATGTTTTGTTCCTATTAATCTTTTTGTTTATTTTATGTTTTCTAGTAAAATATTATCCTTTGGGTAAACTGATTGAAATTTTATGGAAAAGAACTGTATTTTGTGATTAGCCTGTGGGGCTCATTTTATTCATGCCATTTTCTCTTCTACAGATCATAAATTAGAAGATCATGATAAATTTTCAATGACAAGAGCAATGTCCCTGTTTACCCAGCATCTGTATCACCTACTTGTAGAATTTGGACTCTTGGACAGTGGCTAAAAAACTGAATACCTGAATGATTAAATTTTGTTTTATTTTATTTCAGTTTAAATAACCAGTCTTGACTGTGGCTACTGTTTTGCAAAGTTCTAATGTGAGTACCCCAATAAGAAGGCAGAAACTAACAGTCTCTTTGAAAATGCAACATAAAGTTGCAGAGATATTGTCAGGTTTCTTTGTGAAAGAATGCCATTGTTTCAGAAGAGGCCATATGAATGCACAAATATAGACATTGTTGATGAACTTCATCATTTCCAAAAATCTTACACGAAGAAATCACAACCTTAAGGAACTATTTAAAAAGATAATGGTGGTTTTGACAGAAGGTTACTCTCTGAAGACTGACAGAGGGCCTCATTGCCAAGGACAACATCCACACTACTCATTGAATGTAGAAAGGTCAAGCTGGTACAGGTTTGGAGCCTTCACACCTACTTTCTGGTCTCTTTGGTGCTAAAAAAAATATTTTTTTTAGGCTATGGAAAGATAAACCTGGATGCTAACTAAGACACAAAACCCTCTACCTACAATCTGTCCTGCTTGCCAGATATGTTGGGGCATTGGTGGCAGAGAACTTATGGGAGTGGCCAACCAATGTCTAGTTTAACTTGAGGTCTACTCCATGACAGGGAGCCCATGTGCTACATTGCCTTGATAGCCAGGCACTAAAGACTATATTATTACCAAGCACTACTGGAAAAAATCCCAACCAACCAACCAGCCAACCAACCAACCAACCAAACAAACAAACAAAAGCAATGAATTGATTCCTAATGCTATTCTACTATACTCATGGATCTGGAAGAAGTTGGGGGAGGGGGAGAAAAGAACATGAGCAAAATATATTGCAAGAAATCCTCTATGAATAAATAAGAAAATTATTGTTAAAAGATAATTAGCTATTATGGTAACTTCTTGCCCATTGAATTTGAGAGCATAAACAACATAGATAAAGTTCTTAATAGTTACAAATCCACCAAAACTTGTAGAAAAATTGAATTACATAATATGTACTTAAAATGATGAATTTAGATATTGTAATCAAGAAAATTATGGGCTTATGACTTCAGTGGTGGGCTCTATCAGTCATTTTGGGGGAAATTGTAATAATCCTTTATGAACTGCTTCAGGAAGGACCACATTCTAGGTAACTAAATAAGGCCAATATTACCAATTCCTCATCAGAAAAAGTTTGCAAACATTTACTATAGGGTGCTATGTCCCATGGGTACACAGACAAATTCCTTTAAAGTAACAGGTTAATTATTATTGCATTGGTATGCAAACTTTGGTAATTCTGGTATGCAAACGAGTGCACAAATTAAACATATACTATGTTAGGAGTTTGGAGACATTGAAACCATTGCTCACTTAAATTTTTTTATATATAGCTTTCACTGTGTGTGTGCACAAGTGTGTTCATGTTGTGTGTGTGTGCATGCATGTGTGTGTGTAAGCTAAGACCAGACATGAATTCTACATTTAAAAAATTCAGTACACAATACAGTATTCTTCATTATCAAACACAAAAATAGCACAAATTAGTAGATCTAAATCAGAAACATATAAAGGGCCAACACATTGCGGGTACTTGGAGTTTATACATGGTTTATTTGATTTAATATTAAAACTAACTCTACAAAATTCATAATGTAAACCAAAGACAAATAAAACAAATTGTGTTAATATATGTGCAAACGAGTTTATTTTATTGATTTTTTGGTGAATATTTAATACTCTTTTCTCACAAAAGTCTCATTCAAAGAAGAACACTTCCTGTTCCAGTGAGTGCCTGTTGAAAATCTCTAGCTATTATCATACGCTGATATGATAACTTTCCATTCTGATCAGAAACCAGGCAGCAACATCAGCTCTCAACATTTGCATTCCACCTGGGACCATTGCCAGCACCACATGGCCAGGAAATACATGACAGAGATATAGATCAAACAAACGATAGTAATATTGCCTATTTGTATAAAGTATAATTCTGTAAACAATGATTTGATTCATTTGCCCAAAGCAGTAGCATTGTTATTAGTATAGACATTTGAAGACTAAACCGCTTTAAACATTAGACTTTCAATAACCTACGAAACATTTAGAATTAAAGTTTTTAAAGTATATTCAAGACACATGTACTTGAAAACTTCAAAATATGACTTAGAATGTTAAAAACATAAATTTCCGAGTCGCGGTTTGCTTCTGGAATGGAAGTTGCAGTATTGCTCAGATGTCAGTTTCCCCCATATTAATTTGTAGACTCAACCTAGTTGTAGTCAAAGTCCCTATTATCTCTTTTACAGCAGTAGAAATCGCTGAGTTAGTGCTGTGCACTTTATAGAATCAAACATACTCTCATGATCCAACCTGGTAATTGTGATCCTGGGTCCCAAAGATCGGAAGAGTTATGTGCATGCAAATACCTGTGCATAGATGTTCATAACAGATGTTAAGACTCGTCCGAGCTTGGAAGTAAGAAGGAGGCTTAAAAGAATCAGTGACTGCCAGAGAGTGGGGTTGAAAGATGAGAAGGAAGATGAGTTGGCAAAGTAGGGAGTAATTTTAGAGTAATGAAATGACCCAACATAGCATGGATTATGTCCAAATCCATAATCGTGTGTAGTAGCAACCTAGTATGTATGTGCTGTGCAGTCCGAGTGATGACTGGGAGAGCCTGGGTCTTTCAGTTGCAACAAGGTCACCTTGATGAGGAAGTTGGAAATAGAGGACACACACATGCACACACACACACACACACATGCACACACACTCCTTTTAACTTTTGATTAATTTCTATATGAATATAAAACAGTTCTAAAACAATAAAGTAAAAAGTCCAGCTTTATCAATAAAAAATTTTTTATGCATGCAGTTACACATAACTGCCAAAGACCTAGAATAGCTAAATGTTTTGCTTTGTGAAACTAGTATAGGATTTATATTGCCTAACTATGAAGATTGTTCTAAAGCTGTAGTTGCAAGCTATGACAGAGATAAATATGTATGCATATAGTCTACACAGTGAGCTTATTTTGGGCGGGGGAGAGACCAGTTATCAGCTGAGGAGATAATGCCATTCATATTAAATGTTGCCTCATTTGATATGAGAGAGAGAGAAAGAGAGAGAGAACCCTTACCTAAACCTTTTCCTTGTCCACAAACAGCACCGCAATATAGTTGAAAGAAACCACAGATCTAAAAGTAGAAGCTTAGACATGCCTCTAGAAGCTTTCCTGATGAGGAAAGAATCTTGGTGTGGATTCTCATCAATCCTTTATGAGAGTTACTCCCTATTCTACTGAAAGGAAATTGATTGAAAATACTGTAACTTCTAAGCAGCATTTTAAAAATGCATACATCTTAACTATAAACTAAAAAGGAAAATAATCCACATGCATAACTGTATTACTGCAATATGGAAATGTATGCATAAACTTCTTTAGTATGCAAAGCAGGACATACTAACACAAGGACTCCCACATCATATAGAGTTGCAATCAGTCATTTCCACGAGTCTTGGAAATGTTGCACGGATATTAGTGAAGTGGAAATCCACAAAACATTGTCTCAGTTGGGTGAATTGTTGAATCCTATAACATTAGTAAATACAAATTTTTTACTTTCAGACAAGCTGCAATCATATTTCTAATATAAAACAATGCTTTAATCCCAACACTTGACAGGCAGATGCAAGCATATCTCTTAATTCCAGATCATAGTGGGATCCTGTTTCAAATACACACACACACACAGAGAGAGAGAGAGAGAGAGAGAGAGAGAGAGAGAGAGAGAGAGAGAGAGAGAGAGAGAGAGAGAGAGAGAGAAAGGAGAGGCCCATTTAGGAGACCAAGAGGAGGGCATCCTGATCCCCTGGTACACTGACGCAAAGAATATCCTCCTAAAACCTATTAACTTGCTATCTGCGGTCTTGCTGAGAGCCACCTTATCATTAACAACCTCGTATGGAGTGGCCATCTGAACCCAATGACATAAGAACAAAATACTGTTCTCTTGAGTTAAAGGGAAGAAGCAGCCATAACGGAAAAACAGAAATCCTTGCAGACACTTCATCCCTTTTTAATAACGTCCCCTGAGTACAGCAACAGCTTCCAACTAGTGGAGTGATGAGAAACGTTTCAGTAGAACTGAGACAGCTTTAGTCGGCCACCCCCTGCTGTTGCCTAGACAGTCACCTCCCAAGAGGGGCGTCCCCACTGGCAACCTCAATTTCCTAACTCCTTAGCACCCTGGCCTTGGGACAGTCCAGGGTCACCTCGACCTAGGGCAGCTGCACACCGTTTTGCCAGGACTTTGTGAGTAGCAAAAGTTTCTAACTGTACGGCTTTCTGGGAGATAATGTTTTCCATCTGGAGGGATTTCACAGACCCTAAAGAGGCTTGGTGTCAATTACTTTCTTAATGCTAAAGAAGTTTGGATACGTCGCGATAAGGCGTGATTTCCCCCTACCAAGGAAACACTCAGAAGAAATGTCCTTTCAACCAAGGACCCTTTAAAGGCCCAGGCCTGGAAAGGGGTGGGGACTGTCCTTTCTCCCCCCCCCCCCCCACCCTTGGGCGGTGGCGAGGCAGAGCTGGGGAGGGCTGTCTCCTCCCCCTCCCCCCCCCCGCCCCCCTCAGCTGCTCACTCCAGCCTGGGCGGACCAGAGGCAGCAACTTCGTGAGCTCCTGAGGAGTGGATCTGCTCCGGCCACGATGCCAGCGGCGGCGGGGTTCCTCCTGCTCCTGCTCTGGGGGACACTAGAAGGCTCCCAGGCACAGCGATCACAGCAGAGGCGACAGTCCGCAGTGCATCAGCAGAGAGGTACCGTCCAGGGCGCCCTTTCCTGGGACTGCTGCTTCTAACTGACTTCAGCTGGCGATCAGCGGCTGGCTGGGGACCACTTTTTTGCTTTACTTTAGGGCGTATGCTTTGCTTTCTAGCACAAGTAACCGGAACTTCTGCAAATTCACGGTCAGATCCCTGAGTGGGAGGTGCAGGGGAATTACCTCCAGCAGTAGGGACACCAAGCTCTTTCTGCTATTTTTCGCGCTCTAAGTCCTGGAAACTGGTATATGGAAAACTTTTCTAAAGTCCCAGGGCAGGCTTCTTCCAATTGAGAGAAAACGTTTCATCAAGTTGGATTCTATTCCTGCAGAGAAAGGCTTCCCTGACCTGTAGTTTATCTTAGACCTTTGAGTAAAGTACTTTTTTTTTTTAACTTTAGGATCGTGTTTCCAATTATTTATATAAAGTAGTTTAGTATATGGGTAACACATTCATTCTCACAGTAGGAAAACCTCCTCTCGCTTAAAATATGGACTAGACCTCTGCGTGTTTGAAGACCAGGGGCTCAGAGGCACGTTCAGAGGCTTTGCGAAACAACTATATTCAGTGCAACTAAGTCACTCTTATCATCACATCTTAATGTTTCCGTGCACATCTTTCTGTAAAGCTTGGGAGTCTGAAGAGTTATCAGAATTTTTACAAGATGCATACACACAGCATCAAAAAACATAGTTTGTAACAACACATTGATCCAGGACACATTTCCCAGAGCTAAAAGAAAACCACGAATCAAGATAAAAAGCCTTTCAGAAACAAGTGAACTTTATTTCAAAGTACTTACCCTGGAAAGTGCAAAGTCTACAGGAAAAAAGCTTTGGAAAGCGGGAGGAGGTTGAATCTGTTAGAGTTTTCGAATACAACTTTCTGTCTATTAATTAGCGGTGGTCAAGCCATGCCTGGTAGTTCTCCTGTTTGTTCTTATTCTCGGCAGTTCCCACACTCCTGTTTAAGAAGGTATGAACAGATACCCTAAGCTCATCACCGTAGCCTCTGATTATAGTTCCGAGAATAAAAATGACTTCCAGTTTCTCTAGATAACTTCCTTCTATTTTGGCAGAGGTGAAATGAGGTCAGTGTGGTATAAATAATAGAATTACTTGAGACTGTGCTTTGGGGGAAACATGGTTGGCTGCTGGTTTGAAAATGCTACATTTAACTTTTTTTCCTTTCTTCAACTGGGATTAGCAACAGGTGGGGTACTTCAACACTATTGGGCTTTGGGAGAGATAGGCTGGGTCTGTGCACTCTCCTCCACTGAGAATAAGGCAGAGCTTCAACCTTGTGGTCAGCAGCCGAGTTCCTGGGAATTTTCTCTGCGCTCTCTCTCTCTCTCTCTCTCTCTCTCTCTCTCTCTCTCTCTCTCTCTCTCTCTCTCTCTCTCTCTCCCCCATGCTTTCTTCTTACATCTTTTTATTTATTTTCTTGTGGTGGGGTGCACACACGACCGTGGCATATGTGTGGTAGTGGTCAGAGGTTACTTTGGAGAGGTCAGAACTTCCACCGTCCAGATTCTGGGCATAAAATTTATAACATCAGGCTTAGGCAAGCGCCCTTACCCAAGGATCCATCCCTTCTGGCTTTGTTAATGTCTTCGCTATAGTCATTTGTTATAGTTACTGCAATATATTTTGAGATTGGCTCCAGGATAAGTGATTTAAATTTGCTAATAATAAAAGTATATTTAAAATATATTTTATGATGTCTTAAATTAGTGCAGGTGCCTTATAATTTAATTTACGTATGAAGAAATCATATAACAATTATAAGATCTGTTTTCTTATTCAGTTATCCTTATCCCCACAGGACTAATTTAAAATACAAGGCTTGGAGTAGTAGCATCAAGAGTTCTCATAACTGATGAGAATATTGCCATTTTCGGAAACTAAACGTGTAGCCAGTATTGTTTATGCTCACATTTCCTTTCCAGGGTGTCAGGGTCTCTTTCCTTTCCTTTTAGAAGGCTGGTTTCCTTTTGATATTGCCTATCAGTAAGGTCACTGAATTTGGTTGGACAAAAAGTGCGTTCTTGGCTACCATCAACTTTTCTGGTTTTGATTATATGTTCTAGCAATGACCTTCATGTCCTGGCACTAACTGTGAAGGATTTCTGTTTTCCGTTATAGACCAGTACTAGGTTATTAAGGATGTTGACTTGACTTGCAGTGTGTTTAGACTTTGTAACACAGTGGTTCTCTACCTGTGAGTCTCGACATCTTTGGGAAGTGAAAAGACCCTTCCACAGGGGTCGTTTATCAGATAACTTGCATATTAAATATTACATTATGATTCATAACTGTAGCAAAATTGCAGTTATGAAATAGAAATATGAGTAATTTTCTAGCTTGGGGTCACCACACCCTTGAGGAACTATATTAAAGTGTCACGGCATTAGGAAGGTTGGAAACCACTACCATAGCAGAATTAGAACCCTAAGCAGGTTTGATTTATTTGCCTCTCCTTTTTCTTGAAAACATTGCACACTTTCTATAGAATATTTAATTAAGGTGTGGATATCAGTGATTTAATAAGTTTGATTTTATAAAGAAAAAAATTCACTATCCTGTTAATATAAAAAAGTAGAGTGATTGAGGCAAAGTGAATATACCTTTCAGCACAGCAATAAATAAAATGGTCTCTGATATTTAGGTGATTAATATATAGAAGCAGAAGCATAACAGTATGTGTTCTTCAACTCAGGGATAAATAGTTTCCCAAGAATATTGGACAGTGAGTGAAATCAATCTCGTGGTATGACAGTTCTCTTGTGCTGCCTGTATAGATGAAAAACATACAATTTAAGATGTCAGAACTTCAGTCAGTCTGAAGATAATCTATTGGTCTAAATTTGGTTCGTGGTAAATAACAGGTCCAGACGTTTCAGAGATCTCCACACCTGGATCATGGAGCCTGCAGGAAATTAGTGTATTATTCATATCCAGATGTTAAATGATTCATTCTCTTCTGCAAACGTACTGTGCTCTTATAAATGTGCAGGAGTGAGGATGACAAACCCCTTGTGAATTGCAGCAGTTTTAGAGTGAATATATAGTTTGGACTGTGGCAGAAAGGACGGCTTTCATCTACATCCACATAGAAACACAAAATGAACACAGTTGTGTACCTGACTGATAAACTCACAGGCAGTGGGGCAGCGGTTAAGGATTTGGAAAGATGTTCACGGGAGACTCAGTCCATGGGAAGACATCTTATTGAAGAATAAGGGAAAAGAAAGGGAATATAAGACATGTTCAGACCTCAAGGGGTTAGCACATGAAAAGGATGATGACGGTCTTTCTGAATTTGGTCCATAGATGAATGTGAGGAATAGGAAGGGTCTACTCCAACACAAAGCGGAATCCTGCTCCGTTTGCCCTGCCATCCCTACCGCTCATTCCAAAGAGTTGGAGAATGACGAGGAGGTCCGTGTCTCTAAAATGTCCACCTGATGATAAAATGCACAACTGGCCAGGTGTCCCTGAGGAGAAGATGCTATGCAGAGGGGAAGTTACACCATGTGATGTTTTCAGTTTCAAGATTCTGGAATTATAATTCTTGTTTTGGAGCAAATATGTGTCTCTCAATCTCTGGATTTTTAAAAATGTCATCAAAATGTTACACGTGTTTAAGTGTGTATTTAAATGCCTTCTGGAATTTAAAATAAAAACATGTTTGGGACAAACCTTGCTCATTTTTGGCAAAAATATTTAAACATTTCGTAAGGCAATTCTTCGTCACTGACAATCACATGATTTTAAAACACTGAGTGTTATAAAATGTGAGAATCGTTTATAAATGACCATCAAGATATTGCTATGGGGTTTATTTGGGTCATAAACCTAAATTTATTGTTAACCCATGTTTTGCCACTTTTATGACTTGGTAGGTTATTTACAGTTTTGTAAAAATTCTTCAAAACAGATAAAACTGAGAATAAGAATATGTTTAAAATTGACTATGATTTATATAACAGAGTTAATAAAGTTGATATAAACACTTCCAATTTCACATATCAGTGTATGAAGTTTTCAGTATGGAGCCTTAAAATTATTTTCATCCAGGGTATCATGCAAATTACTGAATTGCATCTGTATAAAGGATGTTGATCATTAAGAAGCAAATATTGGGCATTCTTTCCCCCATTCTCCTTCAGCTTGCTCTTTGACACCTTTAACTATGGTCATTGTAAAGTCCAATCATGTAACCCGAAGGCTCTAGCCAAAAATAATGATGGCTGCCGGAAAAAAATAATCTTATATTTTATGGGAGGGATTAGGTAGAGGGAGATTTCCAAATGGAAGACTGGGGGATGACTCTGAGTGTCTGAGTGAAGGGTTTGTGGTATGGCATGAAGATAAAGAAATGAGGATCCTGGGAATTCTCTGCTGAGCCAGTGTAACTGGATTGAAGAACTCCAGGTTTACTGGGGGAATCTTCCCTCAGAAGTGAGATGGAGAAAAATGAAGGAAGACACTGACGTTGATCTGTGGCTCCCACATTAGCGCGTGCACACACAGAACTACACATACATGTAGATGAAATACAAATCCACACTTACACTCCAAAATTTCCCAGATAATTTCTACTATACTACTATGACTGTGAATAAAAACATGTGCTTGATGGTACCTTTCCCAGCTCATGGACCTCACCTTTATTCACTTAAAGCAAAGCATTGCTGCTACTCATCACTTCACACATCTAGAAAATGCTGAATGTTTGACAATATGAATGTGCTGAACCTCTAAGATTGAAGCACTACTTCTTTTGGTCCAAATAGAGATAATTGAGTTATTAATAGGTAAACTTCATAATGTATTTCATACCTTTCTTCATGGCAAGTGTTAGGATTAGAGGGCCACACATCTGTCCACAATTGAAGTAGAATATTTAGTAAGACCAGAGGATGGTAACAACATTAACCTGGACCATAGACTGCGAAATCAGTGGGGTGGCTGACTGTTTAAATTATAGAATACAGAGGATTTAGGTTGTGCTTAATTTATGTCAGCATGGTTCTCCAGTAGGATTTAACTTTGATGGTGAACAGAGTTAGAAATATTCCCAAGTAGAGAGTGATTACAATACTAATAATCAATAATAATAGTAATAAATAATAATAGTTGTTGATTATTATTATTACCTGTCAAGGTTGCAGGTCTTAATTTAGCAGTTTAGAGGCCGAAGGCTTGCTATTCCTCCCATAAGTTATTCCACTTTTAATATAAAAGATGAAACTGAGTATTCCATCTTTTATTTTTTATAGAAGTCCAAGTTTGATGAATAAAAAAAATAAAAGATGGAAGTTAGAAAAAAAACTGATTAGTACAAGATTCATGTCAAGGTTTGTGTATGTAAATCAAACAGACAGATATAAGATTGACACAAATCCCTAATCCCTATCCTAATGGATACATTTAATTGGATAACCATGGGGTATCAGGAATATGATCAATATATAATGAAGTAACACAGTCACACATAAAACAGAATATGGTCCATATAAACACCTGGACAAGCTTACAGAAGAGAGATGGGGCCCTAGGAGAGCAGGAAAATTGACCACTATTGTAAATGGATTGGGAAATGTTGACCTCCATGAGGAAGGTCAATTTGAACAAATGCTTACATGTAGAGCAGAATGTCATTGCAGGTAACAGGTGAAAGAGGAATCCCCAGTCAAAAAGCAGAATTGACTGGGACCAAGTAGAGGGCTCAGAGAAAAAAACATGACTTAGATCACACAGCTTTGACAATTGTAAATATTTTGCTTTGTAGTCTAAGTGATATGGAAGGGGTTCATATTTTGTCCAGAGTTAACAAATGACAGACATCATATCTAAATATTTTTAATTGTTTTTATTGAACTATATATTTTTCTCTGCTCACATCCCTTCCTCTCCCCCCTTTTACCCTCTACCACGATTCCCATGCTCCCAATTTACTCCATCATTTTCTACTTCCCATGTACATTAGATCCATGTATGTCTCTCTTAGGGTTCTCTTTGTTCTTTAAGTTCTCTTGGACTGTGAATTGTAGGCTGGTTTTCCTTTGATTTATGTCTAAAAGCCACATATGAGTGAGTACATGTTACATTTGTGCTTCTAGATCTGGGTTACATCACTCATTATGTTGTTTTCTAGCTCCATCCATTTGCCTGCAAATTTCAAGATGTCATTGTTTTTTTCCCACTGTCTAGTACTCCATTGTACAAATATACCACAGTTTTCTTATTCATTCTTTGATCAAGGGGCATTAGGTTGTATCCAGGATCTGGTTATTACAAATAATGCTGCTATGAACATAGCTGAACATATGTCCTTGTGGTAGGATTGAGCATCCTTTTGGTATATACCCAGAAGTGTTATTGCTGGGTCTTGAAGTAGATTGTTTCCTAATTTTCTGAGAAATCACTATACTGATATCCAAAGCAACTATACCAGTTTGCACTCTTACCAGCAATGGAGGAGTGTTCCCCACATCCTCTCTAGCATAAGTTGTCATCAGTATTTTTGATCTTGGTCATTCTTATAGGTATAAGATGGAATCTCAGAGTTGTTTTGATTTGTATTTCTCTGATGGCTAAGGATGTTGAGCATTTTCTTAAGTGTCTTTCAGCCATTTTAGATTTCTCTGTTGTGAGTTCTCTGTTTAGGTCTGTACTTCATTTTTTATTGGGTTATTTGTTCTTCTGATGACGAATTTCTTGAGTTCTTTGTATATTTTGGAGATCATCGCTCTGTTCAAAGTTGGGTTGGTAAAGGTCTTTTCCCATTCTGTAGGCTGCTGCTTTGTCTTGTTTGCTGTGTCCTTTGCTTTACAGAAGCTTCTCAGTTTCAGGAGTTTTCGTTTATTAACTGTTTCTCTCAGTGTCTGTGCTGCTGGGGTTATATTTAGGAAGTGGTCTCCTGTGCCAATGCGTTCAAGTATACTTTCCACTTACTCTTCTATGAAGTTCAGTGTGTTTGGTTTTATGTTGAGGTCTTTGATCCTTTTGGACTTGAGTTTTGTGCTTGGTGATAGATAAGGAACTATTTTCATTCTTCCATGTGTTGATATTTAGTTATGGCAGCACCATTTATTGAATATGCTTTCTTTTTTACATTTTCTATTTTTTGCTTTTTTGTCAAAAATCAAGTGTTTGTAGGTGTGTGGTTTGATATCTGGGTCTTCTATTCAGTTCTATTGGTCCTCCTGTTTGTTTATGCTAATACCAGGCTGTTTTCAGTACTGTAGCTCTGTAGTAGAGTCTGAAGTCAGGGATTGTGATGCCTCTAGAAGTTCCTTTATTGTTTTTGTTTGTTTGTTTATGTTTTTTGAGACAGGGTTTCTCTGTAGCTTTGGAGCCTGTCCTGGAACTAGATCTTGTAGACTAGGTTGGCCTCGAACTCACAGAGATCCACATGCCTCTGCCTCCGAGTGCTGGGATTAAAGGCATGAGCCACCACCACTCAGCTCCAGGAGTTCCTTTATTGTACAGAATTGTTTTGCCCGGTGGAGGTGGTGCATGCTTTTAATCACAGCACTCGAGAAGTGTGTGTGTCGGGTGGGGGCGGGGGGCAGAGTCCAGGCTGGTCTACAAGAGTGAGTTTCAGGGCAGGCTCCAAAGCTACAGTGAAACTGCATCTCAAAAAAATAACAATCAAACAAAAAACAAAACAAAACAAAAACAAACCAATTGTGCTGGAGAGATGGCTCATGTTAAAGGCTAGGCATACAACCAAAGCATACCTAAACCTTTTCTCACAGCTCACTGGGACTAGACCCAATGTCCAAGAATTTGATTATTTTCTGTTCTTCTCTTCTCCCAGATATCCTGTGCATGGAGGATGTTAAATGAGTCCATGTTGCAGAAGATTCTGCCTCAAATTGCTTCTCTCTGTAAAACTCAGATATCTGATCTGAAATGTCTTCCTTTTGTCATCATCAATACTGTCCCACAATTCAAAGTGAATGCTTTTGGGAGGGCCATCTACAGCTCTCTGTAGATTCTGCCAGTGCACTCAGAATTACACTGTGGACTGCTAAGGGTAAATTTCACTTGCATGCACTTTAAAACAAAGTAAGGTGTTTTCAGTCCCGCCTAGATTCATCTGTTCTTTGGAGTTGCCTTTGTTAATATCCATTTCAATATCAAAGCTAAACTTTAAACATCATTGTTAAAATGACAGAAAGATGTATTGGTCTTATGACCTCTTTTATGAAATGAACTTTGAAACATTGCCTATTATACGAACAGAAGTTTATTCTCTGTTCTGTTTCGATTTTTATAAATACTTTAAGGATCACTGTAAATCTTACAGTGACCTTTAGACCAAAGTAATGCGATTTGGTCATGATTTAATTCTGTCATTTAAGACAAAAGTTGCATGAAGAAAATTGCTTAGCTTTTCCCTTAGGCCGTCTCTCTTTCATTCTCTTTTAGTATCTTGCTAGAGAATAAAATAGAGTAGTGGAAAGAGATTATTTTAGCATTACATTTTAAAGAAGACATATGCAGAAAATTGCACTTACATCTTTCATCTTAAAAGGCACCGGTAATTACTATCTCAGATGCTTTTGAGACAATCTAAAATTTACATGGTGAATGAAATCTAAAGACTTGTCAAAGATACAGAAGATAAATTAATTTTTCCCTTAAGTCATCTTTCTTATTATTTTTATTTTTTGAAGTAAGGCTTCATGTATTCCAACTTGTCTTGAAACTTTGCTGTGTAACCAAAACTGGCTTTGAACTCCTGACGCTCCTACTTTCACGTCCAAGGTGCTGGGATCACAGGTGTGTGTTCCCAAAAATCTTTTTGAATTATCTTCATCCAAGACTCTGACAAGCACACCATTACACATGTTAGCAAGGGCTCTACTACTAAATTTAATTTGGAATTTTTTTTTCAATTTTTCAATTTTTATTTGGAGATGTTCCGTTTAGTAAAAGATCATGAAGTCAATTCTATTGGGGATTTATTCCTCATAACACCATGAGGAACTTAATCCCATTCAAATAACAGGCTAATCTATGCAAATTCTGAATCATGAACTGTGTGAGAGCTTTCTGGTGCCTGGCACTTAGACAAGTCGCCTTGTGCAATGCCACAGTCGTTCTCTCTGTATGGTCCTCTCAGCTGACTCTGAGCTGCATGTCTCCCCAAGTCTCTTTCTTCAACTGCTTTTGGGTGCCAGATGGTTCAAGTTGGTGTATTTAGTAGAGTGCATGCACTAGTCTATTTACTTACATGACTGGGGTATTTAATAAGTTAATATAATTATGCTCACCTTATAGAAGGATGGGGATAGATATACTGCAGTCTATGAAGGACAAAGAACAACCCCAGTGTAGTTTTGGTCTTTGAAGTTCATTGTTGTTCTTCTGATTTTATGAGTCCTAAGACATTATCTCTTTTGGAGTTTCAGATGTTCATGTTTTAGAAAATGCCTTAAAATTTATATCTCCCTCTGTGAATTATGTTATCTTAATTTGAAAACAGAGAGCCATGAACTTGTACTCTTCAGAGGCCATCTTCACTTAAACTAATATTCTACATAAAACCTTGTGAATGTATAAACATACTAAAACTATATACCAATCTAAGGATTTATTAAATTTTAATCTTTAAATTGCTAGAACACTGTGACTCTCTGAGAGTCTAACAACGCTTTCACAGGGGTTACCTAAGACCATCTGTGTATCAGTTATTTACATTATGATTCATAACAATAGCAAAATGACAGTTATGAAATATCAACAACAATAATTTTATCTTTGGGGGTCACCAAACATGAGGAACTGTATTAAGGGATTCCAGTATTAGGAAGATGGAAAACCACTGCTCTAGGACTTGGATTACTGTAGTATGAAAGTATTAATTGGCTATTTATAGGCTTTTCTGGAGATACTTCTGCAGGCTAGAAGCAATAATGTTTATTATGAAATATATCTAACAATAAAAAAGTCACTCAGCTTGTAAATGTCAGTGAATGAAAGAATAAGAGTTCTTGAGAATTAGATAACGGTTAGGTTAAAATTTCTACTAAACAGAAGAAAAACACTACAGACCTCATAAAAATGCTCAGACTTCCCCTTGCAGGTGAACTTAGTGAAGAGTTTTTTCAAGTTGCTTGTATTTCATTGTCTTGTGCATGTGTAAATATCCTGAGTGTCAATATCTATGAACTGATCAAAGGTCCTTCATTAGTGCATTTAGTATACTGAATACATTGCCTTTGGATTTATGGTCTCTTAAGCCACTGATTTTAGATATTTTAAAAAGCATAATCTTCGTTGAGTGTATATATATTATATATCATATTTATTGTGTCTTTCCCCAAAGTCCTAATAGTAGTCACAACTTCCAGGCCCATTGCCTGATGTACTTTTTGCCATGATTAAGTAAGGCTTAATATAAGAAGAAGACCACGAACTAGTGCAATTGCTGTGATAAGGAGACTGTCTCTCAACTATCTCTCAGGAGGCGTATGTGAAACACTCAACATAAATCAGCTTCCAGTAGGCCCTCGGTAATGTGAATTAGTCTAAAGGCTGACATATTGCCAAAATTCTCTAGCTCGACAAAATGTGTTTCCTCGACACCATGGCCTGCTAATTTCAGCCAAGATGATTTGTGAAAGAATTTGATTCTGCACTTGAGGCAGAAATGTATGAATTGAAATATAATTATAATTTCTACTGTAGTATTCTGAACTTTGTGGCTTAGCCTGTAATAATTACTTAGTATGACATATCTCCTGATGCGTTCAATCCCCACATACATTCACCTGTTTTAGAAATAGCTCTGAATAGGAGAAGCATGGACATGGAAGATCGTAAAAATTAAATTGATAAAATTACTATTTAACTAATATAAAAATGTTGAAAGGTAGAGCTTATCTTATTAGTAACATAATTGAGTTAGAAAAAACATGTGAAAATGATTGGCAGTGAATGAATGTTTGTTACTTCTTTTTGATTTTTCCTTTGAATAGTAGGCTCAATATTGATATTTTCAGTACACATCAAAATAATTTTGCTCACCAAAACAAAGCACCCTAAAATATTCTTTTAATTAACCCTAAGAGACTCCATATGGCAAAACTATTTCACTGTCAAGGTGTTGAAAAATTCTGTCAGGGTTACTCAGGTCAGCATGGGAGCTAGCAGGAAACACAAGCTTCTATAATTAACTTATCTTTGTGTAAGTAGCTCAGTGTGAGAAGTAATTTGAAACAGACAAAACTATGCCAGGAGTAGAAGTACATTTTGACTCTGCACTTTTTCCAGTTAAAAGTTGATAGCTGGTTTTCATTGTCTCTCAGTTTTAGATACTTGTTCAGCAAGTATTGATAAAGTACTTTTTATCGATCCCTGTAACAAATTGAGTGAATTGAGAAAAATACACCACAGAGTTTTTAAAAGTTAGTTATTATTCCTAGTCTATAAAGTTTATATCTTTGATTGACATCTGCTTTGGTGAGGTCTACACAATATCTCAAGATAGTTGTTTTTATATTGATTTTCCCTAAGGACAAATAATTGTATTAAAACACAGTTTTAATACTACACTGGAAAGAGATATTAAAAACATCTTATATTAATTATACAAAAGAATGTTTTTGTTTTTGTTTGTTTTGGCTTTTTGGTTTTTTTTTTTTTTTTGCAACAGGGTTTCTCTGTGTAATAGCCCTGGTTTTCCCGGAACTAGCTATACAGAATAGGCTAGCCTTGAACTCACAGAGATCTGTCTACCTCTGCCTCCTGAGTGCTGAAATTATGCTGTAGGAATTCCTACAGCCAGTAGCCTTTAAGTTATCTGCCCACTTGGGCATGGCCTCTTATATTATATATGCCGATGTAAAGTGGGCATCTGGCCTCTTTTCTGGCTGTGGGATTTGGTTGCTGTTTCCCTTTGGAGCGAGGATTGGGATCTGTGAATCTACCCCTAAATAAATAATCTTTTATTATACTCACTTCTGAGCTAGTGTGGGATTTCTTTTTAGTGTCCTTCTTCAGGATTAAAGACATGCACCACCACCAAGTGGCTCAAAATAATGGGTTTCATTATGATCTTTTAATAAATGTGTATACTGTACATCGATTATTATTCAAAACCATCTTCTCCTTTCTCGTCCATTTGGATCTTCTTTTCCTTAAAGAATTTCTTTCTGTTTCCTCCTAAAACAGAGGGAAACTTTTATTGTTGTTGTTATTATTATTATTATTTTGTCTTTTGAGACAAAGTTTCTCTTTTTAGCTTTCAAGCCTATCCTGGCACTCTCTTTGTAGACCAGGCTGGCCTTGAACTCAAAGAGATCCACCAGTCTCTGCCTCCCAAATGCTGGGATTAAAGGCATGCACCACCAAGCGCCAAATGAGAGGGAAACTTTTAAAGCTTCTATCTCATCTTTATTGGTTTTGTAAATCATGCTAGAAACAAGAGCTGACATGTTTCATAATCAAGCTAACATTCTTTTCCCTTTTTGGTCATATAGCCTTTTTATGTTGAGATATATTCTTCCTATTCTATTTTTCTTCAGAATTTTTCTTTAATTTGAAAATAGACGCTAATAATGGATTCTCCTTCTTCAACCCCCCCCCAGATCATCTTCACCTTCTCACTCACACAAATCAACACTCTTTCTTATTCTTTCTCATTAGAAAACAAGCATCTTAAAAATGATAACAAGATAAAATAAAATAAAAATAAAGAAATCATAATGGTATAAATCAAAGATAGCCAAAGATAAACCAAAGATAAAGCACAAGAAAAAACATAAGAATACAGAGACACCACATTCACACACATCAAATACCCATAGAAGCAAAATTGGAAACAGTAATGTATAAGCAAAAGGCCTATAATGTTAAAAAGAATGAAAGGAATAACAAGAGAGAAAGAGAGAGAGAGAGAGAGAGAGAGAGAGAGAGAGAGAGAGAGAGAGAGAGAGAGAGAGAGAGAGAGAAAGGGAGACTACACAAAGTACTATGAAATAAAACAAAGAAAATACTTCAAAAATACTAATGAGTTCTTCTTGTGTTGGCATGATCATGGGGACTGCCCTTAAGTGTAATTTATATACCCAGTGAGACTCTATTGGAAAAAAAAACCCCTAATTTTTCCTTTGTGAGAATTTATCAACTGGAGATAGCTTTTAGGTTAGGGATGGGGGTTTGGGTTCACTTCCCCCCACAGTACTGGAGCCTCATCTGGCTTAGACCTCTGCAGGCCCTGTGCATGCTGCCACATTCTCTGTGAGTTTCTATGTATACTAGTCCTGTTGTATTGAGAAGACCTTGTTTCTTTGATATCTTCCATATCCACTGGTTCGTACAATCTTTCTTCCTTCTTTTCTAGAGTTCTCTGGGCCCTAAGGAGAGGAATTTGTTGGAGACAAGCCATTTATGAATGAATATTTCTAGGCTTCCCACTCTCTGCACTTTGTCCACTTGTACACCTCTTCATTTGTTTCCATTTACTGCAGGAGAGAGCTTCTCTAGTGATGGTCGAGCAAGACACTGATCTATGAGAATAGCAGAATGTTCTTAGGAGTCATTCCTTTAACAGAACCTTAGTTGTGTTTCCCCTTGGTCCATAGCCTATTTAGTGCCAAGTTCATGATCATCTGAGCATGTCAGGCATGGTTTTCATCTCATGGAGTGATTGGTTACTGCCACAATGTTTGTTCCACTATTGTACCAGCATATCTTACAGGCAAGTCAACATTGTGTGTGAAACTATTTGTAACTGGGCTGGTGTTTACCTTTCTCCTCTTGGAGGATACAGAGTACCTTCCAGTACCATGAATATTTGTCAGTGGATGAAGGCTTTAGATAGACACCATGTGACGTTTCTGTTCAGTGAGATATGTAGGTGCTGTCTTTAGTAATAATGACTTATCATTAATTTGTAGAGAACAACTAATAGCCTTGGCTTTAACCTCTGTTGATTCATGGTTTTCATTTGGCCAGCAACTTGATTAGATATAAGACATTTCTGGCACTGAAAATTTTATTTGGTGGTGAGAGAGGTCTAGTTTGGGTTTTGTCTCCTCTGTTATTTGGTGATTCTATTTAGATTTCTTTCATATATGTATAAAGAAACTTCTACTATATTAGTTTTCTATATGATCTGTCAAATGGCCTATAGTTTTAGCTGTTCCTCTCCAAATTCTCTTCCTCATCCCTCTTTTCCCTCTACTTTCTGGTCTGATCCTCCAGTTCCAGCATCCTTCCTTCATCCACAACTATCTAGTCCCTTCTCCCTTTCTAGGGAGATCCTTTTTCCCCCCATAGTCTATACCTAACCTCTGTGGTTATGTGAATCGTGGCAATGCTTATTGAAAACTTAACAGCCAATATCTACATTTAAGTGAATACATACCACATTTGTCATTTTGTGTCTGGATTACCTCACTCGGGAAGATTTTCTTATAGTTCTCTCCAATTATATACAAATTTCATGATTTCATGTTTTAACAGCTGAATAATATTCCATGTGTAAATGTACCATATTTTCTTCATCCATTTATCAAACATTCTTTTTCATTTCCTTTACTTTCTTTCTCAACCATTTGTAGAATATTTTCTACTTTGCGATTGATTTTACACATTGTGTTCCTTTTATGGTGTACTCTGAGAAGTACTGAGGAGGAAGCACTATTTTAAAGCTTCTCAATTTTTCAAGTTTGCAAAATTTACATTCTTGTATTAATTTTCTTGGAGACAATCTTTTTCTTTTCTCTTTTCTAAAGTGTCTTTTGTGATGTCATTGTTCACTTAATTGTGAATTAATTTCTGTTGGCCTTTCCTGAAGATTTCAGGCTGTATCCTGTTTTCATATCTGCTTGATAAAAATATTTAGAGAAATAAAATTTAGGTTCCCTCAGTAGGTTATTAACAAAATAAGAGAACACGAAGTTGCAAGGTGGTTGGGAAGTGGGGGGAATCTAGGAGGAGTTAAGATGAGGAGTGGGGATATATATGGTTCAAATACATTGTATGAAATTTTCACTGGATTAATAAAAAGAAATCCACTTAAAACCAGAAAACACTAACCAGGTTTTACACACACACCCCCCCCCCCCCCACACACACACACAATTTAAAAGCAAGCAGTTACCTTTTTTATTTAAAAATTTCCCCCAATTTCAGATAAAAATTATATATATCATACATGCATACAATAAAACCCACTCTTCTCCCCCTCCAAATTCCCCCCATATCCTCAGCCCGTCTTCCTTCCAACTTCATCTGATTTTGAAAATAATCTCACTGGATCCACTTAGGGTCCAAGTATGCAGGACACAGAGCATGGACAGCCTCTTAGGGCTAGCGTTCCTGAAGAAAACTGACTTTCTTTCCCCACAAAGCCATAATTGCCAAAATATTTTCAGCAATGGTGGAACTTCATGAATTCATCCATTACCTATTGGATAAATAGGATGTTGGCTGGCTTGAACTTACATAGGTCTTGTCCACGTAGTCACAGCTGCTGGGAGAGCAGACTTGATTCTTTAAATGTATATTGACATTCACTTTGTAGTCTAATGTTTGATCTCTCCTGGAGAAGACTCCATGTATGGATGAGGAATTCTGCACTAAAGTTAGCTGAAATGATGCAAGAATATCTGCTAGTGCCGCTGACTCTTTGTAGTATAGGTTAATGCTGTCATTGTTTATTAATGTTTTGTTTAAATGATCTGTCCATTAATGAAAATATGATCTTGAAGTATTTACCGATTATTATGTTGACTCCATCTCTCCCGTGAATCTAATAATGTTTTCTTACTTAATTGTGTGCTGTATTGTTGGGTGTACATATGTTTATCATTGCTATTTTCTCCTATTTAGTTCTTTTTTATCATTATATAGTGGTTGTCCTTAATAGTTGCCTCTTTTTGTCTTTATTTTTTTAAAGTTGGTACTTAAAATTTTAACCTGCCATAAATCTAGCTACTTCTTATTTTTGTTTGGTTTGCTTAGAATATCTTTTTCTAATCTTTAAATTTTACTTTATGTCTTTACTGAACAAGTTCCTTTCAGGCAGATTATTGTTTGATGGGTTTATCCCTTTGTTTTATTTTAATCCTTTCCATCCTGTTGACTGATGAATTTTATCTTTTATATTATTAGTGAGAATTTAATCCGATCATTTCATTAAATGTTAACTATTTTCTGTTTTAATCTTTTTTTTGTCTCATTTCTCATTTTATATCTTTTTGACTTGTTCTCTCCTTTGTTTATTTCATTGTGGTTACTGGAATTGATTCTTTTATTTTTCTCTGGCTTATCTGCTTCACAGTGAATGCTTTCCTGTGCTTCCAGGTTGTTGTTTGTCATCTTTTACTTCTAAATGCCCTTTAAACATTTCTTGTAGTGTTAGTACAGTTGTGATTATTTTCTTTAGATTTACTTGTGGTGGAGTGTTTGTTTCTAAATGCTTTCTGAAGGATAAGGACGGCTTTTAGAACTTTGCCTAACTTTGACAAGGACCTCATGATATGCTTTATAATATATCAGGGTACAGAATTACATCCAATTGGCCCCTTTATGATGCTGATCGAATATAAATTCTATCAATGAAGTTCCTGGTTGCCAGAACCATTAGTTCTAGAACTATAATTTTGCATCAGCAATCCAGTTCTTTTGAGCATTAAGCATTAAGCATGCACATCTTAAAATGAAATTTTCTGGAGGTTGAGTTCTTGTTGGTTCAGTGAATTTTTTAGCCCATTTCAATTAGTATCTCCAACTTTAAAATTGTCCCAGTAATAATAATAGGTTTTTTAGGAGAGTAGTCTCAAGATTACAAGGAATTCATATCAGAAGAGAGCAACAAAGTCATTATCCAACGTCTTTACTCAGTGTGGAGTTTTCAGCATGACTAAATAGAGCTTAAGACATGTAGGATCTAGCCCAATTGGCCATAGCTTTTGTTTGATTAGAGGTAGTCACATGCTGGTCTAAGTTGCACTACCCTGTTCTAGATGGTAGTTCTGTATACGTCATGTCAACACATGTATACGTCATGTCAACACTCAGATATTTACTGGGCCTCGCAGAAGGACCTTTTCTAATACTAAGCATAAGTATTCTGTGTTCCCTTACTTCCTTTTCCTCTACCTTTCCCCAACTTAGACAGTAACACTAGTACCCACCTATTGAATAAAATCAGACACATAAAGGATACCATGAACTTTTTTTCTTCCCCTCACCTCCACATCTAAATCACCAAGGCATCTGTCCCTATCCCACCAACCATTACTGCATGTGCTTTCACACATTTTTATCCTTGCCGCTGCCTGCACTGAAGCACTCTTGTCTTGCCTAGGAGGCTACGACAGCTGCTCTTTCAGTCTTTTTGCCCTGTTTATAATCCATTTTTTCCAGGCAACAGCTAGTGTGAGCTCTGAAAAGAGAAAATCGTATTAGATACGCCTCCTCCGAAGGGATTCACAGAATTCCAGTTTAAGGAAATAAACGCTTCATCGTTTACAAAATTATTTGTGAGTCCCTATGTCTTTTCTGATCTCAAACTCTTCTGTTACATTTCAGCAGTAATGAGGGCTTCCTTCTATTCTTCAAACATGTGAAGGTTGTTTACACTCCTTATACTCCTCTTCTCTTCTCTTCTCTTCTCTTCTCTTCTCTTCTCTTCTCTTCTCTTCTCTTCTCTTCTCTTCTCTTCTCTTCTCTTCCCTTCCCTTCCCTTCCCTTCCCTTCCCTTCCCTTCCCTTCCCTTCCCTTCCCTTCCTTTTCCTTCTCTCCCTCTCCCTTCCCTCCTCTTCTCTTCTATACATAGTTCCCTTAGTGTGGCTTCTTTTTAACATGCATGTTTCATTTCTGGCATGTCCTTTCCTGGGTATTAGTTTAAGCTAGCTCCTATTGTGGACTTACATTCCTGTTATAAGTTCTGCAGTGAACTTAATGTTTATTTAGAATAACTTTATTTCTTACTTTTCTGCCTGTCTTCATCCACTATTGGAATGCAAGCTCATTATTTTAGCAAATAAAAAATAATCCCACACATTTATAATTATAAACTTTTTCTTTACTTAGTCTACTTTTTTTAAAGTTTATATTTAGCTTAGTGTGACCTGTGTTTGGCACTCAGAAGAAAAATATGTAGTAACTAAATGAATAAGTCAGTCTCTTTAGCTTTACCAAAAAAAAAAAGCATTTCCTTTATTTTGCATATTGGTTTGATAGTCTTGATGAGTTTGTCTAATGTATAAATTTCCATAAACACTGAAATACACATTGGCATCTACAAGATATCATTATTGGTATTACCCATGATAAATAAAATACTTTAGAGCTGAGGCTACCTTATATCTTGCTTCTTGAGTTACAATTTTTTTCTTTAGATATTCCAGTGAGAATTAAACAGCGTTTAAGCTTTGGATGAGAAATGAATATTTCTTGGCTTAATCAGAACTGTTAGGTATTTGAAGCCTTTTTGGATGAGAATTACAATGCATCTGATCAAAATACCCATTTAAGATGTAAATTGTCGAGACAGAATATAAATAATTCACATGGAATGAGTTGATTGGCATCTGTTTCCATTTTACATTGTTTCTTCTTAAACACCACAGTGTTTTTTTTTCTCCCCAGAATCCAGAAAACAATTCCTTAAAGTCCCCAGAGACCTACAGAATATGGCAGTGCCTGTACCATAACATTAAATTTGGCTCTTCCTTGTAGTTCATAACAATCAAAATGGGTGACATATGTGGAATTAATAAAGGATTTGGGGCTGCGAATTCAACTCAGTTGTCAGAGTGCTTGCTTAGTTTTCAGGAGGCCATGGATTCAGTGCACATCCCCACATAAAACTAAATGTTGGGTTGCATGCATGTAATCCAAGTACTCCAGGAGAAAGAGGGAAGTGGATCAGGAGTTCAAGACCAGCCTTGAAAATTGGATGCCAGCCTTGGATTTATGAGAACCTTTCTAAGAAGCAATAGATAAACATTAAAAATATACTTCAATAAATATGGTACACTTTATTTTTTTTTAAAAAGAACAGAATACTTATCAGGGCCAAAGTCAAGTCAGAGCTGGCCCAGCAAAATGGTAGGAGTTTTCCTTATAAAAAAAATTAACAGAAAGAGGAACAGTGCAAGAGCTTTGAGAGGAGGGATCATTCCCAGTTTTTGCTGTATCCTCAGTGCAACATCACTGATATTTACAACATCACAAGGAAGACTGATGAAGTAGGAGAAATGGTGCAGCTGTCTTTAGGAAGGAATGTGTTCTCTATACCTGTGGTCGCTGAACTAAATAGAGGGAGAGTTGAAATTCATGGTGCTATCAAAAGAAAGCAGTTACAGTATCTACTCATTATAGAAAACACGACTAAGCAGCTCCTACCACAGGAAGATAATGGGCTTCTGCATCATGATGCCTTAGTTAAATATTTAAATGTAGGCAATGATGTTGATTCCAGGCCAGGGTTCTTCCTCAATCCCACCCACCTTCAAAGGTTACCACTTAGACATGATGTCCTTATTTCTCAATTGTTTGTTATTACATGCCAAAGTGATTGCCACCTTATGCTTTAGCTAAAATATTCAAGCTATCAAAAATACCACCATTATTCTTTAGCACATCACTCACTGGAACACGCTGCCTCCTCTTCCACTTTTGAAATAAGGCATAAACAGCATTTTCTCAACATCTATTCATGACATCACCTTTATCTGGCTTCATCTGTCTTGTTAGCATCAATGATCAAAACGTATGTCATAAAATTTTTGCTCATTTTAGGTATTCAGTTCTGCAGCTAAACTCACTCTTAAGTGAGCTATTTAATTCATCCATTTTTTTATGAATTTAAATATTTAGTTTTTTTCTGATTAATGTGCTTGTATGCTGAGAGTGTTGAATAGGTACGATGAGTCTCAAAATTATGTGATTTTTTTTCTTTAAGTTTTCTTTTTTTTTTTTTGTAGGCACATTCCTATCCTTTTTTTTTGTTTTATTTTTTTATTTTATTTTTTTTAATTGAGAAAAGAAAAAAAAAAACAAGTTTCCACCTCCTCCCAGCCTCGCATTTCCCTCCCTCTCCTCCCACCCTTCTCCCCCTCCCCCTACTCCTCTCCCCCTCCCTCTCCAGTCCAAAGAGCAGTCAGGGTTCCCTGCCCTGTGGAAAGTCCAAGGTCCTCCCCGCTCCGTCCATATCTAGGAAGGTGAACATCCAAACTGGCTAGGCTCCCACAAAGCCAGAACATGAAGTAGGATCAAAACCCCGTGCCATTGTCCTTGGCTTCTCATCAGCCCTCATTGTTCGCCATATTCAGAGAGTCCAGTTTTATCCCATGCTTTTTCAGTCACAGTCCAGCTGGCCTTGGTGAGCTCCCAATAGATCAGCTCCACTGTCTCAGTGGGTGAGTGCACCCCTCGTGGTCCCGACTTCTTTGCTCATGTTCTCCCTCCTTCTGCTCCTCATTGGGACCTTGGGAGCTCAGTCCAGTGCTCCAGTGTGGGTCTCTGTCTCTATCTCCATCCATCACCAGATGAAGGTTCCCAACGCTGGCTCTCCTGGCGCCGAGTGTGATTTTTTTCTTAACTAATTGAATTAGTTAGTCATTAAATTAATTCTAACCTTACCAAGTTTAGGAAACATTTTTAAGTAGCAATTTTAAATATAACAGAGACGTCACACCCATTAAATCATTTATTTACTCACTACTGTGTGTGTGTGCACACGCATGAGTACATGCTGCGCACAACATGGGAGTTCTCAAGTGCATGCACCACTGTACATGTGTGCAGACCCAAGTACAAATGTTTGGAGTCAATGTTTTTTTTTTCCACTTGCGACCAAGGATCAATTTCAGACTTGCCTGATAACTACTTCTGCCCCTGATGAGCCCTGTCATCCTGCTCTCAATGTCACCTTCCTGTCATGGGTTCTTCACAAATAAAGAAAGGTGAAAAGGATTGAAAAAGCCATTTGAATCAAATACTGACAAATTCTGTAGCCAGCTAGAGAATTATTAGCTTGATGGTAAATTTCTTTCACGTGAAACATCCCCCTAAGACGAAGATTTGATTTGATCCAATTTGAACGTTCTCTGTTCAGTAAACAGTTAATATAATATTAAGTGGAGTCTCTTGTGGTTTGCACGGACCTCTCAAAAGTCAATTTGTAAACCCAGGTCTCAGGTGGCAGGATTGAAGAGTATTATGGCCCATTCAGAGGCTGGTAGAGCATTCTTATGTCATGGGTGGCATGCCACCAAAGAGGATAGTGGGATCTCTTAGCTTGATTTCATATGCATATACTTCAAGAAAAGTTTCTACCCTAGTTTGTCATCCTTATCAGCAACCCAAACCAATGAGACTGCCCTACCTTGTACATGAATATCCAGACCTACAAAGTTAAATTTTACCTTGATGACTAACACAAATCCTAGACTTTAAATGTTTCCTCTTAAGTAACTATGTAACCTGTCATTTTTGTGGATGAATAACACAAAACCATGACCGAATGATTATATTCATTACAGCTTCCGTTTCTACTATGTCACCATCATATTCTTAAATCTGTGTGTGATCTGGCATCGTGGAAGATTAGCCTTTCATCTTACATCTAAGATGGATACTCCAATAGAACCCATATAGGGAGTAAAGGGAACCAAAGGTAAAAGTGAATGAAAGACTGATAATGAGAAGAAAACAGAGCGCCATGTATTTTATATCTTAATCATGGGCTCTAGTTGTCCATGAATTGTCAACTTTTCTTTTAGAAGTGAAAGGGACAGTTGAAAACTGGGGAATTTAATCTGAAAATTATATCATAATAACAATATTTAGACATGATAGGAGTAGGACTTGTTTAGAATCATACCTATAATTAACCTAAGATTCAGGTTTTAGAAAATGTAGTAAGAAATTTAGATATCTTAGACTATTCAGAGTAAAGCAGCATATATTCATTTTACTATATGCTTAAAATAATAATCACTCATTCACTTATACAATTCAGTTTTATATTCTATTCATAAATATGCAAACATAAGAAACAAGTTAGAATCTATACTGTCTTAATATATTCTGTATTTTTCATGTTAGGCTTGTGTGTGGTTTTGTACATTAGGATATTGAATTTATTATAATTCACTTTTAAAATATTGCTCTTAAAAATCTAGCATGTATATTTGAATGATACCAGAGTCTCACAGAGAAATTATTTCATCAAAATCTTTTCATAAGTCATTCACTATTACTGGAATAGGGTTTTATGCTTGACATTCCTTTGACATAATGTAGACTTCCATTCTGATTCACTATAAATGGAATTTTATTATATGTGACTCCACCATAAGTTGGTTCCAGAACCATTGACATTTAGCAGAGTTTCAGATCTTAGTTCTTTGTGTATTGTGCATTAATGTGTATTATGTGTACTTTCTGTTTTAAATAAGTGACCATTGATTTACATAGTTGTCACACGAGAGAGTTCTGTTTAAACTTCATTGTGTGATTTCACAGCAAATTGATTTTTTTATTTCTGAAATCATTCAAAAATATTTTGTAATGTATTTGCAATTTTGTATAAAAATAAAATAAATTATGGATTATAAATTTTCTTAAAGCCTCTGTGGATCTTAGAATGCAATTGTAGTTTTTCACAATATTCTTTTATTTCATACTTTCAAAAAATCAAAACTTTTTTAGGCAATTAAGTATTATGGTCTGGCGATGTAGCTCACTTGGCAAAATAACTGATTAGCATGCAAAAAGTCCTGGGTTTAACCCCCAACAACACATAAATTGTGCATTGTGGTCTATGCCTCTTATTCCATTCTAATAGTCCAATACTAGCCAGGTTGTATTATGCCCTGCCTCATAAAACATGAAGAAGTTTTTCATATTTTGCTTGTAATATCTATCTATCTATCTATCTATCATCTATCCATCTATCTGTTTTTTCCCCCACGCTTAAGGGACAGAACTTACTGGGAGTAGAATCTTTCCCCAGATTACATATTTTGGAAATGTGTTGTTCAAGATGTTGCTTTGTAGACCAAGGGGGGAAATCTGCATTGAAGGAGGCAACAAAAGAAAAGATAAAATGATCTTGATTTTGAAAGGTTGATGCTAGGATCTCCTACATCCCCAGAAGACACACCCTTGCCAATAATCTTTTTCATTTATTTATTTGGCTTGAAAGAACCTTACAGTGCAGTACCAGCAGGGGCATTTGCCTTGTAATTAGGTTAACACTGTCAGTTCTAGAACCATTTCTTCAAGGGTCTGAGATCAGAGACCAAAGCCAAGACACATCTACTCAGTCCATAGCGATAAGAACTCTGTAAACTCTTGCACATCAATAACACCCCCCTAGCACCCTGTGTCAGAACGGTATGTATCACAGCTCTCCGTTCTGTCCTGATCTGGAGAGAAAAGGGTCACCAAGTTAGTAACTCCCTTGAAGGAGAGTTTTCTCTGTCATCAGTATGCCACCCACAGCCTCCGTTCCTAAGCTTATTCTGAGAGAATCTTCTTCCTAACTTACAGCAGCAGATCGGGTGCAGAAATGCCCTTGATGCAGGTTGTAATAAGCCTTCTTAATTTCCAGCAACATGATTTCCCTTCACCTCTTTCTCCCTAGCTAGCAATATGTGGGAGTTGAGTTTCCTGCTGAGTTTTTCAGCATTATTGTCAGGTCAAAACCCAAGCATATTAACAGGAAGTGTGCTATTCTGCATCTAGAAGCCAGAACATAATAAGCATTGTTAATTTAGTTAAAAGAAAGACAGCTGCTTACAATTACTCTTCTTGTGTGTGTGTGGGAGTTAACAGAATAGTGTCTCTTTTCCAAATTATGCATGGTTTTCATTTTGCTTATATGTGAAATTTAATTGAAGGAATTAAGAAGCTGAATGAAATAATGAGCTGTTTGGAAGGAAACTGGGCTATTGCTGTTCACTTAGATGCATGGTTGTATGAAGCCTTAGAAACAAGACAATCCTTAAATATTTCTTTACTGAATGTTGTATTCTGGGTTATAGTTCCTGTGAAGAACATAGAAAATTATTCTCCTTTTCAAATAAACCTATTTTGGTAACTATTACTTAGAGCCCCGGTCTAGCTAATGACTTACAGTTGAACCACTGTTATTTCTAATATGTGATTTGACAATTGTTTAGATGATACACATATAGGCAGATGTGTATAAAGAGCTTCTCTGCAAAATAAAGTTTGTGTATTGAGTCTAAATCTCTTGTCGCCACTTGGCTTTGATTACTTCTTACTACCTTTTCTTCTCTCTAAGGGGTAGTACCCAGAATGTGCCAGACAGTCTATTCATGTTGTCCCTGCTATTCTTGAGATTCACTGAGAACTCAGACTGCTGCAATTATGTCTCCACAACAGGGCAGGCAGCTGCTCTGGATTGTGGGATACTTACAAATGTCACAAAAGAATGGTTTCTGACTTAAATTAACCCTTTGAGAGTTAGTTTATATCTAAGAAAATTTGGGTAAAAATGTAAAGGCATATGGTTTTGATAGCACATTCACCCATTTAACCACCACCCTACTTAAGAAGGAGAACATTGCCTCGTCTCAGGGACTCCCCCTTGACCCTTTGCAGTGTCCTCTTATATTCTCCACATTTTAGACAGATTATGTTTTATTCTGGAATTTCCAAAACCAGAGCCATTTAATTCTGTATTTCTTAGGGTCTTCCTTTTTGACTAATTTGATAAATTCTTTAAAAGGTTATGATTCATGTCCATTAATGTTTGTTCCTTCTAACCTACAAGAGTTTTCTATGTACAAATATACCTCAATTTTGAATTTGCTTATTGGTGCCATACACATACTGTCTCTACTTTTTAACTACTCCAAATAAAGTTGATAGTCATAATTTCTCATATTTAGGAGTAAAACTCATGGATTTCATCTAAAGAGAAACTTCTTTTGTTTTTCTTAATGACACATATTTATTTTGAACATAAATAGTACATTATCTAGGCTGAATATTTGATACAACACATTGTCGATGTTTGTCTGAGTTGATCGATATTTTGATTTTTGTCAATCTGGGAATAAATACTGTTTTGCATGTAAACATAGGTACAACATAGACCTTCTAGATTAGGCTTTGTTAAACTTTTTGCATTCACTATCCCTTTGGAAACCAACCCATGATAATAGTCAAGTGTTCTATACCTATAGATAGCAATATATATGGTTGATAAGCTAACATTTTGGGTAATGAATGAAACCATAACTAATATTTCTTCTACATTCTGACCCTTTTTATATAATTTTGAAGTGGAACAGTAAAAAGTTGTTTTATATGAAAAGATTTTATCTTTATAAAAGACTTACAAAGCTAACATTTATTTAAAAATACTGCTAAGTTATATGTCACAAAATAAATATACAGTAATTTTAAAAATATGTGTGTGTGTGTGTGTGTGTGTGTGTGTGTGTGTGTGTGTGTGAATGCCACAGTGCTCAACTGGAGGTCATAGAACAATATTGAAGACTTGGTTCTCTGTTCCCATTATGTTGGTTCTAATGATGAAAAGCAAACCATCAGTCCTGACAACCTTTACCTGCTGAACCGTCTCACTGCTCTAAATAAATGTATAAATGTATTTTGTTTAATTTCTTTTTGTCTACTTTACATGTATTATTCTCCCAGGTTAGGCAATGGAATGGTATAAAAGACAGAAAATAGATTCCCCTATTAAATAGGAATGCTTGGAACCAGCGCCACAAGTAAGAAAAGAAATTTGCAATGCAGATACAAATATGAAAAAGGTATAATTTTCTACCTCTAGAATTGTATTAGTAGAGGAAAAGTAAATGTATCTATATAATGAGGTAAACACAGCAACAATGTATATGGAGAGCGTTTTAATAAGGTTATTAAAGTGTCATTAGATTCTAAGGGAGACGAATTTTCATTTCATAGGAATAGGGACAGTATTACAAAAGAGATGCAATTTGTGCAGAGTCCAATAGATGAGAGGAATTAAGATGGGCAGACCAGGAACAAAGCAACACAGGGAGAAGGAAGAGAAGGAATAGTGAGTTGTGGGGTGTGAATCCTGAGACAGACAGACAAATTAAGCTGAGTCTGACAACCAGAGAGACAGAACTCTCACAATAAAATCCAAACTTGATTTTTAACATTATTACTATTCCAGTTTGTAATGGAATCTATCGTGAAAGAAGAAAAATTCAAAATAATTTCAAATGTTAGTTTTAATTACGGGAGTGTGTGTGTGTGTGTGTGTGTGTGTGTGTGTTGGGCACATAAGTGCACATACCCAAGAAAGCTAGGAAAGTGGGTCAGGTCCCCTGAATCTGAAGTTGCAGGTAGTTGTGAACTGCTTAACTTGGATGTAGGGAATACTTTCTCTTTTCTGCACTATCTCTCCAGTTCTCAATATCACTTATAAATATTTGATTAGTGTATATTAATTGCATTTGCTAATGCATGATTTTTCAGCATATGCATACAATACAATAGGATCAAATTCTGCCTCATTTTATCTATGCCACACTATGGTAACCTTCTACTTTTGGTATTCCCTCTTCCACCTGAAGCTCAGCATTGTTTTTCCTCCACATACAAAAGGAAATGCATAGTATTCCTTTCGAGTCTGGAAAATTTGAGCAGGCAGGTTGTGAACGGTGGGATCTAGCTATATGTTTTTGGCGTGGCATGCAGACATAGTTCCTAGTTTTAACAATGCCTAGAAGCTACGCACAAAATAATTACTACACTGGCAATTCTAATAGATAGCAATTTTTAAATGTTGGCTCATATTTTATATTACCTTTATATTTTAAAGATTTATTTTATTTTTAACTGTGCATATGTTTGTGTCTATGTGTGACACAGGTATCCATTTAGAAGATTTCATTTCATCCCCAGAGTTAGTTTACAGGTGGTTGTCAGTCATCCAGTGTTACTGTTGAGAAGTTAATTCTAGTCCTTAGTTGATAAATTTAGCCAAAATCATCCAACTATTTATTATCCTAATGACTTATTTGTTCAATACACTTTCTCTTTATGACATATTTCTGTGAAAATAGTAATTGTACTAGCTTCCTTTGTTTCTTATTTAGCTTTTCATCTGAGAGAAATGTCCATGTGATTGTAAGCTGTATTTTCTTTGTGGTTAGATGACTTTTATAATTTGGATGTAGTCACAATTAACTCAAGATTCTTAAAAAAAAAAACTCTGTACTTGTTGCTTTTTGCAATACAATTGTCAAAGCTCCTGTATTTCTACTTCTGGGAGTGATTTGTGGCATCCTCTACCTTATACACACCACTATAGTAGCCAAGCTATCAGTGCCAAGCTCTCAGAGCAAATTAGATAGTGCTTATTAGCAATAAAATTTAGTTAAAATATGCTAGGCATAAGCATACTTTTATGCTATGGAATTGCATCAGCCCACAGGTAATCTAAATCAAATGAGGTTATAATTGAGGGCTGTTTACAAGGGGAAAAAAGGTTAATCTGTTACATAGACCACAGTAGTAATAGGAGCGGCGGGGCTGCGTCCCCAGCACCCCTGCCGCCTGCTAGCTTATGCCCCGAAATAATTACATGGACACTGTATTCTTTTAAACACTGCTTGGCCCATTAACTCTAGCCCTTACAGGCTAATTCTCATATCCTGATCAACCCATCTCTTATAATCTGTGTAGCATCAGTCTTACCGGGTAATATTCAGCATGTTTGACCTGTCAGCCTGCTTCATGGTGTGTGCCCCCAAGAGCTGAGCTATGGCATCTGTCTAAGGCATCTTACCTCACTTCCTCTTCCTCCCAGCATTCTGTTCTGTTTACTCCTTCCACCTATGTTTTAACCTATGAGGCCAAGCAGTTTCTTTATTACTTAACCAATGACCTTCCTCCATCAGACCACATATATATGTATCAGATAAATGTGTGTGGTATCAAAACCAAAATTATTAATATCCTTTGAGAATATGAGTGGGTGCCATTAAATGCAGCTATTGTCTTAGACTGTGAGCACAAGAATAAATCTAGACAAAAATAGAAAATAACAACAAAAAGATTGTAGAAATGTAGATGCGAAAAACTAATTCCTTTATCCATTTTTTTTCTTTCTCTGGGTTGGTAGATAAAATAATTTCCCAAACAGTTATGGAATAAGGAAGCCTTTACTTTTATTTTTAACGCCCCGCCAAAAAAACACAAAAAAACAAAAACAAGAAAGATAACAAGGGGTTGGTTGGAGGTGTTCTTTTAACTTGATCTTCAAACACTGGGTAGATGCTATTCAAATAATATTTAGGTGCATTTGATTTTTCACTTTGGAAAAGCACACTGGTTTACTTGCAAAGTGGAAGCTGAAACCAGCAAACCAGTTGTAAATGTATAAAGAGCAACAAAGAAACACTACTTACCTTAAGTGCTGACCTATGCAATTTACATAAGTAATCCTCTGTAATGTATGTATGTAATACTTCCTTCAAGTTCAACATAGCTCCTGGGCTCAGTGCTTCACAGTGTCATTTCAAGCATATCTAATTTTAAGATAGCTGTGCTCAAAAGGAGACTTTGCCACAGTCATGTTTTTGTGCATGGGCTGCAGTTTTAAGTCAGCTCTTAGGAGGAAAATGATGCAACAAGCTTTCGTGGATACCTGTGTTTGACCTATATGAATTAAATGGTCCAAATGTGTGTCACACAGATAACTTTTTTTACTTGAGTCTTAAGATGAAGGCTGTAAATGTGCTAAAACAGGGGCACAATTAAACCAGGGTTAGTCATTTTTGAGGTCACTAAAACTAGATCTACATATGCTTTAATTTATATTACCTAAATCCTGCTCTTAATTCATTATGGCATTTCCGTTTATATTTTCACATTATTTTTGCAAACCTTATTTTATAGAAAACAAGAAAGATATAACCTTCTCCTCTTTCTTGTATTAATTTGAGCTGGTCTTTTTTTTTTAATCAGCTTGGCATAATCTAGAATTATTTGCGAAGGGGAACCTCAATTGAGCAAATGCCTCTGTCAGATTACCTGTAGGCAAATATGTAGTACACTTTTTAAATTATTGATCGTTGTGGTGGGTCCAGCTCTAAGGCGCGGGACAGGGGATGATGCTAACCTTGGGCAGTTAAGTGGTCCTGAGTTATATGAGAAATCAGCATGGCTATGCCATGAGGAGCAAGCCAGTGAACAGTGTTCCTCTATAGCCTCTGCATCAGTTCATACATTCAGGTTCTGTCCTTGAGCTCCTTCCTGGCTTGCCTGGACAATGGACTACAAGCTGCAAGATGAAATGAACACTTTCCTCTCCAAGTTGCTTTTGGCCATAGTGTTTTATCACAGCAATAGAAATCCTAAGTCACTATTACCCATTGACAATTTTAAGTAGAAGTCAGAACTTTGAACACAATGAGTAACAGGCCGCAGAGATTATTCACAGGTAAAAGTGTCTGCTGGGCAAGCTTTACATCTCAGGTTCAGATCCCCAGAGCCCAAGCAAAAGCCAGATGTGGTAGCAAACGTCTATAATGCCAGCACTCCTGAGGAGATGGATGCACATACATGCACACACACACCACTACCACCAGCATCATCATCACTAACAACAACCTCAACTAACAAACCCCATGAACAGCTCTGGCCTCAGACTTTATTGCTTTTGTTTCTAGAGTCATTTGCTTTAATTTCAGATACTGGTTCCATGTGGACCTTGGCCTAAATACTACTGCTGTTATTCTGTATTTGGTCAAATTTTGGAAACTAATGCCCTTTTGCCTCTCTGGAAAAAACACTTACGACAGTGAATGTTTCAAACATCATGTTTTGCACAATAAACACATACAATTTTGTCTATCATTTTAAAAGGAAAGAAAGAAAAGGGAACAAAAAAAACCACTTTGTAAACATTCTTCTCAGACATTGAACAAGACAGAAAGGCTAATAATAATAAAAAAAACCAAACCTCATTACCATCCTTCAAATGCATGTGCATCTTTTTTCCTCCTTTAATTGCTACTGTGCTCTGTGTATTGGGCTGCGGTTTTCTTTGAGGACTTCAGGGAGTATAGGGCAAGATCTGAGGAAGGAATTTTCCCCAGAGCACTTCTGATTCTCTTCGTATTCTTCAGAACAGCTTGAAAGCTGTCTTCCAATTGTGTAGGGTAAGTACAGCCCACTGAATGTACTTAACGGCAGTTTACCACAAGCCAGTTATAATGTCGGAAATGCTGGGACCTTTTCATTTCTTCTATATTTGAATAATGATAAATGCCTTCATGCTGTGTGAGAACTATTGAAGTGTGTTTCCCTGCAGGTAAACTTGGCAGTGTCTTATATAACTCCACTCAATGGGAGTATTACTTAACCAGCGTGAAATGCATTGTCTGACATGAATTGTATCACAATTTGAAATGATGTTTATGAAAGTAGATAGTCTAACAGTTATTTTATAGTTTAAAATGGACCTCTGAGGCCACAGAAGGAAACAAAAAATCCAGCAAGTTTTTATTTGGATGATTGTAGTAAAAACTATAATTGTTTCTTGTGGGAGAACAATAAATTAAGGAATGAGACTGAGGATAAATTCTACAATTTGGCCCCAGTTTATTATGTATGTTTGATGAAAGATAATATGTTTGCTTAGCAACTTCAAAATAAGATGAATCATATAACTAAAACATTAGTATAAAATATCTAAATGAAATTGAAACACGTAAGTTTGCCTGTGCCTGGTAGCTGATCAGTTATGCCAAATGATGGTGTCCACTCCATCACTGTGCTGCCATTCTTCATGGATTCGGAAACTTCTCCACTTGCCTCTCTTGATGATTGTCTCACTGTTCATTTCAAATATCAGTCCAGGTTTCGTGGCCTTCCCTGGGCAGTATACCATCCTTGTGACTGAAAAGCCAATTTGGGCAACACAGAATGAGAATGGAGACAAAGCATTTTGATCACCGGCCAATTTCTCTGTTCCTACTCATTGGGTTTGAGGGTACTCAAAAGAGAAACACTCATCACAAAATATCAAGTTAGGAAGCTCACCCAGCTTGCATGGGATGCTGGGCTGCCTGTGTCTGGACACCTGTCTTTCATCTTGTTAGCAGCGCTCCTGTCACTTGAAACTTCTTTTTGTGACCTGACTGGGGTTCAAATCTCCCCGCTCTGATAGTGTGCTACTGTGGTCTAGGCGTTGCTTTCAATGATAGCTTCAGGCTCCTTCAAACTCTGAAGTCCTTGCATTTAGGACAGGGCTTCCAGAAGAGTGTCAACCCTGCAAAGCTGTGCATGTCCATAGCATGGAGAAACACCTGGTGTCACGACAGCAGTGGCTCTGAGGTCAGTCCATCACCAGAGGAAGAGAGGTGAGCCAGAGCCTCCCACTCAGCCTCTCTTGGGTTTGAATAGTCAAGCAAAAGTGGAACCTTGCTTAACTTGTTCCAGTCTGGCTCTCTTCCTCTTAATAGGGATGATTTGAATAAGTTACAGTGTATACTGAAGTCTGGGACTTATGTGGTAGTGTGGAGAAAAGCATTAGTTTGAGGATATCTAAAGTGCATTCTTGTAATTTTTAGATTGCTCTTCCGTTTAAAACAGAATCAGGTCAGATTTCAACTTTCTGATTACTCTTATGATGTGGAATTTGGTTTCATAGATAGCTTACGTGGTAGCATGATGTCAAGACAGGGAGGCATGCATCTGGCTTTTGATTATAACTTATAATCAACAAGGCCAGCATGTTGGCAACACTTAGTAGATGCCAGAACTTTCTCCTGGTGCAGATAAAGTTCACCCATGGTCACCTCACAACTCAGTCACACATGTCGTCTGATTCACAGTCCTGGCCATATGCTCGCCCCCTGTCTCTGACTCAATTCCTGTTTCTGGACTTAGTCTAATGAAATACGCGCTTCTCTTCACCTCCCTTTTTGAAAGTCTTGGAGTACCCATGGGAAATGTTTTCCTGGATTTTGCTCTCTGTTTACATGCATGAGCTGTATATAATCAAACACTCTCCTAATGTCCAGGTACAGCAATCCTCAATGTTTTGAATTTTAATGTACAGTCTTTATCAGTCTGTCTGATAATGACAATACTCTCACTAATTTTTTTTATCATTTTCATTATCATTGTTTCATTGTGTAACAGTTGTGTTTAACACTTGTGACCAGCTAAGTCTATTTTTTAAAAAAAAAAAATCCTTTAAGGGAGTTGTAAGAAGCTTCCATGCTGTATGCCACTTTCCCCATAAAAGCGAATTTCAGCAATTTCATGTAAGCCAACCTAATAGGGATTCATCAATTTCCTTATAGTCCTCACACAAGTACCACAACGATTCAGGCTACCATTATCTCAATAGCCAGAAGCCATCACAGCGGACTTTTAATGGATTGTCTTGCTTGTAATTTAGCCTTCTCCTATTTGTTTCTTATACTTCAGCTAGAGGTAATTTCATGAAAGCAAAACAAAACAAACCTAACTCCTCTCTATAAAACACCATGGTATATCTGATTGACCTTGGCCCAAAGTCCGAACTCTGCTAATGTGATACGAGTTGCTAGTTCCTCTGACAGCAATGGTGCATACCTTCTGACCCGGCTTAATTAATAGCAGTGGCCCCATTTATTCTCAAACGTAGCCTGGTCTGGATGATGAATTATATGACCACCTTATTTATAAATTACTCTGTGATTTGCCCTTTTGCCTTTCTCCAACCTCATCTATCACCCCCTTTCTCAGTCATGATCTGAGCTGCAGCCATTTCGATTGCTTCGGATATATGAGATACGTCACATGCTGTCGGTTCTCAACTAAAGCCTGTTTGTACTCGAGGACTAAAATATCCCTCTGCTAATGAGAATGCTGCATGATAGCTGCCAGGTTTGCATTTATTTCACTCTTTCAAGAAACAGGGTCTAGCCTTTAGAGGACTTTGAGTTCTCTGTCTCTGCATCTCTCGTTCCCTCCCTCCCCCACCTAGCTCTGTCTTCATCATAGAGGCCGAGCTTGCCTTGAACTTGTTGTGTAGCTGGATTTCTCTTGAAGTTCTGTTCCTCTTACCTCTACCTCCAGAGTGCTGAGATCATGGGTTTGGACTTCCCTAGTTTTCAGTTTCCCTGTACTTCCTAATCAGATCTTTATCTACCTCCTTGCGTTTATGTACTGACTTCTGTGCTTCTTTTTGGAGTGAAAATGTGGTAAGGTAGCATTTTCTCATGTTGTCACAAGACTTTACAAACGTTGGTTACGTAGGTGCTATTAATGTGTGTATATGTGTATGTTTGTGTGTACATGACATAGTTTGTGTGTGCATGGCATAGGCAAGAGAGAAAGACCAGGGTTGTGTCTTAAATATCAAGAAAAGAAAACATAGGGAGAAATGCCTGAGACGGAAATGACCGTTTGGATGGACAGCTGCTTTCCACTTCTCGTCATCTGATCCTGCCTTCACACTGTTGCTTACACTTAGCAACAAAGATGCGAGGGGAAAAGAGCCGAATAGCAAGAGGAAGTGAAAAACAAAACATAAGCCCATTCTATTTTTCCTACAGTATTCAGTCATTAAGTCCCAAAGAAACACACAGAGGTCTACATTAATTATAAATTGATTGGTGTAGTATCTCAGGCTTCTTATTAACTCTTATAACTTATATTAGCCCATAATTCTTGTCTGTCTTAGTCACGCGACTTGGTACTTTTTTTGGCAAAGCAGTCACATCTTGCTTGCTCTGTGTCTGACTTCCTCTCTGACTGGGTGATGACTGCAGACTGAAACTTCCCTCTCTCCCGAATTATCATTGCTCCACTTCTACTTCCTGCCTGGTTGCCCCACCTATACTTCCTGCCTGGCTACTGGCCAATCAGCATTTATTTAAAATACTAGTGACAGGGTACAGACCATTGTCCCACAGCATTCCTCCCTTTCTTTTGCAGGATTCCTGAGCTCAGCCAAATATTTGGTCGTAGGTCTGCATCTGTTTTCATCAGTTGCTGGATGACACCTTTCTGATAACAATTGCGCTAGGCACCAATCTATGAGCATAGAAGAATATCATTAGAAATCATTACATTGACTTTTTTTTCTCCAGTAGTATTTGGTTCTATACTAGGTCTTTGGGCCATCCTCTCTCTGAGTTCTGGTTCCCCAAACTGTGTTGGGGTGGACTCACTCTCATGGCACAGGTCTCAGACTGGACCAGTCATGGTCACTCCCACAATCACTATTTCACCCATACCCCAGCACATTACATAGTCAGAATGGACTGTAGGTTGAAGGTAATGTGACTGGGTTGATATCCAAATCCCTCCACTAGAAGTCTTCCTTGATTATTGGAGATGGTCAGTTCAGGTTACATATTCTCTATTGCTAGGAGTCTTAGCTGGGATCATCCTAGTGTGTTCTTGAGAATTTTCTTTGCAAAAGGTTTCTTCCTGACCCTGGAATGACCCCCTTTCCAGTCATCCTTTTCATTACTCTCCCTATAATACCTGATCCCTCATGTTCCCTCCCACAAGATCTCTTCTATCTCTCCTTCCCAGATAGTTTCGAGTTTTCCCCTTGAGACCTCCTTTTGACCTAGCCTCTCTGGGGCTGTGGATTATAGCATGGTATTCTTTATAGCTAATAACCACTTATAAATGAGTCCATATCACATTTGTCTTTCTGGGTCTGGGTTAACCCACTGACGACAACTTTTTTTCTAGTTCCATCCATTTGTCTTTGAATCTCATGATGTCATTGTTTTTAACAACTGAGTAATATACATTTTGTAAATGTACTACATTTTTTTTTACCTATTCTTCAGTTGAAGAACATCTAGGTTGCTTCTATGTTCTGGCTTTTACAAACGAAATTGCAATGAATATAACAGTGCAAGTGTCCTCATTGTATGATTGAGCATACTTTGGGTATATGCCCATGAGTGGTATAGTTGGGTCTTGAGACAGATCGATATCCTAGTTTTCTGATAAACTGCCATATTGATTTCCAAAGTGGCTGTACAAGCTGGCACTCCTATCAGCAGTGGAAAAGAGCTCCTTTTGCTCCACATCCTCTCTAGCATGAGCTGTCACTTGTGTTTTTGATCTTAGCCCATTCTGGCAGGTGTAAGGTGGAATCTGAGTTGTCTTGACTTACATTTCCCTGATGACTAAGGATGCTGCAGTGTTCAGTATCATTGGAGCATCTTTCACAGCAACGTAATTTCAGTCAGTGCAGAATGATTATGTTTGAATCCGAGCAAGTATTGGATCAAGAGGAACTCTCCTTTTAAAGTTGGTAACAGGTTAAACCAAAAAAAAATTTTTTTTTGAAATGGTGACTAAAGTAAAAGTTGTTTAAACCCAACTTATGGCACTTACTTTACTTCCAGAAGATGAAAGAGAGATGCTGAAGTGGAACACTGTTTGTGAGTTGTTTTTATGGGTCAAATTGCGTCTCTCGAAAAGCCACTTTGAACTTTGGTCTCTCAGTATTTATGACTGTAACCTTTCTCACAAACAGGAACTTTGAAATGTAATTTGGTTAAGAGGAGGTCATATGGGGACAGGATGAGCTTCTGTGACATGATGGAAGAAGATACAGGAAATGTAGGGGTCTGGAAAAGATGCTTCCAAACACCATGAAATCACAGCGATTACTGAGCCTCACTAGAAATGAGAAAAAAAACTGGAACCTCATTTTTCCCATGGTGTCTACAGGAATAAAGTCTGCAGACACTTTAATCAAGGTCTTGTAGTATTCATAAATGGATAACACTAAGTTTTTCAAGGCACCCAGTGTAATGTAATTTGTAATGGCATCCATAGGTAGCAAATATAGTTCTTTTAAAGGGAGCAAATACATCAATGTATTTGAGTGGAAAGATGAAAAGAGATGATAGAATATGCATTTAGGAGTTAGTTGGATATTATGATGTCGATTTTGTTTCACTTGTCCTCCTCCATTGTCTTCTCCCATACCCCTGGGCACCCTTTCTGGTCTCCTTGTTCCTCTCAAATAGTCAGTCCTTGTGCTTTCCCGCCACATGTAATCCATTTCTCCTTTTCACTACTTCCCATCTCACAAAGGCTTTTCCTCTCCTTTCATGATCTTTTATTTTTTCAGTTCTTAAAACTGTGCATGTGTCCATGCATGCACATGCATGTGCACATGTGTGAGTGCAGATGTCCACAGAAGCCGGAGCAATAGTTCTCTAAATATGGAATTAAAGGGTGTTGTGAGCTGCCTGGTAAAGACTCTGAGAACCAAACTTGTGTCCTATGCAAGAGCGGTACATCCATTTAAAGCTGAGCCATTTGACCTACCCCATGACCTTCTTTCTAATGATATGATCTATTCCCATACATGGTGTGCCCCCACTATGTTTTTTCTTTTAATATCACTGCTAATTTTTTATTAACAGAGTCACTTGAATGCTAGTCTACTGTAGTCAGTGTTCAATCACAGCTCAAAAGTCTAACCATTATCAAGGTTTATATCTTTGATTAATAAATAAATGCACTGTGTAAAAAGGTCCATGAAATAAGTCAGAGTTCCAATTGGAATTATGATGTCACTAAGTAGATAGATAATATCCCTGATTAATAAGCCAAATATGAGATTAACATAGAATTGACACTCTAGGTCTTCAATAATTCAGGTAGGAAAGCATATGAAGTTTACTGTATAAAAATACTTACCTTCTTAACTGCTAGGCGATGAACTGTGTATGGGACATAAAGTATACTTGGTTAGAACTACTACAAATAGTTTTGCTTATGCGTAATGGTGAAAAATATGAACTTCAAAGTTCATTAAAAGCATGAAATTTTGCGAATATTCTGCAATATTTTATGTATTTGTATCATAGCTTATTTGTTCTCTATATTTATATCAATGTTATACTCTGTGACTCCACTTATTTGAGACACCTGGAGTCATCAGATTCATGTAGACAGAAAATAAAATGTTGATTACAGGGAGTTCAGGAGAGAGAGGGATGGGAGTAAGTGATTCAAAAGGACAGAGTTTAGGTTTCACAGTATGCAAAGTGTTCTGGAGACGGAGAGTGGTGATGGGGGCAGAGCATTGTCAAGGTCATTAATGGTGCCAAAGTGGGTTGTCAAGACGGTTAGTATAACATATTTATGTTGTACATATTTTCCTACGATTTAAGAAAGCTTCAAAAGTTACTTCCCCACAAGTGCTTTTCCAGAGCAAACTTGTGGCTTCATTCTTCGAATTCTTGTGACCCCTGTGTGGCTGATTTGCTGATTAGCGTTTTTATTTACACAAATGTATTGCCTGCACACAATTTGTTTTCCATGTCCAGTGATATCCGCTATGAGAGACAAAGCATGAAAGCAACACGGCCCAAACTGAGTTGGTGAATTTTTATTTTCTTTTACTAGAATGTTCTCCATGGTATTTTCACCGTGGGACTGACGTTTGCCATTGGTTTGCTACAAATAAGCCATTCTGACAGAACTTTTCTAAGATTTATATGTCTATCATTTATACCCCTTCTCCCATATTCATCAAGTTTTAACCTGTACTATACTGGTTCTACTTGAAGATGTGTGTGTGTGTGTGTAGTGCATGGGGGATGCAGAGTGTTGTTCTCCAAAGGTGAATTTGCATGTATGCACAATTCAAGTTTCCTTAGTTTTGAGTCTTTTTAGTCCTGGTGGTAACATGGTTTGGAAAGACAAATTTTATCTCTTATTTACAATTGTTTATTTTAAACATAAAACATACACAGTTTCAAGGATGGAAACACATATCCAAAATTTATATTCCACAGCGCTTACTCATATGCTTATTATTCTTTACTGATCTTTTTCATCCTCAATATTTAGGGTGAATCTGAGATGAAGAATAGTCAAGAAGCTTTTCAAGGCTCCAATGCTCTAACAGGGTGACAAACTACCTCAAAATTTCTTTCTTTTTCCAATACAGAGGAGCTCAGTATCTCATCATCATCTAAAATCAGTACAGTGTCTTGTTGCTAAATGATATTAGGAGTTATATTTTGAAAATTTATGCCTACTTTTGACTTTGGTGATCCCTCTGCAGTGGTAAATTCTGGAAATCCAGCCCTTCTCCTGAGCCCTTTTCCCCCTTTAGAAATATTTAGTGTGGTGCTAAACTCCAAGCTGAAAGGTACTTTAGTATTCATCAGTGACAGCATTGCAGTATTCTTGCTAAGACTGTGACAAATCCCAGCCTCCCAAGCTCCATTAACCAAGACAAAATGGAGAATTAAGTAGGTATATGATGAACATGATCAAGGTTGACATCCAGTTTGAACACATTCATCCACTAGGGTGTAGTTTTGGGGATAAATCATCCACTAGGTGCAGAATGGAGAAGCTGAGAGCAGTAGAGCGTATATAAGTCTGTGCTGAATTACTTCAGCAGTACCTGGCACATGCTATCGATGTAGTGTTTAGGAGACTGGAAATGTGGTACAGGCCCTGGCTCATGTGTATCACTGTGTGATCTTTCTGGAAGATCTCCCCACTCACATCTGTCTGTCGTCTGTCTGTACATATGTCTGTCTGTCTCTGTCCCAGGATTCAAACATGGGGATGTTAGTTCTACCCTAATGTCCTACACCTATTCACTTCACATTTCACACCTTTCAGAAAACCATAGATAAATGTCCATTTAAAATGTCATTAATTTAAAAAGGGGGTGCTAAAATTCTATATTAGCTTACAAGGATTAACTCTATTCAAAGCATGATGGGAACAAAGATCTGGTGGGTTTAACAGGCTGAGAATGATGTGTCCCTGCTGAGGTGGAGGGTAGAATGGGATCCATCTGTGGTACTTCTTCTAACGAAATCCCTAAAGTATTCATTGCTCAGTACCCAATATGTGTTCTCTTGCTTCACTTTTCTCGAAGAGTAGCCTTCAAATCATTTTCTTAGGAAGAAAGTCTATAAATTCTGACTTATATTTTTCTCTCTAATGCACACACACACAAAATAAACAAATAATGTCATAACTTGTGGAAATACTACTACTACTGACCATTGTCTTCTAGTTCAGCTCCTGTTCTATATTTTTTGTTAATCACTACACTGATTCCACAATCCAGAAGCAAATGATAATGACAGTTTGTAAAAGCCATCCTCAGACTGTTTCCTTTCATGCTTGACTTTATTATGAAACTAAATGAACTTGCTGAGGAGTAAATCCTTTCAAATTTACCTGCCTAGAAACTGAACAAGTTTCTCTGAGCTAACATCCCTGCCCAGGAAAGTTACTTGAAAAATCTCATAAAGATTTCCCTCATTAGGTTTTTATTAAAAGTTCATGTCTGTACACGCTAAGACCAAAGGAAAAAAACACTCTTTAAAAAAAAAAATCACAGAACTGTTACAACACCCTTCTGAGGATCATGGTTAAATATGAACTTTTTAATTATCAGCCATTTTCCTTGTATTTACACTGTGACCTTCTAGGAGTGACATGCAAAAGCTGTAAGACTATATTAACAAAGAATTCCTGAAGGACTCAAATTCTACCACTGATTTCAATCCTTAAAATAGCTATGCTCCCGAAAAAGGCCCCAGACTCATCCTTATATTATTTTTATCACTGTCAGTTTTCTCCCCAGAAGTATGAAACCAAAGAAATAAGATGAACTTTCTCTTGGCTCAAGAATGAGATAAAATCCCTTGACTGATGCTAAATTTGCACAGGTTTAAGCATGATTTCTATGTTAGTGATCCCAGAATCTTTATTTCCTATCCTGGGACTTCGACTTCTAATTTTCATCGATATTCTGGACCTCTACTAGAGGTACCAGCAGTCTCACAACCGTAACCCCCACGTTAGAGCCTTGTCTCTTCTCTCATGTTATATTGGTCAAGAAGGTCTCAATTCCATTTCAAGAATTCTTCTTATATTTGGAAAAGTTCTTTGTTCCTGCAGCTTTCCCCAGGTTTAAAATATGTGCTGGTATTGTTTATGGATATCTCTAGTTCTCCTTCTGAGCACATGGGGATCATATGAAATTAGACTTAGGTCAAGGTCATAAGAGCACAAGGAACATGGCCTATTTAATGACTAGAGCACAGCTCATCATCCTACAAACAACCTTTCAGATGTATATCTGAGTCCATGGGTATTGACTTCACCAACCCACCGACACAAAATGGACATGAGGAGAAGCAGGAGATAAGTTCTCTTTCTGTTTCTTGGTTTAACCTACTGAGACTTCAGAGTTACACAGCATCGTGTCCTGGCCTAACAGATTCCTTCCTGTATTTTAAATTTTATGTGTGATTCCAACTTATTTGATTTTCAAGCATTTCTTTGTGACTTCAGTTTATATTTTAAACAAATTAAAATTTTGTTAGATAACTGTTTCAAAGAATGGTCCACTTAGAAGGCTATTGTACAAGTCTATTCATTTTCTTTTCATTTTAAATTAATTTCTTTAAAAATAATTGTTCATTACATTTTTACTAACTGCATTAAATACACCGAATATTCTTTAATAGGTGATATAGTGACTCTGGTAAAAGACTATTTTACATTTTCCTAACTATGATTATTAAAAAGAAAGGAAAAATTAACAACTTTTTTGGGGTAAAGTCCTACTTAGTGGGCTCTACTTTTAAATTTATTCTTAGGTGATGCATAAAATCCTAAAACTTGAACATTTTAATGGTGTACCTTGAGAAATAACTGTACGTAAAGATGCCTTCTTTGAACTATGAAGGCAGCTGTCCCAGCAATAGCAATAAGAGCAAGAGTGGATATGGCCATATTCTCACAAGTGAAGTTCTGTGTCATTGGTTTCACTTTTGCTAATGAGGAATCCTCAATGGGAACGACTCTGCCTTAAGCAAATTTATCCAGTTGGTGTTTCTTTCAGTAGCAATGCCTTGGAGCCTTTGGCTCCAACACTCAGCAAGTGTTTACCAAGAACTTACTAAACTCATGCCTTCAGCTCCATACCAAAGAGAATACTAAATATGGCACGTAATCCCTCCTCAAGAGCTTAGGCTTAAGATAAGACTTACATATGTTACAGAGAAATGTATAGAAGGGGATGACTCAATTCTGAACTGTATATCACAGTATCTGAGTATGGAGAATTGAGAATGAGAGGCATCTCCTCCACAAGAGCAATGAAGGAGAACGACACACAGGCAGCACTAAGGATCAGACAGTGAACTTTGTGTGATATTTGGGGAATTAGGCAAAATGAACCCAGGTCTAGAGTGGGTGTGATTTTTATTTATACACATTAAAAATATAATTGACAAATAGAGGTTATACTCTTTCCACATGTGCAAAGTAAAGATTTAATATGTATATTGACACTGTGAAATTACTATAGTTAAGTTTATCACATCACAGTATTAATAGTGTGTGTGTGTGTGTGTATTTTAACGTTTCCTGGCGAGAAATTAACAAATGTCTATTTATACCAGATAGATCACTATCACAGTTGGTAGATTTAACTATCAGCTTGCCACAGTCTAGACTTTCCTGGGGTGAGAGGCATCCTTGAGAACTTGCTTTGTTAAGTTTGTTTGTGAACATGTCTGTGATGATGGTCTTGATTGCTCGTCGATGTAGGGGCACTGGTGGTATCATTTCCTAGGTACCTGGTCCTGAACTGTAAAAGATAGCTAGCTAAGCCTAGGCTGGCCAGCAAGCAACATTCTTCGTTTCTTGCTATGGACCTTTGGTTGTAAATGAGTTCCTTGGTTGGAGGTAACGCTGTGTGGAATAACAACTACCTTCAGGTTCTTGCCTTGAGTTCCTGTCCCGGCCTCCCTCGATGGCAGAATGTGACCTGGAACATGAAATACAGCCTCCACAATTTCACATTGTCACAGTGTATCTCACAGTATCTCAAGGAAAGGAAACCAGAACATCATCCCCTCTTTCCTCCCACAGACCAGCTCTTCTGCTCTGTAGAAGACTCTCATTCTGCTTCCTGCTTCTGTAGATTCAACCATCAAGATTCCTCATCTGAGAGAGAACATATTTTAAAATATGTTGAAGTACTTGTGTGTGTGCACCTGATTTATTTTGCCTAATATAATATAACCTGAGTTTATTCATGTGATTGTAAATAGAAAATTTTCTTCTTTATTTAGTGTGTGTGTGTGTGTATTAATATGTTGTATGGTATACATGTGTATATGTGCATCTGGAAACCAGAGAATAGCCTGGGATATTATTACTCAGATGATGTGTACATTGTTTAAAGGGACAAGTTGACTTTCTGTCCTGGAGCTCATCAAGTAGGCTAGCTTTTCTGGTCAGCAAACCTTGTAGAATCTGCCTTTCTCTGCTGCTCCAGCACTGAGATTACAAGTAGATATTATTGTGACTAGGTTCTTTATAGAGTACAGATCTGATGTTTGCAAAACAAGCATTTTACTAAATGAAGTGTTATTCAGCCCTTCCTCCTTCATAGCTAAATACTTTACCACCACACAATTATTTTTCCTTTATCCATTTGTTCACTGATAGACACAAGAACTTATTCTATATTTTGGATATCTCACTAAAATCTTATTTGTTATTTTTTTAATATATACCCAGAAATAGATCATAGGGTCACATGGTGTTACTGATTTATTTTTTTCAGAACACATTTGTCCATTTTCTGCAGTAGCAGTACTAATTGGTATTATCACCATCAGCATACAGGAAGGAGTCCCTTTCTCCATGCCTTCCCTAACATTTGTCATTTCTTGTCTTTTTGTTAAGAGCCATCCTAACAACAATGAAGTGATACTGATGACTTGCATTTCCCTGATGATTGCTAATGTTTGTTTATTCGGATGCCTGTGGGCCATTTATACTTCTTAGGAAAAACATTCATTTTTACACTGTTTTGAGTTGTTTGCCTATTTTTAATAACAATATTTTGTTTTTGATATAACTGACTTCACATATTCTTTTATTAGCCCTCATCCGTTACAGGGTTTGCAAACGTTTTATTTCATTTCCGAGTTTCCTTTTCCTTTTTGATGTCATTTCCTTTGCTCCGAGAACCTTTCTGGTTTTGACCTTAATGTACCTCCTTGTTTACCTTTTGGTTGCCCGTGTTTATGCTTTCATATCCAAAAAATTTTTGCCAAGATAATTCTAGAGGTTTTACCATGTTTTGTGTTGTCTTGATTGTCAATTGAGCTTACAAAAAGTAAAATATACAGAGTTCATATTAAGAAGCATAATCAGAAAGTTCTTTAAAAGATTGATGCATTTTTTTTGAATGAATAGTTTAATGAAAAGTAAATTAATCAAACAAATTTCTGTGGTCTTTTATCCTGTTACTTGTATTATATTTATTAAAATGCTGATTGGCCATTAGCCAGGCAGGAAGTATAAGCCAGGAAAACAGGGAGGAAGTAGAGGTGGGGCAACAAAAATGCTGGGAAGAGGGAAGCAGAGTCTGTAGTCGTGACCCAGCCATAGAGGAAGAAAGATAGCAAGATGTGACTGCCTCGCCAAAAAAGTGACCAAGTTACGTGGCTAACACAGACAAAAAAAATGGACTAATACAACTTAAAAGAGTTAATAATGGGCCAATCAGTTTATAATTGATGTAGACTTCTGTTTGATTCCTTTGGGACTTAAAGATTGCGTGAACTGGGCAGGACAGAAACCTCGGTCAGCAATAAATGAAATCATACTTTCAATGAAAATTGTCAATATTCTCAGTCAGATTAGTCTCCTTGGCTGTGAAATCTGAGCTTTGTCAACAAAACTATTGGTTCTCTCACATTCTTCTAAAGAAAACAATATTTTAAAAGTATTATTTTTATTAACTCTCTGACAATTTTGTAAACATTTTAATTGTAGTAATCTCTCAGTTACTCTCAGATCTACCCATTTTCCTTATCGACCAAAATTTGTTTTTTCTCTTTTTATTCAACCTATGAAGTTCAATTTGTGTTGCTAAAGTACTTTTGGATGTGGGGCCTGTCCTGACATCACCACTGGTGGTCATGCTATTAATGAAAAATGGCTACCCATCTTTAAGTCTTCCAGCCATTATTAAATGCCAATAGCTCTTAGATAGGTGTGATCATGCCTGTCTCCCAACTATGTGTGGGGACTTTGGCTGGCTTGAGCTTTCCAACAGTCCTGTACATGCTGTGATAACTACCATGAGTTCACATGTGCAACTTTCCTGTTGTTCTTGGAAAATACTCTTTACTTGAAGTCATCTACTGCCTCCAGCTCTTACACTATTTTAATTTTCTCCTCCAAAAAGATCCCTGAAACTTGTGTGGACAGATGTAACATAGATACCAATTTAAGGCTAAGCAATCTACTATCTCTTATTCTTGCCTATTGTCCAGCTATGGGTCTCTCTGTTAATTGCCATCTATTGCAAAAAGTTTCTTTGAGGAGCGTTGGCTGATGTACTGATCAACAAGTATAACAATAAGTCATTAGGAGCCATTTTAATACTGTGTCCATGCATCGGAAGTAAAAGTTTTCAGTTTTGGAAACAAAATAATGATGTGCTGTTGAAAAAAAAATGGTGAGCTTAGACCTAAACCTTTTGATAAATGGTAAATGTACAAGTGAGAAGATGGTAATGAGTTTCATTAACAACACACACCATTAAGCAAGACCAGATTCCCATGTGGTAGATGGTAGTTTTATTCTCTGTGACCAGTTTGCTGTTATCTTTTCCTGACAGTGATTTTTTCAAAAGTTCTGCGAAGTTATGGGCTATCAACAAGCCGCACAAACTTCTGCCACTAAGTTCAGCTGTAGATGATAAAGGGGAATGATGTTGACCTTCGTTAATCTTGGCTCGGAAAGAACATCTCTAGAGAACACTGGCTGAATTAGTTATGCCCAAAGTGCTGCACCACTTAAGAGCAGCAGAAAACAATCTCATTAAGACAATCTCAGAAAACAATTCCAGATACATGATTAAAAAATAAACCAAACACCTACAGCCAAACAGACATCGTATGACCTTCTCAAGACTTTTACTTCCATCTCTCTATTAAAGTCTTCTTTGGGACATTAACTTTTGTTCTTAACAATAACTTTGGAAATGACTTACCTTTCCAATCTATTATTTTTTTTCTTCTTCTTCTTTTATTTTTTTTAAATTGAATTCTGGGCAGGTCAGGATTTTTTTTTTTTTTTGTCTTTTTCAACTTGAGTCACCAGAGAAAAGGACTTGCCTCCATCAGATTGACTTGTGGGTAGGTCTGTAGTTTATTTTTTCAATTCATTGATTGGTGTGAGAGGATATCCTGCTTGAGGAAGTGATCCTGGATGAGCAAGAAGGCAAGCTTAGAAAGTCATAGAAACTAAGTTCATGAACAATATTTCTCCATGGCCTCTGAATAAATTTCTGCCCCCATAATTCTGTCTTGAGTTCCTGTCCTTATTTTTCTCCGTGATGAACTGAGACCTGTACACAACAGAAACTCTTCCTTTAATTTGGTTAGTGTTTTGTCAAACGAATGGAAATCCAACTAGGACAAATTCTTTAAGAAAAACCTTGAAACAAAGCTGCATCACTCAAAAAGTTTCCACCCAACCTCGTTTAATACAATAGCAAATCTAGAGTCCCTTTTTATTTATTTATTATTTGTTATTGAAAAAAAATTTCCACCTCCTCCCAGACTCCCATTTCCCTCCCCCTCCTCCCACTCCTCTCCCCCTCCCTCTCCAGTCCAAAGAGCAGTCAGGGTTCCCTGCCCTGTGGGCAGTCCAAGGTCCTCCCCCCTCCATCCAGGTCTAGGAAGGTGAGCATCCAAACTGGCTAGGCTCCCATAAAGCCAGAACATGAAGTAGGATCAAAACCCAGTGCCATTGTTCTTGGCTTTTCATCAGCCCTCATTGTCCACCATGTTCAGAGAGTCCAGTTTTATCCCATGCTTTTTCAGTCACAGTTTAGCTTGACTTGGTAAGCTCCCAATAGATCAGCCCCACTATCTCAGTGGGTGGGTGCACCCCTCACGGTCCTGACTTCTTTGCTCATGTTCTCCCTCCTTCTGCTCCTCATTGGTACCTTGGGAGCTCAGTCTGGTGCTCCAGTGTGGGTCTCTTAATTAAGGGAGCCATCTTAGGGTTGGCAAGAGATTTGAACCTAGAGGGGCTCCCAGGTGCCCAGGGAGATGTCCCCAGTTAGTTCCTTGGGCAGCCGAGGAGAGGGAACCTGAAATGACCCTATTTTATAGCCATACTGATGAATATCTTGTATATCACCGATAAAACCTTCATCTGGCGATGGATGGAGATAGAGTCCCTTTTGAAAAAGCATCTGATCTTTTGTCCCATAAGTTAGTTACTGTTTATTGAAATCTCATTGAGAACTAAAGAGAACTTTTTTACTTTTCAGTTCAGCTTGAAAAAAAAGAACAACCGGATATTCTTAATAAATTAATACTATTAATTCAATTTTTAAAACTGAATCCACGCATTTAAATGAGTTTGAAAAGATATTTTGTGTGCATGCCTGAATGCTGTTGTCATGGAGAATAAAATACCTTTCTTTTTAGTTTTTCATGCTGAGAATGGCTGTTTTCTTCAGCTGATTGTTCTGTTTTTAAAAAATGAAACCTAGTTCTATATTCATGGCGTACTGACAATTGTTAATTCACCTGGAGACTCCCTTGGTCACAGCTAAGCCCAAGTCTTTACCAAGAGAACTGACTAGTAAGGATGCCATAGGTGTGTGAGTTGAAGGTCTATTAATGAGACTGTGGGGAATAATTTCTTAAATAGTGCTCCCCTGCAAGATTTTATTTATATGTTTCAGAAGATTCTGTTCCATGTATTACATAGAGTTAACACTATCATTCCCTCAGTATTCTCTCATATCATTTCTTAAACTTTCTCTGTCATTATTATTAGTTCATATTTGTTTATTTTACAGTAAGGTCTAATATAGCCTTGCTATGTAGTAAAAAATGATCTTGAATTTCTGCTCCTCCTACCTTTACCTTCTGAGTGCTGGATTACAGGTATACCCTACCAGGCCTGGATTAGGCAGTACTGAGGATGAAACCACGGAGGGCTTCCTGCATGCTAAGTACACACTCTACCAATGTAGTTACTACATCCTTAGCCTCATTTTTTTTTCTCTTTTCAACATAAATTAAATTTTGAGGCATACAGACTTGTTCCTATGGGATAAAAGATCTGAACTAGCAACTTCTGCTCTTTGGAATTAAGTAACCAGAAAACAATGAAGCTTTCCTAAGGTACTTTTCTACTTACTGTCTTACTAAAGAGAATTAGTTGATGGAGGAAGGTCATTGGTTAAAAAATAAAGAAACTGCTTGGCCCTCATAGGTTAGAACATAGGTGAGTGGAGTAAACAGAACAGAATGCTGGGAGGAAGAGGAAGTGAGGTAAGATGCCTCAGACAGACACCATGCTCCCCGCTCCCGGGCAGACACGATGAACCTCCGACCCAGGATGGACCTAGGCTAGAATCTTCCTGGTAAGCACATGTTGGGGTGCTACACATATTATTAGCAATGGGCTAGTCCAGGTGCGAGAGTTAGCCGAGAAGAGGCTAGATATAATGGGCAAAGCAGTGTTTTAAAAAATACAATTTGTGTGTTGTTATTTCGGGGTATAAGCTAGCCAAGCGGCCAGGAGCCTGGCTGTGGGAAGAGACCCACAGCTCCCACAACAATTAGTGGAAATAATGTTACAAAAATATTGCCAGTTACCATCCTGGGAAATAGAGGAGAAAGTATGGAATAATTATATGGCATAAAAGAGAGCAAAGAGCAGATCTGTCTTTCTTGTATTAAGTATGTAGGTCAGATGTATAGTTTCAGAGAGGGAACTATCTTACAAAGAAAGATTAACTGGCATTAAAGAGTTAGAAAGAGCATTTACAAACATAGTTGTGACAGCAATCTTGTTTGGAATGTGGGGGGGGGGGAGGTCTTAATTTTTACCAGATATGAGTTCTTCAAGGTTTACCTGAGTTAAAGTAACCCAAAATGTTGGAAGTTACAATGTATGAACCATCCCTAAATGAATTAATCATAATCCTTGGGTTTGCTTCTAGAAACTTGTACTTTCCCCAAACATCTTGCAAAATCCTAGAGTTTACAAACTTACGTCAAATATTTAAGATGAAATCCTTGACTTATTTTCTCTCTTTATTTTAATTGAAAATATATAGTTTTTCATATACTTGTTATGGTCATGGTTCCCCTCTCCCAACTCTTCCCGGATCCTCCTCATCTCCTCAGCTCCCCAAACTCACAGATATTCTTTCTTTCTCACTAGAAAATCAACAGGTAACAAAAAAGGAAAAAGGAAAGAAACAAATGAAAAAAATTACAACAGTACAAAACAAACAAATAAACAAGGCAGAAAAGCCAAAGCAAAAACACAAGAAAAGGGCAAATGCAAAGACCCAATCCTTCCACTTACAGAAATGCCATAAAAACACAACATTGGAAATCATAATCCATAAGCAAAATATCTACAAAGGTAAAAAAACAAAATTACCAGATAGATCACTAGGAGACAAAAACCCTCCAAAATACCATTGAGTTTTTGTGTGTGTGTGTGTGTGTGTGTCGGCCATCTGCTGTGGGGTATGGTGCTGTCTTTAAGTTTGGTTTGTACACCCAGTGGGACTCCATTGGAGAAAACTAATTTCTTCTTTGCAAGTTGTTGTCAGTTGGAGATAGCTTATGGGTTAGGAATGTGGGATTGTGTCCACTTTCTCTCCTGGTGCTGTAAGCCATCTGGTTTAGACTTGTGTAGTCCCTGTGCATGCTGCACAGTCTCGGTGAGTGTGTATGTGCACTAATCCTGTTGTGTCTAGAAAGCTTTGTTTTTTGGCGTCTTCCATCCCCACTGACTCTTACAGTGTTTCTGCTGCTGCTTCTGTAAAGATCCCTGAATCCCAAGGGGTTAAATTTGATGGAGACATCCCATTTAGGACTCACTCTCTGTATATTGTCCATTTGTGGACCTTGGTAATTTTTCTTATCTACTGCAGGAAGAAGATTCTCTAAAGATTGTTGAGGAAGACAGTGATCTATGACTATAGAAAAAAAATGGAATTAGGGGTAATTATATGGGTACATTTATTTTCTAGAACAGTAGTATTTGGTTTTCCACAGGTTAATGGCCTATGTAGCTTTAGATTCAGGGCCACTAGAGCAGTACGAGACACAAGCTTCATCGTATAGAGTGGCCTTTAAACCCAATCAAATAGTGGTTGGTTAGGCCCACAACTTTGTGCTACTATTGCACCAGATTATCATGCAGGCACTTGACCTATTTTATTTCCTCTCTTTTTTTCTTCTATTTATTTTTTGACCTGTTTTCTTTTTGTTAAGTAAAATCTAGCAAAACAGATCTCAGTTGCTATACTGCAGAAGGCCTCAGTCTTCTTTAGTAGGGAAAGGAGAGATGGGATAGTAAAGGTTTATAATAGCAGTTTCTTTTGATGGAACATATTTTATTATATATAAAAGCAGGATCAGGAAACATGTATTCTTTGTCTTTAAATATCTGAGAGACTATAACTAAGAAGTATTCCATCAATATGCCTTATTTGTTGAGGAGCTTTGATTGTAAATGTCCTTTGATAAGTTAAAATGTGCCTTTTTATTCAGTGACAATCTGTTAAAATTCTTGAAACGTCTACCTATGAAAAATGATGTATAGATATCATATTTGTTCAACCAAGCTCTGATATCTAAATTTTTAGAACCATCATAGTTGCCATCAAGCTGACCAACCAGTTTACAATGTTACACTGATATCATACAGATCAAAAAACAGCTGCTGTACTTTATTGTAAAATTATGCCCACTAATTAGCTTTCTTTGAGATATTCAACTGAGAGATCACCTTGAGTTGGCCCAACTGATCATGTGAGCTCTTAGCGGAACACTTAGAACTAAGTTCCTATCTCCTGCAGTCTTGATTGATGGACAAATCTAGAGAGGAATTTTAGGAATGTTAGGACACTTGAGTGACAGCCGAGATATAAGGGCAGGCCAACCAAAGATCACTGCTGACTGCTACTTGGTGTATCTTGAGCAGGGAAGCCATCCACTATGTAACCATTCATGCCCTCAGAGAAATTGTGGTAGTAAGCATATATTGAAGCAAGCCACTGAGTTTAAGGACATTTCTTGTAAAAAACACACCAGTTAAAGGCTACCATCAAACAGCTACCCATTACTCAAACAACAAACTTTTTCTTTCTAATACATGTAATTTCCATTTAAACAGTCTAAACCTGTTAATTTGGGAATGCATGATCATTAAACTGAAATGTTTCAAAGTTGTTATAATTTTTCTTCCTTTTCTTATATTTTATTTCATTAACAAATCAACATCCTATTTGAATGTTACCTAGTTTTAAATTTGAGAATGTTTTCTCTCTCTCTTCCATTGTTTTCAAAAGATATACTGCCTTCCCACACTATATTTTATGTTCAACTTACTATATATCCCAGGTTGCCCCTGAACTCACAGCAAACCCCTGTTCAATATCTCAAGTATTGGGTTTGCGTGCATGAGTCACCATACCTGGCCTACATTTTCTTATTGATAATTCTCTGTTTGCATTTATAAAGTGAATTTCATTGGTTGAAACACATTAAGTAACCAAGCAAAAGCATATGCAACATGAAGTTATTTCCCTCTCACTTGGTGGAAGACATTGAATGTTCATCTGATACTTGTTCATCCCTGGCACGTTAGATAGTTTGACATAAACTGATAACAACATTGTCATAAAATAGCTTTTCCAATTGAGAGCCCATTATTATCTTTATTTATCGGTTTACCAGTCTTTGATTAGATCCCTCCTCTGTCTCTCACAGTATGTGAGTTCTGAGAACATGAATAACCCCAAATTGATAATTCTACTTTTAGATGATGTAACTGAATATTCTAAATCTAAAAGAGGCTGGGAGTAACTTAACTGTAAGGTAACAAGTATTATTTTTGAGATTATATTTTTCTTAAATTACATCTATCTAAGCATGTATTACTTCTATGACTATAGAAAACACATACCCATGGCTGCCTGCCCCCATGAGAATGCTCTAAGTTTCCTAAATGAAACAATGATTGTTTCTATTTGTTGTTATTGTTTTGAGTTTATGTTTATTAGTTAGTTTTAGTGGATCCTATGAGGTATCAAGGGAAACAGGTGAAAATTATGGACAATGAGGGGAGTTGCAGATTTGAAGAAAGTTAAAGTATTATGATGCACTAATTGTTTTTTGTCCCTTTGCTACAAAGTAGGTGAAGTGGGAAGAGGGACTCTCAATTGTAGAATTGCCTTATGTAAACTGTGGGCATATCTGTGGGGTGTTTTCTTGGTTAATGATTGATGGATTGATGTGAGAAAGCCCAGCCTAATATGAGTTGTGACAGCTCTGGGAAGGTGATCCTCAGTTGTGTAAGAAGACAAGGCAGGCAAGCTGTGGGAAAAAAAATACAGTAAGCCGTCATCTTCTATGGTCTCTGTCTCACTTTCTGCCTTTCGGTTCCTGCTTGAGTTCCTGCCTGAATTTGGTCAGTGATGATCAGTGTTGTGGAAGCATAAGCCAGAAAACTATTTTTTTTCTTATGCATTAGTTTTGGTCTGTGTTTTATCACTGCAGAGGGAAAGAATTAAGACCTTATGGAGAGTGGTGCTTAAAGATCATCACAGTGTGGGCAAAGGAGAAAAGAGCTCAGCGAGATTTGCAGAAAAGCAGAGAGCATGTAGGTTTGAAATGTAAGTGACAACGCTGGCCTGGAGATTGAGATTAGGAAACTAAGACTTAAGGAAAAGAAGTAAGAGTTGAGAAGGCTGTGCAAAATGCAGAGAAAAAAGGAGGCATGCGAGCAGCCAAAAACCATGGTTTGAATTAAGACAGGTCATTAGCTGAGATTAAGAAGACTGGGTGTTGTGGTTCTGGGAAAGTCAAGATTGCAAACATATAAAATAAAGCAAATAGAGAGATGCTAGTACCTTCCAGAGTGATGGTGGGGTTAGCAGGTGGGTTTGACTGCCATCCTGAGACTGTGGTACCCTGACGTTGGAGTGGGGCATTACAAGAGTCAAGTTTTCCATTTCCATTCTATTATATTGGGCTTCAGTAAGTTTCCATTTTATATACATCTAGGATGACTTCCGCAAACACAGATTTCTCCTGATCTGAGCCTCCCTGCTCTTTTTCCAATATAGACCATTACTGTCTCGAAACTTCTCTTTATCACACACATAATCTTTACTATCTTTGAGTCATTTCAAATCGCACATTTTTTTTTTTAAAAATTAGTGTGAAAGTTGTGCATGTGGTGATGGTGGTAGTGATGTTACTGCTGCTTGCAGTGATGGTGTTGGTGCCAAGAGTGGTGGTGATGCTGGTGGTGTTGGTGCTGGTGGTGCTGGTGCTGCCTGTGGTGGTGCTGGTGTTGTTGTTGGTGCTGTTGGTGGCGGTAGTGGTGGTGGTGATGATGCTGTTGGTGGTTGTGGTGGTGATGCTGGTATTGTTGTTGTTGTTGTTGTTAGTGGTGGTGGTGGTGATGGTGTCAACACAATACACAGAAACCTTACTGGGAAGTGTCTAACACAAAGGTTAAAGTTACGAGATTTTTTAAAATTTATTTATTTATTATGTATTCAATATTCTGTCTGTGTGTATGCCTGAAGGGCAGAAGAGGGCACCAGACCCCATTACAGATGGTTGTGAGCCACCATGTGGTTGCTGGGAATTGAACTCAGGACCTTTGGAAGAGCAAGCAGTGCTCTTAACCTCTGAGCCATCTCTCCAGCCCAAGTTATGAGATTTTTAATTTCTAAGAAAAACATGAAAGAAAGAGAAAAGAAGAGGAAATACTTGAAAAAAAGGACAATAAAAGGAGGAAAGGAAGATACTTTATATGACTAGTGAAGTGTGTTTCTTTGTAATTTAGGTACAATAATTCAAACCAATGATAAAGCCAAGAAAATAATCCAGTGAATAACCCAGCAGTGAAAATGGGTTAATTATTTTTAGTTTTTTTTTTGCACAGTACATGTTTTAAACGTTCAAATTTCACTAAAGCTGTCATGTTTTCAATGGTGGCGTTTATATTTTAATGCGACAAGCTGACATTTACCCCCCCCCCATGTGAAACATAAACTAGATTTGGATTTAACTAGAATATTAATAATTTCCTTTGATTATTTAAAGAATTTGGACTATTAAAATACAAAATATTGTTTATATTTTATTATTTCTAAAATATTTTGAACCTAAAGAAAGATACACACACACATATGCATGCATGTGCGTGAACACACACACACACACACACACACACACACACACACACACACACACACACAAGCTTTGCAGATAATTTAGGGAGCTGAAATTTGAAGTAAAATATTGTCTCCATGCCTAGACTGCAGTGTTTTGTATCTGCTTCTCAATAGTAATATGCAGTAATATTGATGACCCCAGGGCATCATCATTATGCTGATGGCAGAAAGAAGCCAGGCAGGTGTAACACTGAGTCCACTCTATTGGTGATTATGGGCTGCATAGAGAGGGTTCTCCAGAACGTGGCTGGAGGCACAGTCTTCTGTTTTGCCTGTCTAGGAAGCCTATGAGACTTTGAGAAATGCAAGAACCCTTGGGGAGGGGGATCAACATTTCTGAAGGAGCTCACCTGAAAGGAGTTGAGGAACCAGGAAAAGAGAAGACAAAATGATAATAGAGAAAGTGGACGAGGAGCTTGTCAACCAGTAAGCTTATATGCACTTTTTGATAGGTGGTATGTTTGGGAATTAGACAGATAGGAATTTGAATTGTACTCTTCTCTTCTAGCTCTTTGACTTTGTACAAATGCCCTCAAATTCATCTAAATAAAACCTGTAAGGTGATGTTTTAATAAAAATAAAATAAAGCTAATACTTTGTAAGTTTGGTCAAGAGGATTAAATATGAACAACAGGTAGCAGAAACTGGTAAGGATTTTACCCAAGGAAATCTTCATGATATGGTTGTTATAAGTAAAGGGAGCTATTAGAAGAGAATGTTCTTCTTGATAAAAATCCGGGCCTTATATTGCGTGAGTAGGTAGTGTTTATTTTTTACAGTAATGACAAATAAAGGAATCACCATAGATTATGTTATGAATATACTAAGCAATTCATTGAGATACAGACATCCTGAAGTCTAGTAGAATAATGACTGTGAATCCCATCTCTCGCCTCAGTCCATGTTCTCCAGGCCAGCTCTCTTTTACAACAGTAGAAGGTTCTAATATGGCCACCAAAGCTGTTGTCAATGAATTTGGTTAAACAGGCTTTCACATTAGAAAATACCTCCAACTTCTTATTTATTTAAAATTTTTTGTTGTTAATAATTCATACCAATTCTTAAAATTCAAACACACTTTGTGTTCCCATAGTTCCATTTTCTTTGAAGAAAAGATTTATCTTTACACACACACACACACAGAGAGATAGGTAGATAAATGATAGATAGATAGATAGATAGATAGATAGATAGATAGATAGATAGATAGATGGATGGATGGATGGGTAGATAGATAGATAGATGATAGATAGATAGATAGATAGATAGATAGATAGATGATAGAGATAGATAGATAGACAGACAGACAGACAGACAGACAGACAGACAGACAGATAGATGGAAAAGCCACTGCCTTTCCTATTATACAATCTATTTTTGAAGTTACTGAGAATTTGGTTAAGTAGTCTAGTGCTTTTTGATAAGTTGGACACTTATTTCCCAACAGAAGTAGGAATCAGGTCGTGAGATATCAATCACACATGATTTTTAAACATCTTTGTTAAGCAAGGCATTGCCTTAAAGTTCTGGGATCTGGACATGGAAAGATACAAATTTAACTATTTAGGTATTCAGAAAAATGGATGTGATAATCATCATTGTTGAGTTTAACAAAATTAAAGCTATGCCTGTTCTGAAGAATTTGAGTCTATGTTTGTATGTAGGAAATATTACAGTGTAAACTTGGACACACCTTCTGCATAGGAACTTGAACTGTGCGTTTATCAACACAATACTGACTAGCATTGTTGAGTATCTTTTATGTACTATCCTGGATATTTTATTCTTAGATGGGTGTAAGATAGTTTGGCATATGTTAGTCTTCAATGGTAGATGATCAAAATTCAAATTTATCTGTCCAGGGCAGAGCCAGAGGTCTTATTAGATAATCAATTCATTACATGATACCAAATTACATCTTGCCACTCTTACTTTTTGCACTGTATTGTCTCCTTTCCTTCTTCCTTATCATTCCTTTTGTGTGTTACTAAGTCACCAAGGCTGCTCTCAGACTTTATCCTCCTGCTTCTGCCTCCCAAGGGTTACTAGCAGGCACCACAACACTTAGCTCCTTCAAATTATCACCAAATCTCTACTGGAAGCACTTTTTAACCTAGACTGATTTCTGTCCAATTGCATTAATTTCATGTGAAAACTTATTGTCAATTGCAAGCAAAACCAATAAAAGTTCTTTTCATATTTTCTTCTTGTGAAGAAACATATTTTTTAATATTAGAGATTTCCTTGATAAAATAGTCTTTAAGGAAGGAAAGAAGGATTTGTAAACTCTGGGACTTCCCTGACTAATGTAACATGGATTCTAACAGGTGACAAACTGTGTGATTCACTACACCATCTGGGTATACCCAAAGTTTGTAAACATGCATTTGGTTTGTATGCACATGTCCACCTGGTGTGTGCATGCATAGGTGTCTACATATGTCTGCCCATGTGCAGTATTTGAGTGAGACGTAAGGAGAAGAGTCTGGTGTTAGATTGTCAGTGTTCTATGATAGTTGATATTAAAAGGCCTTTACTCTCTTATGAATTAATCAAAAGATACTTTTGTGTGCATTCTACACAGGGGCAGACTTTTTCCCATTCTAATAAGATTAGTTTTTAAATAATCTCATTTATCAACTGTTTCTAGTCAAAATGCCAACCCAACAAAGTACATTGGTATTAAGTATTTTATGGGTATTTTATTGACAGTATTCCTTGAATGTTGAACCCCGGCTGATTTTGCTTGGCTGTAGTAAAGTTCAGGGAGAAAATTACATTTTTCAGATTTTTGTTGCTGTGTTAGACTTAATCACATCTTTTCTGCAGATCTTCAAGGCTGTTGTGTCAACATGGAAGGGAAACTGAGTACTAAAGTTTGTCTCTTTCACAGTGGGGTTTTGGTCTTTTCAGAAATAAAGCATGTGTTTCTTTCAGAGGGTATTGGCAGCAGGACATATCTTTCAATGAAAGAAAGCTATACTTCTTCACAATGCATACTGATATTACCTTTGAACATGGCTATCATTTTGGCTGTTCTAAAGCAGGAAGACGCCTCACAGAGCATTAAAGTACAATATCTATAGTCACCGTGGCATGGCATTAAATAAAGTGAAGTCATGAATATTTAAATTAGATTTTGTTTTTCATACTTTATTATGTCAGGAAGAAACTGCAAGTTCTGGAAATCCTTTGCGTCTCATTGAAAGAAAAGTCTGTTTTTTTATGGCCCTTTAAAGAAGTATCTGCATCAGCAGAAGGCTGCTAGCAGTCATCATATTTGATTTTATTTAACATTTCTTAAACACAGAGTTGTTTTTAAGCATATGTGGTGTGTTGGCATTTTTACGTTATCATCTCCTTGATTTAATTTTTACTCCTGGTGCTGACCTGTCATAGGGGATAAATCTATTCAACAGGAACACTCCGTTTTGCTTAAGTACACAGGAAAATGCTACACATTTGAGTGAAGACATTATAAGTCACAGAAAGAGATCTGTTTATCGATTCTCAAAACAATCCTCTTGGGTCAGATAGAAAAGTATCCTGTAATCAATCTCTAGCATTAGTAAGATGAGCCTGTGTGTCTCAACTTAAGCTGTTATTTATTATTATTGCTATTATTATTGTTATAAATATCAATGTCATTATTACTATACTATCAAAATTGAAGTTATGGCCTTACCTGGGGCATCAGTTTACTACTAAGCTATATTTCCCACCCTCGAATTAACTGTATCATTTTAAAACCTCTCCATATAAACCTAAACTTCCTCAGAATTAATGAATGTTCCTCAGTTTGTCAGGATCAGAAGTCTGATTTAGTGGTGTTGTCAGCCTAAACGATACACGCAAGAGCTAGGTGCATAGTAAGAATAAGAATTGCACTTCAAAATGAAAAGCTGCACGGTATATTACTGTCATGGAGTTTGCCAGTTAAAAGAGCTGTCAGCTTCAGAAGATGCTCAGCAGAGTAGAGGATGCAGTTGTCTATGAAATGTAGCGACACACCTCAGGGATCTGCACGCTGCTTAGGATTCTTAAGAGAAGCAAAGTGACAGACACTTTGTAGGGTAATCATTCGCCTCCCACAAATGTTTAGATGCTTGACACATAGTTCGTTAACTCTCCCAAAAATCCGTTGAGATAGAAGCTGCAGTTGCACCCATTATACAGACACAGAGCTTAGGTAACTTCTTTAACACAGAGTAAAGTAACTTCTCCAAGGCTGCATAGCTAAGATCTGGGCACGTATGAAAGGGCCCAAGAATCTATGCTTTTATCACTAGTCAGTATGGCTATAGTGAGTTCTATAGGTAGGATAAATTGGGACTATATTATCTAAATTTGAAAATGAAAGGCCAAATCATGTATAAGCACCCCAAATTGTAAATATTTTGGAGTGTTTCCATCTGCATATACATGTATGCCTGTGCATATGTGTGTGTGCGTGTGCATGTGTGCGTGTGTGTGCATGTGTGTGTGTGTGTGCGCATGTGTGTGTGTGTGCGTGTGCATGTGTGCGTGTGTGTGCATGTGTGTTTGTGTGTGTGTGCATGTGTGTGTGTGTGTGTGTGTGTGTGTGTGCGTAGTTCAGACTTGCATGGACACAGAGATTGGAGAATGATCTTCTGTGTATTTTGTCCAATGCTGCCATCTACCCTTGCTATTTACCTAAAACTCAAGACAAAGTCTGTAGTTGACCTAAACTCACCTAAGCACCAAAGATCAGCCTGTCTCTGTTCTGTCTCCGATTCTGGGATTACAAGCATGTGGCAGTCACCATACCTCACTTCAAAACAAAACAAAACACCTCTTAAATTTGGGGCATCAAACTCTGTCTTGGATCTTATAAGGCAAGTATTTTAGTGAGAGACTTAGTTCCTCAGCTCTGCTAATATGTTTTAAAAGGATAAAATGAGTGGAAAAACCACATAAGAATTCTCATTCTTATCACTTTTATGATGGGTGTTTCAAAACAGTTTGAATTTCTAAAGTTTGTTTCTTTTAAGGATACATACCTCATTGTTGTATTTATCTCTTTATCAGTTTTGCTTAATTTAAGAAGAAAGGACAAAATAGAGGTAGCTATTATAGAAAATAGATATTTAAAATATATTAACATTGAATGAATTCATTAACTCATCACTGCAAAAGTATTTTCATGACTATCTTTCAGATGAGAGTTACAAAGGGAGGATATATATATTTTAATTTATTGCTCAGTGATAGTATGACTGAACAATGAATTAAAATGCACTACAGTGCACTACAGTGTTCAACAAAGTTCTTTTTGAGCAAAGGCTAAAATAGACCCATTTGATCAAAACACATGAATTATTATGATTTGATAATTCTTACACAGCTATAGATTTCACCACCATTTTTATAGAAAAAAATACACCCCCATGACAATTCTCAGTTTGGGGAACAACTATCATCACAGATATAGAATGATATACAACGGTGTTGTTTGAACATGGTATTTGTTTTAGTCCATCAATTTTAATCAAAGGAAAATCTAAGTAACATTTTAATATTAAAAATAAAAAACCATGCAGTAAAATAACATATTTGCGTTTTTAAAATATCCTGCCTAACTCTTCAAAGAAATTTCACAGTCATGGCTGTTAAGCTGGAAGTTGGAGCTGTGCCATTAGACCTCAGGGTATATCTATTTATTCTTCCCTGCCTTAGGGAAATTAAAAAAAGTTTGAGACTTTCTGAGATAATGTAGCTTTCCATACTTTTTCTGTCTGAGGATTGGTAGTAAGTTTTGACACACTGTGACTTCAACAATGAAGATGGAACAGTGTTAAATGTATTTAAAAGCCTCACTGTGCATTGCTTGTATTGGTCTGTTAATCCAAAAGAATAGATAGATCAATAATAGTCTTGCTCATAAAAAAGAATAAGGAATATTAATACACAAATAATAGAAAATAGGGTTAGGTCCATTTTTCAGAATGGTAATACTGAGCAGTATGTATCTAGTAATTTTCTACCTTGACAATCGCTACTCTTTGTGAGTTGTTAAGGATGTTCTTGGTAACAACAGACTGCTGCCTATTGTGATCATAATCATCTCCATTTTATTTGCCATGTCACGCAAATTCATGTTTTCTTCTCAAGTAATACGGTTCCAGCAGGTCACAAAGAAGAAAAAGAAAAAAGGAATGTAGCACTGTAAGTGAATGATGGCATGAATGGATTTTATGTTCAACTGACTTGTGTGATGAGAAATTCAAAATACAATGCTCTAAGGCACAGTGCATGACAATCCCCAAGCAAGGCAATTCTTCCACACATTAAAGCTTATTCTGATTGTTAGGATTTTGGTCTACGCAGAACATAATGGAATTATAAAAACAACAACTCCTCAGGTTGCACATCTGATTTTCACTTGACACCAAACCACGGGAGTAGGGTAGTGATGTGGCTTCATGATGTCAATATGATCAGACTAGGGATATTTTAACAAGTTACTCTGATTTTTTTAAACTGCTTTTTGTTGAGTGTTCATTGTATGCAATGTGAAACTAATTCTGGATGAATATTAGGAAATTTATAATACAATACTATTCATTGGGGTAAGCGTAACTTTTATTTTATGTCTATTTATTTATTTAAAAATGCACACTGTTGAGTATATTAACCAGTATGATGCAGTTCCATGTTGTATACAAAAAATTCACTTTACCTACAGACTTAATCATAAAGGAGTAGAGAAGATGTGAGGTACTAACACCAACTAAAAGCAAGTTAGTATAGCCTTTCATTTTATTTAATTTTCTTTTATTGAAAAGACTTTTTTCTTGCATCATATAGTCTGATTATGCCTTCCCTCCCTCTACTCTTCCCAGTTCTATCCCATCCTCTCCCCCATCTAGATCCACCCCCTTTTTGTGTCTCATTGGAAGAAAATATGCTTCTGGGGGATAATAAAAAACAAGATATAATCAGATAAAATGAAAACTAGCACATCATAATAGGAAAAAAGCAAATAAACAGAAAAGACATAAATAACAGGGACCCGCTCGTTTGTACACTCAAGAATTTTATAAAAACACTGAACTGGAAGCCACAATATGCACACAAAGGCCCTTTAGGCTAGAAAGAGACAAGAAAAATATATAAATAAAATTAGATTAAAATAGAAAATAATAAGTTTATAAAAAAGAAACTCCCTGATACACCATTGTGAGATAAGGAACCTCCAATGATGCTATTGAGTTTGTTCTCTGTTGTTACTGCTGGGCATGCAGCTCACCCTTTCCCCAAGTGAAACTCCCTTGGTGAAAACTAGATTTTCATTTTCAAGTGGTTATCAACTGAAGATAGCTCCTGGGTTAGGGATGGGGTATATGTTCACTTCTCCTCTGATCTCCAGGACCCTGTCTGGTGCATCTCTCTGCATACTGCCTCGCTGTGAACTCATGCATCAATCTTGTTGTAAGCCGTTAACCACCATAGGATTGATATTTGACTCCCTTTGCACCCTCTATTTCTTTACTCCTTTCCTTTATGGGTGCTCCAGTGAATCTTCTTGCTTTTGCTTTGAACAAACTTCCAGCAAAAAGCAATTCAGGAGGAGAAGAGCTTATTCTGGCTTTAGGTTCTAGTAGATCCTCCCATCATGGTGGCAAAACACAGAATCCTGGAAGAAAAAAGACCAGCAGGTCACATTGTGTCCAGACTCAAGGAGAAGAGAGAAAGCAAGAAGTGAGGATTTTAAGTGCCTCAGGCTGGTCCCTGCAATCCACACCCTCCAGCAAAGCCTCCTATTGTTTGCAAACCTTTCTAAAACAGCCCCGTAACTCTGTACCCTAGGTTCAAACCTGAACCCGTTGGAAATGTGCCACATCCAAACTACAAAAACAGGGTTATTGCCAGGGCTCTGCTAGAGTTTGATGGATTTCCACTTTTAAATACGCATTCTTTTCTGTAGATTTCAAAGGCATTGCTCCCTGGGTATTTCTTCTTTTTCATTTTCCCAGGCTGAGATACAATTGGCTCTACTATACACAAGCCCAGCACCTACTGACACAAGCAACTACAAGTGGAAAAATAACTGAGAATAACTTGCATGTGTAGTATGTACTGAACATGCACAGATTTCTTGCTTTTACAATCTACATGGCACAACGTAACAAATATTTGTGCAGCATTTACTTTATACTGGGTATTACAAGTAATGAAGGGAGTAGATGGGAAGATGTGCATATCTTATATGCAAATGCCACCCTATTTAATATAAGGGAGTTCAGCAGTGGCAGATTTTTGGTATCTACCATGGGTATGGATGTGGTGGGGTGAGCAAAAGGAATCCCGTAGGCACTGAAGAGTGACTGAGTATGTCTTTTAACATCTGTGTGATAACAGCTTCATGCTTCTCTGTCCTTCATCAGAGCTCACACATGTGCTTACCATAGGTGAGTGTGGAAGGGAAGTTTGCACTACTTTGGAGTCCAGTGAAGAAGAATTTCATTGATCCTGCTGGCTGTGTCACTGCCCGGGATCTGTTGTCTTTGAGGAGCACTTTACTCTGAGTGACAATAGGTCCTTGAGATCTCATTGACAAGTGCTACTTGGAGTGCCGCCTCCCTCCCCAGCCATGAGTAATACTTCAGGCCCATTTTCTTCTCTTGCTTGAGAGCTGTCACTTACACGCTGTTTTTTCTGTGAATTACACAATCGCAGAAATGTGTCATTTACCAATTTGAGGTTTCCCTAGAAAATCCTCTTAACCCTTAGAGGAAAGACTGTATCTCAGAAGTGTTCATACCCTGACTCTGTTTTCTGTTTCGAATATGTTTTCACGTGTTCTGTTTTTTCATTGTAGAATACTGCAATTTGAGATTAAAATCTTGTAAATTTATGCAAGTAGAAATATTTTCATCAGTCAAAAATAATGTTTGCTAACATTTAGCATATGCCATACGATTTTGATTAGGAAATAGATAATTTTACAGAACTTATAAAACATTAGCATTTTACAAATGCTATTTCTTTATTAGTGGTTTTCAATCTCTCCTGTTCTTTTGTTATCTAATTTTAATTTAATTTTAAAATATTATCCTTCAAAATTATTTTTTCAGCTGCCATTTTATTGTGTGGAACATTTCTCTATGATGCCATTAACGTCTAAAAATTTTAGGGTAATTTGTATGTTTAATGCATTTATTTTTCTATTTTATTTTGAAGTCATAAAAAAGTCTCTTCAGAATTCATAGGTTTAACATGTTATTATGAATACAATTTTATGTACAGTTGAAGCCTTGCCGTCATATCTTTCACTTGTACTTCATAAGGAAAAATAATTTATATGTGATTTTAGCCTGTTGTTGTGGACCATTGCCTGCAATTCTTCTCAAGATGTCTTGATGGCTTACACCCTTCACTTTGTCGAATACTAATAAAATGAGCCATTCCTAGTATGTCTCCTTTTCTCTGTTTGTGTAGCTTTGCAAATTGACTCTGCCTGATCAATCCTGGTTTTCTGAACTTTGTTCTAGTTCCTCTTCATTTATTATCTATAAATACACTGCGTAGCCCACTTCTGAATCAGGAAAACTATATTGTATATCTCTGTACCACTCACAATATTCCATACTCTCCAAGAAAGTGAAATTATGATAAAGTTTAAATGCTAAACTTTTAAAATTTAAATTATATTTATTTTATTGTGTGTATGTGTTTGCGGGGTATGCATCTTCCACTACCCACATGTGGAAGTCAGGAGAAAATCCTAGGGTATTATAGAATGTTTTGTTAATAATCTTATTTGTTTCTTAGTAGACAGTACTTCTGATCAGAAAAATGCTGTTGAAGTAGTCATATATAAAGTGACTCCATCTGTCTAACTGCAGGATTCATCTTACGTATGATGTAAGCACCCACTGTGTGCTTATCAGGAAACTTAAATCAACAAGTACATCAATGGAGACAGTGCATCAAAAGAGTTAGAGTAAAACCATCAAGAAGCCAAATACCCTGCTTCCTCCATTTACATCTTAGGCAAAGGCAACACTGTTCCCAGCATCTAAACTAAGTGGACTTAACTTTTTGCTGATTTCATGTCTGCTTTTCTTAGTTAAAATGTCTTCAGGCTCCCAATACTATCAAGGAGAAAGGTTACAAGCAGGCAAGTCTTTGCATTTTAGCTGACAAAACCTTTTTTGAAATGCTGTCTGTGTGAAGCTCTCAGAAATTCAACACCCAAATAGTCTAAATTATAGTAGAGGAAGCATGCCGCATGTTTGGGGGATGAACCTTCAACATCCCTCTTAGACTAATTTACTCCAACATGCAGGCTCTTTCTGTGCTTCTGTGCTCTCCCCAGAAGGCTGTGTTTTTCCTTGGAGCTTTGAATGTCTGACTACTTTTCATTACCAGTGGCATTCAATGCACTTGGGGTAAATATCATTTTCTTTGGACGTAAGTGGAGGGGAAGAGAAATCATTAAAGTCTGGAGTGTGGAATTGTTGCAATTGAAAGAATATCAAGTGTGCTGAATGCCCTGTATTTTAAAAGTAAGAGCAATCTCTATTATTGCCTTTTAAAAATCTGCCTTTTATATGATACCTGCCATGGGAAAGTGACGCTTGATGAGTAACCAATGATGTTGAACTTGTATTTTCCATCTGACTTGCTTTTCTCCTGAAAGCAGCATTTTAGTGAAATTGTGTTTGTTTTTCTTTCTGATAGGTTCTAATTGAAGTTTGAAGGTTCATTACACAGTGCTTGGGAATACGTTGTCAAACACAATTCACCTCTCCCATAGTGAATGCTGGTCTAATTTCATAGGACAGGGAGCTCCAGAGTGCTCAGCTGTCAAAATATTTGGCTCCGATTTCACTCATCACAGATAAAATATCCCCAATGTTTTGATTTTCTATTTCCAAATGTTGGTATAGGCAAGCAAATAATGGAGAATGGGTTTGAATGTAAGCAGATAAACTTTGGGGGTTGTACCAGTGGTAGCATTGAAATCATAAGGACTGAGTTTAATCCATAGGACCCACATGACTCATAGCAATAGTGGGGAGTATGCCTGAACTGGCCTTCCTCTGTAACTAGATTGATGACTACCCCAATTGTCATCATGGAACCTTCATCTAGTACCTGATAAAAGTTGATTCAGAGATTCACAGGCAAGCACTGGGCCAAGCTCTGGCAGTTCAGTTGAAGAGAAGGTGGAGGAAATGAATGAGCAAGGGGCAGAGATTAAGATCATGACAGAAACCCTCAGTGATAGCTGACATAAGCTTGTGCAAACTCCCAAACTCTTGATGGACAGCTAGAGAGTTGGCATGGGACTGACCTAGGTCCACCCACATCTGGGTGACAGGTGTATATCTTGGTCTTTTGTGAGACCCCCTAGCAGTGTGACCAAGACCTGTCACTGATACATGAGTTGGCTCCTTGAAACCTATTCCTTTTGGATGTTTGTTCAGCCTTGGTGCAGGAGAGAGTTTAGTCCTGCCTCAACTTGATATGACATGCTTTGTTGAGTCCCATGGGAGGCCTTACTCCATCTGAATGGAGATGGAGCAAGAGTCAGTGGAGTGGTAAGAGAGGAGGTGGGAGAAGTGAATAGAAAGAGAGGAGGGAGGGGAAATTGTTGGTATGTAAATATTGTTGGTATTAAAATAAATTTTAAATGATTAATAAAAATGCAGTATATATACTATTATATTATGTATATATGTGTTTCTATAATCTCAGAATTTGGGTGACAAAGACAGGCAGATCCCCGAGGCTTACTAGCCTGGATTAATCAGCAAAGAGACTCTGTCTCAAAAATCAAGGGGACTACATTCAATCAGTAACACCCAATTCTGACCTCTGGCTTTCAAGTGTATCTATACACATAATATACAGAAAATAGACAGGCTTTGGACTTATATAGCATGCTGTAGGCTAATCATAGCCTCCTTCAATTATATTGCGATGTTGCAACCTTGCATGTTTTGATAAATGTATCCCTCGAAATTAAACAAAAACTACTTCATTAATCAAATCACAGTCATCTACAGTTAATTCTAATATATAAAAAGGAGCAGGTTAGATCAGCCCCACCCATCGTCTCAGTGGGTGGGTGCCCCCTCGCAGCCTTGGCTTCCTTGCTCATGTTCTCCCTCCTTCTGCTCCTCATTTGAACCTTGGGAGCTCAGTCCAGTGCTCCAGTGTGGGTCTCTGTCTCTATCTCCATTCATCACCAAACTGGGACTGAAACAGCATGGGATAAAACCGGACTCTCTGAATATGTTGGACAATGAGGGCTGCTGAGAAGCCAAGGACAATGGCACTGGGCATGTACTGCATGTACTGACTTTGTGGGAGCCTAGCCTGTTTGGATGCTCACCTTCTTAGACCTGGATGGAGGGGGAGGACCTTGGACTGCCCACAGGGCAGGGAACCCTGACTGCTCTTTGGACTGGAGAGGGAGGGGGAGGGGAGTGGGGCGTGGGGAGTGGGGGGAGGAGGAAGGAAAAAGAAGGCAAGGAGGAGGCAGAAATTTTTAATAAAAATAAAATAATAATAATTAAAAAAGAAGCAGGTTAAAATTCTAAAATACTTCTCCTTATTACATACATACTTCATCACAAAGAAGAGCATATCTGATTTTATCTAGAAAATTGAAAACATGTTAGGTAGGTTTGGTTGCTCAGTAAATGAGTTTTTTTCAGTGTGAAGACTGTTTTTATTAATATTTTTTTTTATAAACTGGCTTGGGTAGCTTCCAGTTCTGTGGCAAGAATAATCTATCATCATAAACCTGTAACATAAATGTACAGGCTGTGTTCTTGTTTCAGGAGTCTGTAAGACAAGCCCCCTTTATGAACAATTTATAGTAGAGGCTCATAAAAAGAAGCAGTGATGGCCCAAGCAACTGCAGGGAATAGCATGCTGTTGAGGGACTTTAAATCATGAGAAATGATACTTCCAAGGACTTATTAATCTTATTTCATATATATATGTTTATATATGAATATATTATTCCATCTATATTCTATTTGCCAAATATATATATGTAAAAAACCTGTTAATAAAAAGTCTTTACATTGAAGTATATATATATATTTGGCAAACAGAATCAGAAGGAGGGATTTATATTTTTGAGGCGTGCCGAGCTCATCAATGTATCATAGGACTCAAATGATTGATGTGAGAGTGTCATATATCAATCTGTTGATTTCATTGGTTAATTAATAAATAAACTGCTTGGCCTGATAAGTAAGAACATAGGTAGGTGGAGTAAACAGAACAGAATGCTGGGAAGAGAAGAAGTTAGGCAGACTCCATGCTGTTCCTCTCCATGGCAGATGCGATGACGCTCCAACCTAAGATGAACATAGGCTAGAATCTTCCTGGTAAGTTACCACCTTGTGGTGCTACACACATTAATAGAAATGGGCCAAGCAGTATTTAAATGAATACAGTTTGTTTGTTGTTATTTCGGGGCATAAGCTAGCCAGGCGGCCGGGAGCTGGGTGGCAGGAATGCAGCCCCATGCTCCTTCAACAAATGATGCTTAATTCTGAGTAGAATATGGTGCTTTTTCGCGTCTAGGGCCACCAAGGCCAACAGTGTCATTTTGGCTTTTGTTTGTTTGAATAGAATGAGACCATCTGACTCCAAATACATTCTACAAACAGAAACACACTCATATGTGTGTGTGTGTGTGTGAGTGTGTGTGTACAAAATTGTCCACAGCATAGGAAGCCAGTTTTCCAACATGCTCAAAAAACTAAACAATCCTACTTAATTATTATAAAATGGTAACTTAGTACAAAATAGTTGACATTTTCCACTTGAAAAGTTATTCTTATTGGTCCTTGTTCATTTGAATCATCTCCTTTTTTTTTAATATTCAGTGGTGGAGGAGAGACACCAAATTTGGAGGAACAGGATAGTCGAGATGGAGGAAGAGGTAGAGAATGGCAGGAGGGGAGAGAATAGGAACTGGGATTGGTATGTAAAATGAAAAAAGATAGTTTGTTCTTTTTTATTTTATTTTTCCATTTAGAAATTTACACTTCCTCCCCTGCTCCCATTCCCCTCCCACTCCCCCACACAACCTTCTCCCTCCCCCTCCCTCGGGCAGGGAACCCAGCCCAGTGGGAAGTCCAAGTCCCTTCCCCTACATCCAGGCCTAGGAAGCTTTTCATCCAAATAGACTAACGTCCCAAAAAAACAGTATACGCAGTAGAAACAAGTCCCAGTGCCTTTATCAATGGCTTCTCAGTCAGCCCCAGTTGTCAACCACATTCAGAGAGTTCGGTTTGATCGCATGCTCATTCAGTCCCTGTCCAGCTGGATTTGGTGAGTTCCCATTAGAACAGGCACACTGTCTCAGTGGGTGGACCAAGCCCTCGCGGTCCAGATTTCCCTTGCTCATCTTCTCCCTCCTTTTGCTCTTCAACTGGACCTTGGGAGCTCAGTCCATTACTCTGATGAGAGTCTCTGTCTCTATCTCCGTCCGTAGCCGGACCAAGATTCTATGGTGATATTCAAGATAATCATCAGTATGATAGTGGGGCAAGGACAGTTCAGGTACCCTCTCCTCTGCTGTCCAAGATGCTGGGGACATCCCCATGGATACTTGGCATCCCCTCATGAGCCAAGTCTCTTGTCAACCCTAAAATGGCTCCCTTAATGTAGATATCTTCTTCCCTGCTCCTATATCCGCCCTTTCTCCAACTCCACTCTCCCACTCCCCCAAGCTCTCTCCAGTCTTTCCTTTCTCCCTTCTCTCTCCCCCTCTTCCCTCTCCTCACCCAAACCCCCCAACTCCCACCCCCATGCTCCCAACTTTTGTCGGGCAATCTTGTTTCCTTCCAATTTCCAGGAGGATCTATATATGTTTTTCTTTGAGTTCACCTTGTTATTTAGCTCTCTAGGCTTACGAACTATAGGCTTAATGTCCTTGGTTTATGGCAAACAATAAAAAAGAAAATACATCCTTGCTTGTGTCTTGAATTTTTGAGTGAAATAACTTCTGGAAATACATGAACTTTTTTCTGTAATTTATACTTTCTTTGAATAATTTCTTGAAGTCTGTTCTGCTGTTATTGGTTAGTACACAGGACCTTTAACTAAAAATAAAATGAAACAATATGTATGGAAAGAGAATAGAAACAAAAGAAATATAATTTCAGCTCCCGAGATTACCCTGGGCCAAGCTTCATCATGCAAGCTCTTCTTTGGAAAGGCATTGTGCATTTAGCCGAACAGTTTGAAAAATCCTTATTATTTTGATAAATGATTCTATTGTTTTCTCAAGGCTAAATATTCATAAAAGTATCTATTCATTCACATAATCCTTTTTAAAGTGTTGTAGGTTAAGGAAAAAGTAGGTCAGTGTCATGAGAAATGAGCTTTTTCTTTATCAAATGGTTAATTTTGTATTCTTAAAAAGAGCAAAGATCAGTCTGGCAAATAAGGTACTTGTAATAATGAAAATCCTACACACAGGAAAATGGTCTTTTTGTTTTTAATCTAGAATTGATTAATTAAACTTCATTGTGCATACATTGCATAAAAACACTTCAAGGACACAATTCTTCCTCATTATACAACCAGTGAAGACCCAGATTTCACAGAGTGACTCACGCTGGATGGAAAAGTGCTCCCAAGCTGGGTGTAGCATTCTAGAGGCTCTTTCTGAAGATTCTTGTGAATAGAGGCCATGAGTGTGCCCAAGAAAGAATTGGCTCACTGCATTCTTGCTGCTGTGAAGCCTCGGGCCTGGGCTTTGGCACAAGGATGGGCACCCATAGCACACAACAGCCATGCAGAGACACCGTGTGAACCCCATGCTCAGGGTACTGATAAATTCAAGCTTCCCACTCTGTACAAAGACATGAGAAATTAGACACTCATTAAAAAGAGAAACGAACCAGTGTATTTTTAAAAGGAAAGAGCACAAAGACATTATTTAAAAAAAAAATGGCAGCAAAGAAAGAAAATCTCATTTATTTCACTAAATATATATCAAATAAACATTTGTCAGTCTGGCACTGTTAGATTTTTCTTACTAGCACTAAGTAGAGTGTTCCCAGAACAAAATATACTTCTTGACACCTTAATAATAGATGTGATGCCTACCTATCTATAGTGCCCAGGGTTTGGCTAGATCTGTACTGAATGATACATCATAAGTATCTTTGTCAAACACTTAAAAACTATTCTTGTGTGATTTTCCTGAGGAAACATGAACATATTTTCATCCCAGATGGGGCCACCAGTTATAGGTCAGAAAACAGTTCAACCCAAATCTAGCTTGGTGAAATGATGAGTTTACGTGGGCTTTTACAGGAGCACAGATGACTTATCACTGAGAACTCATTCTAGCTTGGGTGATAACTAACAAAAACTGTTTCTCACACTGGGCTCCTTGCAGGGTCTCCTCTCCTCAGCCTGTGGAATGCTGAGCAGGAGTCTTAGAAATCTGCTGTGTTTCATGGATTTCCTGAGGTTTGTGAATTTTGTTGTTTACTTCTTGAGTCTTAAGGACGCTTTCCTTCAGTGGGAACAGTTTCAGTTAGTAGAAAATTACTACAGAAAAACTCTCCTCCCTGAAAGCATAAAGAAGGCCCTGTCAATCAAGGAGCTAAGGCATCAGCAGGAAGGAAATGAGTGAGAACAGTTTTGATTATTTTTGATTTTGTTTTTGCTTATTTATTTATTCATTTATTCATTCATTCATTCATTCATTCAGTTAGTTATTATTTGAATAACTATCAGAGAGAGAGAGAATCCTTTTTCTCCCTAGGGAAGCACAGGCCCTATTGTTCAGGGGTTGAAGAAAACATGAGCCATCATTTAATTTCTTGGGTCATTCCCAAATTACTTGGTCTCTAAGGATCCAGGAAGTTCAATCTCTGTTATTATAGATCTATTACTGTTCAAGGAAAACATCACTCATGTGCTTCTTCACTTGTTGAGTGAATGGTTTCAGGTTCCTTTTATGTGCCATTCCCTGCCCTCGCAGTGGAAAAAACAGGAAGGAACAGATTTCTGTACTTAGGATTTGTTCATGTTGAAGGGCCTCCTTTGCCAGGGGAAATGAAAAGCACAAGACAACTCACAACTATCTGTAACTCCAGTTCTAGGATGTCTGATGCCCTCTTCTGATCTCTGAGAGCCCTCACACGGTGCGCACACACATATGCAGACGAAACACTTATACATATAAAAAGAAATAAAGTTAAAAAAGAATATGACTGAAAACCAGGAGGAAAGAAAATCAGCATTAAATATCTTACTTTAAATTAGGAAACTTGCTCTCAGGAAGAAAATTTAACCTTACATTTAAGAAATCAATATAAATTTCTAACACTCGTATTTTTATAAATGATCAAGTTTAATTTTCATAAAAATTAAGATAGTATTCTTACCCTTTAAGTAGTACCATAATCATGAGTATTTTGACTCCGCTGATACTTGTGACTTTATGTGAGTCTATGGTCAAGGATCTCATGCTCTGCTGACTGAGCTAGTTGGGCACTAGATCCCTATTGTTAGAAGATTTTTGTTTGTTTGTTTGAGTAAAAAATACAAGTGAAAATTCAAAACAAAAACACATAAACTAAAATATAAACAGCCTCCAGACATTCCATCATACTCAATCCCTTTCTCTGTAGAATATTGCCTACCAAAGGTAAGAGTCTGCAAATTTTTTTGATGTGTTTAATTTTCCCAGCAACCCTGAGCACAGTTACAAAAGACAGCTTTATGGATCTTTTAACTAAAAGTGAGTCAGTTCAAAAGTTCAATAGATTTAAACAGATCTCCATTTAATATATACTTTTAAATCAGTTTTCATTAAAACTTATTTCTGAAAAACCAGAAATAACTTTGCACTATAAAATGAAGACAGTTGGAATTAATGTTCAGTCCTATTGTGATCATCTGTTTCCTTTATATTCTCAAGAATCTTTCTAAAGTGTTTTATGATTTCGCTTTGCATGACCCTTACTCAATCAGTCATTGCCCACTGGAGTCTCTACGTTAGCTGCCTTTGACGAAAATGGGTTAAGTTGAAACATAGATTGGGAATAACATACAACTATGAGAATTAAAAGCAAGATGTTACTGGTAAGAGGTAGTGGGCTTCTTTTGCTTATTTCTGGAAGCTACATTTATTTAATGTATGGCTAGTTTTATTGGTGGCCATGTGGGAAGGAAAACAAGCCAAAGCCATTCTTTTTTGTAGCTGGCATGTGATACCCATTTTTCCTCCTCTGTGACAGTCTGTCATTTGAGTCAAAAGGATTTAAGGATTTGTCCCCATAGCTTTGACAACCAAGAAGAGCCAGTTTCTCTATTCTCTCCTGTGCATGGCACCACAGGGACAGTGAAGACTGAAATAAAAACAAGCAGGCAAACAAACAAAAGACTTAGACTTATCTTTTACAGAGTGAACTCATTTTAAAGCATATTATTATCATATTTTTAAATTAACACAACAGCTATTTTGATCTTTTAAAATGAACTCATGTTATAAGCAAACAACAATTAGCAGCTTTAATGTTTTTTATGTTGTCATAGGTAGAATTAAGTAGGAAAAATGCTTTTGAGAAAGTAGATAATCTAATATGGCTAGAGATAAAAGATGAATATTTTTATGGGAAAATATGTAAAATGATGTTGTGGAAGACATAGGCGCATAAGCCATATGTGAATGTAGAGGAGAGTTAGAATGATTGACAGGTGAATGATCAAAGAAAGACATTACAATGTGGGCTGTGTTTCTACTGGACTCATTGGAATTGAACGGGATAGAGATCAGTGAGAAGATAGACAAACAGATTGATGTTACAGGAAGAGGCTCTCAAATCAGAGTCTGCAGTAGACATTTAGTATAAGTGATTGGTAGAGTTAGAGCTCTCAGTGACAGTGAGAGGAAAGAGCAGAGAATATGGAAGAAGTGGGACTTGGTGTGACTCAATGGTAGCCAAAGCCCATCTGCCACATATAGGATGTGGGTCTGGAGAGTGTTGCCTCACAGGAACGGGACACCTGAGTTCTGTATCACATTTGTTGGTCCCTTGCTGTAACCAAAGGGTGAGATAAAGGACAAGCCATACAAGTCAGTAGGTGACTCAAGATAAGGAGGCTGTCACAAAGGCCAGTGTCTGGAATGACACGGCTAGAAACTTTTGACAGCCAACACTTGCCGAAGTTCAGAAATGGAAACTTAAGCCTGAAGAAGGTTTCTGGGTAAAGCACTGACAGAATTCCCACAGTGGAAACATGGTTTAGGTCCCTAGAAGGCCCTGTGGGACAGCAGACCAGTTAAATGGAAATATTTAATTACAGATTGGTAATGACTTGGTGTAGGAGGTTCTTCTATCTATGTGTTGCTTTCATTGGTTAATTAATAAAGAAAACTGCTTGGCCTGATAGGTCAGAACATAGGTAGGCAGGGTAGACAGAACTGAATTCTGGGAGGAAGAAAGCAGGGTCAGAGATTGCTGCCTGGAGCCAGCCGCCAGGTCAGACATGCTGAATCTTTCCCGGTAAGCCACAACTTTGTGGCAGCATACAGATTATTAGAAATGGGTTGAATCAAGATGTGAGAGTTGGCCAATAAAAAATTAGAGATAATGGCCAGGCAGTAATTTAATTAATACAATTTCCATGTGATTATTTCAGGGATAAGCTAGCCGGGCAGAAGGAAAAAAGAGGCCCTGCACTCCCTACAACAATGACTTCTGATTGAAATTATTTCACTAACTGATAAGAAACTTTACCCCTCAACAGCACTGAATTATGAGTCAGAAAGGCCTTTCTTTAAACCAGGACTGTGTCTTTTGCACACAAGCAGTTTCATACTTGTTAGTGAACCATGCTGATCCTCCAGTTCTCATGTGTCCTAGAGAGCCTATAATGCTTGACTCCACCAGTCTGTGAGTGTTAGATACACTAATTCATAAGCTGAAACATTTCACACTGTGCATGGTAAAGAGGAACTCTTCATTGGATGGCATGTATTACTTTACTCCCAATGGGCAAGGCTGCTATGATCTCCAGGAGATATATAGAGGCATTGTTTAATTCTGGGGATCCTAACTTTGGAGTTAGGGTTTTGGAGGGAGCCTCATTGGCATTTGAGTGTGTATGGTCTTCGTGTGAACAGTTGGTCTTTTTGCAGCTTTATGCTGCTTTATGCTTGTTTCTTTTATGGAAAAGAAACTCTGCTCAATTAGCAATAGTGAACAACTGGAAAGGATGAATTACAGGTATCTTAGAGGCCCAGAGAGTACATGACAAGGAAGAGCCATTTTTATTGAAGTGATTTTGGTAGTGCCTTAGGGATAATCCCAAGTGGTTTCTATGTCTCATATAATGCTTTTCCCAATATTCTTTGAAAAAGTTTCAACATCTTCTCAGCTACGTTTGTTTTTATTCAGCTTAAATATCCCTTCAGTATTGAATAGAAAGTTTTGACCGAATGCCCAATGAGTTTGCTGAAAATAAATAGAAAACTTATAAGTTTTCATCATAGCTCATATTTAAAACAATTTACTAGCAAGTTATTATGTTGGGATGGGGAAGAGTAAAAGCTTTCCAAATTGGTGATTCAATAGTGTTGCCCTGGTAGCTGAAGCCACTGCTACAGAAAATGGCACTAAATCAAAGCCATCTAACATGCTCCAGACTTTTGGCTAGTTTGGTTGGCCCCAGTGCTAATGAGCTGAACACAGGAGATCTCACTTCAGAGCAGGGCTGATCTCTTCCTGTGTGGTAGTCCTGCCTCTGGGTTTGGCTCAAATGCACAGCCATGTGCAAAGGAGAATACTGGTAATAACAGAGTCTGACACCTTAAGATTTCTCTTCTGCCAGGATCACTTTATAACACCCACCTTAAAGGAATGGGGAAGTTTCTTAAAGAACAACAGCAACAAAACAGAAGCATTATTAAAACTGCATTATTCCTTTTGCTTTAGGCGTCATTTTGTTTAAAACAGTGGTTAGAAACTTCACTGGTGGGACATGGAGATGGCTCTGAAGTTGAGAATACATGCTGCTCTTGCAAAGGATCTAAGTTGAGTTATCAGTACCCATGGCTGAGTGACTCACAACTGCCTGTAACTCCAGGTTCTGGAGATCCAGCAGGCATCACATACACATGCAAACACACCACACACATGCACGCACACACACACCACACACACACACACACACACACACACACACACACACAAAATTAAAGTAAATTAAAAGAAAAACCTCCATTGGTGCTTAAAAATTAGATGTATAACTTATTTATTATGTGTTCTGAAAAATTATATGTAGCCATATAATTACCTACCTATATGATTTAGGATCGTCTTTACTTGTTCTCCTGCATTATTAATTATGAGTTTTCTTGTTTTTTAAATGGGAATTTCAAAATGAAGAATGGGAAAAATGGAGGCAGAAAAAGGAAGATGGAGACCTTAAGTTTTTAGTTTCGTAGCCAGGTAATAAACTGCTAGAAGAGCTGAAAGTTAATGTCACAGAGACAAGGACACATTTAAGCACAGGCTAACCCCACTGCTGTCTTGTGTCAATGATTAGATAACTAAGGTTATTCACAATAACATCTCTCCACCTTGGGAATGGATACCATGCCTGCTTCTCAGTGGCAAAATCCCCATGTGAAGGGAATCCTGGGAATTACCTCTAGGCACCAATGCTTACCAGTGTTTCAAATTGATGTATCATCTTCAAAACACTTTTTAAGATCTTTACATTAACACTATGTAAAGTCCTAATATATCACTCAGTCACTAGTCTAATCAAGGTAAGCGGTTGGGCACCAGCATGCTCTCTGCGATGTTAGTTGGCCTTTTGTGTCGTCTTGGGTGACTCTACCTGCTTTATCAAACACGGCTTTAAAGATGAGGACAAAATATACCCCTGCATTCTACCAAAAGAATTGCTTGAAATTGCAGACTGTTTGCTAGTATCTTTCTAGTGCTCACTTTGCACCAAGAGAAATGGCTCTGTGATTGTGAATGAAGTCAGGTAGGTGAACCTGACCACCAAGCGCAAACACTAATGCATATTAGGAAGTAGCATGCCAAGGATTAGCAAAACCTACAGTATTGTATGGTACCATCTTGTGCATGAAACATTAAAACTGGGGGCTTGAGGGATAGCTTGGCCTGTAATAGCATTGGCTGCTCTTGCCTCAGATCCAAGTTTGGTTCCTTACATTAGGTGGCTCCTGACTCCCTGTAGTTCTAGCTACACAGGATCTGATACCTTCTTCCAGCTACTCTGGGCACCTATGTACACAAGTGCATATGATCATGCAGGCAATACAGATAAATAAAAAAGTAATAATAATAAACAAAACATGTTAATGGGGTATAGGATAAAAACCTTGTTTATGTTAAATATATCTATCTAATCCTATCAGATGATAGACTGGAAAACTCACATACAGTTTTAGACACTCCCTCACTCACCAGTATATTTTCCAGAGTAACAACTCACAAAAAGATGCTAGTAGTAATGTTTTAGAAAAGTTTAACAGTGTGTCCTATCTAGCAATGGTTTTTAGAGAAGTATTCACAATACTTTTTAGTAACTATGATGAAGCATCATTTTGTTTTATTACTTTGAAGATAAAAATCCATCAAATGGGTCTTGTGTCTTCTTTAGGGAACAATTAAAGGAGAAAAACATTTTTAAATCAAGATGAATGACATACAATGCAATAAGTACAACAATACTTACTGAAAGGTGTTCTAGAGGTCAGAATGTTGGTCGAGTCTTTGATGAATTAGTGTAGTCTTCCTAAGAGAAGAAGAATTAATCTAAAAATGTATAAGGATAAGCAAGTGAAGCTAAGAGGAACAGAGTCTATAATTGGGGGAAAGGTGAAGAGGATTGCAAAATCCCTGAGAAATAATTTAGCAAGGATTATGAGAAGAACCCAAGTGAGCAGGCATAGTGATCTTCTTATCCCTAGTCACTGAAAAGAGGGTAATAATGCTTGATATATAGAGTGTGTAGAGAATAATGGAAGAGGGGAAACAAGGTCAAGGGTAAGAGCTGGAGGAGGTAGTCAACTGCTGGGCTGGAGGCAGATCATGAACTTCATTGTGAGTCTTATCGGAGTGTCTGGGAGATCTCTGAGTGCAGGGTGGTAATGAGCTGGAGGGGCGATAGACTGAAAGTGTATTAACAATCTGTTGAAGTAGAGGGAGTAGAGAGATGGCTCCGTGGTTAAAGACAAGGACTGCTGTTGCAGAGGATCTGAGTTCGATTCTCAACATCTACCTTGGAAAGTTCATAACCACCAGTAACTCCAACTCTTGGAGCCAGTGTTTGTGGATCAGGTCTCTGTGGATACCTGGACACTTGTGCAGATATTTACGCATAGACATACACTTTCAAAATTATTTCTTTCATTTTGGGGGGTTTATAATATAATGACATCATTTCCCCCTTTCCTTTCCTCCCTCTAAACCTTTCTACATACACCTTCTTCTCTTTCAATTCATGACCTCTTTTTTCATTAATTGTATTTCAAAATGCCTAAATACAACCCTCTTAAGATATATAATGTTTTTCATATGTGCATGTTTTCAGGGTTGACTATTTGGTATTTCAGGTTGACCAATTGTAATGCCCCTCTTTAGGAGGAAGACTTCCTCCCACTCTCAGCACTCATTCGTTGACTGTAGAGGAGTGTGTGTGTGTGAAGGGTTGAGCCCTTGCCATCTTTCTCCTTTTTGGCATATCTATTATTGTCCTTGTTCAGCTTTTGTTCAGTCAGTCATGTTGGTGAGACTTTACTGTTGTACCTTCTGACATTTCTAGATCTCACTGCAAACCCCCTGTTTGGCTCTTACCATCTTTCCACCATTTTTCCTATAATGACCCCTGAGCCTTAGGTGCAGGAGTTATGTTGTAGATGTTGTAGATGTATCAATTGAGACTAAGCTTAAACTCTGCAATTTGCCTTGTTGTGGTTGGTTTTCCATAATATTTCTGTCTGTTGCAGAGAGATATTTCCTTGATGAGGGGTGAGTAAAAAGAAAAATATTTGGAATGTAGCTAAGGATAATGGTGGTTTAGTAATGGAGCAGCATGGGTTCTCATCTAAGGTCCATGGCTTCAGCAGCTCTGGTAGCTGGCTAGGTTTCCAGTGCCAAGCATGATTTACTTCTGTTGAATATGGTTGTAAGTCCAGTTAGATAGCTATTGGTCACCACCAAAATGTGTGTGTTACTACTGTACCTGTATGGGTTATCATGACAGGCTGGTGTTGGTTGGTTCAAAGGCATCACAGTTAGATAGAACTGTTTGTTGATTGCCTCTCTCCTTTAGAAGCTTGCATGACATCTGTTACCATGAAAGAAATTGAAGTAATTAAAGTATATTTGAAGAAATTTTCAAGGCCTGAACTAAGGATTGTTTCTGAGGGGGTAGACTGACAGCTTGCTGTGGTGTTTTGAATAGTACAGGAACTGGTAATTAGTTACATACAGAGTGTAAGGTAGAAGACGGGGCTAGATAAGACATGCAGACCAGTGACGTGGTTGAATGAAAAACAGATTTTGAGATGAAAGGAGAATTCCTGGTTTGATTTAGTTTCTAATTCCTGGTACTTTATATGTCTCCAGTCCCAGATGAAAGTTGAGAGTCAGAACTTAATGGAGTTTTCCCTCATGGAATGACTGTACTACTTCAGTGTATAAAGGCCACTGGTATCCAGGGATTCATAGCTATTATAAGTACAGACTTGCAAAATATAAAGCATACACTGAGAGCACCAGAAAAGCAAAGGTCAGGGAGAGGAAGTGAACTTTGCCCCAGAGTGTACTCAGTATTTACATTTTTATCTTTAAGAAAAGCATAAAAATAGAATCAAAAAAGAATTTTTTGTCTTTCAGACCATATTTAGTAGAGTATCTTGTAATGTTATCTCATAGATATTTTAATAAATAAAACATTCCTGAAGAACAGAACACAAAACAACCATACAAGTCAGCTATATAGGTCAGGCAGTGGTGGCACACACGTTTAATCCCAGCAGTCACAGTAGGAAGTCATAGAGGTTGGGCAGTGGTTGTGGTCATTTTACTCACAGCACTAGAGAGGAATACAAGGCAGGATGAGATGGGAACTTGCTCTTTTTCAGTCTGAAGATTTCATTGAGGTAAGAGCTCTCTATTGGTTTGACACCTTTTGCTTTTATGATTTTTAGGTTGAACCCCAATATCTGTCTGTGGGTTTTTATTAATTGTGTTACAGTATCTGATTAATAAAGAGTGCACTGTACGAATGGTGTTGACATCCATGAGGACTGTCTCTTGGGATCTTCAAATCTCTCTCATTTCAGTTCAAACAAATCCAAATTGTATGAGGCAAAGGTTCATGTTCCGTATACAAGAAACTTTCCAAATACAAAAAAATAAAAGCTCCCAAGTATAGAGGCTTCGGATAAGATCTGGTTTAAGACTTCTCTCTCCTTCAAAGTGCAGGTCCCTTCATCATAGAGCTACTAAATAGATGTCAAAACAATATTTGTCTTCACCTTTTCTTTGAATTTGCTTATGAATGCAGTTTCTTTTTAATCTTTTAAGATTAAATGGTTCTTATTAATGGTTGTTATCAGAGGTCAAAATTGTACATATAAAAGGTACATAGTAAATATTGCAGATGATTTAAGTTCTTCATTATGATTCAACCTTACTGTTGCAAGGAGGAGGAAGCCTCGTACAACACTTATGGAAATGAATGTGACTGTTTCAATAAAACTTTATTGGTAATATAAGACATGGGTAGTACTTTACATATTCCCTGGTTAAGTAAAATTTAAATTCACTGTCTTATTTCTAAATGCCTCCATTTAAATGAATATAAGGCTATTTAGAGAGCTGTCATTGTACATACTTGGCAAGCATCAATGAAATTAATACATCAAAAATTAGGTTAGGAAAAAAATTGAAATCCTTTGATTTCTCTTTGATGGTTTGTCACAAAAAGAAGCAGCAGCCTGGATCATCTACCAAGAGGAATAACATGAAAGACCAACGAAATGCCAGAAACTGGATCCTAGAGGGAATGGAAGCTAAGAAAATGTTTAAAGGGTTCTTGAAAAGCAAGGCTCGCTTGGGACGTGAACCTGTTCAAAGGACACATTAAGTCACCTCGTGCGAGAACAAACGATCTTCTGAGACTCCGCTCCAGCTTCTCTGATACATGGCACTCATGGTCTCTGAAGTCAAAGAGATCTGCGCATGAGCAGCATGGGGTTAGGGCTCACGCTGGAAAGAATGGTGAGCTATCATCAAAGCGTGAAGATGAAGTCTGAGAAAGCCAAAAAGACTTTCATCACAGCGCTCTTTTTTTGGCTTTAATTTAAAATATGTTTATATATTTATTGTGTATGTTTCTGTGTGGATGATGTGGGGGAGCCACAGGTGTGGAAGTCAGACAACATGTTGCAAGTGTTGTTTATTTGCTTTCACCACATGGGTCCTAAGGGTTGAATCCAGGTCATCAGGTTTAACAGTGAGCACCTTTTTGTTCGCCCATGTATCTCATTTATATATGTAATTTCATAGAATTTTTTATTTTATAGTATTTTCTTATCTTGATTTGACCACTTTGTAATTTTTTGTTGTTGTTAAAAATCAGTTGGTATTTTAAAAGGGTGTTGAGATTATGACACTGGACATGAAGGAAGAAAATATTACTCAGGATGGGCTATGCAAACATTTTTGTCATTCCCAGTAGACATGCACGCTTGTCAGCAGGTGTCTGTTACTAGCAAGTCCCTGAGATCACTGTCTGGATGGAGCAGTCATCTTCTCACTATTACTGACAAGCATGATCAAAGGAAAAGACACAATGTAAACAGTTACATGCTTGTCTTTGGAGTGGCTTTTTATTTTTTTTATCATTTGAAAGCCTGAACTAGTTACCACTCATTCACACTGGCCAAGGATATTCCGAACTGGATGAGATAACATCCGGGTACCTAAAAGGTGTACGAAGAATACTCAGACTGTGATAGAGCATTAAGGGGTACAACACAAACTTTATAATAATTGTGTGAGTAGATATTTTATTGATTTATTAATATATTTTTTCAACATGGTAAAAGAACAGGCTATTAATATTTTTGTTCTATGCATTCTTTAGTCATGTAAAACACAGTGCCTCACAAACTGAGGACCACAATACACTTGTGAAGGATGTGATGTTGTCTCTGATGTAAGATCGCATGAGATAAACGGGCATGTCTTGTTTCTGAGATCTTCAGGATTGTGATTTCTATGTGTTATTCTTGAAATATATTAAAAGTTAGATGGGGTTGTAGATGATTTGTTTAGTGGCAGGCACATTTTCCAGAGTAGCACCAGAGACAGTAGAAATATGACACCAGAGACCGTAAAAATGTAAATGTCGCCTCAGGCTTTACCCTCTACATTACATTAGATTACCCCTTACATTAACTTAGATAGTTCTGAAAAAATAAACAATCCCAAAAATATTGACTGTTTTCAAACAAGAGAATTTGACTTATTTCTCTTCATTTTATAACTCAGTTATCAGGGAAGTGGAGAAAGGAGAACAGTTCCATTGGTCCCCGATGACAGAAACTAATGAGTGCTGTCCTCTCTGGGAAACTGTTGATCACCTCATCTACTCTTTATGACTTGGCCTGGAAAATGATAAAGGCACCACTATTACCTATAGCTTACTGTGTAGAACAAATTTAATATTAATACATTAACTGTAGATCATTGCATAGGACAAGTTGTGTTATCACTTATGCAGAGATCTGAACATCATAAGAGATCACCCTGAAAGTTTAATAACTATTGGTGAATATCTTTTGCCCACACCCATATCTGACCAAATCATTTAAAAGCTTAGCCATTTGTTAATAGATATACCAAAGAACCCTTTTGCAACTGTTGGGATTTTACTTTGGATATAAAATTCTTTAGCTAGGAAAAGCAGACTAAGATGATAAGGAACGGTTATCCAGTCATGGTTTGCTAAAAGTGGCAGAGGAACTGTTTGTTAATTACATAGTAAAAACAGTAAAGGAAGAGGGAGGTCGGAGTTTAGAGTAATGCTTGGGCCGATAAATCCTGTCTACCAAATTCAAATCATTGCTGCCATGACAAAGAAAAAGGGAGGCTCTACTAAGCTACCATTAGTGGAAATACCATAAATTGACGTCAATAGTGTCCTCTAATATTAAATGTGGCAGTGCAAAAAAATAATATTATCCTTCTACACTGATGTCACAAACATTCACAATGGATGTGTGTTTTAAAATAATTTGCTTTTTTGCCTTGTAAATCTCTCCCCTCTGCATACCCTAGAGCTTTTGAAATGACAGTGTATGATGAGTATGGACAGTTTGCATATAGATGGACACCTGTTTCAGGGCTTCCTCATTGATTGCTCCTAGCAGACCAGGTAGAATACATTTTTGTATTTTATAAACATTAACACTCACAAAAAGAAAGCGGGCAATCAAGGGTTTCTCCTAGGTGTTTAGTTTTTTTTCTGTGAAATTGCAATCTCATTCTTTTATTTGTTTGTGGATGGGTTCTCATGGAATATTAGGTCATATTAGGTTAGGGTGAGGAAACTGATGTTTGTTGAGCTGTCCACGTATCTGCTGAAGGAAATTCACATCTATAAATAAACAAGCTTATTTTTCTATGGTGTCAGAGAGATGATAAGACTTTTATACAAAAATATTTCTACCAGCTGACATGTCGTGACTGTTAGTCTAATGTCCCTTCCACATCTACTTATTAACTGTGTATCTGCTTTGACAAATCGCAGTGGATATTATACAGTTTTATTTTTTACTTCTTAAGAACAACCTTCAACAACAAAAGCAGATTTTTTATTCATGTGTATATATCGTGATCTCTTTCAATCAATGTCATGAACAAAGACCTAGAATATTAACCCAAAGACAAACATAACATAATGTGCCTTAGTATTTAGACAGTTTCAGTATTTATTTTCCAGGTTTTAATAGTGCCTTACTAGGTTTTTAATGCTATGAAGAGACGTCATGACCATGACAATTCTTATGAAAGGAAACATTTAATTGGCAGTGCTTTATGGTTCAGAGGTTTAGTCCATTATCGTCATGATAATGATATTGTCATAGGGGCGTGCAGGCAGATATGGTGTAGGAGAGGTAGCTAAGAGTTCTACATTTTGATCCGCAGGCAGCAGGATGAGCAAGTTAGCCACTGGGCCTAGCCTGAGCTTCTGAAACCTCGAAGTCCATCCATGCTGTGACATCCTTCCTTTCTTCAACAAGGCCATACCTGTAATAATACCACTCCCTATGAGTCTCAGGGTTATTTTTATTCAAACCACCATAAATAATAATTGTTACCAGTTTAAAGCCAAGTGAATTGAGAACACAAGTTGTCTCCTCTCTTATTTTTTGACTTGATAAGAGATAGTCCCCCTGAATAATTAACCATGGTGTCAACTGTTCTCCTCCTTGCTTACCATCACAATTGACTGAGACCTATGAAACCATGAGACAAAAAAATCTTTTCCCCCTTTATTTCCTCAAGTATTTGGTTATAATGTCACAGAAGAAAATGCTACAGGCCTTCAACTTTCATACACTCTTAGCCCAGTCTGTCCTTCTAATATCAAATTAGTCACGCAGTCAAAGCAATTAGTTTTAGTTGTGTGGTTGCATTATTGCATTGTTCTTTCACAATCCCAACCATGTCTTCCTTCTTTACTGTGCTTCTGAAAAACCAGATTTGTGAGAAAAGTGATAAACTATATCTTCACATTCCCGTTCTGTAGAAAACTTAAGCTTTGTCATATTATCATGTTTTCTTAATAAATAATAAATGCTACAAGTCACAATCTGTCATAACTCCCATTCTCCCCTTGCTTTTCTTGGAACAACTGTTATCATAGGATTGTTATTTTTCTCTCCATTAAAAGCCCTCTGGTGTATATACATATAAATTAATCTTTATCTGCTACTGTGTTTAACCATCAAAATTTAATTTTAATTAAATATACCAAAAGTTTGACTGTCATGTAAATTAATCTTTATCAACTTTTTGAGTAAAATAGTATATCATCAGTGCTTTTATTAATAAGATTAAGTCTTTCCTCTTGACCTTCAATATTACACCTGAATGTTCAGTGACTTCCTGTTTTTCTAAAGAATAAGCATTAATTCCCAGAGGCTTGAGGAAAAGGGAATAGTCTAGATGCATGTTGATGTAGGTGGCTATTTGGTCAGTATTCACTTTACAGAATGAGAACGGTAGAAGAGAGAGAGGAAGATGGAAAAGTCCGCACGAGAAATCTTTGACTTCATCTTTGTAGATGGAATTTTACTAATGGACTCTGATAAAGAATCATTCTAAAGGAGACTTTGTGCAAGATGCTTTAGAGGTTAAGAAATTAGGAAGGGGAAGATGCAGAGTAGGAAATCAATTTAGAAAACTACTGTTGTGGACCAGACAAGAAATGCTAATGGTCTGAAGTAAGCAGAGGGAATGGCAACAAAGGAAGAGTGACTGTAATTACAATTTAGTTGATAAATTGAATTTCAGTGATTTGAATTGGATTGTGAGCACAATATAAATGTTAATGTTATTTGCTTAACATATACCACTAATATTATTATTTTCTTTACTGAACTCAAAATTTAAGCAGTCAGACTCCTTTAAATATTTCCCTGTATTCTCCATTATATTGTCAGCATAGTAAATAAAAAAACATACAATGAATAAACACAGCAGCAACCTTTACAACAGCACCTGCGTTTATAGTGTGGAAGTTTCTTGCAATAAATTCTACTCCTTTTATTCCTGCCTTCAGTCACTCACATTTTCCCATGTCCTACACAGAATTCAACCACCGCATTCTTTTATTTTATCTCTTGCTGTGATACTGACTCAATCTGGAAGGTCTAGCAAATGCCTTCTCTAATCTGATGTGATCTTTTCTTGTTTATGACCTGCTCTTGTTCTCACTGTGTGCATCCCTATGTAAACCTCATTTGAATAAGGTCTACCCATTTATAGCCACTGTTTGAGGACTGACCCTTCTTCTCAATCACTCATTCATACCACTCCAACAGGAAGATCAGTAGTGACAAGCACCCAGGAGTGAATGGCTCAGATACCCAAATTCCCCTCTTCTCTAGACATAGGAATGTGTCTCTTTAGAACACTTTGTTCTTCCACCCTTCTCTGAAGAAACTAAATACCTGTGCCTTTGAAATTCTTCTAATACTGAACAATATATTTCTCAGAAGGACACTTTTCTAGGAGAGGCAAAATTTTTCTTTATACAGGTGAGAATTTGAGTAACTTTGTTTTGTTTGTTGTTGCCACCATTAAGGAATTCTTTCTCATCCTGTGTAGTTAATGCTGGTAGTCCCTTGGACAGTTTCAAATACAGCTTAGTTAAATTTTACTCTAATCTTTCCTGGGGAGTGCCTTCTTCCAAATTTGTGTTAGAAAGCAATATAAATTGCATGTGTATATCCCAGCAGTCACTTGAAGTTTATTTTCTATACCTAGTAAGTATAGAAAATAAAGACTTATGAATGCTTTGCAGGTTACAAAATGATCATTGTCTTGGTATTATGAGTAGAAGTAGAAAATAACTAGTTATTAGACCCAAGATACATATTCCGCCCCCCCCCACATTCTGTATTAGTTTCCAATCTTTTGATACAAGTTACAACACAGAATCCTCTAAGTATCACACTTATAATCTCCTTTCTTAGCCTGACTCTATTCCTCTTGGGTTTATGGCCATGGTAAATGTGGTCTTGAAAGTGGAATGGGTTCTGTGAAGAAAAGTGGGTCATATGGTTGTCTGTGCAGATTGGGGGGAAAAATCACTAGCTTCCTGGGCTCTTTTGAAGGGTGCTGTTTTAAAATACAGATTTGTCAAGGTTAACAGTACTATTACCAGGCCAGCTACTTCAAGATACCATGAAATTTAAAACTATTCAGTGCTCATGGCAAAATTCTGGGCTTTTGATGTTGGGACAGGAGCCGACATTTTGTTGGAAAGGGAAGGAAAACTAAAGATTAAAATGTTGGACGATTGGGAGGCCGCGGATAGGCTGACTTTGCTTTAATAAGAAAATTCTTTGCCCTTTCAAGTTGTAGAAATATCAAAGAGGTAAAAAAAAGGCACTTCCATTGTGAGCAGAGCATCAGCCAAAAGCCTACTTACAGGACCCCAGTGTCTCAAACATGATGTTAGGGAAATTTTCACAAGTGAAGACCGGAAGATAGCATGTGAAGAGACCTTAGTCTGCTCTTTGACAATCTTGGTCAGCACCCATCACCCAGGCTTTTCATTTACACCTCTTCCTTCTTATCTGGCTGGGTTCTTTGAAACCTGTGGTACCACATCGTATAAACTGTTACCCGTACATTTTTTGTTTTGCATCTCTAAAAATCAAGCATTATAGGAAAAAAATATATCCCATACACTGCCTCACTAAAACTCAGCATCAATTATTTTATATCAATATTTTTTACAATTTTATACAATTTTTTTTTGCTGGAGTAGTTATAGAAAGGAAAATATTTGATCATTAACTCTTTATTTGCCACCAGGTAGAGTTTCTCACAGTGAAACACTTGTTTTCCAGGTTTGTGAGAAAAAGAATGGATTGACTTGTAAGGCTTATTGTGAAATCATAGATTTTCAGCGTATTTGATGTGTTCAGTCTGTTGTAGTTAATACTCCTTTCAGTGTCCAAATGGTTCTATCTTTAGCTAAGGAAGGTCTCCAGCATATGTTCTTAGTCCATTCCAGCCAACTCTCCCATCACTATTTCTATGCTTTTTAGTATATGCTAAAATTATGTTAGATGATCCTGTAGATTTCTTCCTTTGGTCGTAGAGTCATTTCACTAAGGGGTATAAAAGGATGCCATTGTAGAAAAGGCTACATCTATCCCAGCAGGGTTACCACTCCTACTGTATTGTTAGGGTCTATATTTTGCCAGTGGGCCAATAGGATGAAAATATATCATGTTCATTTCAAAATACTCATTTGAGTTTTTTAGTTTTGATGATTTTTGCATTTTATATTTATGATGCTTTTTCTCATCTATTGAAAATTTTTATTCCTGATAATTTATTCACTCTACCAACCTAAGTGTCTATATATGTAATTTCAGAAGAATAATGCCAAAAGTCGCATATACAACAGCTAGTGAGATAATGCTCCTTGTAGTAATAGGAAGCGGCGGCGGGGCTGCGTCCCCAACACCCCAGCCGCCTGCCCGGCTAGCTTATGCCCTGAAATAATTACACAGACACTGTATTCATTTAATCACTGCTTGGCTCATTTCTATCTAGCCTCTTCTAGGCTAACTCTCGCACCTGGACTAGCCCATTTCTTATCATCTGTATAGCACTGGTCTTACCGGGAAGATTCTAGCCTAAGTCCATCCTGGGTCGGAGCTTCATCGCGTGTGTCTGCCCTGGAGCGGGGCATGGCATCTCTCTCTGAAGCATCTGCTCCCCAGCGGAGAGCTGTAGAGTCTGACCTCACTTCCTCTTCCTCCCAGTGTTTTGTTCTGTTTACTCCTCCCACCTATCTCCTAACCAATGAGAGCCAAGCAGTTTCTTTTTATTTAACCAATGACCTTCCTCCATCATCTCCTAATGGCTATTTTCTGTTTCTTTTCCTTTTAATGATTTGTTTGTTTTTAATTTTGTATATGTACCTGTGTCTGTGTTTGGGTATGTGCACCTGAATGTAAGTATCTTCAGAGGCCCGAAGAGGGTGCTGGGTCTCTGGAGCTGTACTTATAGGTGATTATGAACCATTCAACCTGTGTACTGGGAACTGAATGTGGGTCCTTTGCAAGAGAAGCAAGCTCTCTTAACTGTGGAGCCCTCTATTCTCTTGTTTTGTACTTCTAGAACATCTTATTGGTCAGAAAGGCATTACCTGATTAAAAATTAAAAAGTCTTGGATTGCCTCAGCCACAAGATTTGTGTTCATAGCAAACCTTGGTGATAGGAATCTTGAATGGCAGTTGGTTGTGAAGGAAAAAAAGGAAAACTAAGCTTGGAAGCAAGACTCTTAAACTTAAAATTTAAAGACCTGTGTTTAATTCTTGAGATGCCTTCGATTACTTTTTCACTCATTTGGAATTTGACTAGTTGTCTTCTTTCAGCTGCTTCATAACTGTATGATGATGATGGAATGAAATGACATCAATGAATGATATGACAGATACCTGTCTATAGTAATTACTAAACATATAGTTTTAAAAAGATAAAAACTGGGAAAGAATTTGGGAATTTTTCATTGTCCTTGGATAAGAGTAGGCAACAGGATATATCTGTCTGGTGATTTTAAGACAGCTACCACTACTAATACCATGATGCACTCTATTGCATTGCAGTAGGTCAAAGCCTACTTGTAAAATTAGTCATAATGATAATCTTTAGTGCATCCACAATGACATGCTAAGTGCTCTAGATTCTTTGATAATTATCTAATTGTTTTCACAAAACTTGAAAATAAAGGAACTACTACCCGTTTGACAAATGAGTAAATGAGGTTAAGAAAGAATTAATAATTATTCAAGGGTCAAAGTTATATAGCAACAGCTCTCAGTATTTTGATATACTGACATAGTCATACACAATCATAATTTTAGTGTCTTGTGTGGGTTTGGGGGTAGGAGTGAGTAGGTGGGTATATTTGGGTGTGTGGGTTTCTGTGAAGCCAAAGTATAGCCTAAATGGCCAAGAGGAGTTCCGTTAAATGACTATACAGTCTCATTTGCACAGAATAGTGCTGGTGTACACTTTATGTCCTGATTCAATCACTGCTGGCACCAATTCCCGTTCTTTGAAGTCCCTTACTTTTGATTCCTAACAGTCTTCAGGAAACCTCTTGGGTTCTTTAATGTCATAGTTTCTTAACATGCTTTATGGGAAAGCCTTCTTTCTAAATTAAAGAAAAACAATTGAGAAAAATACACCATCCTAGCAGAAACATGTCTCAGTAGCTTTGTAGTCATGGTGAGTTCTGCCTGGACTTCTAGAGAAGATAAAAAACAGGCTGGTCTCCCTGCTGCCTTCTGTGTTTTAAGTCTATATATTCCCAGAACTTGCATTAGAGCCTGCCAAAAACTGTCACTTGGGTAATGTTTCAAGTAAATAAATGATCCTTAGTTGGTCTGTTGCCACTATGACGGGAGTGGAGAAGGCTAGTTAACAAGAGAAAGCTGAAAACTGAGGCTTCAGTCTAAATGTTCACTTTTATTTTATGTCGCCATTTTGTTTCTTAAGAAAATATAACCAACTAGAAAACAAGTAAACCTTTTGAAACTCATTTTCTGTGTCTGGTGTTTAACAGAAAATTCAAGGTCAGGTAAAATGGTCTTCTGAATGAAGTTCCTGATTAGTTTTATTTTATTTATCTTCTTATTGGTGGCAGCCCTGTAAGCATTCAGTCTTGTATTTAGCACCACAGATGTCATTCTCTTTAGAGCAATTTATGGGTCGCAAGGCCTCTGGAAATCACATATCAGATACCCTGCATAACTAATGAAATTCTGAATATCATATATTTGCTTTGTAACTCATAACAGTAGCAAAATTCTAGTTATGAAGTAATTTATGGTTGGGGATCACCACAACATGAGGAATTTTATTAAAGGATTGTAGCATTAGGAAGGTTGAGAACCACTGATTTAGAGAGTCATTGTAGAAGCTGAAGTAAAATACTTTTAGATGTAGCTGTGATCAGGAAAAATCTAATAGAAATAAAAGTACCTACCAGGTATTAGTGAAAGAGCCCTGAGAATGCAAAACCTACTATAGGCCCAGAATATGTGAACTTGGACAAATGTATTAAATTCTCTCTTTATATAAGTAAAAATCAGAATCAATGAGATAAAAATGTTAATAAGTTTAGTAAAATTGTTTTCTAGAGTCATTTTAAGTATTGTCTGTCATACAAAATCTTCTAGCCGAAGACTCCAGGAAGAAAACATGAATAACATTGTCAGTGGGGGCAGGGAAGATGCTCAAGAAGAGATTGATACTGTGTAAGCATTGCTTGGGCAATAAGATGGCCAAGTATTGGATTCATCCAACTTCTTAGAATTTAGACTAAGTTATTTTTTTTTAAATTTAAGTCTTTGAAATCATATGACTGGGGGAAATTTAGTTCCCTTTTACTCTCCATGCAGAATAGAGATTAAATTCATCAGAGTTGAGCCAAATAAATTAAAACTGAAGCATTTAATTTAGAAAACTAAGAAATTTCTTCAGGCTGAAATTGTTAATTTAAACAAGTCTATTAGATTCTGTTGGAATTAATAGGATACTGAATAAAACTGGAATTATCCTTTGGGGGACAATTAAATGAAAGAAAAAAAAGCATGATTTCATAAGTATGTATGTGTATGCATGTACACACGTATACACACACACACACAATACATAGAAGGTAAAGAACTGTCTTACAGAAAGTGTAAAGATTGGTAATGGTGATGATCTATGGCTACAAGACGCTTAGAATAAATCCTAGAAGATGCTGTAGTTGTATTGGAAGCTAGATTCTTTATTTCCACAGTGTCCAAATGGATTCATTCAGTAATTTTTTAATTAGATTTTTAAGATGGCTTAAAATGAGCTCCTTTAAGTTCTCACAATAGCCTCTGTAGTAGCAAATATACATGGAAAAATATTTGTTCTCAAAAGCTAAAACTCGACTCTAGAACATGAAGGGCCAAGGAGAGTCGGTGACTGAAAACTGAGTGAGTCTGAACCAGGAGAACCGTTGCTGCCTCTGAGGAATGGAAGTCAGTCATGCTCCTCACAGGTGAACAATCTTTAAAATCTCGTTTTTTAAATAGCAAGAGACTGGAGCTCACAGAAACCAAGCCCTTTTCCTCAGGGCAGAAGCATCACAACTGTCCAGAACAGATCATAAAATCTGCCTTACACGACTCTTTTTTTTTTTTTTTTTTTTTTTTTGGTTTTTTGAGACAGGGCTTCTCTGTGGTTTTGGAGCCTGTCCTGGAACTAGCTCTGTAGACCAGGCTGGTCTCGAACTCACAGAGATCCGCCTGCCTCTGCCTCCCGAGTGCTGGGATTAAAGGCGTGTGCCATCACTGCCCGGCCTTACACGACTCTTGTAAGCATTAGAGAAAAAGAAAGCCCAAAGGGCCTGGTATGAAGTAGGCACACATAAATTTTGTCATTATTTTTACTTCCAGTCAATGTTGGTTGATATTTTTACACCATTTTAGTACAGAACTTGATGAATGGAATTGTTATAGCTCATTCAGGTGACTGCATCATGAACGAAATGGCTTATTAGCAACAACAGATTTGTTTCCTAAGGGTCTCAAAGTTGGAAGGATTAAAAAGGATCATGATAAGATAAGGACCTGCTAAGGGTCTGGCAAGGATCTTAGTAACATGTTTCCCCCTCTTACTGTAGCCTCAAGAGGTGGAAGGGAGCAAGAGACTTCTCCCAGTTAGTAAGGGCACTAATCCTCTTCATAAGAGAGCTACCATCCAGATCTTAGTCCCTTTCAAAAGCTCCACCAGCAAATAAACATCTTTACTTAGAGGAGATTTCAGCATGTTAGTTTTTGTGGGGATTCGGCACAAAAATCCATAGCACAGTGCGGAATACACACACACACACACACACACACACACACACACACACACACACCATTTGAAAGGGCTTTCTGATTCTTTACTATCTTCATTGTGCAAACAAAACCAAGCATAGGACTATAATATCAGTCAGAATACCTTACATAGGTTTGTTTGTAGGGGATATTTATTAACTTTGTTTACATATAATATGCTATCTAGGTTTTCTGGGCTTTTCTTGGTGCGGTCTTCATTCTCTTCTACTTAAGAATAAAATATTATTCTCCTCTGTATTTCCTACTGGCTCCCTGAAAGAAGCAATCATTTTAATTATTGATTATTTATGGTTTAATGGGAAACCATCTTATTCTGGCCCACAGGAATATAACAGCCACACACGCAGTGCATGTGAAGCAGCTCATGAATGCACATCTATCTGGGAAAATATGCATCTTCAGATGCGAATGTGCATTTAGAGCCTGGCAGGCTGCCAAGCTCCTGACACAACACGTTGCATGCACTGGGTTTCCACTTGCTATTATAGTGGGTCTTGTGGGTGGGTCTTCAGCTAGAGGCAAAGGAACCCTGCAGAGTCTTGTAACTAAAAGGAAATAATTTATCAGCTTGCCTGAAGTCAACTACATGGTTAAAGACTAGCTCCTACTTCTATTTTGTTTTCAAAAAGCTTACTTTCACTCTTATTTATCTTGCCTTATTCAGAGAGTTCATTGATTATGAAAAAAAAAGTTAATATGAAATTTCTTTATTGTGTGTATGTGTGCCACCTAAAACGAGTGAACGATGTTTTTAATTGAACTGTAAGCACACGACTTGACAGAACATTAATCACATATTATTATTTATCTCTTTAGATGCACAAAGAAGATACCTTGACATGCTTGTGTCCTTGTATTTAAGTTAGACGGATCCCACTGTGGAAGGACTCCTGGCAGGAATGAAAGCATTTAAGCTTGCTTTTAATTGGAAAGGGGACAATTCTATTGTTCTTTCTTTCTTTTTTTTTTTTTTTTAGTTATCTTTGTATTTATTTAAACTTTTTTTTTAATTTATTTATTTATTAAAGATTTCTGTCTCTTCCCCGCCACCGCCTCCCATTTCCCTCCCCCTCCCCCAATTAAGTCTTCCCCCCAGCCCGAAAAGCAATCAGGGTTCCCTGTCCTGTGGGAAGTCCAAGGAACCCCCACCTCCATCCAGGTCTAGTAAGTTGAGCATCCAAACTGCCCAAATCAGGAGCAGAAAGAGAGAGAGCACGAGCATGGAACTCAGGACCGCGAGGGGTGCACCCACACATTGAGACAATGGGGATGTTCTATTGGGAACTCACCAAGGCCAGCTGGCCTGGGTCTGGAAAAGCCTGGGATAAAACCGGACTCTCTGAACATAGCGGACAATGAGGACTACTGAGAACTCAAGAACAATGGCAATGGGTATCTGATCCTACTGCACGCACTGGCTTTGTGGGAGCCTAGGCAGTTTGGATGTTCTATTGTTCTTTCTTAGTGTAGATGGAAGGTTGTGACCGAAGAACTTATAACTGTAAGCGAAATATTGTCTAAACGGGGTTTTGAGTTAGAGCGTAAATTTTTGGGACTTTGGGGTGCTTTAATTTGATCCTTACAGGTGGCAAAGGCTTTTTTCGTGATTTTTTGTTTATCCTACTGCTAGTCTACCCCCGTGCTGCAAAACATTTTCTTCTTTGAGATTTGCTCCCATTCCCCCCGAGTGCGTGGTGACTTCCTTACGAATAGAAATTTCTACCAATGGACAGAGTTCTTTTCTTGGTTGACTTCAGTGATGATCTCAACACCGTTCTTTGGTCCTGCAAGATGAAATTCTCCTTTTTTTTTCCAATCACCCAGGCCTCTCCCAATGAAAATGGATGGGTGTGCTCCAGTATATTACAGAAGTAGAGACCCCTTCATTTCTACTTCTCAGATTCCTACGAGTGAAAGATAGCCAGTCTGTGGCATTACATCCAAACTCATTTTAGAATTCTTCACAGTACATTGAAGAAGAGAAAGCAATCTGCTACTCATATTAAGCAGTGGAGTAAAATGCTTGGTTTTAAAGAATTGTTTGCTTTGTTCGGGGAAAAGAAGTTCCCGCTAACTGCTCAAACTTGTGTAGAGGAAACTGAAGCAACCATGACATCTATTCTAGGACAAAATAAAGAGACTAAAATCATGTGACTAATTAAATTGATAATACGTAGACATTCAAATTTTATTTTTTATACATGCTTCCTATGTACTTTTTTAGTTTTATGATTCTTTAAAAAGATTCATTCTTTCATGATTTCATACACATGCATAATACTATAGTGATTTCTAATTACAGTCATCCCTCATCCCCTGCAATCTCCCTCCAACTTGTCAACCCCTCCCTACTCCTAGCAAGTCCCTCCTTTAGTTTCACATCTTTTTCTTTTGCTCTTGTTTTCCACTTTGACCCACTGAGTTTAAGCAGGGCTGCCTGAGTGTGCGTGGATATAGAGGTCTGTACAGAATCATAGGACTTGTCGGCAGCTATAGCACTAATGATAATGACTCCTGTTTGCCCAAAAACCATCATATGACCTTAGCTCCCCAAAAAAGGGACAGTACATGATACATGAACCACTCCCCTGTCCTCAGTCCCGTGACTGAATGTGAAGGTTCAGTCTCATGTAGGGGGCTGTGCAGGAAAATGGAGCGGGTGTGGCTCTGTGAACTCATGAGTACAAGGATCATGTCGTGTCCCCAAGATGGCACTACCTTCCTGCCATTTGCTCATGGATCCCTTTAAAATGTTCATTTATTATTGTGTGTGTGAATGAGATGTTTGAGTTTGTGTGTGCATATGTGCATGTGTGTGTGTGTGTGTGTGTATTTGTGGGGGAGGTTAGTGGTCAACTCTTGGGTGTCAATTCTCCCTCCACTACGGGTCCTATGTTGGAGGAGGGCACCTGTTGGTTCCCAGCCTCTTAACCCCAAAATAATCACACAGCAACTATATTAATTAAATCACTGCTTGCCCCATTAGCTCTAGCTTCTTATTGGCTAACTCTTACATATAAATTTAACCAATTTTTATTAATATGTATATCATCACAAGGTTGTGGCCTACCAACAAAGTATGGCAGTGGCTCCATGGCATCTCTCTGACTCTACACTTTCTCCAGCATTTAGTTCTGTCTTTCCTGCTTACCTAAGTTCTGCCCTGTTATATGTCCAAAGCAGTTGTTTTTTTTATTCATTTATGGTAATCACAACATACAGAGGGAAATTCCATATCACCCCCAGATATTGAACTTGGGACATCCGTTTGTCAGGCATGTGCATTTTTCTTGCTGAACCATCTTGCCCTCTCATACTCTTACCATCTTCCTATACATCTATACATTTTCAGTGATATTCTGAAGCATTGGAAAGTGATGCAGATGCCTTGTTTAGAGCTGAGCACTCAACAGTCTTCCTGTGTACTGTTGATATTTTTATATGTTTAATTGAAGTAAAATATCCTGAAAGAAGTCTCATCTGAGAATGAATGGAGAGCGAAATATAGTCATAGCCTAATAGTTGCCCTTAGGTTCATGTTATTTGAAAGTACAACAAATTTCCTACCATTTATTTCTAGATAGAATTTATTTAGATGTGAATTTTTTAATCACTTTATATTATGAAACATATAGGGCAATTGATATGGTCCACTCTCGCATTATTTTAATCCAGTGAGTAGTCCTTGGCATGTAAAGCCTTCACATTCACAATTATACCTCTTATAGTTTCAGATAATTGTAAGAAACTTAAAGCATTAATTTGGTTTCATATTTGTAGGGATAGATGTCTGTGCTCTAATTTCAGCCACTAGTGGCCAATGAGCAATCCCAGCTAAATGCCAGTACTAACACCATAATGGTGGTTGCCTGTAAACTGGAGTCTTGTATATTTACTTATATGAAGTGACAGCTTTGTTTCACAGCTGGAAGTGTAACAGATGAAATTCACATTAACTAGACTTATCTAGGGAGGTATATGTGTGAAAGAATTCTCTTCAAAGTTAATTTTTGGATTCAGTGCTAAGTTATCCTGAGTTACAATGAAAAAACACAAATGCCAGTTACCTGAATATTGTGCCATATGGAAACCATCACTAATATACCACAATGCTTATTTAGTGGGAAACTCAATCTCAACTACTGAAATTACGTAATCAGTGTAACAATTGCCACAAAGTTTGGCAGAACCTTGACATTGAGGGATACAGATACTCACACATAATAATCCTAAAGGAGTCGCAAGACCACAAGAGACATTGAACATTGATTAGCTAGCTTGAAATGGGAAGCTGCAGGCCATATATGTATTTTGTGCTGTGATGTTTCTGTTTTCCCACATGGCTTTTTCTATTCTATCATCACTGTGTGTTTAAGGCTTGGTTGTAGAGTCTTCACATGCTCTTGCTAAGATACTGGTTCTCAACCTTCCTAATGCTGTGACCCTTTAATACAGTTCCCCAAGTTGTAGTGACTCCCTGAACCATAAAATTATTGTGTTGCTACTTCATCACTTTAGTTTTGCTACTGTTATAAACCATAACATAAATATCTATTATGTGACCCCGAAGGAGGTCGCGACCCACAGGTTGAGACCACTGGTCTAGGAAGAAGGACAAACTGTAATTGCTCAGAGAAAAGATAAGTTCCAGGATTATGCAAAAGAAGACTATGATGTCATTTAAGATAGTTGAATCTTTTATGTAAAAATGTTAGGGCTAGCATATGCCAAATAAGTCACCGGTACTATTTAATTTCTCTGCCTTCCAGAGAGAACCATTGCTGAGATACATTGTAAAACCTTCCTGTGGATGAAATCACTTTACCACAACAATTCAGCAGCTGAGGCCAAGTATTTCCATTCATATATATATAGATCACACCCAAACCATCCTGCCTGCAAAACTCAAAGGAAAATAGTACAGTGCCGTTTCCACACAAAGATACTGTTGACCACAGAAGCTGAAAGAAAAATCCACTGAGAATTTGCATATAATGTACATAGATCCTGATTGAACAATGGGTGAAGAGTTATTTCTCACAAATTTCAGCAACATTGTCTTGACAGTGGCTCATGGTGCCTCTGTTGCTAGGCAACCTAAGAGGAGCTAGAAATTCAACTCAAATTTACTTTTATATGTTAGATTTTATACATATTTTATTGAGAATGTATTACACACATCATTACAGGCTAGTTGTACATGTCTATTCTCATTTTTTGTGTGTGTGAGCTTTTCATTACCTTAATATGAAAAACATTGCCTGAAACCTTATACTATCTTCAGGCTTCTAAAATCAGCACAGTCCTGCTAAGGAGTGCATTGCTGTTTCTCATTGTTGCAGCAACATGAAGGGAAATACATAGCCTCATAGCCTTTATTGATGCAGAAAGAGTAGTTATTTTTAATAAGGTATAGAATATGTGCCGAGAGAGAGAATTTCTGAAATAAGTTGTCTATGAAAGAAAGGAGTAGTTTCTCATGTCTAACTGGTTGTTCTCATAAAATTACTATAATTAATGAATACAGAAGCAAAGTTAACAGGGATCTTAAGTACAAGGGAATATTAAATGTCAAAAATATGGCTATAAAGGCTAATCAACTTCGACAATATACTATGAGACTTAAGAACCTGGTAGCATGTTAATTTCAAGTTAGAGCTCAATATTTGATCCTGGGGTAATTTGTGAATATAATTTTAAGAGTCAAATGTCATATCAATACCACAATTCAGATAACTGGATATTAATAACAAGGGAACTTACTGCAGCTAAGCAATAGATAGTGAAGGTTGAAGGATCTCAAATTAATGGTTTGAATTAAAGAAGGTAGATAACAATCTTTTGCAGGTACTAAGGAGGTAGGTCAGCCAGTGAGGTGTTTGGCTTATGAGTATGAGAACAGAATCATGTCCCAAAACTCTGGGTATCCATCTAGGACTCTGGTAGGTTTGGGTGGATTTGTCTACAGGCACTGGCCTGGAGACAAAAGATGCTGCAGTCTGTTCAGTGTTCAGCCTGGAAGTAAATTAGAAGACTAACTTCTATGTTTTGTTTTCTCTCCTCCTCACCATTGGGAGGAATCTTTCTCTATGTTTTGTGAGATTGTTGGAGGGGTGATGAAAGCAGTGTGCTGGTCACTATATCAACAGAGTTTCAAAAGCTCTGGCCATTAGCACCAGCCTAGAAATAGTGTCTATGAGTCTCTGCCTAATCCTGTTGCACTGTGGTAGTTGGGACAAGGCCCCAAGTCTAAAGCCTGAACTTAATGTTCATTTCCTCTCCCAAGTGGAAGGTAACTGTCTTGCAGGTAGTTAGGAGAGCAGTGGAAGATGCATCTCTCTAGCTCCCCTTTCTCTGCCTTCCTTCTTCAATGTATCTGCTCTTGTTATGCTAAAATCACATCCCGGGATTTCTCACCAGGCATTAGCTTTGGCAAAGAGTTTCACAAAAGAATAGCCATTCAAACAGATGACTCTGTAGAAAGAAATTGACTGGAGGGTTTTAGTTCTTCACCTTCTTGCTTCACCTCTAAAGAAAAGATATGTCAGTCTGATAAAATCAACTTTGCAACAGTGTCTTGGTCAGTTTTAGTGCTGTAAAGAGATATCATGACTAGGCATCTCTCTCTCTCTCTTTTTTAAGAAGAAAGCATTTAATTGAGGCCTTGCTTACAGTTTCAGAGGGTCAGTCCATGATCATGGCAGGAGGCATGGTAGGACACATGCAGAACTGGAGATAGAGAAGTAGCTGAGAGCTGTATCCTGATCCAATAGCTAAGACAGACTTTGGGCTTGGCATAAACTTTTGAAACCTCAAAGCCTACCCACACTGACATACTTCCTCCAATAAGGACACATCTTCTAATATTTTCAAATAGTGCTACTCGCTGGTGTTTACTCATTCAAATCTATTAGTCTAGGGGGCCATTGATATTCAAACCACCATAATCAGGTAAACAATAATAATAAGCCCCTAAAACTAAACAGTGGTAGTCATTGTCACCAGTAGTTTACTGTGAATGTTCAGTTTAGTATTCAATAACTCTGTAGTTGAATAAACAAGGAACAACTTGATAGCACAAACCTTCATAATTGGGAACAAGCACCATTTTAGTTAGTGTCTCGGAACATCTAGAGGTAATTGGTAGTCTACTCTCTCCCAACAATTGTTGAGTATTTTATGTTTTGGCGATTGAGTTTAATATCTTTTAATTGTGCTAAAATAAGGAGTTCAGTAAGAAATGGATGCTATGCAGGGGCTGAGGATGGTCGCTCAGTTGGTAGAGTGTTTACTCAGCATGCACAAAGCCCTGGGTTCTGTCACCATCACTGCAGGAAACTGGGCTTCCTGGAGCACACCTGTAGTCCCAACAGTCAGAAGGTAGAGGCAGAGGTTCAAAGTCACATTTGGCTACAGTGAATTCGGGAGCAACCTATCCTTTGTGAGACCTCATCTCAAAGCATAAATTATATAAAAAAAGAATGAGTTATATTCTTAACCTCATTTTTGCTCATTACATGCTTTTGCCTCAATCTTAGCGGTTGGTGTATAGACAGAGTGACCTAGGTCTCTTCTCCCACTTTGCAGATTTTAGTCCATTTGCCCATCCATCCACTCTACAAATTACACTGCAAAGCCCTATTTTACACTCACTGTCATTTACTCAGCTACCCAGTTCTCTAGATGCTGCCTCTTGAGGTCCATCTGAAAGCCACCTGCTGCATTTTGCCTCTGCAGCCGTGGCTTGCCTGCCTTCACAATATTCTTCCTTCTGTTCTCAAGTGCCTCTTCAGTTACTAATAGGCAATCCTCTAGAACTCCTATCTTCAGTTTTCATACCATCTCTGCTTAATGCTCTCTTAGGAGCCCCACAATCTCTGTTTTAGTTTGGGTTTCCAGTATTGTGAGAAACACCATGACCGTAAACCACTTGGGGAGAAAAGGGCTAATTTCAGCTTACAGCTCTCAGGCCATGCTACACTGTCAACGCACGCCAGGGCAGGAATCTGGAGGCAAAAGTTGCTACAGAGTCCATGGAGGAGAATGGTTTACTGGCTTGATTCTCCTGGCTTGTTCAAACTGCTTTCTAATAGTACCCAGGACCACCAGCTCAGGAATGACACCACACACAGTGAGCTGGACACACCCACATCACTCATCAATCACCAATCAATAAAATGCCTACAGGCTTGCCCAAGGCCCATATGGTGGAGCTGCTTTCTCAGTTAAGATTTTCTCTTCCCAAATAGCTCTAACGTGTGTCAATCTGACATAAAAATAGCCAACCTAGTCTGCAAGATAAATTTATATATAGTTTAAAGTGGGGTATATATCCTGCATATAATTTGGTCCTTGCTCACCATGTCAAACTAGTCTTTGACAACTCTTTTACCTTCACAGTGAACCTGCCAGGCTGCATTTTACCTTTCCAGAAAATTCCAAGCCTACCATTATGCTTTTCTTCCTCACACGTTTTATTGTAAAAGTAACACTCCATCACACTTAACTATTTCTTGACATCCCAATACACAAACAACATACTTTGTGGCTTCAAAAGTCATACATATATTCCCAAAATAATATCACTGATGGTCCCAGTCTGAGGAGTTACCAGAGAGGAAGTTAATGGAAACGACCTGGTAAAAAGGATTCAGAAAAGGTTCTCCTTTTGTTACATTGTCAGAAAACTGTTTGACACAGATTATATTGAATGGAGATGGATGTAGGAAGACATATGACGGTCATGGGGGAAGGGAAATAGGAGGCACCCTAAGCATCTTTTATCTCGTCTACCATGAGTTTCCTACAGTGAGCACCTGGAATACAGAAACTACGCCTGTCTGACTACCACAGAGTATTCAACAAGTAGATTAAGCAAATGGGCTTAATAGGCCCTTAATAAACGTTCTTGATAAAGAACTCTAGGTGTTCTTATTGAAGTCCTAATAAGTTACTTTCAAAGAGCAATGTAAAATGCACTTATTTAATGGACTCTTTTTTTTTGAAAATGCAGTGTGATTTGATAAAGATGTGTGGGATCTAAAGATGTTAACTCAAACTATTACCATTTGTATGTAAATGTTGCATGAATATGCAGTCTAACTGCACTCACCGATGGTGACTATGAAAAGGAACCTCCTTGGCAAACACTTTCTTGAATACCAAAAGGCTACTTGCTCTATTTCAGGTTGCCATTTTCCCCCACTAAGAGCTGTTACACATCCGCTATACTCAAATTGCCTCTTTGAAATATGGAAACAGGGTGTGTTGTCAGTACAGTGGTATTCGTTGTTGTGTTCATCTTTGGGGTTCCACTGCTGCTTCCTGCTACCTTGTTACCTACTCTAGTGAATCTAAACAAATAGTGTGTTTACTAATTGCCATAATTTCTGGGCACTTTTGACCTGATAAAATACATCCATGACAAACTTTCTCTTTGATAATAATGCAATTTGAAAAAATAAATACAAAGGAGATCCATTTAAAATATACAGGAACAGCTCAGGGTTGCAATCATGGAAGGCGGGACACAAGACTTATTCAACTTTTATCCTTGCTTGTCATTGACTGCACAGATGATTGATGGTGCCTCCTCAAATCATGGTTGATCTTCATGCCAAAGGTTTCAGGAAACATGGTGCATTCACTGATGGAAGGGATCTTCTAAGTCTTAGGGTTACTCCTTTGAGGTAGAAGAGAATAAGAGGTTGCTGAATAAATTTCTTTAAAAAGTTTCAAAATTAGTATAAGTAAAATAATCACTTTCCTTATTGAAAGGTGAGAAAATAAAGCATATGATATTACAAAAGAAGTCTTACCACTGTGAAGTAATTTACATATAGCATCTAAATTAGCCATAAACCCAGTTTGGAAATGTTACCTTTTTTACCAGAAAGAATAATTGGTTTGTTCACTTTTGATCTCAGAGTTGTATAACCAGATTATACATTCTTGATTAACTATTGAAGCATATCAAACCAGTACTTTTGTTAAACTTTTGCTTTTAATTTTTCATTTTTAATTGTCTGTCTGTATGTGTGCATGTATGTTGTATGTGTGTGGTGGTATGAGATAGGAATTGTGTACCTGAATGAAGTGCCTGTGGAGGCAAGAAGTCAGTGTTGGATCCCCTGGAACTGGGGTCACACAAAGTTGTAACCTCATGTAAAAATATGGGTGCTAGGAACAAAACTTGGGTCCTCTGTAAGAGCAATTTGTACCTTTAACTTCTGAACCATCTTATGCTCTTGCTTAAATCTAGATATAAAAAAAATTCTAGAAGTAATGGAATTTTGATGAAAATTTATGTTTAAGAATTCTATTTTAAAAAGCACCCCCCCCCAAAAAAGCCCAAAAACAAACAAAACAACAACAACTACAAACATCCAAAATCCTTCTAAACCTTTCCTGAGCTGACTAACAGACTCGGAACCTACATGCTGTCAGGAAATTTGGCAAGAAGGAAGATTATTTTTTTGGCTAAGATAACTTGCAGAAAATTTCCAGATGATTCACATAGAATTAACCAAATATCTTGGAAAAAAATGGGGATAACAAACATATTGTTCCCAGGGTCCGACCAGCTTGTTACAGTGTGGTCTTAAGTTTTCCATCTATATGTGTATCTCAAAGGCTTATGTAGAGATCAGTGGCTTTTTGCAGTTCTAACTGCAAAGAAGCAGTTTTTAAAAATGTCTTCATAATATTAATTATATGAGAAGCTCTAATAAATAAAATTAATTGAGCAGGTCCCCAATGTAGCCTTCCCTGGCAGTCATTGGGAGAGTTGCCTTCATATTTGGGAGTCTTTGGAGATTAGTATACAATATATTTAACTTTTTAGTTAAATTAAGGCTCATTTGGAGTATGAAGAAGTACATAGTATAATTGAGTCATATTATAGAAATAAGTTAACTTCATTCCAAGTCTGAGAAAAATCTGTCATTTGAGTACAAATAAATTCTTTTTTTTCCTTCTAAACACTTGGGAATTGTGGATCATATTCTTTAAAAATGGAATATTGTGATTTGTTTTATTTTCAAGTTAAAACATTGATGAATGTTCCACATTTTCTTCTAATTAGGAAAATCATATTAAAAGTCACAATATGATTAATCCAAAATGCAAATTGAGAAATGGAAATTAAAATATAATCTTCAGAAAAGTGTAGAAATTTTTTTTAAAATGTTTGTAGTCATCAATTAAATATTTGACTTTTTGTGGTTTTCAAATGTCCATTTTCAAGGAGAGAAGCCATTAGAAGGAAAGACTGTGAAAGTAGATTCTGAGTCAGAGGGGAAAAAACATTTTTAAATGCCTTGGTATAAATTCAGAGATTGCAAATGAACACCTTTAACAATCTGAAACCTTGAATACAACATCTCAGGCACAGAGTATATATACACATAAAGTGATCCTTCCTGCCTAGTGGCTGTGTTCCAATTTCAGAAGATGACCTTCCCTATAAGTTTTATATCGAAGTCATAAAATGAGAGGCTCAAGAGAACAATCATGGCGATGGGGAGTGTATTTTCTTGATGATACGGTGGGGTCTTGTTTCCCACCTCTATTTCTGAACAATATTAAAGGAAAGATTAAAAATGCTCTGGCTATAACAGGAAAGGAGCCCTAACTGGTTCTGGCTCACGGCAGATTCTTGGCAGCACCTGTCGGCTGGCAGCTGGTGAGGATTATTGCAGGTTTATTTGTCAGGCGTAATGTGGCAACAATAATAAATCAGACTTTAACTTGATGCTGAAGGATTTGTTTAAAAGATTTGAAAGTATCCTTATAACAAAGATGTTGATATTTAAGAGGAAACTGGCATGGATCTACATTTATGTTGGGACTGGAATAGTTTCTATGCCTAGGATCAGATCATTCATGTACTGAAACCAGGACGTCCTTCTCCCAGCGAGATCCCACACTGGAAGATTCTCTATCAAACAGGCTTGGAGAGCAAAGGGCAACAGGACAATATTTTATAGTTTTCCCTTTTCTCCACCAGCCTGGTCTACAGAGCTAGTTCCAGGATAGGCTCCAAAGCCACAGAGAAACCCTGTCTCGAAAAACCAAAATAAATAAATAAAAAAATAAAAATAAAAGCATTGGAAGATACTATGGATTAGAATTTTGTATGGAGCCTGCCCCCTTGCTATGCACAAAAGTCAAGTTCAATTGCATCAAAGACCTCAACATAAAGACAGCCATACTGAACCTCATAGAAGAGAAAATGGGGAGTACATTTGAATGCATTGGCACAGGAAACCACTTTATAAATATAACCCCAGTAGCAAAAACACTGAAACAATTAATAAATGGGACTTCCTGAAACTGAAAAGTTTCTGTAAAGCAAAAGACACAGTCAACAAGACAAAAATGGCAGCCAACCCAACATCAAACAGAGGGCTGATCTCCAGAATATATAAAGACTCAAGAAATTGGTCATCAAAAGAACAAATAATCCAACAAAAATGGGGGTACAGACCTACACAGAGAACACTCAACAGAGGAATCTAAAATGACTGAAAGACACTTAAGGAAATGCTCAACATCCTTAGTATCAGAGAAATGCAAATAAAAAAAGCTCTGAGATTCCATCTTACACCTGTAAGAATGGCCAAGAACAAGAACATTGATGACAACTTACGGCTAGAAAGGATGTGGGGTAAAAGGAACACTCCTGCATTGCTGGTGGAAATGCAAGCTGGCATAGCCTTTTTGATGATCATATCAGTATGATGATTTCTCAGAAAATTAGGAAACAACCTTCCTCAAGACCCAGTTACACCCCTTTTGAGTATATACCCAAAGGATGATCAACCGTACCACAAGGACATATGCTCAACTATGTTCATAGAAACCTAAAACCTAGAAACAACCTAAATGTCCCTCAGCTGAAGAATGGAAAAGGAAAATGTGGTACATTTATACAATGGAGTACTGCATAGCTGAAAAAAAAATAATGACATCTTGAAATTTACAGGCAAATGGATGTATCTAGAAAACATCCTATTGAGTGAGGTTACCCAGACCCAGATAAGTACTCACTCATTAGTGACTTTTAGACATAAAGCAAGGAAAACCAGCCTACAATTCACAATCCCAGAGGACCTAGACAACAATGAGGACTCTAAGAGAGACATACATGGATCTAATCTGCATGGGAAGTAGAAAAAGACAAGATCTCCTTAGTAACTTGGGAGCATGGGGACCATGGGAGAGAGTAGAAGGGAGGGGGCAGAGAAAAATGTATAGCTCAAAAAAATCAAACAAATTTAAAAATTTGTGTGTAAGATGCTCATATATATTGTGATGTGGTGAAACCATTTTTTGGTGTTCTAGAAAATTTTCTCTCTAAGAAAAAAGAATTTAAAAACCTTTCATGATCTATTTCAATTCAACGCATCATTCTACTACTTTGAATGAGGTAAAAGGAGCTCTTAAGGTCAAAACGTGTAACAGACTTTATCTTCCTAGTCTGTGCCCTTGCATATTGAATACACCATAGGGAAAGCAGCTCAGGTGAATGGGGAAGATGGAAAAGCAGTCCCTTTATTATTCATATCAGTAATAATGCTTTATGCATTCTGTTACTCTTGCTTAAGTGTTTGTTATCTATGAAGGAAACTTTCAAGAAAGTTGTAGTTGACTTTTTTTCTCTCTTTGAGAGCTGGGTGGTGAATACATGGAGATTTACTTTTAACCACGAATACCCAGCCTTAGTTTGACTTATTTCTAGCTAGCTTTTCTTAAGTTAAGTTAACCTCTTTCTCTTCAACTACATTTTCCCTTTTGTCTTTTCTTCCTTCTAACTCCATGGATGGCTGCATGGCTGGGTGATACATTTCTCTAATTATTCTTTATCAATAAAAACTCTGTAGCCAGATTTTGTGATAAGAATCTGAATGACCAGAGAAGTGGCAAAGAAGTGACCAGTGATCTCTTATCTCTTTCATTCCTCCATCCAAAAAGACAGAGACCCTCTCTATGTGTTGTAATAGGGAGCGGCGGGCTGTGTCCCACCACCCTGCTAGCTTTACCCGAAATAATTACACGGAAACTGTATTCTTATAAACACTGCTTGGCCCATTAGTCTTAACCTTTTATTGGCTAGCTCTTACATATTGATCTAACCCATTTCTAATAATCTGTGTAGCCCACGAGGTGGCTTACCAGGGAAGATCTTAACCTGTGTCTGTGTTGGGTGGGAGACTCATGGAGACTCTTGACTCGGCTTCTTTCTCCCAGCATTCTGTTCTGTTTACTCTGCCTATCTAAATTCTACCCTATCAGAGGGCCAAGCAGTTTCTTTATTAGTTAACCAATGAAAGCAACAGATAAGATACAAGACCCACCTCCATCATCTATGTGCTGCCATACTATTTCCTGTCTATCTATCCTCAATCCTCCCAAACCTCTACAGTTAAGTTTGATCAGCTAGTAGCTACCTGCACCCTCTGATTCAAACAAAACATTACTGTCAGAATGCAATCAAAATGCACACAACATCCCCCCCTTTGTCTAAACAAATAGGGAAATTTGGGGACTAAAAATGCTTCCTACAGAAATGCAGAGGGAATGATCCAAACTGAAGCAAATGACATAAGACTTGAATTTTATACAGATGTGGTCCACATCTGTACCTTTATGTATTCATTCATGGATGTCCACATTCAGACATATTCCAGGGTTCCTTTGCCATATTCTAAAGCGATGCATAAAACAGGCAGATTTAGTCTTGATCCTGTATGTCTCTGTATATGCCCCTTCTGCATTTTACTTTATCAATGTAAAGTCTGGTCTCTCTTCTTCGATCCTCTTTCTTGTTCTCCATATTTTTATTCTGCTACTAATGAAAGCCCTCATCTAAAGGAGGCTTCAGCTACAAAGGTATTTTAGCCACGTTTTGGTGAAAAACATTACAGCCACCATTCATTTATAGTGCCAGGCCTTTGCTCTCTGGGTATCAGTGGGTGAAAAAATACCAATACTGCACAGGCTCCTGGTGTGTGGGGGGAAGAGATCTACTGACTCTTCTCCTATTTGGAAACCATGGACCCATGCCTGTGCCCTTGGCACATTTATGAAATTGCTGTGATTTGTCCTTTGTGTCTTTTCAAGCATTCATGTAATTAGGTTAGGCTCTACCTAATGGAAGGGAATTGTTCTTCTCCTGTGCACAGGTGGCGGTCCATATCAGACTTTTCAAGTATAGAAGGCAGCATTAATGCACTCAGCATCAAGGTTGAGCATAAAAAAGGCCTTCCAGGAGATGGCTTGGAAAATCTCCCACTCTGAGTGCACCTGTTTCTCTTAGCGCTGTTTACTTCAGGGCTTTCAGGGTCAGTAGAAAAGCTTTGCAATGAGTTGGGCTTCTTTTTCAAAACTAATCTTATTCTAGTTTTGTTATATGTGCCTGGTAATTCACTTTTAAGCATTGAAGAGATGGAGATCAGAACTTGAAATCTAAACGTCATTAGGCTTTTTATTATTATTATTTCAAGCAAATTTCATTTGGAAACACATAAAAATCATAAAACTAAAAATATGTTTAATGTTGTTGAATATAGAACATTTATTAAAATAGGATGACAAATATGGTTCTGGAATTTTTTCCTCATCTTATACTCAACCCTTCAAGCCCTTCTACTCTGGGCTCAATTGAAGGATCAGGATTGCTTTTTATTAGTGTTATTATTTCATACAATTCCACAGTATGTTCTATCTTTCTGCAAACAAAAGTAAATTGGCTGCTCAAACTCATTTATCTATAAACCATAGGAAATAAACTGCACGCACTGGCTTTGTGGGAGCCTAGGCAGTTTGGATGCTCAACTTACTAGACCTGGATGGAGGTGGGGGTTCCTTGGACTTCCCACAGGACAGGGAACCCTGATTGCTTTTCGGGCTGGGGGGGAGACTTAATTGGGGGAGGGGGAGGGAAATGGGAGGCGGTGGCGGGGAAGAGATAGAAATCTTTAATAAATAAATAAATTAAAAAAAAAAAAAAAAAAAAAAGAAAAAAAAATTTTGGGGCAGAAATTTAAAAAAATTCTATTCACATATGATCTTAAAATAGAATATAGGTAATAGAGTTTTTGTGACTTGATTCACTGTTTTTATAGCTTTGATTCTCATTTGAACACAGTTATGACACTGTGTTTTGTTAACTCATTTAGCACCAAGTTTTCTACTGCAAATAACCACCAACTCATGTTGTAACCGTAATTTTTTTTTAATTCAGAATGGTTACTGGTGTGGCAGAAGTACAGAAGGTGTGTACCAGAGAAGCAAAGTATCTCCATTATACAGAATAAATGTCAAAGCTGGATGCGAGAGTTATCTGAGAAGAGGCTAGATATAATGGGCCAAGCAGTGTTTAAAAGAATACAGTTTGTGTGTTGTTATTTCGGGGCATAAGCTAGCCAAGCGGCCAGGAGCCAGGCTGTGGGAAAAGGCTCACAGCTCCTACAACAGAATGGCGCCCAGATGTGTAGACAACTGAATCCACTGAAAGCCTGAGAAAGCTTGAGAAAGAGTAAGGCATGTTTTCTTGGAAGCAGCAATTTCTCGGGTCTGCTCTGCTTGCTAGAGGCAAGCAAGCGCTCTCATCTAAGAGAGGTTTTTTGACTCAGCTTCAGCTGCAAAACCCTGCAGCTCTTAAGAGGTCCTGCTACGAAACACTTAAACGGTGTTGATGAAAAGCTAAACACATGCTTTTCGGTTTTCAGCTATAGCAGGAATAACTCTTTGGACCAGGCTGTCTTTGAACTCTCAGAGATCCACCTGATTCTGCCTCTCTCGCACCTGGACTAGCCCATTTCTAATAATGTGTGTAGCATCCCAAGGTGCGCTTACAGGGAAGATTCTAGACTACATCCATCCTGGGTTGGAGCTTCATTGTCTGCCCGGGAGAGGGAAGCATGGCATCTGTCTGAGGTGTCTTACCTCACTTTCTCTTTCTCCCAGCATTCTGTTCTGTTTACTCCACCCACCTATGTTCTAACCTATGAGGGCCAAGCAGTTTCTTTATTTTTTAACAAATGACCTTCCTCCATCAAGGTAAGACACAAAGTTTTTCAGGTAGGGAGGCCCAGGAATAAAGCATTCTGATGGTGCCATATTGAATTTGAGATACCTATTAGACATCTCAGTAGACTTGCTGTCTTAACATTTGAATAAGATGGATGTGGTTTTCTAAGAAAACAATTAACCAACAGATGTGGAATCAGAATTTTTTGACTTACAGTGTGTAAAGCCATTGGCCTAAGATAAATGTTACAGAATAAGATGGAACAGGTAGAATAAGGAAACATTACCCTTCATGATCTTTGGGCTTTTCCATATTTGATTGCTCACAATTGATTGCAAAACAAGGGTATAACTGCTTAGCCAGAGGAGCCGTTGATGGTTATAGCTCAATAAGGTGAAGAAAAAAAAATATTCATTGCAACTAAGCTCCACAAACTCTGCATTCTGATAGCTTGGTATTTTCTGTAATGGTCTCCAGCTGTTGCAAAGACAAGTTCCCTTGATGAGGAGTGAAGTCTACACTTACTGGATAAAAAGTCAAATGTTTATAGATTGTTGTCAGGGATTATACTGGCTTAGTAAATAAGTGGTTATAGACTCTCCTCTAAAAACCGTGATTTCACTAGCTCTGAGAAGTTAAAAGTTTATTTGCAAAACATACCTGTCCCTAAGGCTCAGGGACCATTGTTGAAGATGGATAGGAATGGATTGAACGAAAGGACCACAGAGTTTACAATGAAATTGTATCTCCTCATAATATCATAAACTACACCATAAAGTCTCACCAAAATGACCACCTAAATGTGAGGTGAACAAGGAGAACACCAACACACATACCGAACCTGATGGGGAAAAGCCCATGAGACCTCAGCCTTACACAAAATCTACAAGTGACTAAGTAGATCTGGGAATGGGAAAGGTAATCTTTCACAAAGAAGAGCACATTAATTTATTGCCCAGTGTCTAATGGTTACAAAAAACCAAGCATGCATACAAGTAATATTGTATGGACTCAACAGATTGTGGATACAAATACTATATGCTTTGCCTAACAATTGATGAAAAAGCAGCCCTGAGTTTGAAAGACAGTATGGTGAGAGGATTTGGAGAGAGGAACGAAAAGGGAGAAATATTGTAATTAAAATACAATTTCCAAAATGAAGAGGTAATAAAGAAAAAGAAAAATTTTGTAGGGACACAGTCTGTACTATCAAAAATTATAAGAGGTTCAAGTCAACTAGCAACTAGCAAATACCTAATAGTTGGAGACCACCATCTAGGAAGAATATTTTCTATGATGTTGTGTGGCATGGATGGGATTGCCAAGGTGATCAGAGAGGAAATAAGATAGCTTCTTCAATGAAGTTTTCCCTGAGAGTTAAGGGAAAAAAGGCAATGGGGAATGGAAGGAAGAGAGGAACAGAGGGATTCATTATATGTTTGCCTCGTTTGATGTTTAAATATTGTGTTTTATATACTGATTTGAATGATTGGAAAGACTGATGGTTTTGAGTTGAAAGGAAATAGATAACAGGAGCAAAACCCTTGGCACACACTTACCACATGGGCAAGCTTAGACCTAGACGGGAAGAATCCCAATGCATTGGAGAGACAGGAGGGACGACAGAGCATGAGATCATTGTGATCTTAATGCTAGAGAAAGAGCACCTCACATTTTGGAGCCTAAGAAGAAGGCATGGATGTTTCATCTGTACTCTCCCCTTTTCTGGTTGTTTTTGTTCTTTAACAATTTGATCTTTAATAATTTAGCTCCACTAGCTAAACGTTAAGCCACAATTGAATTGTGTAACATATGATTTTAAAACAAGAAACTGAAACTCTAATAGTGCTGATAACATGACTATATCAAAGCAAGGTTATGCAGACTTGAAATAGTAATGGTTCAGTATCATTATTAGTACCTAATGAAGCATAAATGTAGTAGGTATTATATTCTGGCAGGAGAATTAGCTAGCCTTAAATCTTTGAACTATGACTTGGAAATCTATTCAAATGAGATACTAAATACAGTTTATTCTAAGTAACCAACTAAGGCATTTCCATATTAATTGGGAAGGCTTTGTCTGAAATTGAACTTAATATAGATTTATCAGTAAACTTATAGGCATCTTAGTTAAAGAATATGAACTTCTGGGCTCAGAAGTGAAGTAATCTTTTGGAGGTCTAAACTGAGACTACATATGACAAAATGCTCATAATCATATCTAGTCTCAAGGGTTCCCCACCTAGATCATATATGGAACTAACCTGAAATAACTAGGATCATCACCGCCTTTGATCTGAGCATCAAAGTTATATGTCAAATAGGAGACACACTCGTGAATAAGAGAGTGGTAACTGGACCAGAATAAGTGTCACCACTCAGAGACACAAAGGATGTAGAGCCTCAACCAGTCTTTGCAACTTTGTATTTTGAATTATAGGGGTCTTTAAAATATGAGTATAATAATAATCATAAGTATTTACCATTAAGACCATTAGGCCTTTTAATCATAAAACACGAAATCTACAACATTTTTAAAAAATGAACTCTCTATCAGGAAACTTAATGCCTAAACACTGTAGAGTTAAAAGGAAGGTATTATTTTAAGAATTAGAGCTTTTCTTATCACTCCTCACCAAGTATTTCTTGTGGCGCAGTCTGGCTGTGCAGCACATAAAACATGGCCTCTGCACCTTCTCACTGCTTATGCAGTTTTGGCTTGCTTGTGTTTGCAAGTGTGTGCATTTGCAATCATCATTGGTATTTGGAAATCTTCTGGCTTTTGACTGCAGTGGGAAGGTTAGCTGAAGACAGAGGCAGCTGTGAAGTACAGTAAACTTATATCCAGCTGAGAAAAAGCACCCCTCTCATCTGCACTCCAGTCAGCAGGAGGTTTTCTTCTAGTTGGTTTAGAAGAACTAGCCCTGTCATCTGCATAGCATGCTATATTTTACAGAGAATTTTTTTCTAACTTTTGTGCCATAAGTGTGAGTGCTACTAGAAACTTCTGTCTAGTTGAAGAACAGTTAAAGGTGTTAAGTACAGCAATGTTTAAAATAAAACTAAGTAGCATTTTACATCATTATGTGTAATAGGGCAAGGACTATTATCTGTGGATCAAACAGCCAAATAATTCTCTATGATTCAGATTACACATAAAATATTTTAAAAACAAGCATGTGCTATCAGCCACCTTGCAACTCTGTTTGACATTATCTGTTATACTTAAGATATATATGATATGTGACGCTGCAATTCTAATAATCATTGACCCAAGAGAAATGAGAGTACTTACACACCAAAGCACGTACTGACGAATGTGCACAGCAATGTTGTTAGTGCTGCATAGCTGGGCATAATGACAGCATATTAGCATGGATAAATAGTCGATGATGTATTGATAAGAGAAATACTATAAAACATCAAAAGTCATAACCAACAGAAAGAATGTGTCCTCCCAAATGATATTAAGAAGGATTAAGATGTAGAAGAATAGATACAGTCTAATTTCATATGTATAACTTTCAAATAAAGATACAGTTAGTTTTCATTGTAGATAGAAGATAGAACTTATCTTGGGAGAATAGAGTTAAGCTCAAGGGAGGAAACAACACAATATATGTATGTTTGTATTATGTATGTCTGCATGTATGTATTTATTTATTATCCACCAACAGTGGATAATTAGGAATAGAAAGAGGAAAAATTTAAGTAAATAGGAAGCTCTTCATTCCTCTCATAGATGTATCACTCAGTAACTCCAGTGTCCTATGAGTACCCTGTCTGTGTTGGAACCTGCCAAGTAAGTCATTCTGTGTCTGCATCTGCATAAGAACTGATTTAAATGCATGTGATTTAGCCAGTTAAAGAATTCAGATGAGACCTTTCCCTGAATAAATTTCAAGTGTGTTAACTATAAGCAAATTTAGTAGGAATCAATTGTTTTAAGGCTCAGTCTGTTGGCTGTAGCTAACAATCTACATTATCTAATTCAACAATTCATTTCAACTTGTCTTAAAAAACTTTATTTTGCTTCTGTTCCTTGCAAGAGATTATATAGTTTTTTTAAATCTTTTTCTTGAGAAAAAGAAAAAAAAAATCCTCCTCCTCCCAACCTCCCAAATCCCTCCCCCTCCTCCAACCCTTCTCCCCCTCCCCCCACTCCTCTCCCCTTCCCTCTCCAGTCCAAAGAACAGTCAGGGTTCCCTGCCCTGTGGAAAGTCCAAGGTCCTCCCCCCTCCGTCCATGTCTAGGAAGGTGAACATCCAAACTGGCTAGGCTCCCACAAAGCCAGAACATGAAGTAGGATCAAAACCCCATGCCATTGTCCTTGGCTTCTCATCAGCCCTCATTGTTTGCCATGTTCAGAGAGTCCGGTTTTATCCCATGCTTTTGCAGTCACAGTCCAGCTGGCCTTGGTGAGCTCCCAATAGATTAGCCACACTGTCTCCGTGGGTGGGTGCACCCCTTGTGGTCCTGACTTCCTTGCTCATGTTCTCCCTTCTTCTGCTCCTCATTGGGACCTTGGGAGCTCAGTCCGGTGCTCCAGTGTGGGTCTCTGTCTCTATCTTCATCCATCACCAGATGGAGGTTCTATGGTGATATGCAAGATATTCATCAGTATTGCTATAGGATAGGGTCATTTCAGGTTCCCTATCCTAAGCTGCCCAAGGAACTAACTGGGGACATTGCCTTGGGCTCCTGGGAGCCTCTCTAGGTTCAAGTCTCTTGCCAACCCTAAGGTGGCTCCCTTAACTAAGATTTGTGCTTTCCTGCTCCCCTATCCAACCTTCCTTACACAGATTCTCAGGAAATTTTACTGATAAAGGTACTGTTGGTTTCAATAGCGAACACAAACATACACATACACACACACACGCTCACACCTATTAGTTATGTTCCTGTAGCTTAAAAAGTGCATCCAGTAAACTAAAAACTTTACCAAACTTCTTTTGTATTTGGCAACTGAATTCTGAAACAGGAAGTTTAGGAAAATGTTACAGTTAAAATAATATGTTGCTGTTAGGAGGTCACTAGTTCATTTCTGGCACTTAGCCCTGAAATAATCACACAGAAACTATATTAATTAAATCACTGTTCGACCCATTAGCTCTAGCTCCTTATAGGATAACTCTTACATATTAATTTAATCCATTTCTATTAATCTGTGTTTTGCCACATTGCTGTGGCTTACTGGGAAAAGTTCCAGCGTTTATCTCTGGTGGGGTTACATGGCTTCTCTCTCACTCCACCTCCCTTTCCCCAGCATTCAGTTTAGTTTTTTCCTCCTAGCTCTGTTCTTTCCTGCTCTGCTATAGGCTCAAAGCAATTCTTTATTAACCAATGATATTTACAGCATACAGAGGGAATCCCACATCGATATGTTACTTCTGGAAACCTATTTTGCATAATCTCTTGGGAGGTATGTTCCAAAATAATGCCAAAAGTAACAATAATAGCCATCTTTTACCAGACACATACCACTTGGCAAAAACAGTACCATGGTTGATGACATATTTGATTTGTAGGTTTCTGGAAAGAGAGAGAGACAGAGAGAGAGAGAGAGAGAGAGAGAGAGAGAGACAGAGACAGAGAGACAGAGAGACAGAGAGAGAGAGAGAGCACTTCAAAATCAGTGGAATATTTTTCCTGAAACCATGACTTCATTCATCCTATTAAAGTTAAAACTGACAACTTTAGAAGAACATTAATGGCTAGTGGCTATCACTATTGAACATTAAAATCTTCTTTCAAATATTAGCATCGAGGAGCTGGGGACATGGCACAATGAGTTAGGTTCTTGATCTCCACCATCCACTTAAAAGCTAGGCAGATATAGCCAAGTCCTGCTGAGCTATTGGTCATTCTTCTCTTTATTAAATCAATCAGAAGGTGCCTTGGCAGATGAGGTTAAACAGAGACATATCCCCACAGTGTACAAAAGCGATTGTTCCACTGCAGGAGATGGAAGTAAATGGGGTTGTTTTGGGTTAGACCCTGCACAGCTGTGATTTCCCAAGAACACTGACACCCCAATTCTAACAGCTTTGTCTCTGCCAATGTCTCTTCCCTTTATTTGCTCTGATTTAGATAAAATTTCCTATCTGCTTTCCATAAAAAAAGTGTGTGGGACAAATCACAAGTATTTCTTGGTTGATTTTAGTTCCCTTGAAATAAGAATCAAAGAGGTGTGTTGGAAAGTACCACTGAAATTTCTTTATAATTTACATTTGTATTTATTAAAAAGTCCACTTCTTATACTCTTTGTTCCATTTCGTCCCTCACTCCACACCCCCATTCTCATCCCTCAGCTTCCTGTGTTCTTCCTTCCCACATTCCCCCATACTGCTAAACTCATTGGTTACTTTTAGAAGCAGATGCAGTATTATAAGCGAGGATCAGACAATGAGTCTAAATCAGTCAATTCTCTTAAAAATGAGAAGACTCAAAGAAATAACATTGACAGGGGCTAGAGAGACAGCTGATCAAGTAGGAATGCACAGTGTTCTCGCAGAGGACCTGGGTTTGGTTCCCAGCATCCTTGTATATTACTGTCTGTATATTACTCCAGCTCCAGTGGGAGATGATACCCTCTCTGGCACCAAAGATACAGCACTCTCATTCAGTTCCTTACCACCTCACAAAAGCAAAACGAACAAGCAAGACAACAGAAATGACACTCATGAAGATCTTAAGGAAAAAGAAGTGATTTATCTGGGAATGATAAATGATACGCAAGTCAAAGGGAAAATTTAGCGAGAGAAAACATTTTGTGTGTTTCAATCTGAAGATTGAAACAAACAGATGCACTCTTCCCTTATTCCTAACCGCGTTCTTTTCAGTTCTGCAATTAACATTTCTTGGCTTTTAAAAAAGATTTCTTATAACCCCCTTCTGATTTTTCTGTATTAATCCTTCTAATTACGTTAAAAATTTTTTAGTCACCTCATAGTTTCAACCGTGTAAATATTGTCCTCTGCTACAATGAGACCATGACTACACATCCAAGTTTCGGTGGCCTGGCTATCTCTTTTTCCTGTCGTCCTTGTTCTTGCTCCCATATGCTTCCCATGATCACAGACATCTGAACATACTATTTCTTCCTAAACTTCCGCTGATCTTTAGAGCTCTTTGACCAAATCCCTTTACTACTGCCTGAGCCCAGTCGCCACTTCGTGTCACTGCATTCACTTCGTCTGGGACTCCGTATCTTCCATTCTTTTGGTTTATAGCTCGTTGTCCTCAGACACATCCTTAGGTATCTCATTTCCATTTCCTATCACCTTCATTCCCTTTCTCTTCCTTAGTCACTGCAGAATCTTAGCAGTGTCTCGTTTGAAGACATCGTGGACCGTCTTGATTCCTCTCATCCACAAGGGACTCTGCTCAGAACATTTCATGCTCTTCTTTGCCCGCCTGCAATTAATTACGAAGTCCTTAGCAAAACCCAAGGGGCCTATGGTGTTGATTGACAGCACTTTACAATAGGGCAGGGCAGCAGTCGATCCAGTAGAGAGCAGCAGTTTGTTGGGCAACATCAGCAGGAAGCTGTAGGCTTTTTCCCCTCTGGCCCCTCTGGCCCCTCTGGGTTGCGTCTCCTCGCAGAGCTGACTTCCACACTAGCTCTTAGGAAATTGGCAGTTACAAGTGCTGTAGGGGCAGCTCCTGTTAGATACAAGTGGAAATAAATGTTTTACTATAGAAAATGTTCCATTGTTTTGCTCATACTGTGTTTCTGTTTTTAGTTTTCAGTGTATATTGCTATTCTACACAGTTCTATTACTTAAGGACATCTTCGCACAAGTGTACATTATACACTGAGCAAATCCTCCCATAAGACTCTCTCCTCCCCTTTCAATTCTCCCGCTCTTGTTACCACACCCGTTTCCTCTGGACAATTCCAAGTAATTTCTTGTCATATATATACTTATGATTTTGTGTATTGCTATATAATATAGGGATTATGGGGAGAACAAAACATCCTACATTTATCTTAATATATTATGTCTTGTAGGATAAACAAGTCTTGTATATCTTATTTCACATAATGAAAATAAATGAACAAACAAGACCTCATGGCTTCAAATTCTTAGTAACTCCTCTGAAGTTCTTTTATTTTAAATTTTCATTCAAATGCTTATTAATCTTAAATATTAGTGTTTAGGAAAACTGTAGCTTCAAATCACAGTGCACTCAATTTTGTTCATGATTCCTGAGAATAATTTACAATACAAATACATTGACCATCACACTGGTGAATTGCTTAGAATCTTATGGCACTTACCTAGTCTAAAATGTTCCACTTGTAGACCACTACTCCTCCAAGTTAAGATAATTTTGAAGATGAAGATTATTCTGAGGCTGGAAATTAGGTTTTCATTGATTTCAAGTAGACTGTAGGGGGAATTAAATCTATGTTGTGTATAATATAGCTCATTTCTTGAAATTACATAGAGAGTGCCCATAATTTTGGAAATGAAAATGTCAAGAGCTAAGAAGCTCTCTCCTGTTATTTGTCTTCCATTTGCTGCAAGCATCTTATAGTGTAGCTGCTTTTCCAACAAGAATTAGCGGCCACTTTGGAGAGAAAGGGTAGGGGGAAAATGCCCCAAGCATCCCTTTGAATGGCTCAGGCAAGAACAGGGGTTATTATCTCAGGAGGAACCTGTAAGTGACTTCTGTGTAATTGGAAGTGTGTCCTCCCCTGATAAGAACTTGTAGGGAAAGTAACAAGAGACCAGTAAATAGCCAAGGGGAAAAGAGCCAGGAAAGCATGCTGTGTTCTTCTGCTTAAATCTATGTCATTTCTTTAGGGTCTGCAGGTTTCACAAAGAGATGAGGACTAATTTGGAAATGCTACTTACCTCAGATTCCAAAAGAAAGTCTCTAAAACGTGGTTTTAAGTAGGCCATGGACCAAAAATAGCCCATAAGACTTGCCAGGAGACTGTAAGAATTAGGTTTGGGGAAGTTTCATCCATTTGAGAGTTTACCCAGCAGTTTAAACAGCATTAGAAATAAAAGAGAGGGGATTTTTTTTTCTCTCCTGCAAGAAATGACTGGGTGATAGAACATAATATATTGTCCATTCATATTGTTGCTGCTGTTGATTCGATTTGTTGGTTGTTTCTGAATGTTTGCTTATTTCTTTGCTTCTTGATTTTTAGTATTCAAATAAAATTCTTTCTACCAGTAAAATAACATAGCCGTTTGGAGGGTTTTCAGATAACATCATACATTTTTGAGGTTTCTAAGGCCAAGTTTCTATTCTGTTTTACTTAAAAGGAATGTAACAGTGCTGCACATTTTTTGGCTTATTCTGTGTTGTTGTTTATTCATGAAGCTCAGAAGAAACGTTGTCCATTGACAAGTTCTCATTGTGTATTCGCTACAATGCCAAACCCTCATTTACTCTAGAATTTAGCGTTCAATGATATGCATGTTATAAATTCCTTCTCAGTTGCAAAATTTTCTTGGTCCTTAAGAAATTGTACTTTAATCACATCTAGCCACAAAGTTTAGAAAAACATAGTACTTTGACATGCAGTGTCAGCCTTTTGCTAGATTTTGGAAAATGTGAACAAAAATCAATAGATAGATGAATGAGACGGACCCAAATAAAATCATCATACTTCAAATGTGTTTCCCAATGTACTTTACAGATGTAGATTTTCTTTTCAGCATTAAAATACTTAGTACAACCGAAAATTAACTTTTCAACTTTTTTCTCAAAGAAGCTTTCTTTGTAGAAGGTAGATTCAACAAACTGAACAGAATGTCTAACTTGAATATAGTATTATGCACAATAGTAATGTGAATTCAAAAACTGTTATCGTTTTTAGTTTAGATAGTTAAGGATGATGTCTGCATCTACATGCTACTGTAGATTGTCTTTCTCTACCTCATTATGATATTATATAATTTGTTGTATTTTTTCTTGGTTATCTTTTGCATGTTACTCTGTGGTTATGTACAAATCAAAGCATGATAAGCAGCTTAATGAATGTCTAGGTTCTAGAAAATTCCCCTTCCTTAATAATTTGTATTTCATTTTCTTAGTTCCTTTTCACTGTAAGTGGGAAACAAACCAGAATATATTAAACAAACCTTACCACACCCATCTTCTTCCCTGTTGCCACATGACCATTTATCCAACCAGCGATTATCTGCAGGTTCCATCTACAGATAGAACCCTAAATTCCTCTGTGCAGACCTTAAAAAGAAGCATTCTGGATTCTATATTTTTCCTACATTTTTTGAATGTTTATAAACATGTATACAGTGCTTATGTTTAGTTATCATTAGATACTCCTGTGTCTAGAATTCCCATGTGGCCTGTCATTTGAGGAGGGGTCAGCACAGAAACATGGCTAGTCCTCTCATCATCTTATCTCTTATTCTCACATTAATGAACCGCCAATGTCACTGTTGGTGCCTTGTTAATGGCTCTTGATTTGATTTGCCTTTTCTTCACCCAGTACCATCCAGCCATGATTACATCATGCCCAAGACAATAATGTACTGCACCTTTTGACTTTGTGTTGTTGGTGTGGCCAGCCCAACTTAGACAATTTCTCTGATCTCTCTCAACATGTAGATACCATATATAAACATGCATCACACTTGATTTTATTTATTCACTTATGAATCATACTCTGTTTGCTTGTGAGGTATCATGGCCTGCTTCTATTATCAATATTTTTATTCTTTCATCCATTGCCAACATGGTCTTTGTTATGCGTGTCTGAAAAAAGTGCATAGAAGTGAACATAAAGGTGAAAAATACAGACAGATTACTCTAAAATTAAATGATAATCACTAAGAGAATATACAACCAGTAAACATATTTAGCCCATTTAGCATGTAACCAAAGACATCTCTGAAAAATTCACAAGGTTTATATATGAAGTTATCTTTCCATTTTTTTTTTGATTAAGCAAAACTGTGGTAAATTCAGAATAAAAGCTCAAAGGCCTTAAAAACTACTTTCTTTTTTTACTCATAACATTTAAAATTAATCTATTGCTAAATAGTTTTGGTGCACATATGTTTAGTAATGAATTTTGCAATTGAGAATATTCGCTGTTAAATATTATAAGCTTGTGTACTGAGAGACTTAGCCAAGAGTCTAATTTAGTTCCAATCATTGAGGGAAGAGATCATTGAGATGTAAAAAATTATATGAAATATGGGCCTATGCTATTTTTACACAAAGTAGACTTTTCACTTTCAATTACAAAAAAAGCAACTCTTCCGCCGAGTCTCCCCTCCTCCGCTGCTAGCTGGCTTGCTGTCTGTAGTGAGTAAATTTCTAAGAAAGGACTGATGCTCAGTTTAATACAAGGAATGGTGTTTGGGGACATGCTATTGTTTAACAAACTCAGAGCTCAGATTGTGAATTTTTCTCAAGGACCTTTTTTAGACCAAGGCCTGAGAGTACTGGTAAGGATGGAGATAGTGCCTTCTGTTTCAGTGTCTCTGCAGTTAGCTTACTCGTCAGTAGCTTTGCAACTGTGGTAAGAAGGAATCCTACACAAACTGTAGCGTCCTCAGAGGAAAGAGTCCACCATGGCAGAATTTGAATTAAATTGAAAACATTTAAATCAAGGAAACGATTTTTGCTTTTTTCAATAGTGTATGCAAAGTCATACATTTTAAATGGGAAATTGCCCAGCCACTGAAGAGCTGGGAGCTTTGTGGTCACAATCTACCTGTCAATGCTACTGTTCCTTTAAGCAAATGTCATTTGCATTTTGGAGCCCCAAGAAAATTTACAGTGATTTATTCTCTGGTGGAACAAAATATTTGCTTCTGAAATCACAGAATCATTTCACAGCCCGCCTACACTTAAAATACAGAACGCATCTGAACAAACTCACACATGCAAGGTTATATGATATATTTCTTTATTTTATCACGATCAGGCATCGATGGCAATTTGTGTTTTACTCTGGATTCTAATGGACTTCATCAATGAAATGACTTTTTCTCATGAGGATACTTCCTGTAAGATCTGTTAGTGATTTTATGTTTAATATGATCTGGCATAAAATGAAAGATTCTATGATATAAAAATCCAAATGGCAATTATCTTTCTGTCGTGTAGAATAAAATATGTATCTTGACCTGATAGAAAAAAATGCCTATGGTAGTGACATTCATTATATAGCAACTCAATTTGTAGATTATGTATTTCTCTATTAAATTATGTAATGTTTTAATTAAAGTGAATACACTGTCAAATCTCCAGCAACACAGTAGTAAAAAATATTTTGCATAAATGTGCACTAAATTGAATCTAACTGCAGAAAGGAATATAGTAGCTACACTCTTAGGAAGAAAGTCTAAGACTAAAGCTGTTTATGAGCAATTAGTATATATTTGCTTTAACGGGGGAAAGAGAATTTATTGTAAAGGGAATTCTTTAACCCTGTCTAGTTTCCAACCAACTCCATTCATCTAAGCAATGTGCCTTGTCGTGTGAGTCATGTTTAGGTTCCAGCTGTTTCCTAATGTTGAAAAGTGAAACAACGTGGTTTGAAATGGTTCTGGGGACACGATCTTTCCTGTCAGGGGTTCTACCAGATGCTGATATAATTTAACATCCATGGAAGACAGGGCAAATATAGAATTGCTTCAAATTGATTTTGCCGTTTCCATGCCAGATGGCCATTGGCATTTACATGGAAGACGTCTATACTGTGCAGCAAGTTGCGTATTTTTGTGTGTGAGTTCTCAGCCATGGTGTGCAGTCACTGGTGTTTTGACAGCCATCTGCTCAGACCTCACTTTCACCACTCATCCGTAACTAAAACTGAACATTTTTAAAACTGGAAAATTTCAGCTAGTTTTGATTTTAAGAGAATAAAAAAATGTGTCGACTCTTTGGTATTAAAACCCCAAAGGAATGTTCTTGATTGAAGGAGAATCTTAGAATTAGCAGTACAAGAAAAGGTAACCTCTCAGTGAATAGAAAGCCTATTTTGTTTTCAATGCATTTTATTTTTACCATGTACAAGCTTTTTCATCTGGATTATGAAGAAGTTAGAAAAATTAATAACTATGCAGTAGATGGTCCAGCAATAGTCTTGTACAGAGCAAGCACTTGAAGTGTTGGTTGAAAGCATGAACGAGACACATAAAACAATTTGCCTACATGTGCTTACTTTTAGCAAATTGATTGGCAGGTTTACTATGTAGAGATGAGCTCATGCAATAAACTTGTATAAGAAAAATTTATGTTTATCTGTGGTGAGTGGATGAGGCTGTGCTCAATAGAAACTTTGGCATGTTATTCGATGCAGCTATAGATATGCTAGTCATTGTGGAAATTCAAACAAATAGAAACATTGCTTCTTAGGTCATGACTGTATCTGCATTTAAAAAAAGAGAGGAGCATTTTTTTTAAAAGGCATATGCTGTAGAGTCATATGGTGATGGACAAAAAAGAATGGAGATTTATAGTTAGACCAAAAAGATGACTTTGAACAAATTTTGAAGGAAAAACTTCTATAATTTATAAGGACAATTTCATGTTGGGAATGAGCACTACCTAAAGAAGGTAGAAGTTAGATGGTGCAGTCAGAGAAAAGACAATCTATTTGACTAGAGAATGACATTTTGAGAATTAACTTTGAGAATTACATAGGTAAAAATTAGAATACATTTCAATATATAATGCATATTATAGTGATAATATAAAATATTTAGAATACATAAAGGAAATCTTCATATTTAATCTAAGAGTCTACTGAGAATTATTTAAGGCATGGTAATGAGAAAAGTGGACTTCTGTGGACCTTAATCTACACCAATGCAAAGGAATCTAATAAATTATGCTAATCTCTGTTTAAAATAAAAATGAAGACTGCCAGAATATCCTGGAGATTAATTGGAATGCAAAACACTAATAAAAATGACTTGCTGATTACAAGGAATGAAGATTTCTTTCAGACAACTCCCAAATCATGTGAGCACGTCCCTACAATCATACTTTAAGTTATAAACCATTTGCATTGCTCTATGCAATGTTCATGTCTATGAATAAAGTTGCAATTTTATGTGGTATTCAGTTTCTGATTAATTAATTTATCGAGTATTTGAACATTTTCTGAAGTCTAGCATTACCTGAACAGAGAAATTATTAGTCAGTTTTTCAATCTAGATCAGAGAGCCATGATCAATAAATATCATTTTTATTATGCAGCATTGAGGCTCCAAATCCACCTATTAGTTTCATAAACATGATTTCCAAATCTGTCAGAGTGAGCACCATTTATGTTTCTAAAAAATAATACTTTCATGGACATGTCTGTTGTTAAGCAAATGTATAGTATTTTGAGAGTAGTTCTTATATCTTTTGTTTCAACATGCTTGGAACAAGTTAATATTTACAGTTTTGTGAGTGAATCAATTCATATGCTGGAAGCATACTGTTCAATAAGTTGACCTTGAGTTCTAAATGCCTTTAGAGCCTGAATGTCATTCTCAGGCTTCATCTTATAGGTGTATTTTTGTTGAAGTATTTAACATATTTTTTTCAATTCATAACGATTATTATTTTGAATTACTTTACACTAAACTGTGAATTCTAACTTTCTAAGTTCCTTTTAGTGACAATGATGAGATTCCATAATAATAAGGAAAACGAACAGCTTATTGCTTGTAATGCCACAACCAAATTCCTAATTAAAACAATATAAATACCCTTCCAAAATAATTTCAGGGCATAATACCTTTTCATGAGTTTGGATGACAGAGTATAGTCTTAAATTAGGAAGCAGTATAAGAAGAGAGAGAATGTTAGTTAAGATTTCAAGGAGATTGCAATAAACTCATGAATTGCATAGACATGAATCAGATGTTTCACACAGGAAAAAATAAGCAATTTACTGGGGAATCAAAAATCTTCTAACACTAAAACAGGATGATGAAGAAATTACTTTATGTGCAAGTGTGTGTGTGCGTGCGTGCGTGCGCGTGCACGCATGTGTGTGAAACAGCTAGTGATACCAGAGTGATCTGAGAGCTCATTATGCATCAGTTCTAATGATCACACAGTGAAAACCCAGAGAGTATATTAATAACGTATGCCCTGTGTGACAGAACATAAGCCCCAGAAGTACCCAGGATTTCATGCAGTGATGTTCTTGGTGGGAGCCGTGCAAACTGATTAGGAATATTTGATTAGAGGACAGTTGCAAGGATGTCTTCTGCAGCAGATTTTAGATGAGAATCTCTCACACTGAGTATATTATTAGTAGGAAGAGTAAACCTACTAACGCCAAGGATGTGTCCCATTGGCGTTGGTCTGGGATATCAAAGGGTATAGGCAGGAACCAGAAACCCGAGTCTGGGACCTCTGAGAAAATAAACTTAAATCAGGTTCTCTGAGGGTCTGGGTGTACCGAAGCCTGGGAACTCTGAGGGAGTATCTTGGAGCCAGAGACTGCAGGACCAACTCCAAGCAGGGACCTCTGCAGGAACGGATCCAGTTATAAGCTTCTTATCCCTGACTATAGATTTAGATCTGCTTGCATCCTAAAGATTCCTTTGACTCTCAGCCAGAGTATAATGCTGCTTCCTAGGGAAACGGTTGGCCAAGAATTAGATTGTAGGTGGAGTTTTCTTGTCCCAACGGCCAGTTCCAAAATAACCACAAAGAGGCTAAATATTAATTTTAAATGCTCATCTGATAGCTCACGCCTATTATTAACTAGCTCTTACAATTTAACCCATTTGGATTAATCTATGTGTTGCCCCAAGGCTCGCGGCTTTTACTTCTTCTCACTACGGCTTGCCCATTTCTTTCTCTCTGCCTTTGCAGGCAACTCTCTCACTCTGCCCTTCTTCATCTCAGTATTCTCAGTTTGATTGTTCTGCTGAACTTTATCTTGCCATGCTGTAGGCCAATAAACTTCTTAATTAAGCAATGAGAATAATACATATTCACAGTGTACAGAAGGACTATTCCACAGCATTAGATATCTGGCTTAAGATTTGTGTGTTCACTTCTACCCCAAACCTGTGTTCTGATTTCTGTCTGGGAATGTAAATGCTGGCTAGGTCTTACTTCCCTTGGCCCGTGTCTACTTTTACTGTTGCTCATCTTTTGGATTAACTTAAAGCCAGACTCCCTTTCTGTATCTTTGAGACTCTCTTTTTGCTGTCAACTCCACTTCAGATCTTTTGCCTTTTGTTTTTTAAAATGGAATTACGCTTCATGAAATTTAGTCAAGAGCTATGTCACATAATTATGTTGCCTTGCTCCGAGAGGCTCTGTGGAGACAAAGGACTTGGCTCATGTCGGTCATTTTGAGCCATTATATCTCAGTTGAACAACAGCCGGAGAAACTTAGTGAACATGTATCAGTTAGTTTCAGAAGAGCTTTCCTTGACAGTAAAACATACCTCGTACTTAAAAAGCCATCTTTCATTGTTCACCTCCCTTTATTTTATTTATAACATTGAGTTAACCATGCCTACCCAGTATATGCAATAGCTTTCATGTATAAGAAAGATAGGGGAGAGGATGGAGAGAGAGAAAAAGAGAAAGAGAGGGAAAGGATACAAATCCAGAGAAAAGTGGAAATACTTTGAAAATTTGAGTCCTCCATATGTGCTATGTATTATCAGCAATGACTCAAACAAAGTTTCACGGTTCATGTTACCTAACAAGGACAGATGTGCAGTTTGGGTTTTGCTTTTATTTTGAGATGGAATACAGTATTATAAATGTACTCCATATAGAATTTTTTAAATGTCAGAGTCTCGGGTGATTCATTACTTTTAAGGGATATTTAATTATTATTATTATTATTATTTTGGTATCTGAGAACGAAAAGATTAAGAAATCACAGCCTCAAGCCCTCAGGAATTTAGAGTCAACTTGCCATGGAAGGATGGTAAAAGGCAAAATGTAACTCTGACAGAAACTCATTATGTGTGAGAATTTATATGTCCTTGGTAAATGAAAAGCATTATTAGCAAAACTGTGCCCAATGACTGTAAAATGCTGATTTTTTTTTTAATTCAAGTAGTTACAAGGAGAAACAGAATATTTGTGTTTTCCTGGATTTTTTATGTGTGTGTTCAAACATCTGCTAGAGAACAAAGTGTTTTTCTATAAATACTGTCAGCTTTTGCTTCAAAGGGGATTTGCTATAAAACAAGTATTTCCATAAATGTACTAAAACTGAATAGAATTTGCCTTGATAGCAGAAAACTGAATTAGATGCATATGTCAGCCTTCAGGCTCCCTCCCCACTCCAGGCCCCACTGATTTCTCATGTTAATTCTTCAACCTAAGGGTTAGGTTGAGGCTTGGTACAGTTTGAATAGCAATGAGAAAGTTCTAGAAGCTATGTGGTAGTAAGCGGTATTGAATATTGTTTTCATTTGAATAGCCCACTTGTGTCTTCTAATCTATGTTTAAGGATGTGGAATCAGACTGAGGTAAAAGAAAAACTGCAAAATAATTCATTAAAAGCACACAAGATAGGAAAAGTTTCCATTATGTTCAAACACAGAAATTGTTAAATCTACGCAGAAGGAAAGAGTGTGATTTTTCAGAAGACAATTAACAACAAAAATAGAAAATATTATAAATGACTTTAAATACTTTCTATGCTAACTGTCACTAGAACAATGAAAATAATGTCTTATTGCATCTTGCTTTCATTTTGTTGTCTCTCTACTTTGTTATTTTTTATTTCTGATAATGGGGGTGGGGAAGTTGCCGGTTCTTCAGAACCCTCACAATTTTAAACTGACTGCTGAGAAACTTTTATAAGGGAGAATATTTTGCTGCACCTCATGTATCTGGCTCACTGGGCTCTGAGAGTTTGTTAATCAGCACCAACAGAAAGTAAAATATATGATTTGTCCTATCTCAAAGTTTATATTACAATTTTCAAAATTATGCATTGTATTTAGTATGTTTTCAGGCATTACAACAGAAGATTCTAGCTGGATGAGGTACCATAGTAGTCCTAGTTACTTGGGAAGCTGAGTGAGGAGGATGACAACAAGACCATCCTGGATAAGTAAATAACCCTGTTTTGAAATGAAAAAGTAAAGCCCCATGTGGTGGTGCATGCCTTTATTCCCAGCACTTAGAGGGCAGAGACAGACAGAACTCTGTGAATTCAAGGCCATTCTGGTCTGCAAAGCAAGTTCCAAGACTGTCAGTAATACATGCAGAAACTCTATCTGAGAAAAAAAACCAAACAAACAAAGAAAAAATTAAAATAAAGATTGGTATATAACTCAATGGTAGCATGTGAGCTAGTATGTACAAAGCCATGGATTCAATCTCCCTCCCTCTCTCTTTCCTCCCTCCTTCTCTCTTGCTCCCTTTCTTTCATATACACACACACATACACACATACACAAACATCCCTTGAGAAAAGGGAGAAGACAAAATAAAAGAAGAAACACTTTTGAGCTATAAGTAAACATGAAGAGAGGGTAGGTATTGTTTAGCCAAGACTTCTAGACAGTCATGAGTAAGAATAAAACATTGCCTTTTTATAAAAACTGATTAATAAGGGAATTGGGGATATGATGGGAAGATCTTGTGAGCCATGGCAATATTATTGAGTTTTTATCTAGGTCCAAAACAGTCTGTTGAAAGTTTTTTTTTAAAAAAAGAAGGAACTAATTAGATTTTCATCTTAAGGAGGGTTCATTTTATATATGGTTCAAGAAAGGCAAAATGCAATCAGGAGTCTGCCTATTAGACAGCTCACAGCATAATTCCTGATGCTAGAAATGCTTGTGATTTGCCTCCACGTGTTGGCAGCAGCGCTGGAAAAACAGCTGGATTTGAAACTGGTCCAAAATTAGAATAGTATTTAGTGATGAAATGACTTGAATATTTATTGATATCCAGTTTTCTCATCATGATGCTCCTGGAGGATCAAGCAGCGTACTTTGGACTAAAGAAAAACGCAGAAATAATGAATCCAGGGCATATTCTGGGTAAAGTCTGGAACATGGGCAAACCCAAGCTCTCCTTTGTTTTTGAGATGTATGAGAGGAGTTGTCAGGCACTATGGGAGAAACAGGTCTAAAGCTTCCAAGAGATTTCTGACCCAGAGCTATAGTGAAGAGTTATTGAGTCCAGAAATGACTGAGAAGATGACATTATTGAGAGGGAAGAAAGAATGAAATAAGAAAGAGTTCCTGAGAAACTAACAGTTACTCATAAAAACAAACAAAAAATGTGAAGGAAATGAATATGTCTCTTATTTTTACTCACCTAGGTGTTTTAAGCCAGGGTAAACTGAAGGCATAGCGGAATTTTTGTATGTTCTTTCATCAGTAGAAATAAGAATAGAGAAACAGACTTTAAAATACACAGGAACAATACTTCCCCCGAGGCTGCTGTGTACATAAAAACATGCATAAATCCTTTTTTTTTTTTGTTTTGTTTTGTTTTTTTTGTTTTTTGAGACAGGGTTTCTCTGTAGCTTTGGAGCCTGTCCTGGAACTCCCTTTGTAGACCAGGCTGGCCTCGAACTCACAGAGATCGCCTGCCTCTGCCTCCCAAGTGCTGGGATTAAAGGCATGCGCCACCACTGCCCGGCATGAATCTCTTATTTTGCAGGCTTTAAATGCAAGCATGCACTCCTGGTACAGCAAGAGGTATTGAGAATTTTCATGCTTTAGTTTTTATTGTAGGATTATCAACAGCAGACATAGCATAAAGTTTTCTATTGGTTTGCTGCATTGCAAGCACCTTTCCTGTGCTGTTGTCAACTTAAGCTCTTGACTTCAACTTTAGTGGTTTAAAGACCAGCCAAGGAGATATCCGGTTTATAGAGTTGATTTTGAAGTAGGCAGACAAGAACAGGCACTGAGCATATGTTCTGCTGGTACTCATGAAGTGACGTTGGATGGAGTCTTGAGGGGGTTGATTCACCCCAACTGCTACCCTCTCAATATATATTTGGGTACCTTCATGCTAGAACATTCTAAATAAAAGGCTCAACAAAGATGATGATTTTTTTTTATAACATACTGATTTTGAAAACCATATGGATTCTTATTCAGGATTCTCCTACAGGAAGAACATACTCCAACACAAATAAAACAGTGGATAGATTCTAGTTTTGCCAGGGTGGCAGATACAACTGGAAATATAAGCTGAACAGTTTTGCAAGTTCTTGGTAAAGGACAGGAGCAGAGCCTGGTGGGGACCTGTTTCTAGGGCAGTTAAGTTTGAGATTAAAATATGTTCAATCTAATCACTAGATATCTTGCTAAGTTCGATTTTTTTTTAGCTTCAAGAAGTATGTTATAGTAAATACTTTGCCAAGAACAGCATGGTTAGAATTGATTTCATAAAGCATGTTCAGAAATTTGGAGAGATTGAAGTACAAATATCACCATCTGAATGCACTGTTATAAACTATTACGATTTTCTTTGTATATCATTATTTCTCCCAGGTATTTGGGCTATAATGACAGTTATTTTCTCAGGTATGTCTTATTTTTAGGCCCTAGCAAATGATATAGTAATTAGTATTTAACCTTGCTTTAAATAGGATTTAAGAATATCGTGATGGTCTTCTAGGCTGGACCAAGTGGCTGAGAAGCCAATTGTGTTCCTAATCCTTGCTTTAGTGGGTATCTGTTATGCAGAGTCAATGTCTCTGAGCTGATCTTGCATACAACCAAGGGCCATTCCTATGATCACGTCTGGTTTATTTTTCTTTTGATGATAAAAATAAAACTACTTGAATTTTCATCTTTCTCTATTAAAACAAGAGTAAGTGATCTTTAAAAATAATTCCCCAGAGGAACATAAACTACTTTTTGTTTGTTTGTTTGTTTGTTTCTGGGGAAAAAATAAGAAAGAAGACAAAGTCACAGGTCGTTGAGAATGTTCTTTTATTTTGGATGCTGAAAAATTTGGAAGGACAGAACGAAGTGATGAATTATGAGACAAATTTGCAAGTCGTGGAAACAGAACTGGAGTGCATTGTCTCCTTGGCTTTGTTTGCTTCTGGCCAAGTGGGTTGGATGTTATTTTTTCTCCCAGCTCGCAAGCGCTGTATGTCTGGACTGCGATTAGTTCAAATTGGGTTGATTTTTCAGTTCTATAAAACTCTTCATCTGCATTGTGGATGGAGAGCATTAAGTTACTTCCTGCGGTGCACAGCTGGAAGTCATTCTCTTCAACATTTTGTTTTGTTCCAATTTTGCTTTATACTAGTGTATTCCTACACACCCACATAGCTAGGATTTCAGCAGACAAGTGTCTCCTTTACTTCCTTGACACATTTTAGAACATTTGCAATTGGCATGGACTCTTTTGTCTTTTAAATAGCGAATCACTTGCAAACAGCCCTGTTTACACGCATGAAAATGTTTTAAAATGCTCTACAGACCTAGAAACTTAAATGGAAAATTAGAAACATTCAAACAGCTCCACTCAACACACATTTTTTTTTTCTCTTGAGAGGTGATAGGTGCATGGCAAGAACTCAGGAGAAATAGCATGTACTCCGACTAAGATGATAAGAAAAGAGGAAATGACAAGGAGGAAGGCAGAGATCTGCCACGTATTATAAATAATACACGACTGAAATCCATCATTAAAATGAGTAGACTGAAAACAGGTGTTGCAGTGACTCAAGAATTTTTTTCTTCATCAAGCCAACAAATATCATTGCATATCAGTTTTTCAGTTTTATCTATTAATGTGGGTATTTCACGTAGGATAGGAAAATTGACAAGAAGTATTTTTTTGAGAAATTAAGTACATATATCTGCATATAAACACACACCTAAATATACATATATATATATTTGCATCTATATACATCCATATAGGTACCTTGGACTGTTAACTACAATATTGTGTTAGCATAAGTAACCAAGAAAACTACTCCACAATATTTAGCTAGCTTAGTATTTAGCTGATATTTAGCTGATAACAAAGGAAAGGCATGTCTGGAAATATTAACTCCACATAACATTATATTTCCTTTAACATATGCACTAAATATATTGAATCCTCTAAAATAGTATTTTAAAATAATAGTCTATCAAAATTACACAAAGGTAATCTTATTCTTAAAATATTTCTAAGATATTTGCGGCACAGCTGCTAGCCCCAAAGAGACGGTTGTCAGTCCGGAGGGCATGCGCCGCTTGGGCAGTGGCAGTAACAGACACATAAACACAAAAGATAGGCATAAAGGTAAAATATTTATTACAGGAGAAGGGGAGAGGGAGAGAGAGAGAGAGAGAGAGAGAGAGAGAGAGAGAGAGAGAGAGAGAGAGAGAGAGAGGAGGAGGAGGAGGAGGAGGAGGAGGAGGAGGAGGAGGAGGAGGAGGAGGAGGAGAAAGAGGAGGAGGAGGAGGAGGAGAAAGAGGAGGCAAAGCCGTGTGTACACAGGGAGAGAACAAGAGAGAGAGAGAGAGAGAGAGAGAGAGAGAGAGAGAGAGAGAGAGAGAGAGAGAGAGAGAGAGAGAGATGGCGGCGGAGGTCAGAGGTGAAAAAGGAGTGGGCGTGGCTTGTCCCTTAAAGCGACAGAAAGCACAACAGGTAATACAAGTAGAAAATTCATACAAAGGTAATACAAATAGAAGTTCAAGTTCAATGGCTAAAGGGTAACCAAATATTTAAAATCCAGTCATTAAGTGACCTTGTGGCTATGTATGATCATGATCACAGTGTTTTTGTTGTGTCTTTTTTGAAATGGTTGTGATTAGAGGTCATTCAGATTGTCACGTTGTAGTCTGCTTACAAATGCTCGGGATACCAAGAATTCCGGCTGTTATGCTTTAGGTGAAAGGCAATTCCTAGAGGTTTTATTTCCGTATAAGTACATAGTGAAGCAACTGTGCATAGAGAGTTGTTCATGTGGACATTTGTGATAGAATAGAAAGAGTAGAAACGGAGCAGGGACTGAGGACACCAACACATGATAAAAGTTTACTTATTTTTCAACTGCTGTGATTTTTTTCCTTCAATTTTCTTTCATTTGGCCAAAATAACAGAATAATTCCATATATTTAACATCCCAAGGTGCCAATAAGCTTATTGGCTTTGTGGGTAAGAGTCCTTCACCGATGCAAAACTTTATTCTTATTCAATACATTCCACTCTCAGTGGTATTATGTGTTAGCTGGTGATAGGCTAGATATCCACTGCACAGGATTTAAAACATTTTGAGGACTACAATAAAATGTATTATACCACACCAGGAAGGGAGCAAATTCAGTGTAGCAAAGCCAAAAAAAAAAAAAAAAACATGTTTAGTGACTAAGGAACATTTGAGCTAGGTCATGAGAGTTGAGTATATTGCACGGATTATGTAGACAGGACAAAATTCACACAAAGGGAATTTTAATATTCTTGCTTTATTTGTAAAATGATGTCATCAGCCAACTTGAATATAGGAAAGCATGCACTCTTGTATTGATATGTAGCTGACCATGAAATTTGGCTACAACAGGCAACTCACAAATGCCTTAAAACGAGAACGTAACAGGATTGTTTTAGAGAAATTACTTCAATGACACTGTCGAAAATCAAGGGGATCAAAATTAGACAGAAAGACTAGTTAGGCAACTTTTTGTTTTTTTCTCATGTCTTATACTTTATTGCCCTTCCGTTAGGCCTTGACGCCATACTTGCATAGCGAGTACAGACTCTCCTTCCGCTGCTGCTTCTTTGTCTTCAGCTTCTCCTCGTGCTTGGTGAGCGGGCAGCTCATGGCTCTAGTTTTCTTGGGTCGCAGGTCCAGAGGCTTGTACTTCTTGCCCTTGTAGAATTTCCTGAGGTTTTCCTTTTGAGTCTGGTTAATGACGGTGAGAACACACGGGTGATGGATTTGCGGACAACTCGTATCTTGGAGAGCTTGGGTGAGGCCGCCTGTCACCTTGGCACCGAGAAGCTGGGATAGCTCCACCTTCAAATCGTCCAGTTGTTTTAGCAGCTCCTCCTTCTTCTTGCCGAGCAGGTCCCGAGCCTTAATCTTGGCCATGGCTAGGTTGCTTACCGCTGAGGTTGCCTGGTCCGAGAGCTAGTTAGGCAACTTTAAATTAAAGTTAAATTAAAATATCTACTGAGTTAATCTAGAGACAAAATTTATGAACTGGAAGTAAACATCTTACAATGATGAAGCTTGGACACAAACGTTTGCAACATACTTTTTAAAATCTCTGATTGCAGCAGATCACAATTCACACTGACTGATAATTACCCATAAGAAGAGAATGGTAGACATTTGAGATAAAAATGACTGAATCGGGCACACTTTTGGGGTCCTCTTTATGAAGTCACTCCACATTGGAGAAGAGTATTGGGAAGAGTAGGAATGTTTGAATCTTGAAAAAGGAATGGCTGGGAGATATGGGATGAACTGGCTTAAAGTCTCTTTGTGAATTCTGTGGACGTACTGTGGGCCTACTGGGAAATCAGAAGAAATATAGCTGTCCTAGGAAGGCAAGGATTCAGATCATAGTCAGGAGCACTTTCTTAGAATGAAGCTGTTTGTAAATGAACAATAAGACCCGCCCGTGAAGCTATCAGAGATGTGGGACCACGACTGTATGCAGACAGGAAGAAGAGCAGAGCAGTTTCTACATGGCTCAGTACTGAAGGAGCAGGTGAGGGCGATGCTCCTTTAGCATGAGCAGTGATGAGACAGGGCTGGGCTTTGGAAAGAAAATTAATTTGCAAGCTTAAGAGATTGCTCAGTCAGTAAAAAGCTAGTTGTTCAAGTAGCTGCACCTGAATTTAGATCCCCAGCATCGACATCTAGCTAGGCATAGAGGATGTGCCTGGAATCCAAGTTCTGGGAGGAGGGAAAGACCAAAATGTCCCTGGAGTCCTCTGGCCAGTCTGTTTGACAAAGTCAGTGAGCATCATGTTCAGTGAGAGATCCTGTCTCTCACAAGCTGCATAGGAAGATGCTTGATATTGACATCTGGCCCCTACATGCACACAAACATGTGCACACATACATGAACAAAGGCACCAGTATGCAAAACACTATACACACAGACACACACACACACACACACCATATTTTTCATTATAATACTGTTTGAAGTTATCATGTAGTAGAATTTAATTTTGATCTAGGCTTCATTGATCTGATTCCTTTTTGCTAAGAGACAAGAGGCTTTTATCATTTAGAAAAGCATTCTCTAAACCCCAGGAACCAGTTCCCACAGTGCCACACCACTCACAATAAAACATACATACATATAGTACCACACACACACACACACTCACACACATACAATCACAATACCACGCACATGCTTACAGTACTACACACACAGTATCACACTACTCACAGTAACTCTCACACACACAATCACAGTACCACACCCACACACAGTCACAGTACCACACACACACAATCACAGTACCATACACACGCTCACAGTACCACACACACACAGTACCACACTACTCACAGTAACTCTCTCACACACACACACACACACACACATACACAGAGCTCAGCCACTGTGCTGAATGCATTTCACCCCAATTCATGCCATTCTTCACAAGACAACCTTTGTATACTTAATGTGATCCAAAGTCAAAATCCTTTACTTCCTTAAAAGGGAAACTGGAACTGGAAAGTTGCCCAGGGAACATAGAGGTCCTGCTGGTTGAGGAACTGTGGGTATCAGGATGAAATGATTTTCTATCAGTGCTTTTTTGTTGTTCAGTTCATCTAGTTCTGAGGAAATATGAAAGGACAATTTCCTTTGTAGCATCCAACCATCTTTTCTCACATTTAAGAAATGTTAAATGTTTGTGCTGATTTTGAATGTTGACTGAAACCAAAGCATAAGGTGAATCTTAGATATAGGTTGTACCTAAAGACTTAAAAATCCCTTATGTAAATGTGTGTGTGTGTGTTGTGTGTGATATGTGTGCAGAGACCAGAAGAAAGTGTCAGATTCTCCTTTCACGCTGTAGCTATAGGTGGTTGTGAGCTGCCTGTCGTGAATGCTAGGAACCAAATTCAAGTCCACTGGAAGAGCAGCAAATGCTCTTAACAGACTCATTTCTATAAAGCCTCATTATCAAAATTTTGTGATAAAAAATTTCCCTTCTTCAGAAAAGTTTTAAAATCTTATGTGCTAAACACAATATTATTTACAATTGGGATTCTAAAATTAACATTTTGCTGTCTTTGCATTTTTTCGTATATATTTACATGGACAGATCTACTTTGAATTCATCACAGCTTTTGATATGTTTTATTCAAGTTTGGAGTTTGAAGCAGCCTTCTCATAACTGAAAAATGTTTCATAACCATTATTAACAGGATGTAAGTGTTGATTATTTTCTTTTTTGGATTAAAATTGCCCACAATGAAATATATAAGTCAATTCTGACTATAACCTTTACTCACAGCAGGTAACAGTAAGTTTTAACAGATGTGTATGCCTGTATAATTGAAACCGTTGTCAGGAGTATTGTTATTTTCAGAGTTTCCTTTAAGCCTCTTCCCAGTCAACCCATGCAACTAAAAGCAGCACTTAATTTTTCATTGACTTTTTTCCCCCCACATAGTTTCAGTTTGACCGTTTATATAAATGACCTTCTAATTTTTTATTTTTGCTTAATCTCTGTTTCTATTTCTTGCTCTTATACCCAAATTTTTATTAATTATTGGCAATTGGATTAAACTTTTCAGATAATTGAATTATTTATCATTCAACTTTGATAAAAAAGATTCATGAATTTCTTGTAACTGAAAGCCTTTTCCATGCGAATGTATTAGTTGATAGTTTAAAATACTGCTTTGAAACTTGTTTTCTTATTTCCATGTTTGTTTGATCTCAGTAGTGACCTCTATTTGAGTTAAATTTTATTATTTCTTTGATTAGTGTTAGTTGTCAATGCACATTGGATTTTGTGAAACATTCATTGTCGAAAATCTGGATTCTGCTATGTTCTTGTGAAGAATGCTCTCCCATTGTCTCTGTTGGTAGTTGCTAACTAAACATATTCACACTTCAAACTCAAATTTATAACCTTCCTAGGCCTGCTAGATTAGAGCTCTTGTCATATAGCCTCTGGGCAGATTTGGAGTCACTTTTTATGTGACCCTGTCCTAGCATGTCCCTCATCTCTTGAGAGCTGTGTGGCTCCTGAGTTTTGCTCTTTCATTTTTCCAGGGGATGAACTGCGGATATTGGGAAATGATCCTCTGCCATTTCCTTCTTGGGTGCACACACTCCTCCTATCTTTATCGAATCAGTTCCTCTGATTCGACAGCAGCTCCCATGTCAACAGACCATCTGGTATCAAGAGAATTCACAGCTTCTATCTATGGAAGCTTTAGTCCAATCACAACGAACTCTTAACTTTGAAAGAAGCTTAAGTAGGCTTTAAAATGTACGCACCATTGAAAGACAGCCCTGATTGTGCAGAACATGAAAACCATACCAATATGTATGGAGTTGCCACATCATGAACAAGCAAACAATTTAAGCACACCCAAAAAATCAGTCAAGTTGCAGTGAGTTTTCTAAATATTTGCTATAAAGAAGCAATTTTTTTATTTGTTCCCTTATTTAGAACTAGACTTTTTCCAAGTTGTTCCTTTACCAAATATATATATATATATATATTAGAAAACTAAATATATTATTTTAAGTAGTATTCATATTATAATTTCTCACACACATAATAGATAAAGAACAATGTTCATTTGGCTTGCTGAGGACTTTATTTTTATAACTGTAAAACCAACTAAATGTATTTAGTTTAGAGTCTATTCAGAAAAACATCAATCATGGTTATATGGTAATAAGCACTGGGTTTTATGTCATTAAAATTAAAGAATCTCAAATTGAATTGAGAACCTGCAAGTCAATATTCTTAAAATGTTCATCAGCTTTTTGTAGTTCATTTACACTCCTAATGGTTACTTAATCTTAGCAGGTGACCCATATCAAGTATGACAATAGATATCACCCCTATGCTTTTGAGAGGGAATGAATGGGAATGACCTAATAAGTTGAGCATGCAATGAAAATGCATTGTAATCCAAAATATGTCATGCCAAAGATTCAATAAAAGTTCAAATATCGACTGAGTCTTTGTATTGTTCATTAACAACTAATTGAGGACCTTCCAAGACCAATACACTTCACTGATTTAAAAAAACAAAACAAAACAGCAAAATAGTAATAAAATTTGGTAAAGTCACTGCTCCTTGACCTTGAAGCAAGACAATTATACTGTGAAGAAGTTTTGAGGATCCAATCAATACATATAGTAGAAACAAATCAATAGAACAAAATGAAAGATGCTAAATATAAATTGCATTAATACCTTAGTATGTTGTGTAAAACCCTATGAAGCAATAGTGGAGTGAGGACTAAGCTCTTTATTTTGTGATGCAGATAAATTGATAAGATTTTCAGAGGATCAGCATCTAACTCTTTATCGAGCTTCCTTAGCTTTCCAGAGCTACGTTCACATTACATTTTCAGTTTTAATTGTGTGTTACTTATCTTCTTTGAACTGTACTGTTTTTAAAACTGAAATTACCCAGTAGGGTGGTTGGGAATTAAGCACCATAAAGAACATAGCATGATTTCTTGATGAAAGTCACTTGGGAATCTATAATCCTTCTATGGCTGTATCTTTCTCACTCATTCTATCCATTTACTCCAGTAGAAAAATGGCATGGATTCCAATTCTTTATATTATAAACATAGAATACACACTAAATAGTGTGATCCTGCATTTCCCTTTCTGATCCTTCTTTTATGATTGCTTTGATTTTTCTCAAATTAAGTCATACAGGACTGCATTACTTCAGAGTACAAAGCATTTGCCAATATGAGCAAGACAAAACCCATAGTCATAGGCCGTTTAAGACTAGTTATCAGTTAAAGAGGAAAGAAAAATGACAGAACAAAATCCACAGTATCCTGGTAAGTTTTAGACTTGTCTACAGCATGCCAAAGGTAGCTTTTGTATACATAAACTAGTCTTCCTGGAAGACATTAGACAGCTTATCTACCTAGCCTCAGAAAGAAAGAAGAATATAACTCTCGCTCAAACAGAAAACTAAGCTTATGTTTTTCTTCTTATACTATGTTTTCATACTTTAAATTAAATATTTGAAGAAGGGGACATAAGGAAAATAAATGGGCAGGAATGACAAACAGAAGGCTCTGCCTGATGAACCACTATGCGAATTTATGTTTAGCACAGGTATCCATATCCATATCACATACTTATCCAATTGTTTTTTCTTATGCACTATGACAAAGGTAGGCTCAGATATTTTGACAGTTTCAGAGTGACCATATTGATTGTCAACAGAGTCCAGCTCAGATACCATTTCCTCTGACTGGTACTCTTGCTCATTCCTTTCTTGTACTTTTCTCACAAAATAAGCTTCAGTTTCTCCTAAGAGCTCATTTAAGGTTCCCTGCCTCATCAAACTCATCTTAGTATTTCTCAACTTTTTGGATGTATGGCTTAGTACATGCTTAAAATACCTTTGATGAAGAAATAATTGTACAGTAGCATAAAATGGTACAGAACAACAGAGGAGAAAGACATCTAGATGAACCTCATTTATTTCATCATATATAATTTACTAAACTAGGGAATAAAATGTCTAAAAAACAGAAGTCGTTCTCTGGAGACTAATTATTTAAAATTTCCAATTTCATAACTTCAGAAAGTGATAAGATTATTTTCAATAACATTGATTTCATATGCAGAAAAGACTAAATCAAAAATATAATGCATGCCTGTTGTGGTAGTTCTTTACATTTTACAAGCCACTCCTTTCTTTGTGAAATAAATATAATACGTTTGTGACTGGCTAGTATTTCTCTGAACAGTGATCATATGAGTTGACCACATCACAAACATAGATTGCTTCATTGTGTGAGGGTCAGAGGATGCAGAGGTGTGAGCAATGTCAATAGAAAGAACAGTTGAGCTAGGAAATGGGATGAAGTAATAGAAGTAAATGTTAGAAAGTACTAGAAAATGAAGGAAAGTAGTAAACTTCAAATATCTGCCACCTGAAAACAAACTCAGACGAGAATATTAAGGAGGGAGTTTTGCTGTAGGAGGGGAGCCAGGATCATTTAGAGATTAGAGAGAGTGAAAACAGAAGGAATAAGGATATTTCTAATATATAGCAATTTGGTAGTGACGTATGAGAGCTGAGATATCACTTGGGTTGATTTATTTACTTCTAAAGTTTTGGGACTAATTATAATATTTAAAATATTTTTGTGTTTTTACTATTCTTCTGGTCAAAAAGAAAATTCAATAATCAAACACAAACAGATCTGAGTCCAATCAATTGTTTCAAAATACTCCTTCTTGTTTTCCTTTTTAAAAAAATTCTTTCAGTGCAATTCCAAGGTCAACTAAGGCTATGAGTGAATCCAAACCATATGTTTCACATCAGACTGTGGCAGTGTTAAGAGGCTAGACTCTGGGGTCAGATGCCTTGGTTGTAAAGCACAACCCTGCTGCTTGCCATCTGTCTCCCCGGCAAGTTGTTTAGCAGCTTGATAAAGCAGAGGTAAAGCAGCATGCAGATCACATGGCTGTTGTGTGGCACAAATGAGTCCATGAAGATGAAAAGCACTAGAGCGATGGCAGACATTGACAGAATAGTGTCTGGCATGTTGTCAATATGCGTGAACAGAGACGGTTGCTATTACCATAGGCATCTGGTGCAGACTGATATTTATGAGCTAACATGTATGTCATCTTTCCATCTTGCAGATAAGTTGAGTTCCAACTCTGTTTTCACCACGTGTTAATACTTGAAGTTAAAGCAGAAAGAGTCTATAAACTTATGAGTCCAAGGGTCTCAGTAAAACACCATGCATTGAATATAGCTAGGAAGAATTTTCTGTCTGAAGTTGAAATGATAGAGACATACCGGGTTATGATACAGAGCTGAGACAACCTGAGTGGCTAGAACGTTCCATGCACAAAGCAATTCTACTTATTTGTCATCTCAAATATGTCTTCTCCATGATGAGGTTTCAGTTGAAGAAGGGCTTTAGATAATTAAATTTATGGTGCTGCCATTGAAAGGAGGTTCATGGAATGCAAATTGTAAATATATGTGTAGCAGATCTGTCATCACCTAAGAGGAAGTAAAAACCCCCACTGGGTTCTGAGCTGGAACAAGAGGCCTCTTCAACTTTGCACTTAGATGGACCTGTTTAAGTCAAATCCTTAAAGAAGGAATTTCTGGCCTATGATCATTGACTACTAGGTTTATGATAAAATTTTGGTAGCACAGAAAAAAGCAACAAATAGTTTTCTAAGATCTCTTAGCGCTCTTTTTTTCTCTAGTCTGTATATGCACATGTTGTAGCAGCAATTTCCACTAAATGATAATTGGAGTATAAAAGGACTTTGTTGACTCCTCTTAGGAAGACTTAGCCTCCCTGAATACAGGATAAAACATGGTGTGGGTGAAAGGTGGGGGGAGGAGAAGGAGAGGAGGCAGAGGGAACTGGGATTGGTATGTAAAAATAGAAAGGATTGTTTTTTTTAAAAATTTTAAAAATCTTTTTTAAAAGGACCAAGAAAAACATAGGTATGTAGCTGTACAGAAACTATATATGATTAGAGCTTATTAATACTAGGTATTAAATAGCTGAGATAGAATACAATAGATTCAAATTGAAATATACCATCATATCAAATACATGAAGGCTATTTTTAAATGTGTACTTGAGACATGACTATTTAATTAAATTTTAAAGTAAATAAAAGAAATATTCTTTTAATAATGTATTTTGATGTAGTGCATTGACTTAAGTCAGGTGTATAAGTCGCTAATTATTTTTGATTGATTTAATTTCTTGAAAAAATAACTTAGTTGCACTTTAAGCAAAGCAAAGAATTGTGACATGCCTTCATTTGTTGCTCCTTTTAGGTTTATTTCCTGCTGTCCTGAATCTTGCTTCTAATGCACTCATCACAACCAATGCGACATGTGGGGAGAAAGGACCCGAAATGTACTGTAAGTTGGTGGAGCATGTCCCTGGGCAGCCTGTAAGGAATCCTCAGTGTCGAATCTGCAATCAAAACAGTAGCCACCCGCACCGTATGTATTATATGTTTATGTTACATGTATTATACATTTGTATGGCAATGGATGGAATAGATGATAAAAAGACAGGGAGGCCAAGCTATATTAAGGTCAAAGGATTTGCAAGCCTAAGGTTTCCAGAATTTTCCTTTTTGTTGTGCTTTCTTTGTGGTCTGTTGTATGATGCCACTTGTTTGTTCTTGGCTGCTCAGCTCCGACATAGTCACACAGAAACTATATTATTTGCAATACTGTTTGGCCAAGAGCTTAAGCGTATTTCTGGCTAACTCATATGTTAAATCATCCCATCTCCATTAATCTGTGTATCATCATGAGGCTGTGGCTTACCAGGTAAAGTTCCGGGGTCTGACTCGGGCAGGGCTACATGGCTTCTCCCCGACTCTGCCTTCTTTCTCCCAGCACTCAATTTAGTTTTCCCCACCTAGTTTTGTTCTACACTACCATAGGCTCAAAGAGTTTATTTATTCATTAGCCAATAAAAGGAACACACAAACAGTAGGACCTTCCACATCATTTTCCCATTTCTGTTTATATAAAAAGGAAGGTTTTAACTTAACATAGTAAAATTACATATAACAAAATAGGTATCAAACAAGAATTAGAGTTACAATAATTATATCTACTTTATCTTTATCATAACCAAGGAAAACTATAACTATATATTCTTCAATATCATCAAAGACTCCAGAAGAATATAGTATTACCTAAGTAAACAGAAAGTGCATTGTAAACAACTTTCAAAACTCTAAAATTGACAGAGACATTTTGCTGCCTGGACAGTCACCCAAAGTTCTTCTGTAACATTAGGACACCCAATCTTCAACCCATAGGCCCATAGTATCTGACAGACTTTTCCACGAAGCAGGAAATTTCAAAGATAGTTCCACCTATATTAGCAGTTTGTCAATCACTTTCTTCTGTGTCCTTCAGAATGTCTGTCAGACTCTTTCATGAAGCAGGAATCCCGAAGGACTGTCTCATCCTTAGACAACTTGAACAGTCATGTTTCCGTGAGTCTTGCACGTCCAGTTCATACAGCATAACATCAAGCAGGAGAGGTGAGAGCAGTTTCTTGCCCAAATGACTAGCAAACTCCACAAGGAGCCTCTTTGATGCCCATCATCCTCTTGAAATAATTGGTGCTGCCAGGAGCAAATGTGTTTTGTTGTCTTGAAGAGTCCCAAGTTTTTAAAACATTTTAAACGCCATATTCTTTAGTCTTTGGAAGATTCGAAGGATGTCTATTCATCCAAAATACATCTCTGGATATCTAGAAAACCTAACTGACTACAAGTTTGACTATTATAGATAATTCTCTATTAACCTATATTTCTTAATTATATATTACATTTTTAAATGATCTGGACAAACACAATACTTAATCAAGCAGAAATACTTATATACAGTATAACAAAATTGACCTTAATCTGTATCGATAAACAAAGATCCATACCAATGCAAATCTCTATAGCGTATCACCCTTTAAATGTAAACAAACATTTATGACAGTATTTTGGAATATGGACAAAGTTCTCCCCAAACTGCTTCCTGCTTTTTGTTGGGTGAAGTATTTTTGAGGGTGCTCAGAGCAACCTTTTGGGGGGGTCTTGGTTCATCAAACCACATTAGTCTGAAAGGATTTCATATGTTCTTATCCTCTGCAGAAACAAAAGAAGATCCTCTTTTCCAAAGCAAAATATCCTTAGACTCATATTTTGAAGTCAAGAAACCTTTAAAACATATGTTTGTTTAGCGTAGCAGTTCCCACAAGCAAATGTCTCTCTGCAGTCAAAAAATTCAAAGAAAACATCATAATATAATAATCTGACATTTTGTGTATATTCTGTCTTTATGTGGCTTGTTTTTCTTTACTTTTTTCACCTATTGCTGTCTGTACTCTGTCTCATCTGTCTATATTCTTTTTCTTCTCTCTCCTGAGGCTATGTACATTTACATAACACTGTGACCCATTTAGAGGTTTTTTTCCATCTGATTTTATCTTTATTGTGCATCTGTAATTCTTTCCTGACCAGGAAGTCTTCTTAAAATGCTAAGCACTTCTTAAAAACCTAAGTGGCAGCATTGCTAGGGCAAATACAGCCCTGCCTGCTTGCTTTGCCCAGTTCAACAAGGTGGAAGTCCATTTTCTGCTTCTAGACTGCTGCGTGGGAGCCACACTCATCACCTCAACTCTGGTAACCAGTTGGTTCATGTTGCCACCAAGTAACTTGCAGCATGCTGCCAATAAACCCCATTTAAATGCTCAGCCTCCTGAAAGAGCCAGAGTTTGAGTTGGCAGCAAGGTCCAGGAAGCCACTGTTTCAAAACTGTGTGGATTTTTTTTATGTTACCACTGAATCAGGAAGACCTTTCTTAAAGGAGCATGCCATCAGCAAAATGCTGGCCTTCAAGTAGATGTGCTTAACTCTGTTCTTTTGTGTCTAAAGTTACCTTTTAAGCTTTCTCAGGTTTTATGTGGATTTAACTGGCACACATTGGGCCTCAATTTGTTGTAGAAGATTTCTGTCATGCCAGGTCCCATAAAAGAAATCCCACACTAGTTTATAATTGAGTATAATAAAGGGTTATTTATTTAGGGGTAGACTCACAGATCACAGTCCTCTGATATAACAGGGTACAGCAACTGAATCCAGCAGCCAGGAGAGAGAGAGAGAGAGAGAGAGAGAGAGAGAGAGAGAGAGAGAGAGAGAGAGAGAACATGTTTGACACCAGCATTTATAGTATAAGAGGCCACACCCAAGTGGGTAGGTAACTTAATGGCTACTGGCTGAAGGATTTCCTACAGCAGTGGTCCCTCTTAGTCCTTCTATAAACATTTTTAGCATAAGTATCCCATCCATACACCAAGTTCAATAATAAAGGGGAATTCACTAGTTGAAGTCTGTGTCAGTAGCTAAGATAAAAAATATGACTGACGCTGGGGATATGGTAATTCACATGGAATTTGACTGTTCATTGGTTACTTATTTTCTAAGTACTGATCTTGAGATCCAAGGGGAATAATGTATGGTCCTGTCTTCAACTAGTGAGCCAAGGGTTAATGAACACATGTCCTGCAGTGAGAGAAGAGGTCATAAATTTAGTCTCAGTATAAGAGAAGGCTTGCCTGATGAAACCATGATGAAGCTGGCAGCCTAGGTCAAATATGAACTGAAGAGTAATGAGAGGATGGTAAAGAAAGTTGAGAAAGGAAAATAATTCAGAATAAGACAGAAAAACTTCCTTGTAAAAAGATGTACAAATAGTTAGGAAGAACTGAAATTTTCAGACAGCAGAGTCTCAATACGTGTGGAGTGTGGAAGCTGCTAATAGCTTAAATGAAGGATCCTACCAACCCAATATTGGAGTGGCCAATAAGAGGTGAATGTCAAGCTTTCTTGTTGGCCTCTGTGAACCATGTCTCTATGTCACAGAATAAGAACAGGTATTATAGTCAAAACAGAAGCACAAAATAAAATTATATTCTTCAATCTAGAGAAAGTATAAGGAAATAAGGAAAAGTGGATCAGGCACTAAGAACTTGCCTAGAGAACCTATGTACAAAGAGAGACTCATGCACAACAGAAGCTGTGAGAGGAAGAATAAGTGAATTATCAAAGTAAGTCATGCACACATATAGAGGATGTGACACAACATAGCATATTGGGGGGAGGGAATTATATATAATTTGCTTTAGCCTGTAAAGAATTTGTATGATAAAATGAAATTATTTAAAAATAATTTAGAGATGAAGACTGACTTACAGATACGTTTTAGAAAATAATATGTCTGTATCTATAATGGTTGCCTAGAAAAGAGATTAGTAGAGTAAATAATGGTAATTGAGATAATGTTGAAAATATAATTAGACAATTTTCTCATTTTTTCAATTTTATTCACACATTGTCTTTAAATACAGTTTTAGGTTTCCAGTTAAATAAAGAACAAAGTATCAAGGTTTCGCAAATATCCACCTCCTCAGCATATGTGTGGCCTCCTCCATAGCCTTGCAATCTTCATTATCCCCACTGTCTAAAGTGCTAATTTACACTGTTGAACCTATATCAACACATCATCATCCAACTGTCACAGTGTACATTGGGTCTCACTTTTAGCAGTGTACAGTCTATAGGTTTGGACAAATATATAACATTATTTTGCCATATTTTAATACTAAGGAAAATACTAAGGAGAATAGATTAATTGAGCTATTCTTAATGGAAGGGAGGGAAAGAAGAGAGAGAAAGAGAGAGAAAGAGAGAGAGAGAAGAGTAGCCAAATGGCTTTATATCAAATTTAAAGATTTTTAAAAATTGGATATAATATATCCATACATATGAATGTATGGACACTTATATGAACAATATTACTGATATTGTAAATCCAGGGTCTTTGAAAAGTTAAGGTATTTCATAGAGGGAATCCACAAAAAAACTTTCATATCTTTTTGTGACTCTGGTGTATGCATGGAATTGGGCAGTGTTAAACACAGCTTGGGTTTGGCTCCCTCTGGATTGGTATGCTAACAGCCGAGAACCAATGCCAGAGCCCTGAAGAAGCTTCACTAGGTAAGAAAATTACTTTGGATAATCAAGGTGATGAAGAAAACTATTTCAAGCCAGGTAATCAGGAGAATGTGATACCAAGTGAAGAGAAAAGAGGGTGTTATTCGTGGTGCAGATACCGAGTGGGGTAAAAAGAGAAGCATTAAATGTCTGGACGGACCCTCAAGGAGAAGGCAAAAACAGCAGAGAAGAAATACAGAGTAGTAGGGAAACTGAGGCAAAAGCCAGAAAGTAAATGAATTTATGGATAATAACTTGTACATTCACGGGGACTGAAAACGAGTTCTGTTGGGCAGAAATCACCATCTATTCAGGGAATGGTTTCTCAGTTTTTGCTAGGACATGGAAGCCTAGAATCCCATACATGGTAGTAGGTGAATGATGGACATAATGTGGTGGGACTGTGTAGCTGGGTGCTTAGACTAGGATAGAAAAGAGGGAGAATTAGATAGATGAATGTGTGGACATCACTATGATTATGCTTACATGAAATTCATTAAGTATAAAATTAGCATTGATGTATATTGCAGTCTAAGTATATTAAATAGACAAGTATATTTAAATATGTAAATGTGTTATACACAACAGAGAAAGATGGAAGAGAGTACTATCCTAGAAACAGTGATAACGATGCAAGTTTGGGGTGGAAAAGAATTAAGTGGAGACTCTGGTTGGAAAAATGGATGACTCATTCTTGTCAGGCAGAGTCACTGATCCCTCCTTTCACCTGTCTGCTTCTGGGTTCTGTGTTTGGGGTCTCTTGCATCTCAGTGAAAGAAACTCATGTTTTGATGTAGACATACAAAGTTTTTCATATCAAAGCCAAAACTAGTTCCTTCAATGAAGCGTGGTGCATTGGAGGAGAGCTCCGATTTCTGTTTGCTCACTTGGAGTCTCTTAAACTTGTCACAGCCTGCATTTACTTTGTGTTATTTTTAAGTGTGAGCTGCTTCATTACATTTCAAAATCAATTTTGATACTGGAAACACAGAAAGAATAAACTATGACGGGAATAAAAATTTGGCAATAAATACTTGAGTAAGAGTTGTAGTAACAAATGATAAATTTCCACAAATTCAGGGGCCTTCCAGAATAAACCTGTAAGGTCTGCATTTAATCACCATGCAAAGAAAATGAAATGAACTTTCTGGCTGTTAGTAATTTGTTTTTCTTAATTAAAACACAAACAGTTTGAGAAGATTATATAATGATTCTCCAGCCAGTTTTCAAATGTAGTTGGCTCTTTCTTTGATTTGTATAGTTTATCCTTTTTGAGGAAATAATGTTTCTATATTTTTTTAAATAAAGGAACTCTGCCAACACTAATCAGTATTTGCAATTAATTATGATTATTAAAGTGGGAATTATTGCTAGTTGTTGATACATATTCTCATCTTTTTTCCTGGCTGAGTCTCATTTCAATTTGACTTGAAGTAGCAGATAGCAAAATTTTCAGAAAAACAGATTTTCTTGGCAATTACCAAAAACCTATGAATTCTGTTAGAATCATGTCTGCCTGTATGCTTTGCTTCCACACATGAGAACAACAACAGCAAAAAAGAATTAGAAAGATGTGGGAATGTTTTCTATATCTGTTTTTCTGTAAAGGCAATGGCAATAAGACTTCATGTACTGCTCTAATTCCTAATGTGCTGATTTTTGCATTTGCTCAACTACCAGAGACATTTGTTGATATTTAGTTGTGCTTTAGTGGATTGCTGTTTTTATAAAGTGACATTATACCTGACTCCAACAGAATTCAACTGGCATGAATTATTAAATATATTCGTCAATTTTACTTTCGGTATTGAAACCGGATGCCTCATCCCAATGAGCTATTGATGTGATAAGACTTGGTTCAAAGTAAAGTCCAAGGAGCACCAGAGCTGCACTGAATTTCCAGTGGCAATGCTTTATTACCATTCTGTCCTTTATTATATGTCTAAATGAATATATAAACATCAGAATTTATTCATGTTTTAGTTGAAAATAATATAGAAGACCAAATAGATAAAATTAACATCAAAATTTTTACTAACTGAAAATGACAAATTTAGTAAGCATCCTTTCATGTATGTGTGCATTGAATATTCATGTGTTTATGTGTCCTGTTGCATGTGAAAAGGACAGAGGATAACCGTGAGTGTTGGTCCTTAGGCACTCTCCATCTCTGATTTTGAAGCAGGGCCTATCATTTGCTCGGAGCTTGTCAAATAAGCTATATTGGCTGGGCAGTGAGCTCCAAGTATTCTCCTGGAAGAAGATCCAACATAATCCAAAATGTAGCAGGACTCTGAGATATTAGGATAATTCTTTCACTGTCCTAAGAGCACACATATCCCATACTCTGCTGCCTGGGGATAATCATGACCACAAAATATTGTATTGCTGATATTTTTATCTTCAACTTTTATTAGGTTTAATTTGTCTGCAAGATTCATAACAATGCATATTTTTAATGGGCTTATCATTTATTTCAGTACTATACAAATATGTTCCTCATAGTTGTAGCACATGTGGGCAGATCCCTGAAGAAAGGGATCGCACTCAAATGATATCACTGATCAGTTATAATAAGAACAATGAATACAGTGCTCCACAGTCTTTATAAAAGTAAAAAGGATAAATTTAACAAATTTTCCTTAATTTGATATTCTTGTTTTATTTAAAGATAATTGTAGGTTTCTAAATGTCCATTAATTTATGAATAAATTTTGAATTCATGGTACCCTGAATGATGGTATGGACTCAAGATTACTATTATTTATAAAACTGAGGGGAGAATTCCTATATTAATTTCCCAAATATATTACACACATTTTTTTTCTGATTTTACATTTCTCTTGGAAGTTGAGTATCTAAAAATATGCTGTTGTGGGTAAGTTTCTACTATCCATCTTTTTGGCATAAAATGGAATTTAAGTGATCTGTTCATAGTCAGTTAAGTACTAAATAGTGGAGTCAAGAAATAGCTGGAATCAAATATACCCCAAGTCTTGTGGTCTTTCCTCCCATATCAGACAGAATACATGTCTGAGCTCTTGGATTCTGCTGACAAATTAAGAGGATAGGGTTGATCCTCATATTGGTAAAATTTGTTCACTCGTTAGGGGTATTACTTCAACTTAAAATAAGGATTGTGTTAGGGTTCTGTAGAACAGCACTGAACAAATGAATATATAGAAAGGGCCAGAGAGGCCAACGATGGCTATTTTCACATGGAAGAAGCTAAGAACAAAGTAGCTCAGTTCTAAAGACTGTGTGGTTCAACAATCCTACCATGGTGTTGAGGTCCTGGGGGCTTCCTGCAGAGCCACTGATCTTCAATGCATGTTGGAAACCTGAAAAGTCTGGATTCTGAGATGAGCAAAGAAAAGCAGCAAAGGCAGCAACAGAGTTGATAAACTTTCTAGTGAGTTATGAAGGCAAAACACAAAGTTTTTCTCTTGGAACTCCTTTTGTCTAGGCTGAAACTGGAAGGTGCATCCATGATTTTGAACAGGTGTGCCAGCATTTGTCTGTTAATTGATTCCAAATCCAGTTAGGCTGAGAACCCAATTAACTACCACAATTTAACTCCGAATATATTCTGAGACAATTCATTTTGTTCAAGTCCCCAAGACTAGTACTGCAGTGCACACTTATGCCAGAATGAACAGCAAGATAACAGGGTAGCAGAGTGATGTGGGATTCCCTTCTCTAGGCTGTGAATACCATTGGCGAATAAAGTAACTGCCTTGGCCTGTTGATAGGGAAGAACTTAGGTAGGTGGGGAAAACTAAACTAAATGCTGGGAGAAAGGAGGCAGAGTCAGAGAGAAGACATGTAGCCCCTGCTGGAGACAGATGCTGGATGGAACTTTACTGGGTAAGCCACAACCACAGATATACAAATTAATAGAGTTAGGTTAGGTTAGGATATGAGTTAGCCAGAAATACGCTTAAGCTATTGGCCAAACAATATTGCAAATAATGTGCTTTCTGTGTGATTATTTTAGGGTCTGAGCTGCTGGGTGGCCTGAAAACAAATTAACAGCCTTACCACAACAGCAGAGAATCTCACCAACACTTCGTGAACATTGCAGAGGGCAGATGTGGTAGCTCCTGCATGAAGTCTGAGGGACTTAGACAGCATTAAGAACAGAAACAGGGACACAGCTTCCACTCGTGCCATCCTCAGCCAGATGTGCTCCAGGCATATTTAGAGAAAAGATCTAGAACTTGTGAAATATGGGAAAAGTTTCCAACGCAGCCAAAAATGTAACAAGGCTGTGATATGTGGGGATATTTCTGTTCTGAGATCTGTGTGATGAATTCGAGGGCACGAGAATCTTAGAGCTCCTGGCTCAGAAGGAAAAAGAGCTGTAGTGAAAGACAGTCGTGGTTGGAGGAATGGCTCACACGTCCTTCCTCGTCTCCAGTCTCTCTTTGAACCCTACAAACAGTTCTGTCTGGATTGGGCTCAGGAGGGAAAGCCTGTGCTTGGTTGGTTTATTGGAGTTTCATGGGCCAGTCTCCTGGCTTGCAAATGTTCATTCGATTCCTTTCTGGAATGGCCAAGTGAATGTTGGCAAGAGGGTTAGGGGAATCTCTCAGAGTAGTTCTAAATTATGGTAGGAAGGTGGCAAGTTAAAGACTTGTTACAAAAGAAAATCTCATTGGCAGGAAAAGGTATTATTTTATATTAAAGCCACATACAACATACATACTGGATTGTTTGCATCTCAGGAGTAAAGAATGTGTGTGAACAAGCAATGTTCAAGCATGTTTCCAACAGGAGAGTTTACTTTATCAAATAATCAGCACACTAGTTGGATTTCTGTACGATATCTTTGCACTTTGTTTTTGGAAGTATCTTTAAGGCTTTCTGTTTTAGTTGGTGGTCAGTATTCAGTACCTTCTGTAGCCTAGACATGTCACCATTTCCTGCCATATTGTCTAAAACTATGAAACCACAGAGATGTGTCAGAGATTAAAATTGCTTTTTTAAATGATTGTTATCTGAAGGCTTGGTCTACCTCCACACCTTGGTTTTACATTTTTTTAAGAGACAGCTATAAACTCATTATCTGGTCTTTTCTCTCCCCCCTCTGCTGCCGACACCACAGAGAGACATCCGATCACAAATGCTATCGATGGCAAGAACACATGGTGGCAGAGTCCCAGTATCAAGAATGGAGTCGAATACCATTATGTGACAATTACTCTGGATTTACAGCAGGTAGAGTACCTCTTGTCATTTTCCGCTTTTGAAATTATACCCTGCATCTGCTATTTGTTTAGTTAGCAATTTTTAGATGAAGAGATATGCTTTCTTATCACTATTATTTTCTCAATATTGTGACAAAAGATCCTACCCATTTCCTGTATAGCCATTTACTGATGTTTGGCACTTACTTCTAAAACACAACTCATATGGATCCATGTGGATTGTTTAGAAATGAATTAGAAGCCAACTGTCTCCTAAATAGTTGGGAGTAATGAGAAAAATATGGATTGACAAAATTTTAAGTGAAGAAAATACAACAGTGCAGATTAAAACTTATAAAATAAACCTCTTGCTATCATGCTGCTGATAGTATGTGTACTTATAAGGCTCTTGAATAGCAGGCTCTTGAGTAAATTGCTTCTCATTACTTAGAGTTGTGCAAGCTGTAACAGCTGATTCTCAAATTAAACTTGGATGACTAAATGAGATACTAGGCTTTGTAGTTGTATAAAATTTATGTTGGAGGTCACAGTTTGTGTTGCATAAGTCCACACAGTTAACTCTCTTATTTTTCTTCATGATACTACATTCAGACTGAGTTTAATAACCAATATTCATCCCTATTCCCAAATTATTTAGGCTCACATATGGATTTATGATGGAATTTGAAAAGACATTCCCATAATTTTTCCCCAACACATAATAAGATAGTGTCATTGATCAGAGGTTAAGAAATGTTGAACTTACTTAGAAAGATTATTATTTAGCCTGTTTTTCTTTCATTTCCTTGCATCATCATAGAAAAATCTTCCACCAGCACCTCCTGTGCGATATGAGAATGTGGTGAAGATATTTAATGACACAGACACAGTGAGATCATGGTTGTCATGGGATGCCATGGTGTGAGGAAGGAACCACTAGCAGAATAGATTGACACCGGACCCAAGAACTAACCATCTCTTCTCTAGGATCTTGGCCCTTCTTGGTGAGGTGCACATATTCCTGAGGTATGCATGGCTGCTCGGGGAATGAGCAACCTAGCTGACCTCATGGTACATGTTCCTGTATCCCTCCCTCCAAAGACTCCATGGCACCCAAGCAACTGAATAAGAGTAGGGTCCCAATGCTACTGCTGAATAATCAGTGAACCCGAGTTTAATTCTACCCATTAGAAGAGTATTAGCCTTTAATTAGTTCTTACTTCATAAGAAGTCTCAGAGTACTCTCTGGCCATGGGGTGCAAATGCCATCATGACATTCGTTAGGTCAGTTGATCTGTGGATGAATTTCTAGAGGATCTTAACCTCAAAATGGACTTCCTTTTTTTTCTGAGTATAGACAGCTTGGACTTTTATTGATCCCAGCAGCCATGTGATCATTAAAATTCAACCTTTCCAATGAAAAGAGAGACAGCAGTCCATTGACTCAGGTCTTTGCCAGTGATAGGGAATCAATAGATAGTGAAGGTTTACTGTTCTCATTTATACTCCGTTTATTTTTATTTTAGATTGCACATGGATCAGGAAAGTCAATTATTAGTATTGTGTGCACAGATTACTTAAACTTCCTATTGAGCTGGACCACAATATCATTTATTTGCTATCCAATGGTGCATCAGTTTTCCTTCTAATTTACAGCCATATGATGCAATCACAGGTTTAAACTTCATGCTGTATAGCAACTAATTGGTCATTAATGTAGCAAGTCAGAGTTTACCTGAAAGTTATGTGCTTTCATTGAAGGCAGGCATGTATTCCTGTGTTTCATGTACTGATTTCCACATGAGCACATGATATCCTCAGAAACAGGTGTTGTTTTCTGTGTTTATGTTTCCTGCTACGTAGTATAATAACCTTAAGCTGACTTGACATTCTAAAATATCTTCTATATTTATGTCTTCAAAACAAGTGAGCATGGATATTTATAATAAAGGTTGACCCAATTCCGAACTCTGAGTTCATCAAGTTGAACTGGTTCATCAACTATAGGCTCAAATGGTCTGATAGTGTGGTACTCACCCATTTTCATATTTATGTTTACTTTTCCCTATTTCCTAAAAATTAGCCTACTATCTGCATTTAAGAGAAGGCAGACTCATATAGCCTATTTCATGAGGTAAGTACTCATTTCTACTTGACCCAAGATTTAAGTTTAGTCAATTAATCATGTTTTATAGCCAAGTTTTTTAATAGAATTCATTATACCAGAAGGGGTATAATGACCAGGAGGGTCACTTTCATGTGACCTCTCTCTGTGGATTAACAAAATTTAGAAGGTGTTCTGGTACCTACTCAGCTACAGGATAGAGATGTAGAAGAGCATCTTTTAATGCAGGGACAACCAAGGAAATGTGGATGTTCTTTACTATCTCACTTGCTCCTCACAGCATCCATTGAGGCAGTTGTTGTTATTACACCTATTTAATAGCTTTTAGAAGGTTTAACTCTGAGACATTTATTCTCCCAAATAATTAATCTTATATCTCCTTAGAAAAACAGTACTACCAAGTGACTTTGCTTTTGTGTGGAGAACTTTAGTTATGGATCGCAAAGTTGAAAGCCCCTATTTTATAGTTGAAGAGCATATAGACTTAGAAAAGTGAACTGTCCTTCTTTACAAAGCTGCTACCAGGCCATGGTGTGGATCACACCTGAAGTATTCAAATGCAAAATTAGAAGTATTCTAGAATGTCGGAACAGGACTCTGAAGACCTGAACCTTTAGAGCTCATGAGAATCGTTGTTTTTTTTTTTAAATATATTTCTATAAATAGCTCAGGTTCAAGGAGTGACCACCTACTGTCTTCCTGGCTTCTATTGAGAGAGTTTTGCTAATGTCTGTGCTACTAAAGACAGATAGTTAGATTTCTCATCATCATGTTTCTAGCATGACATAACGTCTGGCTTTTTACACACATCCCAAAGGAATACCTTGCTACTAAGCATCATACTAGCTATTGTTGCCTCAGACTCAAAAGCAATGCTATTATAAAGAATAGGCTAATATCATTGGCTTTCCCTGACTCAGTGAAAGATTTATTTCCTATAATCCTGAGGTATACATACAAATCTTGGCAAGTACTAGTTACTTTGTTTATGTATTCTTGACTCTTCTGAAAAAGCTTTTAATAAATTACTATTTTAAATATCAGGAGCAGTCATTGAAGTGGCTTGATCAAATCATCACCAATTACACTTAGAAGATTCTTTAATGTTTTAGCATTCAAGATAAGCACTAAAACAATAAGACAATTTATTCATAAAAAGTAGCTCCTTATTTTATAAACAGATTGTTTTCAGACATTTATTACTAAGGGATGTTAACATTTCCCAGTTCTGTTTACTCACAGCCTATCTTGAGCAAATGATTTAATCACACTGTGCTTTGCCACTGAGATTAGCAGAATAAATATTACATTGTTGCAAGAATATAGAATAATGATTATAGCAGTATAACAAATTCCATCTGGCAAGCATGGCTATTATTAGGATGTAGAATCAGCATAAACTCATGTAGAAACTGAGCTGTTCCACTGAAATATACAAAAAAAAAAAGCCCAACATCAGGATGATGAACAAAATTGTATGGCAAGTTAGACAATCATAATGAATGCTCAAAAATTCACAGGATGTTCAAATATTTCTTTTGTGTCATTTTTCAAATGCCTTGTGACTATGCCATGATTTCCGATATTATTTTGTTATTTGTAATCTGAGAGCTTATTTTTTTTTGCTGTCCTTGGATTTGCTTAAGGGAAAAGCTGACTGATACGTAATATAACACTGCAGTCATTTTTTTTTTAATTTTGAACTTTCTTTTATATGAATGTGTGGCTGATTTCCACAGAGGCTGGAAGAGGGCAGCAGAAAACCTGGAAATAGAAAAATAAAAGGTTGTGAGCCATCATGTAGATGAAGGACTCAAACCAGTTTCTCTGGAAGAGTAGCCAGTGCTCTTAACTGCTGGTTCATCTCTCCTAGCAGATGCTGAAATGATGTTTTTTAGTAGACTTTGTTAGCATGTATGAAAAGTCCTCCTCCTAGGCAATCCAGGAATTCTCTGGAATTAGTTACACTCACATGCAGGTATCATTTCGTCTTAATCAGCCACTCACTGAAATGCATTGATTAAATGAGATTGTCTTAACAACTGTGAGGACCTTATGCTACATACTATTCATCTAAATATTTTATTCATTGACATTGTAGAGCTCTATTACATGAGACAGGCTAGCATTTTTTAAAAAAGAAAGTTAATTTTGGAAAAGTATGGAATTAGTATTTCAAAGTATGTATCACTATATTTTGAGAATCTGTGTAACTGGAATAGAAGACATTGTTTCTAAAGCTTAGGTTATTTAATAGGATTGAGTCATTCTTCAACAGTAGTGCTTATAACTTTAGTGTGAGGGAATCTGCCCTCAGTGGGTACTTGTACACATGTACCTACTCCCTTCCCACACACACTCACAGGAAGAAAGATTAAAGTCAGTGTTTTTAAAAGTTAATTACTTTTTATGTTAAATTATTTAAACATAAAGCAAAGAAAACCAGCCCACAAATCCTAATCCCATAGAACCTAGACAACAATGAGGACCCTAAGAGAGATATACATAGATCCAATCTACATGGGAAGTAGAAAAAGACAAGATCTACTGAGTAAATTGGGAGCATGGGGACCTTGGGAGAGGGTTGAAGGGGAGGGGAGAGACAGGGAGGGGAGCAGGGAAAAATATAGAGCTCAATAAAAATTAATAAAAAAATTTATTTGTCAATACCTTTTTACATTCCCATGGCTCAAAGAAGTTCGGGAAATTTACCAATAATCAAAAATTAAGCAAAACTTTCCTGAAGAAATAATATGTTGAAAACAATATTTAAGAAAATTAAAAACAAATTGTGAGGTAAACATAGAAAGACACCACAAAAAGCCAAAAGGAATTCTAAAAGTGATCTGAATAGTGACAAATAGCATGAAAAGGAACAAAAACTTTTTCAGCCAACTGCTGTTCTATCAAGGAATAAACAAATTAATCCCTGAGTTAATAGAAGCCAGGAAATAATAAAAATCAGAGCAGAAATAATGAAATTGAAATGATCAACAAAATTAAACTTCAGAAAATATATTAACAATGTTAGCAGAACTGAGCTAGATTATGGGAGGGGGTGGAAAGAAAAGATTCAAATGAGATAAAAAATAAAAGAATAGATTACAATAGATAACATGTAAATTGAGCATATTTAAGATTATTGTAAAAAACAACTATCTATATACCAATAAATTGGAAAAGTCTAAAAGACCTGGATATATTCTTAGACAAGATATACTCCCAAAGCTAAGTCACGAAGAAATAGAAAAAAAAAACCCAGTGGTCCAAAAGAATAAGAGGATTAGTGGTAGGATATACCTTTAATCCAAGCACTTAGGGGACAGAGTCCACAGATCAAGTTACAGGACAGCCAAGGCTATACAGGGAAACACTGTCTCACTTGCCCCAAAAAGACCTGCTAATAAATGTCTCCCAGAAAGAACAGCAAGATGACTTACTGGATAAAAATGCTTTCCATGAAGCCAGAGGGCCTGAGTTCAGTCTCTAAGGCGCGCATGGGGAAAGAAGGAACCTGACTCCCATAAGTTGTTCTCTAATCTCCGCACACAAGTTTTCATACAAACATGTATGTGCACTCACATGAGCAAACACATGTACAAATGTACACGTGAACACAAACATACACAAAATTAAATAAAAAAGAAAATGTTTTTTAAAGTCTCCCAGGACCTGATGGATTGCTGAACTCTACTTAACATTTAAAGAAATGATGCCAGTATTTCTTAAACCTTTTTCTAAAAATAAAATCCTTTTTTTTAACACTCTGGAATGCATTTGTATGAGAACAGTAATATGTTGATATTAAAGCTAGACAAAGACACAAAAAAATTACAAGTCAGTATCATTGTTGAACCTAAAATAAAAAGTTAGCAAGTTTAATACATTATCACTTTAAAATGATCATTCAACACAACCATGTAGAATTTGCTTTTTTTGGATAGGGACAAATCAATACATGAAAGTCTTCCCATGTAATATAGCGTAAAAACAGGATAAGGATAAAAACCATGATTTTTAGTATATTGTATAGAAAATAAATTTAACAAAACCCAAACTTCTTTTATGCTAAAATCTTTTTTTAAAAAACTGACTATCAAAGGCATAAATATCTACACAGTAAATTTCATGTTAGAAACACCCAGTCTAACAACATTGTAACTGACTATCAAAGGCATGAGTATTTACACAGTAAATTCCATGTACAGCATACCCATAGCTAACAACATTGCATTCCATAGTGAGAGATGAAGGAATTTCATGGTAGACCAGTAGCAAACCAAAGGTGCCCACTGGTACCACTTCCCTCATTATGGTACTAGACATCTTAGCTAGGGTAATTAGGGAAGAAGAAGAAAAAAAAATGCAAATAAAAAATGTGAATTTTCTCAGTTTACAAATTATGTATTCTTATATACAGGGAATCTACCACATAGATAATACTAGCAAAAAAAAGAAAAAAAGAAAAAAAATCCTTGAAATCATGTTACTATGCAATGTCAATAAACTATCCAAAGGAAATTGAGAGAATATTGCATAATTGTATAAGCAATGTAAAATGAAATAGGGATACATACACATGAGGAAGAAAGTGTAGTGTTTCTACCCTATAATCTATATCTATAGATAAAAGAAATTGAAGAAGATGGAAATAAACACCGTCCATCTGTTGTAGTTTCATGTGGCACAAGGAACAAATAAATTCCTCGCGGTTTTTCCTGCAAAGGTCATGGAAGAGCTCTGTCCTCATGGCCCCAGCACTTCCTGAAAGTTTTGCCTTGGAGTTAGGACACAAATATTCATTTCACAGAAGGCATACATTAAATGTTCTCACCAATTCTTTTTCCAAACCTAGTCCAAAAGTCTGTTACTTTTTCTCTGTCTGTGTAACTCTAGCTTATTTATAACATTGTTTGAGAAAGGCTCCAATTGTTGTAACTCTTTTGTAATCCAGTTGGAAACCACAGGCTATATTTAATTGTTTATTTGTTTTTGTTCTGTTATGGGTTGGCATTTTGTTTTTCCAAATGCTGAAAAAAGTGGGGTGTAAGGTTGGGGACAGGAAAGACCGATATAAAGCTGCTGCAATGATATTTAAACAAGGGTCAACATATTTACTTGTTTATTTAATTAGCAACAGAGATAGACATGAGTCTAGTGCCATCATGAAACACTACTTGTAGATATATGTCCCTTTATAACAACGCTAACTGACGGTTGGGGAAGTGTTCCTTTAAGTCACTGGATAATTGGATTAGTTTATAAAATGTAGGAATAATAGAACGTAGGGAAACAAGTCACTCTTAAAAAGGCTGTCAGAAAAGATCTGTTAACATTTAAATCATAAGAACTTTGTGATGGGAAGACTGAATAAGACTTCTGAAAATAGACCAAATGAGGGTGATTTTCCCAGCTGTCTGATGGCTTCCACACATGAAACATCTTTATTTCATCATTTTACTGGAGTCTTGTGTTACTTCATTTTATTCTTAGAATTTATGCTTGTACTTATTATATCTTACTGTACTTAGTCACACATGTCTTAGACTTGCAAATTTGGGCCATTATACATATATTGAGTATAATTACAATGCCTATTTATAGGTAGATATGATTTACTTTCATAAATATAGCTACGTGTTTCAGTTATAAGATGGAATATATGTGTTTTAATTCATAAATGGGACATGATTTTATGTTACCCTGGCTGTAAAATGTAAAAAAAATTCCAAGAACGAACATAATAAGGCTAGGGAGACATTAGGAAGCCTATCCTCCTACACACCTGTCACTTCTTGGTTAGTTCTTTGACCTTCACTAGATTTTCTCCTTTTGTGCTCCTCAGTTGGGTCACATATTAAATGTGACAGTGCCACTGCCTTATTAAGAGGATTGGTATAAGGAATAACTGATGATACGGAGGCAATGGCCTCACATACTGCTGCATGTATAGTTGATATGCAGTAAATATTACTTCCTGGTCTTCTGTCCTGGAAATGTGTTGAACAGAGAACAACTAGGCTATAATATAGAGACATTAAACAAAATTTAGAGTAAGTTCTGAAACAGTTTAATTACTGAGACTATTTAAATTATGCATACATTTTATGTTGTATGCAAAACATTTTATTAAATATATTTAACTAAAATTTACATAGATAGGACTTGAAAAGTATCACTTTGTCATTGAAGCACTTTTATATTTTTTCATTTTTTGTTGTTATATATTCCAGATTGTTTGGTTTTAATTAAGAAGTAACCTTGTTAATCACTGACATATTCGTTATATGAACTTTATATGAATGGTTTTACTTTGCCTTACTTTGTTACCATTCACATAAATATTTTTCTATTCCTTTTTTGTTTTATTGTTGTTTTTGGTTTTTTGAGACAGAGTTTCTCTGTTTAATAGTTATGACTGTCCTTGAACTTACTCTGTAGACCTTGCTGTCTTCAAACTCACTGAGATCTGCCTGCCTCTACCTTCCATGTACTGGGATTAAAGATGTGCACCATCACAGCTGGCTTCTAGTCCTTTATTAATTCAAACATTTTGTCAATTTCTTTTTTGACTCATAACCATATATAATTGAGTTTTGAGGTTTTATTTTGTGTGGAACATATGCTTTTAAAATAGAACATGTTTCTTATATTTCTTTTATAAACATATATATACGAATAAAATATACAATATTTTTGCCATAATAAATGCAAAAATGCTGAAAATTTAGTAAAAACTGAATATTTGCTATATGTACCTATCCAAATAGATATCATGTAGAATGAGATAATATGAAGATTAAATGATCTCTCTTGTTCTAGCTTACACTCTACCTCCTTTATTAGTTACTTTTCTATTGCTGTGATAGACACCACAGCCAGAACAACTTACAGAAGAGAGTTAATTATGACCTTACGGTTCTGGATGGTTAGGGTCCGTGATGGTGGATCCAAAGTGGCAAATGGCTGGAGTAACATTTGCCAACTTGCATCTAGAATTCAAGAGAGGCCATGGAGAGTGCACATGGCTTTCGGGACTGCAGAGCCCACCCCAAGTGATACACTTCCTCCTGCAAGGTTACATCTTCTAAGCCTTCCCCAAACATATCTACCATCTAGCATCTTCCAGCACTGCCAAGCTCAGCTACCAGCCTTGGATAGACTCTTGGCCACTGAATGGCATTTGTAGACGCTTTTGTGAATGGTGTCTTTCTAGGGAGCAGAAAATTCCTAAGGGTTTTTCTTTCACAAGTTAGAAGCTTTACTGGAGGGGGTATTGACATAAAGTCACTGTTCCCATAATCTCAATGCAGATTTAACCTTTTCTAATGTTACTGATCTCTTTAAGTATTATAGACTCTCTTCCAAGAGGGGCCTTGAATCATGAGTGCCAGTTTCCTTTTCTTTTCCACACCGTATATTTTATATTTCTTTTATTGTAGACCTGCATAAAAGTAATAACTAGCAATCTTGTGGTAGAGTCAATATTAGGCTTTCTTGAAATCTTCTCTACCAAAAAAATTAATCCCTTACTTTAAAATTTAGACTTAGGCAAGTTTTCAAGATAAGGACAGAAAGTACATTCTAGTCAAAATATCCAAAGAACAAATGATCTCCATTCTAGTTGGTAACATTGTTCATTCTGAAACTTTTTGAACTTGGCTTCCACAACCTACATAATTCTCAGCATTATTGTCTTCCAAGTACTACCAGAATGGCCTTGTAAATTTCATTTGAAATTATAGCATTCAATGGCTTTTCTAGGTCAAGGCTCAAAGACTTCTACTCACCCTCTGTTCAAAAAAAAAAAGGAGAAAGAAAGAAAGAAACATACATGGTCCTAGAATTTTAAGGATGTATAATTTAAAGAAACAAACCCCCTTTCTTCCTAAATAACCACCAAACTGCTCAGGTCACTGCAACAGTGAGGCCATTTGACTGATTTGACTATGCGATTTTCTCTGTGGTAGATTTTTTTTTTTTTGTTTTGTTTTTTTCGAGACAGGGTTTCTCTGTAGCTTTGGTGCCTGTCCCGGAACTAGCTCTTGTGAACCAGGCTGGCCTCGAACTCACAGAGATCCGCCTGTCTCTACCTCCCGAGTGCTGGGATTAAAGGCGTGCACCACCACCGCCCGGCTTCTGTGGTAGATTTTTAATTCACAGAATAGAAATCTGTAACTAATGCTTCTTCAGAATTTTCATTTCTATGTAAGTTTAGTACTTAGGCTTTTTAAAACATTTATTCATTCTATCTACAAATATATTGGCTTATAATTGATAATTATAGGCTATTTCTATCTTTTAATTTTAAAAAAAATTATAGTATTTCTCTTGTACATTATCATATGTGTAACAGCATGACTCTTGAGAACTTTCTAGTATTTATTATTTTGTCAGTATTTTCAAATAAATGTTAGCTTGGTTGATTTTAATCTCTTATAAGATCAATATGTTATATTGAATGTTGAAAGGAGGACTGCTTGTTTGTCCCAGCCACGTAGTCCCGAAATAATCACACAGAAACTGTACCAATCAAATGACTGCTTGGCTCATTCACTCTAGCTTCTCACTGGCTAACTCCCATTTCCATTAATCTGTGAATCACCACATGGCTGTGGCTTACTGGCTAAAGTTCTGGCATCTATCTCCCCCAGTGGCTACATGGCTTTCCTCTACTCCATCCTTCTTTCTCCCAGCATTCACTTTACTTTTGCCTGCCTTGCTCTTACTGCCCTGCTCTGCTATAGGCTCAAAGAAGTCCTTTATTAACCAATGGTATTCACAGGATACAGAGGAGAATACAACCTCACCTCCCCTTTTCTGTTTAAATGAAAAGGGAGGTTCTAACTTTAACATAGTAAAATCACATATAACAAAACAAGCAAGAAATACTGTTACAATATTTGTATATACTTTATCTTTTATCATAACTAAGGAAAACTATATCATTGCTATCTATTCTTCAACTCTATCAAAGACTCCAGAAAGATATACTATTACCTAAGTAAACAGAAGTGCATTATAAGCAACTTCTAAAACTCTAGAAATGACAGAGACATCTTGCTGCATGGAAGTCACCCAAAGTTGTTCTGTACTGTTGTTCATCTTCAGCCTACAGGACCATAGGTGTCCTGCAGAATGTTTGTCAGACTCTTTCATGAAGCAGGAACCCTGAAGGACAGTCTTATCTTTAGGGAAGTTCAGCAGTCATTTCTCTGTGGGTCCTGCATGTCCAGTTTATGAAGCCATTCAGACAAGAGCACTTTCTTTCCCAAATGGCTCACAAAATCCCTAGGTAGCCTCTTCAATGCCCATCTTTCTCTTGAAGTTGATTGGAACTGTGAGGAGCAAATGCAACTCATTTTCATGATAAGTCTTAAATTCTTAAAACATTTTAAATGCCATATTCTGTAGTCTTTGAAAGGTTTGAAGAATACATATTATCAAAAATACATCTCTGTACATCTAGAAAATCTAACTAACATGACTATAAGCTTGACTATTTTAGATGACTATCTATCAACCTATATTTCTTAATTATACATTACATTTTTAATGAACTGGACAAACACAATACCTTAATAAAGAGTATATATATATATATATATATATATATATATATATATATATATAATAAGAAATTTGACCTTAAATTTGTATCAATAAACTAAGATCCATGACAATGTAAATCACTATTGCATATTCACTTTTAAATGTAAAGAAATATTTGGAAATATGGTTGTAGTTCATCCACACTTTTTCCTGCTGTTTATTGGGAGAAGTAATTTTTTGAGGGGTATTTAAGGCAACCTTTCAGGGGGTCTTAGTCAATCAAACCACAGGATCTCATCTTCCGTGGAAACAAAAGGAGAACCTCTTTTCAAAAACAACTTATCCTTAGACTCAAATTTTGAAATCAAGAAACCTTAAAAATATCTATGCTGGTTTTGCTTAGCAGCCTATGCAATGAAATGTCTCCCTGTACTCAGCTCATTTACAGTCAAAAAATTCAAAGAAAACACAATAATATACATTATCCAGACTCCATGTGTATAGCCCATCTTTATGTGGCTTATTTTCTTTGTACTCCTTTAATCTATGACTGTCTGTACTGTGTCTTTAATGACTTTACCTTTTTTATTTTAATACTTCTTTTTATAACTGTCTATATTCTCTTTCCTCTTTCTACCAAGCCAACATACAATTTTTTGATGGGGGAGAGTCTTCTGGCTTGTGTTAATTTCATTGGTTAAATAAAGAGACTGCCTTGGCCCTTTAATAGGACATAAAATTAGGTAGGCGGAGTAAAGAGAACAGAATGCTTGGAGAAAGAAGCTGAGTCAAGGAGTTGCCATGATTCTCACTCCCGACACACAGCCACAGGTTAAGATCTTCCCTGGTAAGCCACCTCGTGAACTACACAGATTATTAGAAATGGGTTAGGTCAATATGTAAGAGATAGCCAATAAGAGGCTTGAACTAATGGGCCAGGCAGTGAGGTAAGCCAGACCCAAAAAGAGGAACATGGGATGTACTCACTCATATTTGGTTTCTAGCCATAAATAAAGGACATTGAGCTTATAATTCATGTTCCTAGAGAAGCTAAATAAGAAGGTGAATCCAAAGACAAACACATAGGCATCCTCATGAATATTAACCTTCATCAGGTGATGAAAGGAGACAGAGACAGAGACCCACATGGGAGCACCAGACAGAAATCTCAAGGTCCAAATCAGGAGCAGAATGAGACGGAGCACGAGCAAAGAACTCAGGACCACGAGAGGTGCACCCACACACTGAGACAATGGGGATGTTCTATCGGGAACTCACCAAGGCCAGCTGGCCTAGGTCTGAAAAAGCATGGGATAAACCCGGACTAGCTGAACATAGCAGACAATGAAGAATACTGAGATCTCAAGAACAATCACAGTGGGTTTTTTGATCCTACTGCACGTACTGGCTTTGTGGGAGCCTAGGCAGTTTGGATGCTCACCTTACGAGACCTGGATAGAGGTGGGCAGTCCTTGGGCTTCCCACAGGTCAGGGAACCCTGATTGCTCTTCGAGCAGATGAGGGAGGGGGACTGGATTGGGGGAGAGGGAGGGAAATGGGAAGCGGTTGCGGGGAGGAGGCAGAAATCCTTAATAAATAAATAAATTAAAAAAAATTTAAAAAAAGAAGGTAAAAAAATATAACTGTTAATGATCTAAAAAAAAAAAAAGAATACATTTTCCGTGTAATTATTTTGGGTAAAGCTAGCCATGTGGGAGGCCGGGTGGCGGGAAAGTAGCCTGCTACTCCGAACACAACAATTTTTAAACACACTGTGTCTCATTTAGAGGTCTGTTAGATCTGAATTTGTCTTATTGTATATCTGTAATTCTTTACTGTCCAGGAACAATTTTTAAAATGTTAAGTGCTTCTTAAAACCTAAGCTACAGCATTACTAGGGTATATATGGTACTTTCTGTTTGCCCTGCACAGTCCAACATAATGGAAGTCTATTCACTGCCTCTGCAAGCTGTTCCAAGCTTTGCCCAGTTGCAAGTAGACAGTCAGTCTATGTAGAGCCAGTAAGCAGTTCATAACATGCTGCTTACAGACCCCATTTAAATATTTGGTTTCCTGAAAGAGACAGAGGTCAAGCTGGCAGCACAGCCCAGAAAGCCAGCATTTCAAAATGGTGCAGCTTTTTTCTACTACTTCTGAGTCAGGACAACCTCTCTTAAAGGAGCCATGCCTCTGCTTGCTTCTAGTGAACAGAGCCTACCCAAGAAAATGCCATGCCACCACCATACCATGCTTAACTCTGTTCTTTTGTGTCTAGGATTTCTTTTTAAGCTTTCTCAGGTTTTACATGGATTTAGCCCCACATTGAGCACCCATTAATTGAAAGGAGGACTGCTTGTTCTTTCTGGCCACTTAGCCCCAACATAATCGCATAGACACTGTATCAATCAAATCACTGCTTGTCTCATTAGCTCTACCCTCTCACTGGCGACTCCCACATATTAATTAACCCATTTCTGTTTATCTGTATATCACCACATGGCTGTTGCTTACTGGCTAATGTTCTGGCACCTGTCTTCTGTGGGAGCTACATGGCTTCTCTCTATTCCACTCTTCTTTCTGCCAGCATTCATTTTACTTTTCCCCTGCTTTTTCTGCCCTGCTCTGCTATATTCTCAAAGCAGTCCTTTATTAACCAATGGTATTCACAGCATATAGAGGGGAATCCCACATCAATTGAATACTGCTTTTATGTGGCCTGATTTTTACTTTATTTTATTTAATTTGTATTTTATTTGTATCATTTTCCCTTACCTGCTTGTAATTGATAAATACACTACTAATATTTCAGTTTTTCTTAGCATATTTGCAACTTATTTCAGAGTAAAATATTTGCCTCTACACAGATTTGGTTATCTTTTAATTTTGATACTGAATTTTCATTATCATTTATTTTAAACCATTTAAATTTTTCTATTGTAATTTTCTATGCCAATGATATTTTTAAATGCTTTATATCTAAATTATAGAATATTTTCTATCTTATTAATGTTTTTCCTCACTTAGTTCCACTGTGATATTATGTTTTTGTTAGAGGCACAGCTCTTTTGAAATTAGTTTCTTTCAACTAATGTCATTGTCATTTTTGCATCAAGAATGATGGTTTGGTAGCTGTTGGCCTCAGTATTACACATACACCAGTAAGTTATGTATGTTTTTGTTTCTGTATGAAGATACCAATTGAAACATCCTGACTGAGATTGGACCTTTACAAGCACATTGTGGTAGTCTTTGTGTTTTCTTTGGCAGTAGTCCCTTGCTTCTTTTACATAAACGCTTGTGTAAATAGATACTCTTAGTCTTTTTGATGTCTTTTTGTATTACAGATGTATATGCTTTAAGCACCATGAATTTAATTTGATTCAGAATTAAATGATTCTAAAAATTCTTCCCTCACATTGGACATTTATTTCACTTATATTGAATATTACAACTGATAATCAGATTTAAATGACAAAAGTTTCACCTGTATTTTGTTTGTGTTATCTTGTAATATTTTACTCTGGACTTTCCTTCTTTGGGAAAATTAATTGTTTTTCTTTGTCTAATCCAACAACGTATCCTTTGTTTCCCTAGTATCCACATGTCTCCCTGAAACTGGGATAAAGCTTTGTATTAGAATGCTCAGCTTATTCACAAGAGTGTTGGGGATTGAAGCTCAGGTCCTCATTCTTACACCACAAATATTTTATTTGCCGGGCAATATCTCCTGCTTCTCATTTTTTTTTTAAACTAAAGAAAACATATTGGCAAGAACATTCTACAATTTTCTTTGCCTGTGATGTGTTTATTTTTGATGCTTTTTTTGTTGAATATAGAATTTTTGATGGGAAGTAATTTTTTTTTTTTTAGCCTACTGGTTTTCATGATTTCTGCTCAAACTTCAGAAACAGTTCTTACTGTTGCTGCCTTTGAAATACTCTTTTTTATCCTGTTCTTTTATTATTATCATTTTATCTGCAGTATTCAGAAGTCTCTTTTGATATACCTGGGAGTGATTTGTAAAATTTATTTATTTATTTGCTATTCTGGTATATGTGCATGCACAATGTGTGTCCAGGAAAGCATGCCATGGCAAATGCGCAGAGGTCAGAGGGTGACTTTGTGGAGTCACTTCTTTCTGTCTCCCTTTAGGCAGGTTCCAAGGACTGGACTCAGGTTGCCAGGATTGCCGTATAAATGCCTCTAGTCTTATGTCAACATTCTCAATTGCCCAAGATACTTTTTATTTTATAATTTTGTATTAGAAAAATGTCCTGGAATTCAAAAACTTCTGAATTATTTGAGTTAATAGTTTTCATTAGTTTGGAGGAATTCCCAATGATTATTTTGGCAAATATCATTTCTTTCTATTTTTACTTACACTTTAGGTTGCTAATGATGTATGTTGTACTTTACATTATTTTTATCCTTTTGTTTGGGGGCATTTTCTTTATACACATTTTCAGGTGATGTGTTTTTCCGATTATGTCTTTATCATCATGGTGGGTTCAGTCCTCTGTTGAGCATACTAGATTCATTTCATTCATTATGTTTATCTGTTCATAAGCATCCACTTAAGAGTATTAAAATAAATTTGAGGTATTTTCCCATGTGACAATCTACAGAATATTAATTAGTTATCTACTTATTATATATTATAACTATAACCCTTGAAGTACCTGAAGACTGTGAATCATCTTTCCCCTATGTTTAATTAATTCACTGGTGACTTGTATGATGAGTTTAAATTCAATACTCCTTGTCTGAGAATTCTTATGAAGTTGGGCTAATGTTGTTTTCTCTTGAAAGGATTTATTTGCATCATCACAAGAGCTAGAGAGGATCACATGACCTTTATTCAAGGAACAGTTTACATCATCTGTAATCTCTGCAGGCGGGACCTGTAGTGGCTTTCTCTAGTTGACGTTTGTTCTGGAGGCATAACTGAGAGCTCGGTTTACTGGTGAGAGCCATTCCTGCTTGACTGACCTGTAAATCAAATTTCAGATTCCCCCAGGTTTCTGAAAATGTCTAATGGTCATCTTAGCTCTTCACTACTCATGGGTCACATTTTGCATGCTCTTTGTCTCCCGGTCCTTCACCTCTTAACATTTGCCAAATCTCTCAAAGCCAATGTTGAAATGAAGCCTTTACCCCATTTCTCCATGGATTATCATCTGTCAAGTCTTAGCTGAGGTTGTATCTCTGAAGTCCAGTGTGGAGTTTCTTGTCTGTGCATCTGTGGCACAATCCAGGCAGGAGTTTTTTTTTCCCTTGACCCCCTTTTACCTTTCAACAATCCTGAAGATACGGAGAGTAAAATACTAGTTCTTGTGGGTCTTCTGCCCTTTGCTCAAGTTTGGCAATTTCAGTAATTTCTCAACACCATCAACCAGCTGGTCTTTGAACTTATTCACTTTTTATATTCGTTGTCTTTGGGGAAGTTAAAAAAACAATAAAGCATATGAATAGCAAAGTTTTAAAAATGAATGCTAAAACATGGTATGGAATAATTAAAAATCATTCATGATAATGAAGCATGTTAATTACTGGAATATTTTGAGAAAATAAGAAAGAATATTTAAAATTATGACTTTACAGATATTGTGGAAAAAGTGAGATTGTTTTCTAAAGTACTTTAAATAGATGCTGTATTCCAGAGGAATGATAATGCCCTTTGCTTCCTTTGGTATTTTCCCTGAATAATACTTAAAGAAAATAACTAAGCTGATTCCATGTCTCTAATCCCAGAACCTAGAAGGTTGAGGAAGATCAGTTGTAAGTTTAAGATTGGGATATATAAAGAGTGTGAAGGCCATATAGATTACAGACTAAGATCCTACCTAACAAAAACTATTAACAACAACATGCCTAAAAAATCTTTATTGAAAAGATAATGGTTGGTAGTAGAAATGGTTGGTATTAGCAGTCCAGACATAAGGTCTGGACATAAAGTATACAGAGAATGTAAAATTATTTTTGAATTCTCTGTCCAAGGGTGGAAAGTTAAGTAAACATTTACAACAGCAAGAACCTTAAGAAGAGAGCTAGCTAAAGCATCAAGACACTTATAAATACTGATGAGACGCTTCCTTTGCGCATTCTATTGATGGAGGAAGGTCATTGGTTAATTAATAAAGAAACTGCTTGGCCCTGATAGCTATGAACATAGGTGGGTGGAATAAACAGAACAGAATGCTGGGAGGAAGAGGAAGTGAGCTCAGATGCCATGCTCCCCTCTCTCAGGCAGACAAGATGAAGCTCCGACCCAGGATGGACGTAGGCTAGAATCTTCCCGGTAAGTGCACCTTGGGGTGCTACACACATTATTAGAAATGGGCTAGTCCAGGTGTGAGAGTTAGCCAAGAAGACGCTAGATATAATGGGCCAAGCAGTGTTTAAATGAATACAGTTTATGTGTTGTTATTTTGGAGCATAAGCTAGCCAGGCAGCTGGGAGCAGGGCAGCAGGAATGCAGCCTGCAGCTCCCTCAACATTCTATCTTTGCAATCTTGAACAGGTGCCATTGGAGCTGAGAATTTAGTTCAGAAATTACTAATTACAGATAAGTCTGGGTACATTTGTCTCTAACAGAAAGAAAGGAAAGATGACTGATGTTTTTGGAGCACAGAGGTCAAAGGAGAAGGTGGTGTGAGATGATCTTGGACAAATGGCACTGTCTGTTGAGCCACTGCTGGGAGCAATCAGTCAGCAGAAGGACATTAGATTTGTCTGGAGAATTATGAGATACTGACCATTGAGATTTGAGCAAGAAGTAACCTAAATTCCTTTATTTTATTAACATTATTGGGGGAGGAGGAATGGTTAACTGAATAGCTGTTAGATCACTGGTGTTTCCTGGCAATGAGGTGAGAGAAAAATGGCAGTGGCAGAGCAGAAAAGAGCTGCACTGGAGTTTATGAAGGAGGTGATGTGATTAGATTTAATGGTGGTAGAATCCAGAAGGAAGGAGGGAATATTGACCCCGTAAGCTGCTGGCCTGAGAAGTGCATCTTACCATGATAATGTTATAGACCAAGAAGCAGGTAGTATTAGTATTATATTGGGTGGAAATTCAGATTTTGGTTAACTTTTTGTTTGAAATGTTCATTTATTATCTACGTAGAAATAGTCAAGAGACAGTTGCACATCAGGGAGAGAGTGCAATGAGGCAAACATTGAGATCATAGGGCTAAGGATTCAAAATGGAAGCTTAGAGGTAAAAGGAGAGAAAGGCTGAATGCTAGCCATTTAAGCATTGGAGGTGAGAGGTAAACTATATCAAGAGGAAACTGACGTGTTGAGAGAGATATGCCTATGCCCCGGGTATCAGAAACACCACGGTGCCAAAAAAAAAAAAAAAGAGCAGGTAGCAACCCCCCCATAGTTCAATGAGCAACAATATCTGAGTTCTTTTTGTTGTGCATGTCTTCTTCTTCTTCTTCTTCTTCTTCTTCTTCTTCTTCTTCTTCTTCTTCTTCTTCTTCTTCCTCCTCCTCCTCCTCCTCCTCCTCCTCCTCCTCTGCCTCCTCCTCCTCCTCCTCCTCTTCCTCCTCTTCCTCCTCCTCCTTCTCCTCCTCTTCCTCCTCCTCCTCATCCTCCTCCTCCTCCTCCTCCTCTTCTTCTTCTTCTTCTTCTTCACAAAATGACTACTAACAGTGAGATGTAATTTGGAAACTGTTACAACATAACAGTTGTAACAACATCTACCAGAGACCAGTTTAATTATTTGAACACACAAATGTTTACAGTGCAATTTTTCAGTTAAGGTAATAGCCAATGAAATCATGCAGGATAAAACAGAAATGATAACATTTTTACTTATTAGCCAGATTGTGTCTAAATATTCAAAGTAATATATGACTTTGTCAAAATATCTCACTTTTGTTTATTTTACAAATATTTTAACGCAGCACTACTGCCAACTTGGCTGTGGGGAAGCTGATTTCAGATTAATCTCAAATTAATGGATACAATGAACACAAACAAGGAAATTTGGTAGAAGTCAGGAAATCAGTGCAAACTCCAAAGAGCAAATGCTTTTAGGCAGGGAGTCATCATTATTATTCTTACATAAGAAGTTGTGTTCAGGGACTGAAGATGGCTTTTTTAGGTGAAGTGCTTCATTTGAGTTATGAGTTCTATCCTGACCTAGCCCTAGAGGCATGTGTTTGTAATGTGTGCATAAAGTATGTAGAAACATGAAGATTCTAAACCTCAGCTCACTAACAAGCCCCATGTTAAAATAAGTAAAAGAGATATTTAAAAGACACCTGATGTGGAACTCTAGTCTCCACATGCATGAATATCAATTCGAATATATCCTCACATGCACAGAAATATGCACACATGAATATGGTACACACACACACACAAACAGACAGAGACAGAGAGACTCACAGAAAGAGAGAGAGACAGAGAGAGAGAGAGAGAGAGAGAGAGAGAGAGAGAGAGAGAATGTCAGGATCAAAGCAGAGGATAATAGGAACATTCCTCAGAATATAGTATATGTTATTTATTAAGCTGTCTATGTTTATAATATTTACTTATTATAGTATAAAACCTTTCAGTATGGGTTGGAATACATGATTTTTCTGAGTAATAATGATAAAGTCAAATTTAAGTTTCAATTGATACCATTTTCAAGAAATTCATAGAACTAGTGTACTTATTTAGTAAATCTGGAAATACAGAAGGGCTATAAAGTAAAATACAGAAATTAAGATATAGAAAAAGAAAATGAATGTTATTTGCCTAGTAATTTTTGAATATTTTTAAGAAAATTAAGATAGCGACATATTATTCATATAATTAGATTTTTCCTTTTTTTAAATAAATAGGTTACATCTTGGCATTATTATTAATGTACACCTGTCAGCATAGTAGATTTCAGAATGTCTTGCTGCCATGTGACATGTGTATCTACACAAATATGAGTTATGTGTTGAGACAGGAAATGAACCACGAAGCCGTTGTCCTCTGCTTGTCTTCATGGTAGCAGATAGTGCATGGCTCGTACCACTTCTTCTAATTTCCTTGATGGTCCTGTGAAAAAAATACTCTGGCCAGAAGCAATTTAGGAGAGAAAGGGCTTATGCGGTTTACATCCTAGGTTACAGCTATAACGAATGCCTACAAACATGCTTGTTTTCTCTCTTTTATAGTGGGGAAATGGAGTCACTCACCATGGGCTGGCTGCTCTCATACCAGCTAACATTTGTAATCAAGACCGCTCCTCCACAGCTATGTCCACAGGAAGAGCCAATGTAGACGGCCCCTCACTCTCACCACTGTCACTCTCTTTCTAGATGGTTCTAGACTGTGTTGACATCTGAAACTAAAGCTAACCATATAGCATCAAGTAAACTTTCTTAGAAGGGAGACTTCTGAACACACTAATGACACAGCTCCTATTTCTTTCATTACCAGTTCATATGGCATGCCATATTAATTTTTTTTCTGAAGAGTATTCTCATACCATCAAGATAACTGCACAGAAAAAAAATGAAAAATCATACTTAAATTTTATTTTAAAAAGAAATCTGGGTTTGAAGTACAGGAGGATAGACAGAGTACAAGGTTTCTAGGTAGTGAAAACTCTCTTGTTGCTATAGTGAGAAATATGTGATTGCATAGAATGAACCCTGATAGAATATGGGTTTAGGATGGTTATGATATGTAGTGAAGGATATGTAGTGTAGGATGGTTATGATATGTATTACTTTCAAGAGAAGTTCTTTTTGTGTAAGAACCTTTACTTATAAAACCAGACATATTTTAAAAAATATTCTTACTATCTCTTTAGTTTTTCTGTGAACCTAACAATGCCTTTATTTATTTTGTCAGTCAGATCTTTATAGGACAGAAAAATGTTCCATGTATCTCACTAACCTTTTTTTTTGTTTGCGATTAGCATTTTCAATCCAAAAAGTATTTAACATTTTGAGTGATATTTTCACTCACCATCAGCTTCTCTGTGTTTGCTCTAATGCTTCTCTTTGTAAACCACTGCAACCATGACGAAAATATGATAAACAATTTGTACTACAAACTTGGTCGTCATGATCACCGTATGCGCAAGTTCAATGACATCTAGGAGACTCATGTTGCTGTTGGAGCCATAACACCATCTGCGTTTTTATCTTGCCAAACTTGACACACAGAACTTGTTAAATGAAAACTCCCCATTTCACCTCTGGCTCTGTCAAACAACATTTCCCTTCCATGGTATGAATGTGGTTACACTAGGTACCACATGTGGGTAGAATTATACAGTGAATGATACTTACTGTAAGTGTATATCCCACTCCCCCACTTGGCTGATGGATCTTTGGGCTATGATCCTGTTTTTGCTGCTGTAATTTAGTATAAATTATGGATATCTGCTGAAGTCCCCAGTTTTCTTCTCTTCCTTTATATTTATTTATTCATTTGCTTTTTTTATATTTTTTTGGTTATACACCTGAAGGTGGACTTGTGAGTACAAAAGATACTTTGACTTTTAAAAGAAAGCTCTTTTGTGTAAGCTGCACACTATTTTCACAGTGGCTATACCGTTTGACTTTTCCACTCCTAGGACACTGGAGTTCCAACCTCCTCACCTCTTTGCCCTCACTTCTTATTTTCTGTACTCTCATCTCAGTTTTCCAAATTGGTTTAAGGAGATAATGGTTCGTATTTTGAACACTAGTTCTCTAATATTTCCTGAGGTCGTTTTTTGACACATCCTGAGAGATACATAATAATTTCTAAACTACCTGCTATTGGAAAGAATAGCAATGAGAAGTGCCCTGTAAAATTTGAAAGTCCTGAAACATGATAGATACAACCTTGTGCCAAAGGAAATTAAACCCTGCTCAATTTTGCTCAGCTTGCTGAAATATGTCATCAGTTAAAGGCTCATGATAAGTCAAAAAGAGACAGGAAGTAAATGAGCTATTTTATTATTTGCATAAATTATAGTTTTATCATACAAATATAACATGGGGGTACTCATGCCTGGAATTACAAGAGGCAATTTGTCATTAGGAAGTTGCTGTGGGCACTACTTGAACACCTGTTTTGTCCTGTACAGTGGACAAAATGTTTCACATGGATTTGTGAATCATCATCTGGCATTTTCTAACTTTTCAAGGAAGATAATATTACACATAAGAACATTTGCATCACAGAGATTAAGCATCTTGCTGAACATTTAACAGCTGGAAAGCAATGAAACCAGAGCCCAGCTTAGCCACCACTGATTTCACAACTTTCCCTCCAGACTCCAAACACATTTTTTTCATTTCCCATGCAACCTCAGTGTAAGAGCATCAAGGTTGTCTCTGTTGTTCACAGAATTGAACTTACCATTTATTGTAGCTTGACTTAAAAATTAAATTGATATAAAATAATCTTAGAATTCTACTTCTAGGTGAAACTTTGAATTGATCAAAAACATTATTATTACCCTACAACATATATTTGTAGATAGAATTTCACATCCTGTGTTGCCTGATAAAATGGTCTGTGTGTTGTTGCCTCTCTAAGAATAATTTGAAAGGTGTTAGTACATTAGTTTGTTCATTGGTCAGTGAAGTACCCATTAGAAGCCACGTAGTCTTGGAAATATGAATAAAAAAACACTCTGGGAAAATAATTACAGCAGACTAAACATCAGACGGAGAGAACTGAATTACTGCTATTGATTTGACTGAGTCAAGATGATTTTCAGAAAGTTAAAGGGCTTTTCTTCACTTTCAGGTGATTTGTTGATTTTGCTGAGGAAGAATATTTAACTTCTCTGCAATAATCACACTGTAGATTGGAATGTTTCCATAGCAGCATGGCATTTAACATCTTTATTGTTTCAATACAGTCTATAGAATTATGCTCTTAGTATTTTACAAGGGAAGATCTGAAAACATAGCGGATGAGTTTAATTCTTGTTACATGATTTATTCATTTTACCAGATACAAGGAATAAAGGTTATACAGTTAATGCAATGTCCTAGGGAAAAAATTATCATTAATGTATTGAAATTATGTAGCAAACAGGTGGGGTTTAAGGCATATATCAGTATTTAAGTATTCCTAAAAATATAATGTGGGTTTTAACAAAACAATATTTTATATTATTTTGTTAATAATAATAATAAATAACCACTAGATGATTGGAATAAGAAATAGTAAAAATTATACAATATCTTTAAATATGGAAATGTATAGGTATATTTGATGATTCTTTCCCATGTCTCATTTATTTTTTCAGTGTCTAATTAGATCCTGGGAACTGACATCACATGGTTGTTTAACAATTGTTATAAACAAATTAGAATTGTGATTAATCTGGAATGCAAGGACAATATAAGTGAAATGGAATTAGTTCAACTTCAGAGAACTCCATTAAGTTACGTTGTCTGCTGCTATCATTGGGATCATCAACAGGACCTTTCTAAATAAGTGATCCTGTTAATAACTAAACCATTTGAAATATATTCTACCACTGCATTTAAAATATGTTTTCTTCCTTCACTATTATTACAATAATTTTGAAAAGTCCAGCATAAACTAGTTGTAACTCTAATGACTATTGGTGAGTAAATAAGATGGAAGTACAAGGGAGTACAGACCTATGTAGACCTTATACCCAATTAATAAATACTTGTAAGCAATTCTAGTTTCTCTTTCTCAGTCAAAAGCTTTAAAAACACACTCAGTGCATTTCCAACCTGGCCCTGGAAATAACCCTGATTATCACTTCCTCCTCACACTTCTTATACAGTTTCTTCAGAAACTACCCACACAGCACATATCAAATGCATATGACATTTTCTGCATCACCCACATCCTAACCTAAGCCACCATCGGCCTCTCACCATGGCAAATAGAAGAGCCTCAATTCCAACTTGTTGTCATTTCCCTGTTTGCAACCTATTTGACCTTCATTAGACAGAATAACCATTTAAAATATAATTAGATCTTTTCCCCCTCTGTTCAATGTCTCTGCATATCAACCAATCTGTGTAGACCCAAATTCCCTCATTTATTTACTTTCTATGTGTCTCTGGGACCTGGTCCTTTTTGTCTTCAGCATCATCACTGACTGTATTTGTTTGTCTTCTATTTTATTCTGATCACACCAGATTTTTTGGATAAAATAAATTTGCTCTTATAGCAAGCTTTCCACTTTTGCTGTGACCTCTGCCTTAAGTGCTATTCATTAAGACATAACATAGCTTCGTCCATCATGTCATTAAGGCATTTTCTTAAATGCCTTCATCTTAGAAATATCTTTTGTGAATCTGCTTTACGAAACTTGACCTCAAACCCCACTACTTGCTTATTTACCTTGTTTGACATTGGCAAGTGTTTAGCAACTTGCTCTACAGGGCATAGCCAAGCCCCAAGTTAAAATGTGAGCCACTCTCCAAGAAGAAAATAATCCTAGAGTGACTGATTGTATATTACCTCCTGTAATCTCATTGGGCACAGACATGGAAGAAAGGAGATGCTCAAACTCGCTTCTGAAATCTCCATGAATTGGCTCTACCACAGCTGTAGTGCAGTGCTTGTTTTTCTAGAACATAACCCCAGTGAAAGAACAATTTTGACCTCATTCCTGTATTTCAGCAGCTAGGTTATAGGATGTCACAGTAAATGATGTGCTACTCAATAATTGTGAAACAAACGGATTAGGAAACTAATTAAAACACCATTCTGTGGGGCTTTCATATACACACATAACTGCAGATTCTATAATTGGTAACTCGGAAAACAAAAATGAGCCTAGTCGTCTTTAAGTGGATTTAATTTCAGGTACAGTTGTCCTTTCTACCCTTCTTACTATCGGAGTCACCCTCATCTTTATTTGAATGTTCTCTTGTTTACCAAGAATAAGGGCATTCAAATGTCCCCTGTTCATATTTAAGTAATTCCATTTATGTTCAGCTTGCAAAGCTGAATCTGAAGTTATCACAGTATGTTTTGTCCTTAAGGTACATAATGCATTGCGAAAATGCCCATCTCAATCACATCTGCAATTGAAATTATGACGTTCTTTTCCTTTATATTCAAACTTTAGAGTTTCCTATCCACATGTTAAAAAGATTGAAGGAAGAATTTTGATAGCTATGAAGCTTCACTTCTTTCGCTGTGGTGTTTGTAATGTCAAACGTTGAATATTGGAAGAACTGAAGCACCTGCTACATATAATATACACACAAATATACACACACAGTTTCGGCAACTGCTGATGTTTATAGGATACTGTTTATGGTCACAAATCAAGTTCCATCCTACAGAAACTGCCAGCATGAAGGTGGGACTCATGGAAGCTTGGACTTCATCTTTCATCCTTCTTACCTGGCTTTGCTGATGGTTGCAGTCATTTCTTGGCTATCTGCTGTGTGTTCTCATTTAACAGAGTCCTGGCTTCATATCATGAGACACAAGCAGCACTTTCTGTGCAGACTTTCTGTGTTTGACTCTTTCTACATCTATATTTAGGAGCGTTGCTGTCATCTTGTCTTTGTTGAGTGGTGGTCTCACAAACTTAGGTCTAGTATGAGCCAGACCTCTCAGGAAGCCCCTGGATTATGATTCTTGCCCCAAGTTTTGCATATGAAACAGAGTTTGATTCCATGGCAAGGGAAAAAGCTACAATGTCCTGGAGATGTGCTATTCTTTTAAAAGATTTGCTCCTAAACTTTTTAATTATTTTTTTTGTGAGTAATGATTTCAAAATCAGAATTGAGGGGCAATGTTTTATACTACTTTAGAAGGAATTGAGTATAGAATTTTTCTATAAATTAACCACACTAAAGAATGGTTGAAGGCTCTCAAGAGGGAATTTGGAACCACAAAACATCTCCAAAACTATTTTTTGGAGGGCAACTTTATAGCCATGATTTAGAATACTCCTAACCTCTTTGGAAAGATTTCATTTAGAAATTATTGTCATGTTATTTATTTCCCTCTTGAAACTGAGTGCTTGTTTTACTGAACTAGAGCTACTTGGTTATGATACTACAGAAGAAAAAACTTATTTTCTCTTCTAATTCTTATCTCAAAGTGTTCTCAACATCATGCATGCTAAAAGTCTTCCAGAAAGTAGACATTGAATCTCATTTTTCTAAAAGAATGGGAGATTTTTTTTTTTGAGAAAAAGAGATTCAATGACCACTTTAGGACACAAAGCACATTTTCCCCCTTGGGAAACTCAAATTTAGGAGACATCACAGTTGTTTTTCCAGGGCTTAGCAAGAACTCTGGTTGGTGTTACCTTCTGGAAACCACTAACGGGTTTGGGGACTGTACTTATCAGTGCAATGTCGGGATAGGTTTAATCTTTAGGTGCTTCCTCTTCTGTTGTTCACTTTCCCTTGAAGGCAGTGAGCTGAGTTAGGAAGGTATGACATAGTTTGAAAATTAAACAAATTTTAAATATTCTTTTATTTTGAGACAGTGTCTCAATATGTACCAGGTTTTCTTGGAAACAAACAAATATACCACAGTAGCCCAGGATAACTTCTCATTCATGGCAGTCCTACCTCAGTTTCCACAAGTGCTGAGATGGAAATTATGAGCCACCATGCCCTAGAAAATAATTTTAATTTTCTGAAGGGAAAGATTCAGAATGTTGGGGAACAGAGAAGAATAATGAAAATCTGCAGATACTTCAAAGAAGATGAAGGTGGAGGAAAATAATATGATTTTCCAACCAAGTCACCGATATCTTTCTGGAGTTAGTTGTATTGAAGTGGAGTGTGTGATTCTGAAGCTGTAGGTTACTTAAATAGAGACAATATGTATTTTACTAAGTCTGTAAAGAAAGGCACCACAGTGGAGAACCAGGTAAGCATGAAAATAGCTGGTGCTGTTTTATTAGTAATAGTTAATTTGGGTCAGTGTTGGGTGACTCAGAGCCATGAGCGGCATTCATGAACCAAAACCAGAAAGTTTCCACGTGCCTTTGATTTTTTTGATTCTGCATTGTGAACTCTCCATTTCTAACTCGTCTCATCACTACAGACGTTTCCTATTGTTCTCCAAATGCTTTGATCTACAATGATCTCTTCGTGTCTGTGATGTCGCTATTGGAGAACATGTGGTTATCTTTACCCTGGTAACTGTAGAAGCGTGTGCATGCGCGTGCATGTGCACACACACACACACACACACACACACAGAGAGAGAGAGAGAGAGAGAGAGAGAGAGAGAGAGAGAGAGAGAGAGAGAGAACCAAAGCAACACAGAGCATTTCTCAGTGTGAGTAATTTTCAGAAGTCAGGCTGTAAACTGTCACAGTCCTGGCTGTCTGTGATTCACACCTATATTGCACTCCGATGGCGGCAGTGGAAGGATTGGCGTTGCTCTGCGTAGAACTCAGTCCTCCTGCTCTTTTTCCAGTAGCTGGCATAAATGCCATGCTGAGCCAATGACTTTCTCACAGGAGGCAGGTCAATCCTTTAAATCATAGATTGTTTCAAATGAGAAAGAAGCCTGTGAGGAGAGAAGAGATGTCAAGGGCAGTACTAAAGACAAGAAAAATGCTTGCCTGGATTTCCCCTGCAGCTAACATTGTTAAAATGATAGTAACTTAATGAAGCATGGACGACTAGATGTGTTAATAAGCAGAGGGAGGACTGTGTTCATTCCAATTTGGATTCCACTTCCTCTTGTGAGTAGTTTTAGGAAGGCTGAGCTAAATTTTGAGACCTTATGGCCAACAATGCCACTGGAGTTGATAATTACTCATACATGTTTCTTGGTCTCTGAATGCAGTGTAGTCACAAAAACTGCCGAGTTATTTATCAAGGTAATTAAGAAAATGTATTAAACGTTTGCACTTTAGGAACAGGCACTAAATTACTGCCAGTGGTAATACTGTTGTGTGAAAGAGAAATATTTGTTTATTAAAAGGAGATATATTAGTAAGCCTTTTATTCTAATTGTGAAAAAATCAAATATACACAAAGTCATAGAGTGTCTTCAATGCCCACCCATTCAGAAGAATGAGCTCATGGCTTCCCACAAGTCACTACTTTATTTTTATTTGTGTGGATGTTGCACACACGAGAGTGTGCAAGAGTGTGTGCCCTAGTGTGACCCTAGAACCAAAAGATCCTGGATGTCTATCCTTGGTCCCTTCATTTCTTTCTCACTGAACCTGAAGCTCGCTGTTTTAGATAAACTAACGTGCCAGGGAGGCACTACCACTCACAGCCACATCTGACTTTTATGTGGGTGCTCTGGATTTGAACTCAGGTCCACATGTTTGCATTGCAAGCACACTGATCCAGTCAGCCATCTCATCAGCACTCCCATATATGTTGGTTCTAAACAAAACTGCATCCTACACTGATCCTCAAGATTGTTTGGAAGCAAACTCTTGTACCCATCTCTCTAGGCTATTGTTACCTTTCTATCACCTAAAGATAAAAATTTTTTGGTAAATAAAATCATAATCTTGTTTAAAGATTCCCAGGGACAGAATAGCAAAAGTATCAAGTCTCACCCAGACTCATTGTACCTCCTACTGTCTTATTTTTAATGACTAACTAGTTTCATCGCAGTGCATATGAGGATACACATTATATTTGTTCAGCTAAATCTTTCAAATTCCTCTTGACCTTGAAATTATTTTTCTTAGCTTCCATTAAATTTATATATGTATTATTTGAGTATTCCTATGACTTGCCCAGTGAAGGGCTTACATTCCTCCCTGTAAACAAAGGTTGTGGGTTGAAAGGGGGGCTGCTTGTTCGTCCCAGCCACCCTGCTAGCTTAGGACCTTCTACACCAGCATTGCTTTGTTTCCCAGCCACCCAAACCCGAAAAATCACTTAGAAACTATACTAGTTACAACAATGCTTGGCCGATGGCTTAGGCATATCCCTACCTAGCTCTTATATCTTAAATTAACCCATTTCTATTAATCTGTGTATCACCACAATGCTGTGGCTTACTGTTAATATTCTGGCATCTGTCTCCCTCAACAGCTACTTGGTATCTCTTTGACTCCTCTCTCTCTCTCTCTCTCTCTCTCTCTCTCTCTCTCTCTTTCTCTCCCCCACCCCTCTCTCTCGAGTTCCCATTTGGCTGTACTCTACTAAGCCGTTGAGTGAAAGAGCTTCACTCATCAATCAATAAAAGTAACACATATACAAAAGGACATCCCACATCACCTCACTATGATAACTGTAGTACTGTTTGCACACTACCACAGTACCTGTCCATGACCCATCTTGACTTCCTTTAATAGAACTTCACTCTTTTGGCTTGACTATTTTATAGGTGGCAGGCCATGCTTCTAACATACTATAGAAATGTTTCACTGTCTCCATTTTGGTAATATCAATGGCCATCGATGGTCCATGGGGCCATTGATTAAAGTAGATCCTCCTCACAACACAGGGAAGAAGCACAACATCAATATATCCCATCAATATATCTCTTGTCATCTAAAGGTGTATTCTTCTACTCAGGGCACTTTAATTTTAGTGTGTTCTTGATTATTCTAGTTTTAATGGTTTAGATGTTAACTTTATAAGCTTGTTCAGCTTTAGGAAAAAATTCTGTCTAATATTTCTAATGAAATGAATAGAATTGCACATTATTTTATGTGATTGTATGTTAACTGTATATTAATAGAGAAAACTGAAAAGTAGCTCATTTATTTGGACTAAAGGTAAAGATTTTCCTTCTTGTAGAAAGAAGCAAAAAAGTCCTTCAAGACTGTCTGTTGAAAAGTTAGCCATTGATTTAAACCCTTTATAAAAAAATCCAATTTCAACAAATAATTGCAAATTCACTCTCCACCGGATTATCATTAGTCATCCAGGCAGATTATTGTTTCTTAGAAAAATCTTAGGTGGTGAAGCATTCATTTTCAAATGTATTAATTTCATGAGTGTATGTGAGCATTTTAACAATCTGTATTAATTGGGAGCAGAGTGTTCCTGTTCCTCTTGTGGCCTGACAGAGCCACTTACCCTGAGGCAGAGTGGTACATCTGCTTACCTGAAACTTCAATCAGTTCATGCACAGCTATGCTACACATTTGCAGGAGGGAGAGATAAGTGGCCTACACAGTATTATTGAGTGACAATTACACACCATTTTAGTATGTGGAATTATTTGAAATGAATTTGCCTGGAGACTAAAAGTATGGGCCAATGAACTCTTCTGAAGCCCCTGTTGTATCATTCTGGGTTTCCTGAATGAAATAAAGAGATAAATAGACAAACAACTCACTACAAATATAATAACTGTGAATGTTTTTAAGCTTAATTTTTTTTTTAACTTTTACAGCCTCATTTTAAACCTCTTAAACTTGGTATCAGGCTTAAATTTGAGTTTAACAACTCCATTACCAGTAGACACATAGTGATCTTTATTATATGATCTTTAAATAAATGTGGCATATTTTTTGTAAAGTAACTCAGACATTTGTGTAGGGTAAGAACCTGGTTCTATATGCTGTGGGAGAGAAGAAAGTATTGTGTCCATCTTCCTTGTACACAGCCTTGCATTGAGTTTCATCTAGTCAGCCCATGCTAGGCTCCTGCTTTCGTGAGTAGTTTGTCTATAAATTTCTGAACTTTCATGATAGCTACAGACATTCTAAGTTCTTTGGCCATAACCTCTGTTTTCCATCAACAATTTTCATAGATCTTCCAAAAACACTAAGTTCTCTTCATTCATTTCTCTTTACTGTTATTGTATTATGTTTTGTTTCTTAGCTTTTCTTTAGTGAATATAGATGAAACAACTGATAATTACAGGAACTGTGTCCATCAACTCAAGCAAAGAAACACAGATACCTCTACGAACCTCTTGAATTGTTCCCTAAGCTTGAAAATTCATGCTTCCAAAAATCTCTTCTTGTTTTGACATTAGGTCACTCTCATCAATTTAAAACACAATGGACAAAAAGCACAATTTGGCTCATGTACCATTTTAAAGCAAAGAATACAAATGAGCTTTCAAAATACAGTTCATGTAATGTGGAGGTTGGGTCACAGCTGCTAGTAACGTTAAAATTCAAAGCATGAACAAAAACAGATATTAGAATATTGCTGAGATTCCTGCTGGCAATGTCTGACTATAGTTTCCAAACTAACGACAGTGCAGAGAAAGAAGCAGTGCACAAAATAAGACAGAAATTACATGGGCACCTGCTAGTCCCATAGGCAATAAGGGAAGAAGGTTCAGAAGAGAGTGAGTTGGGTCAAGTCCTCCCTGAAGAAACCGCATTGCTGCTTATAGCCACTGGTCTTCATTGGTTTATTAGTCTTTTATGAAGTGAAGAAAGGACCTTCTTCCCCTCTTAAGGAGTCATATTTATCCTGTTTTTATTTTTATTAAAAAACACACTTATTTTATTCATTTGTGTGTGTGTGGGGGGGGTTGGTGTCCATATGAATGTGTGTACGTGTGTGTGTGCGTGTGTGTGTGTGTGTATTTATGGAGAATGTAGGTACACACACCTATGTGTATGTGGAAGCCAGAAGAGAGTGTCAAAACTCTTCTTACAGCATTTGCATGATGCCTTAGTTGTTAGATGAGTACTAGGAGGAAATTTCTGGTCCTGATTGCACAACAGGCACATTATTATTATTATTATTATTATTATTATTATTATTACTTTAAAAATACCAATCCAAATTCCTACTTCCTTCCCTCTTCCCACTCCCTTCCTACTCCCTCAACAACCCTCCCACCCTATCCTCCTCCAATCCTAAGAGAGGGCAATGCACCCCACCCTGTTGAAAGTTCAAGGCTCTTCCTACTACATTTAGGTTGAACAAGGTATACATCTAAAGAGAACAGGATCCCAAGAAACCAATACATGCAGTAGAGACAAACCCCAGTGTCACTATTAGTTTTCCCACAGTCTGCCCCAATGTCAACCACATTCAGGGGGACTAGTTTGTACTCATGCTTGTTTACTCCCAGTCCAGTTGGAAGTGGTGAGCTACCTTTAGCTCAGGCAAACTGTCTCAGTGGATGAACCCCTCATGGTCTGAATTCCTTGCTCGTACTCTCACTTCTTCCACTCTTCAACTGGATCTTAGAAGATCAGTCCAGTGCTCTGATATGGGTCTTTGCCTCTGTTTCCATCTGTTGTTGGACGAAGGTTCTATGATGATATTTAAGATAATCATCAGTCTGATTACAGGGTAAGGCCAGTTCTGACACCCTCTTGCTTAGGGTCTTATCTGGGGTCATCCTTGTGGATTCCTGGGCATTTTTCTAGATCTAGGTTTCTTGCTAATACCATAATACCATATCTTTCTGTAAAGATTGTTGTGTTTTATAATTATCCTTGCACTGATAGATCCTTCTAAAGGACCCTTTTCTTCAATTACATGCTAAATGAAACTGCTAAACACTCCAATTATTGGAGAAGGAACATCTAGTTCAACACTGCATCAAATGAAGTAATTACATGATTGCCTGTTACATATGTGGATGAGAAGCAAGAGTAATAGGACACAGAAAGTTGGTTACAGTAACATTCCAGATATTTTGTGCCATTTAAAAAGTTATTTTGAATTTTTTTCAGGCACTAAATTTTTTAAAATACCCTTCTACCAAAAACCAACCCCCCACCCAATACAACCAGTCAACCAATCAACCAACAAATAAACAAAAACCATTTGCATATCACATTGATATATTATGGTCATTGAAACCTAGAGGTCTCAGTAGTTGTTATAGTGGGATGTTTGCTTCCCTTGCTGCATACTGTAACAGATGGGACCTTTATTCATCTAGAATAAGGTATTAACATTACTGATTTCTAAGAGTCTTTATATAAAAAACCCAAGAGACAGTTAATAAAAACAACATAGGAAACATTAAAGAGCTATTCTGTTTGAGGCATTGAAAATGTGTAGTGCTTAGAAAACTCTTAGAAATTTCCACATTCACTCTCTCAAGCCCTCAAAGAATGCTTCTATTCATTGTGTTTTTCAATAATGCTATTTACAACACTTTAAGAAGTTTATTCATAATAGTACATGCCAACAAATTTAATTAATGTTACATGGGATGTAGAAGAATCCATAGAAAGCAGATGAAAGAGCAGTATTGTTTTGAAATGGCGCTCTTTTGATATTTTAAAAGGCAGTGACTGCTTTTCATGGCGCCTAATACTGGCTGTTATATTGAATTACAGAATGAGGCTCCGAGATACTTTGTTTAAAAAAGTTTTCATCTATTGTTTCAGAACCAGCATAGACACTCTGGAAACATAAATCTATATCACAGCCCCAAGAGAAGTTGGCCTGTTCCTCTATCTGCTTGCTGAACTGCTTGCTAAACAAAGTTCCTTATCTATAACCTCAGTGTATCCTTATTTTTCTTATGGACTAACTGTGATCTCTAATATGTTCCATTATCTTTTGTTTCTGTATATCTTTAAAAAAAATCTTTGCCCATTTTTTCCCCTGAAAGGAAAGATACCAACTTGAATATATGTGCAGCAGATAGTCTTTCCCAAAAAGTCCCCAGCATGTTGTGTTCATTACCTCACTATGTCTTCCTCGTGTGATGTCTTTGGAAAAACATTAGAAAGTGGAATATTAAAGAGTTTACTTACCTTCCTTAGACCATCAAAGGTGATTAAGATAAGCAGCAGAGAAATGTATGTCTTGCTTCCTTCAAGTCATGCCTCCAAGTATGCCCTGGTGTTGACTGGGATTCAGGCTCTTGCAAACAGAGATGGCCAGAGCTGAACAAAAAGCAAAAATCTGGATGTTTCAGTGATTTCCATGATTCACCTACATGCCATAAATGCTGAATGCTCACTGTCTCAAAATATTATCATAAAAATCACAGCATTTATAAGGATGTAAAAACCAAAATCCTAGTTCCTTTAATCCTCAGAAATTAGCTGTTTCCTTTTTTACCATTTTAAGGTCTGCCAAAGATGCTTCAGGATTATAGCTAACTAAGAAAGGACAATAGCTGTGCAGTAGAGACCTACCCTCCTTTACATTCTGTACCAGGATCTGTTGATGAAGGACTTCATTGACGTATTGTTGACTAGCATATACTTAAGTGGAGATAATTCCTTAAGGCCAACACCTAAAATTTCAGAAAAAAGTAAATACTGTGGATGATGGAATCCGATCCACCCAGCTCATAGGAAGCCAGCAGTAACTATAGCCTCTATATTCGGGTTGAAGTAGAAGAATGACAAATTCTGGGCTATCCAAGGCCACTCAGAATAGAAGAAACTAGGACTGCAGATTCTGTTCTATGCTAATGTGTTCTCCAAGTGTGTGATAGGCTGTGGGTCTAAGTTGACAACCACAAAATTAATAACAATAATCATTTGGTTGGAAAGTAGGACATCTGTGTTAATACAAGTAACATGAAGGATAGGATGATTAAGAAAGAGCCCTCATGACCCACTTCTCCTTGATTCCTCATCCTTAAAGTAAATGGCTTTAACATGGTATGAATAGTTTTGTCTCAAATGTCTAAGCATGTCCAAATATTTATATGTACATTCATAGATATGTACGTATCTAAAATTACAGAAAGATAAACTTGGGGGCTATAGAGATTGTTAGGTGGTCAACACTCTTGTGTGCAATTGTGAGGAATAAGGTTTAAATCCCAAGTACCCACCTAAAACCTGCATGAGCATGGTAATCTAGTTATAATTCCAGCCCTCTGAAGGCAGATACAAGGAAATGTTAGGGCAAAATGGTCCACCAGATTAGCCATATTGGCAAGCTCTGGGTTCAGTGAGAGATTCTGCCTCAATGAATATGGTAGAGAATGGTCAAGGAAAATCCCCAGCATCAGTGTTGGGCCTGTGCGCGCGCGCACACACACACACACACACACACACACACACACACGAATATGCACACATACACGTGAGAAAAAAATAAAACTCATAAATAATCTCTCCAATATGGCATTCATGAGAGAAGAATGGCACAAGATCTTTCTGAACAGGTTAGACATCTTGGCTGCTTCTTATCTCATTCAGTTTAGTCTGTTGACCTCAAGGAAAAGAGAGCATTTAAAATATTGGACAATAGTGACTAACAGAAGGAATTCACATTCTAACCTGCCATTTCCCACACTTTGTCTAGCCAGCAAATACCAGCTCTAACAAATCATTTGAGGGATTGTGTGTTTTTCTCACTACCCATGGTTTGCCTACTTTTTAGGAAACATCTTACAGATACAGCTGTGACCTATATTACTCCTTCTATATCAAGTTTTTATATTTTAAGATTTCTTATCTAAGAGTATACCACAGGTACTATAATGAATTCATGGAACTCAAAAGCCAATACAGTTCTCTAGAACATTTCTTTTAGGATTCCCTCTATGACACAGAAGGATCTTTAATCACATTGCTGGAAAGACCTGTCATCCCCACTAGTGACCTCATCATCCAGTGACCTTAAAGCTGTCAAAATCCCTATATGGTATAGGACTTAACAGTCTAGAAATTATTATATTGTTTTATTGTTTCTTTTCTTGGACTATCATTTCCATTCTAGAGAGGTGGCATTTTATCTAGGTTGTATCTATATTTCTGTCTATGATAGTACACAAAACTGTCACTTTATAATATCTGAACATTATTCTTTGAGACATTCTTGCTGCCCTGCAAACACACATTATCACAAACATTTAGCTCTTTCTCTACACCCCCCCCCCCGTCATTAAATTGTATACAGATTTGAAAAGGTTACTGCTTCCCCTGACTTCTGCCCCTGGGTTTACTCTGCCAAATATTAGCAGTGGTGCCTCTTCCTTCCCTGATTTTTAGATATTTACTTCTCATAAAGAAAAAGCACAGAACCACCCTCCATTTATTATGTTATAGTTTTAATCACTTGTTCACATGTCACTGGGATTTCTGCTCCATATTTTCTATGTGGGGATGCAGAGAAATCCACATTTATTGGTTATCTACTTTCAAGTACTTTTTCTGAGACTTTATGTACATTATCCCATTTAATCCAGTGGTGTTTGGGGAATGTGCTTAATTCTTGATGTTAATTCATAGAAAAGGAAACTACAGGCAGGAAGAAATAATCTTCCTAGGTTTGCACAAATGCTGGGCCGACAATTTGAGCACAGGAATATGTCCCTGAAGTGCAATGCTGTGTTTGATGTCAAACAGTCTACAGTTTTTTGAGGATTAGGTGGATTTAAATAAACTTGTTTTTATTTTTAGTATATATTTTCTTGCCTCTAATATGAAGTGAGGAAATTGGAATGGAGTAAGTTTCTAGTGTTAATGCTGTAAGAGAACTTTAAAAACTAGGTGAAACAGTATTAATGGGTTGTTAGAGAATTTAAGTCTAGTCTTAACTCATTGCCTTCAAAGTCATGAATGTTAAAATGAAATAGCTTGTCTCAGCAAGAAGGTATTAAATATGAGCATGCAATACTAAAATCACTTCTGCAGAGCACAATTGAGTTATAAAACAAAATCTGAGATGAACTCTTGGATAGTGGCCCTCTTTCTATTTGGCACAACTAAGAGAGAGCATTTTGGAACTCAGCTGTGCCGTTGTCACTCATCCTCAGGTGTTCCAGATTGCCTATGTGATCGTGAAAGCAGCCAACTCCCCTCGGCCTGGAAACTGGATTTTGGAACGTTCCCTGGATGACGTGGAGTACAAACCCTGGCAGTATCATGCAGTGACGGACACCGAGTGCCTGACCCTCTACAATATCTATCCCCGCACTGGGCCACCATCCTATGCAAAAGATGATGAGGTCATCTGCACTTCGTTTTATTCCAAGATCCATCCTCTAGAAAATGGAGAGGTAAGATGGAGAAGCTGCGCTGAAGCACATTGAATATGGTACAATAGCCCTCATCAGAGACATGTGCATAACAGCCGTTAATGTCGGAAAGGTTTTAAATGGGATTTAGCAAAAGTAGATTTAAACGTGTTATTAAATCAAGAAGAAAACCCAAGGTGATTAGAATGCTAATCACCTTCCTGTGTCTCTTCTCTCCAATAAAGATCAGAGATGAGGAAATGGGTTTTAGTTAGGAAGCCAGAGATTAATTTTACATCTGAGGAGATATTCCACAGAATGGCAATTGTTAGTGACTAGGGAAAGACTGAAGACCCAAAGAAATTCCACAGTATATACACACAGTCTGAGGTTAGAGACAAAAGAGGGGAATTGTAAAAAGAAATCAAACAAACCAAAACAAAACATAATCCATATAAAAAGAAATTATGTCATGTTTTATATGAATTTCTGCTGTCACCATGGAGAGCTGCAGTATGATGTTATTGCTATAGTGAAGCCTTCCTGAAAGTTTCTGTGCAGGTGCTTCGGCTCTCAATTATATGCAAGCATTCATAATTCAGGAGTGTTCAGTTGCCCTGTAGTGTGTTTCCCTTTTTCTTTTCAGTTTTGAAGATAATATTTTGGATTTTATTCATTAGATTTAAGCCATATATTTAAGTTATGACTTGCGTTATGCTACTTGTGTGTTCTTGGTCCAATTGCTTAAGTTCCCTGTGCCTCAGTTCCACCTCCTATAAATTAGGGACACTAGAAATAGTTAAACGTTAGCTGGTGAGCACAATCAAGTGAGTTGTTGTAACCATAGCTTTTTTTAATCATACCTTACATATGCTTAGAATACTTTCATTAGCCCGGCTTGAACAAAGTCCATTTGACAACTGAGAGTTGAGAAGCTCATGCAATTTGATGGCACCCTATTGAAAGTAAAGTCAGTGTGGATATGCGACAGTGGGAGACAGAGATGAGTGATTTGTAGACGTGGAATGGGAGAGCACAATGCCCAACAAGCAAGCATGCTGCAGAGTACTCATTGAGTACTTACTATTTCTTGGTGTGATAAGGATCTGGTGCAGAGCTGTAGCTAAGGCTATTGGACTTCACAGAAAGGAATTGTCCTTCAAATTGCTAGCCTGGAGAAGATCCAAATTGAAATTGTATTTCTGTTGAACGCATATTTCAGCATCACAAAGTCCTAAAGAAAACAATGTTATGTGGAATGCAGTCTGTACCCTATCCGCTACCCTCTCCCCAGTCCAGTATCTGAGGACCATGTCATCTTCTGCAAATACATCTAGAAAAGCCACATTCCTATTCCATTATCCCCACCATAGTCAATCTGGATCGCCTCTAAATGCTTTTGGGGATGAAGTTCGGGTTTTCAAATGTCTGCCAGACTCCTTTTCGGCAACTTAATCCTACATATTCTATCTCAAACTTCATGCCCCAAAACAACATCTGTGATGGAAAAACCCATTCCAAATGGTGTTCCCATCAAATATCTCAATAGAAGTCAAATGCACTAAGTCAAACAGCTGTTCAACCTTTGTGCCCAGATATAGCTAATTCAAGGACAGTTCATTTTAGAGAGAGGGAAGTGTGGCATGCAGAAAAATATATGCATGTGAGATGAATTTTATTATTCCCCTTTTCTCTTCCAGTTTTTACCTAGGAGTAACAATTGCCTAATTCTTTACCTTTTAAGATATGCTCTAATTCAAATGTTGGTTGAGCAATATAAAGTATACCTAGATAGCTATGTAATGTATAGTTATGTGAGTAGCTCCTCCTTACAGGTTATAGATAGTTTTCTAACATTTAGATGACTTCAACCTTCCACTCCTTTGTTTTCTTTCTTTTCTAGTTATTTGGGGGTGGTTATAGACACATTTCCATTTAAATATATGACATACTTTGAATATATCTCTCACAATCTCACTACCACTGGCTATTAACCTCACATTTTCTCATCAGTTTCCTCCAACTAGACAGCTATATATATATTAGGTATAATGCGATTTATCTCTGAAATCTAGGATCTACAGATCATACTCCTTTGTTTCTTTAACTGGTTGCCATCTTTATAGATGAGAAAACATCCACTAAAAGCATAGAGGACCCTTTCCCTACAAGGACAATGGAAGGGACAAAATCTTTGTCCTTCTCCTGAGGTCCTAAGGACAAACCAAAGAACAGTTCCATCAAAGCTTACCCTGGGGGAACCAATGAGTTTATAGGACTTGAAGACCATGGATGAGAACTTTCTTGCAGAAGCATGGGAAAAGACTCTGTAGCAGCCATGCTGGAAAGTCTCACTCAACATGCAGGATGGTTTTCCTATAGCTGCATAGACCAAGCCCCCTTTCAATTAACATCCCCATTCCATATATTCTATCGTAGCACATCCTTTGGACACCAAGGCCACATACAGTTAATATAGAATTACATACAAAGAGCCAAGAGGAGTAGCCAGGATCTCAAGTGAAGGTTTACTGCCCCCCCCCATAGTACCTCCTTCAAGGACAATGGCAGTAGTCAAGAAATCTAGGATGATAGTGGCTTGTAAATAGACACAACTGGTCTAATGAAGATGACAGCTGTTTGGCTGAAAGGCCATTCCTCCACACCACTACTCACTGAATAAGACTAAGCAAAGGTAATCCAGATTTTCCTGTTATGCTCTTCCTCAAATCTCTTTGACTCTTACAGGAACAAAGCTGAAGTAAGCAACAGAGACTTTCAAATACTCCCAACAGAATGATAGGATTTAAGAATAAGACAAGCCAGATGGTGGTACATGCCCTTTAATCCCAGCACTCAGGAGGCAGAGGCAGGTGGATCTCTGTGAGTTCAAGGCCCTCCTGGTTTACAGAACAAGTTCCAGGACAGGCTCCAAAGCAACACAGAGAAACCCTGTCTTGGAAAGGGTTAAATAAATTAAATACCAGCTTCTCCTAGACTTTTTCTTCATTTTATGGAGTTCACCTTGTGTAGCATGCGACTTTCAAAAAGATTAAGAGAAGCAGACATAATTCTGTGACTGCTTCCGCATGTATTGCTCCTTTCGGGCTTTCCTCTCCAATTCCAATAAAAAACAAAAGAACACATATTTGTCACTTTGTGCCTTACATTTCTGTCTCTCACTTGAGAAGTCTTTAACCTTTGTCCATTTCCTCTTTTGTGTATTTCTATAAATAGTATGATATACTTTTAATGTATTAAATTGTGCTCAGAGCTGGGTATAAATTATTGAAAGTGTTAACAGACTTTGTTTACAGTAATTTTCAATTTCTAGAATTTCTCTGGTTCATTTCCAAATAGAAGTTTAGAGTTTCTATGTTTCTCCTGGAATTTTATGTTTATTAAACATTTAATTTAGGGAGCTAGAGAGATGGGTCAGTGGTTAAGAGAACACAGTGTTCTTGAAGAGGAGCTGAGTTCAACTCTCAGCACCTGGGTCAGACTCACAGCTGTGTGTAAGTCCAACTTCAGGCGATCTGATGCCCTCTGGCTTCTATTGAAACCCACACTGACATGTACATAAACACACACATATTTAAAAATAAATAGAATATTAATTTAATAGCATAATTTGTGTTGAACTTATCAATATCGTGTCTTTATTTCCTAGAGTACAACGTTATACTTATTTGAAAATTTTGTCTAACAACACGATGCCTGGCCTTTGGGGATGTATTTTGTTGCCCAATTACTGTCTGGTTCATTTAATGTTGTCTATATCCACGCATACCTCATTACTTTGCAGAACAAAATTGTATTTGAAAAGTGTTTATGGAAATAATTGAAGGCCTGGGCTATCATCTTCCTGTGAGTGTTTTCTGATGCCTCTACCCACCCCACATAGCAATCTGGATGCTCTTTTAACAGTTTACAGATTTAAATTCCTGGGACACTGAGATGAATAAAGCCTTGGCAGAACCTGGTGACAGCTGCCCTAATTTTAGTTGCCCTCACTCCTGGGCATCCTGTCTTTGGTGTTCAAGCCAACAGACATGGAATCTACTAAGTCTCGAGCCCTTCAAACTTCAGGATCCAACTTTTACTCTCTTAAGCAGGGCCACCAAAGCATTTCTCAGACTTCTCAGCTGTGTCTTTAGGACAGGAACATGCCCACAGGACTGAACTCATCACAATGTACCGGCACATCTCTAGACATTATTTTTCATCCTCTCGGTAGTGCTCAAATGGTTTTAAACAGACGTCCTTGTGTATTTTATGTCATTTGGTTGGTTGGTGCCATTGGAAATGTTTGTCTTGGTTATTTAACCCACCAGAAAGAGAATCAAAATCATATACAAATTTTTTAATTTTGGAATTGTGTTAAATTTACATAATTATAAGATACAAAGAATCATGACATAGTTTTCCATGATGCTGCTATAAGTAATGTCTTACATAATGCATTTGTCAAAGCAAAACAGTCAAACTTCAGTAGTACAGCATTATGAACCAAAGTCCTGACTTTATCCAGATATTTGCTAATTTCTCCATTACTGTCTGTTTTTCTCTTTTGGGATTCAAATCAGGGCATAACATTGCATCCAGATTTGAATTCTCCTTCATAACATCTGATCTGTAATACTTCTAAGAGATATTTTCAGAACCGTTGAAAGGGTATTTCATAGACTGTTATTCCGTTAGGAACTGCCTGATGTCTTATAATTAAATTGACCTGCTAGGTTTGAGGAAAGAATTCCATGGAAGAAGCAGCTGTCACTTGTACCTTATATTTAATTTCATGTACATCTTCTCTTTATTCATTCATAAGGTTATGTTTTTAGATAACTTTTCATTTGGAACAATAGTGTCTATATGTTCACCACAATCTCAAATATGTGTTTTTGACTAAGCATAGAATGATCACTTTTATTCAGAACTTCATAATATCCTTTAAGTATAAAATGAAGTCATAATTAAGAAAAAAGATAATATTAAAGTTTATCAATGAAAAAAGACATGATGAAATAAACATATCTTAATTATAATACACCTATACAATACTTTCCTTAGGTTTAAGATAGAGTATGAATAAGATATCGTTTTCTCATAACCAATGTCCAAGCCAATGATGTAGGTTATATTATTACTTGTTTGGAGACATTTGGAGACATGCCAAACCCTCAAGACATTCTAAAACATCATTTCAGGAAGATAATACACAATTGTCAGGTTAAAAGATATCTAGGTTAATTCACCAGGAATCTAATAAAGGCCAGACCTAGGGTCTGACCTCCGTGCCCAGGATTTGGTACTGCCTTTGTTCAAGCCATCAATCCTGACTTCTAGCTTTTCTGTGACCTTTATCGTCTTGGCTGCATCATGCCTGCCTGTTTATTTGGACTTTTTTTGCTCTGGCACCTGACTTATTACTTTCGCTGGTTTTTCTCAGCACACTCTACATGGTTTTCAAGAGATCAAGAAATGTTTACCATGTGGCTTTCCTGTGAGAGAACCTCAGGGTTGCACTAAGTTCCCAAGATAACAAGGTTCAACTACTAGCAAGAAAGAGATTAACTCTGCATGCTGGGCTTGAATCCCAAGGGAGCAGCGAAGCTCACTGTGAGCTGTGATAATGCTGGTGCACCAAGTATTAGGGCCTGGCATAGGAGGGAGATGGAGGACCACAGGGGGATAACCTGTGTGTTGTTACTCAGGCTGAAAACCACGGGAGGCATTGAAAAAAATGTCTTTAGAGTTTAATTTTAGAAAAGTCATTTTGTATCATCAGTGCTGAGAGGACTCAGCAGGAATTTGCTTTCCTCTGGTCAGAAAGAATGATCTGGAATTTAGTAATAGGCATTGCAGGGTATGAAACAGCAGACCACAGGGAGTCTCCATTAGTTTGTGAGTCCAGCCACAGGAGAGAGCTCTAATGGGCACCCATATGCAGACATGCCTCCCCACTGAGATGCAAAGACTCCCTCTACCGTTCTACAGAGAGGACTGTAACTGTGGGAAAGCAGTTGCTCGAGAAACCACTGAGAACTGTCTACATGGACGGCCACTTGGAGACACCACTGAGAAGTTGGATTCACTTGTAAATCTTATAAACCACTTCCTAACGATTATTTTTGAGGGGTTAGAGTCTTGTACATTAAGTGCATATGAGAAGGACTTGGGAAGCATGTTTTAAACATGTGCTCCTAGTGCCTCTGATTCTGAAGTCTCTACTACCTTGCTGTTCAGACAACTCCAGCTTCCGCAGTCCCTGAATAAGAACACCATAAAGGGTTACTTAAGGAAAGAACATTGGTAATTTGTAACTGAAGGAAGACAACAGCAGATAGTTCTCAGGAAATCTAATAAGAGGTAGTGACCAGAGTCTTTGGGTGGTTTAGAGCTAGGTAAATAACTATACTGGGTTATTGATCATTGAATAGGGGGAGGAGAGAAGAATTGTATTAACAGTGTTGAGGAGAATGCTCTGTATAGATGGAAAATCTTTAGAGATCCAGAAGTCAAAATTGTAATCAGTGTTTTTTACGTATAAGCAATGTTTCCTGTCCTGCGGCTGGATTATTACTCTTAATTTATTTACATAGTAACTGAATATTCATGGTTTCCATGGTGATTTTGCCTCAACTTTCTCATACCCAAATCTTTAAGTATTGACAAATGATTTTCTTTCCTTATTACTACAAGCCTTCCCACCACACAGGAGTACAACTTAATGGGACTTAGATTCCTTTTGAGTTTGCTTTTGAAATGTGGCAGTCTCACATAAAAATCCCTGGAGGCACCATCATTAATTCTTGAAGACATTCTTTTGGAAAACCATATTTATAGTTTTGATATTATTTTGATTTCTTATGTGACAGAATTTTATATAGTAAGACAGAATATTTTTCATTTTCTTTTCATCACCCAATATTATGCTGATCCTTAGAATTGAAAATTACTAGAGAAAGAAGACACAAATCCATCAAAGTAAAAATGTTTCAGAAATTCTCCTTTGATGTAATATTGTCATGGATGTAGTATGATTTCATGTGTGAGCTTCTATGGAAATGAGGAATTATCCCTTTTAAGTGATTCTTGGAATTGTTCCCTTGGGAAGAAGCAGGGAGACATTATCAATTCCTTCCTGTTGAAAACTAAGATTAAAGAAAATAATTATTTAAAATTTTCATATATCTCTCCCTGTACATAATTGTCACAATGACCAACTTTGGTTAGTCAACAGCCTATAGCATGGAATGGCCACCTGGCCCTGAAGATTATGAAACCATCTAGGAAACGTTTCCTCTGAAACTGTAATACAGAGAGCCCTTGAAATAATTTGTTTATAAAGCATTACACACATAAATAATATAAATAATTTATGTAAGATATTTTTATTCATTGTGCTTCAGAATACCCTTTCTAATAAAGACAAAATTAGGGAGATTGCATTCTTCCTTTTTCATTTTAGTCCTTACACCTTTCCTTTATGTACACACATTAATAATAGTGTACATAGTAAGCAGCAAGTGCTTTTTAAATTCATATAGTATCTTCACAAATAAAGGTAATCAGAGGAACCCATTGACAAGGGTTGATTCTTGGGAAGATAACACTAATATACAAGAGAGTAGTTATGGAGTTGAATGTATCAGCACCTGCTGAAAAGTACAAACCTGTTGCAACCTGTGAGAAAGTAAGGAACTGTGGGAGGAGGCACACTGATGTTGAATGCTCTCACTTCATGTGACTGACATAGCTCTGTCAGCAAGTAACAATGGGACTTGTAGGGACAAGTTGACAGCCAATATGTGTCTAGCATATTCTTATGGCCAGAGTGAAGGTCCTAATAGTTTATAGCAATGATTACATATAACCCTATAACATGACAGATGATCCATGGTTACTGTAGCCTATCCCCATCTTAGAAAGACTGTGCTGGATGGAGAGCAGGGAGCATCCAGAAGAAGGACCAGGTAGTACTGCTTTGTGGAGAGACTGTGTGGGGCTGTAAAACCATACTGAAGACATAAGTGAAGCAAGCAATGTTGTCTAAATAGAGAATGAACCATGGATCTCTGCATCTGCTTCCATAAGCTACTATGGTGACAATTAAGGTAGTCAATCTGATTACAGGGAAAGGACAGTTAAGGCTCCCTCTCCACTATTGCTTAGATTCTTAGCTGGGGCAGAGGGAAATGGGATTGGTATATAAAATAAAAATGATTGTTTCAAAAAATAAAATAAAGAAAAAAAGAATAAACTATAATGAAGAGAAGAGAGGAGAGGAGAGGAGAGGAGAGGAGAGGAGAGGAGAGGAGAGGAGAGGAGAGGAGAGGAGAAGAGAAGAGAAGAGAAGAGAAGAGAAGAGAAGAGAAGAGAAGAGAAGAGAAAAGAAGAGAAGAGAGGAGAAGAGAAGAGGGTCATAAGTGCTCTTGTGAGGTTAGCACAAAGCCAGAGAGATAATAATAGCTCTAGTACTTATAGCAGTTGACTTTTATGAGAGATGTTATCCGATGAGTGTATAAATAGATATTCACGTATAGCAGGCTCATGAATTGTGCTTATATGTGAGGGAACCAGTATCATCTTTATACTACCAGTGGATGTGGGAAACCACGAGTAGAACGGATCCCCTATGTATGTGATTTTTTTATTATAAGCACATCTTTATAATAAAGTGTAATGTATGAATAGGCAGGGTAAGAGCAACAACCCTCAACAATAAAATAGAGCAATTATAACAGCATGCTGTATTACAATCACTAACATCATGATTTTTGTGTCTTGGGTCATTATTGATTTACAGTAAGGACACATTGAATATAAGCTCAGTGGACACAACCACACTGACTTTCAAAGAGATGTTTCCTTAGTGACTATGGGGCAAGAACACACACAGTGTGATACCAGGATGGAACAGGGTTGTATGAAGTCTTATCATGCCAATGGTGACTAACATCAACACACAATTTGAAATTTATGAATTGCTTCTAAGATTTTTGATGTAAAGTTTCTGGACTATTGTTTCAATTACCCATGAAAAGCAAAATATGGATAAATGAATCTACTTTCTTTACAACTGAGAAGAAAGTGACATTGAGAAGGTGACTAACTTTTCCAGGGTTCATAGCAACCACATATATTTTGGATCTGATTTGATTATATGAATTTTCCTGTGTGTTGAGTTTTCTGAAATACGTGCTGGGAGTCCCAACCCTCTGACAGCCCCTTTTTTTGTATGTGACCATGTTTAGGTCTGACTTTCACTGCAGTGCATTTTTGATTCTGAGTTCTCATTCATCATGTAGTATTTAAAATCGCTTTAAATTGCTGAGCAAACAAGCCATTGATGGAATGACAGGTTTTTGTTGGAGGAGGCCACTTGTTTCATTCCCAGCTACTCAGCCCTGAAATAATCAAACAGAAACTATATTATTTAAAACACTGCTTAACCCATTAGCTCTAGCTTTTTACTGGCTAACTCTTACAAATTAATTCAACCCATTTATAGTAATCTGTGTATTGCTACATGGCTGTGACTTACCAGCTAAAGTTCTGGGGTCTATCTCTGGCGGGGCTACATGGCTTCTTCTTGACTTTGCCCTCTTCCTCTTAGCATTCAGTTTAGTTTTCCCCGCCTATCTATATTCTGCCCTATCAACAGGTCTAAGATAGTTTCTTTATTTACCAATGGTATTCACAGAATATGGAGGGGAATCCCACATCAGGTCTTATATGGTTTGGTGGGCCTCATCAGTTCTATTTAACATTACCAAAAAAGTCTGATAGGCTTCCAGTTAAAATGTGAACCCCAAAAAAACAAACAAAGAAAGTTAGTAGATGAATTAGCATCTTTATCATCAGGACTATTAGCAGTAACCCTTTCGGTGGATTTGCTTTGTGGGTTTTAAAGTACTTAGTCATATATTTTCCTGTGGAGCCTCATCAAAGCATTGGAAACATTTGAAGCTCATATTTTAGTATTTTCACTTTAAAGCTAGAGGCTAAGGAAGGTGTTTGAGGTCATGCAGTGACTTAAGTTCAACATTAATATCCTGTTCAGATCTTCTGATAGTGAATTCCATAAACAAAACCCCCAGGTCCAATCAGCCATTTTCTAAATGTGTTTGTCTATTGGTTCCAAGGGCTTGTGTAACACTGTATGGATAGTTAAGTGCCAGCCAACTGCGTCTGTTGGGGAAATCAGAGGGTGTGTCCATGTCCATTAATCAGTCTCACACAGGAAAGATAATGCAGTATTATCTTTCTTGCCAAAGCATTGTTGAAAATACACAAAGGAACTTGAAGCTATTAAAATAAGCTCTGCTCCATAGGGAAACTGTTTCGACACTGAGGCTGTTATCAAAAGTCCTTGAGACAAATAACCCAGGATCAGAATGGTTATGATTACACTTTATAAGCTAGCATAGAAAGATACCAGGAGCTACTACAGCAGGCCCCCTACTGAGAGCTGAACTGGTGCAGAAAGAAAATCCTGCTGCAGAGCATTCTGGCCTGAGGACCTGTATCATTTTTGCACCCTACCAGACTAACTGCAACCAAATATTTTTACTGAAAATATATGAACTAATAGCTTTGCTGAATTCTGCTACCTGGGGAGTATACAAGACACAGAGTTTACATTCCCCTGATGGGAAGCAAAAGTCCCGAGAGTTGTTTTTTGAAAAAGAATGACAAACCTGGTAAGATAGCGACTTAGGGAATCACATTTTCCTCCTGCAAATCTGCTCTTAAGCTTCGTTTGGCAGGAATTAATTATTTTCCTATTCTACTGATAAGTGCTTCTAAACCCAGCCCCATTGTTAGGTTCAGTCACATGAAATTGCCAATATTCGACTATTTTTAGCCAACAAAATGCAGTTTCATATGATTTAAACTACTGTATGCAAAGGCCTGAATAGGCATATGTGTAGAAATTTAAACTATCCTAAATATAGCCTAATTGTAGGCAGTGTTTTCACTGACATTATCGAAAGGATATCAAATTCTCTGCTGAAACAATAATTTGTAATAACCTACTACAGATACTTTATGACAGTCTTTTTATGGCTAAATTAGTGATATGGTAATAATAAGCTCAAGAAAGTTATATCAGATGTGTTTTTTTATTTTATGGGGAGGGCAGAGGAGGACAGACAATGGCATTTCCATAGGCTTAATCCGCTTCTTTCAGATGTTGTGGATAGCTGATGGATGTTGGCTCAATACCGGCTACAGGCAATGAGTTTAGGCTCTTGTTTAGACTTATGTACTGGAACGTGTGAATCTGCACATCCACACTTCCAGAATGTTGCAGTTCCCTTATATGTAACACGATCACACGCATAGACATTCAAATACTAGGAATGACAGCTGCCATCTTTGAATCAGCATTTCATCTACTTTTAAAACCTGATAGCCCTTACAGCGACAATCCACTATTCTCAAGACATATTACCTTATTGTAAGATTATTGGTGAAAACTCTCAGATACTGTCAAGAAAAGTGTCTTTGCTTTTTGGAAAAGAAAAATCATAGCAGTGGTTTAATTTTGCTGTCTTTCTTATCACCATATTATTTCTGTGGATGAAAAGCCTCTTGCTTTTCATTCCTACAATTTGTTATGTTGTACTCAGTTATCTCATAGCAAGATAAAGTTTCATGTTGAATTAGCTGTGGGAGAGCAGCTTACATTTTTATCACTTCGAAGCAAATGTTTTACTCAAAAGATAGGACACCAAAAATGTGGCTTGAATACAGCTTTAGTTCATCCAAAAGCGTCTCGCCATTGTAAAATTAATCACGAGTTTATATAGCGTGAGTAGGAGTTGGTACTTTTATTTTTCCATTTAGCAAATACTGAGAAGCATCCGTAGGACAAACACTGTCTTGGGTACAGAGATTAAAGTGTGTTATATTTAGAATCTTAATATAAGACATGAGATGCAGCAGAGAAAACATCTCAGAGTTTGGGAGATGGTGGCAAAGATATTTCAGGTACTGAAAGACGTAAGAGAGAAATACAGGGAGGAAGGGAGGGAGGGCCCGAGACAGGGAGAGAGAGGTATGAATGAATGAATGAATGAATGAATGAATGGGAATGGCAGGGACCTGTTTGGGAAACTGAGTGGTTGAGTGATGGGGGTGGTCTGTGTCCTTAAGAATTGCTTTGACTCACCATGATTATTTCAGCTTCTGAATCACTGGATAAATGATTAAAGTTGCTCTCTGTACTGATCTATAAAACAACCCAAGAGTGAGAAAACTCCGGTTTTCAACTTACTCTTAGAGAAAAATAATAGAAGAAAAAAAGCCACCCACTTTGCTGAAACATATACAGATTTGGGGAGAAATTCTTCCTCATGCAATGGTCCCAGTTAAGTTATTGCTGAAATAGAAGTGGGAATGGTTATGAGTGCAAGGGATAAAGCATTGTCTCTTGCTTTGCCTTTATTTTCATGGGGTGCCCACAAAATGTGGGATGTGCTCTTCATGGTGAAGAACTTCATCACTAGAAGGCCAATGCTTTAGAACCCTCTCTTTCCCTTGGTGATTTGATAATCCTTACCATTAATTGATAGCCTTTTAATAATTTCTCGAACAAGCTTATTTGACTCATAAGTTACTGTCAGAGATAAGCTCATACAGTTGTTTGAAAAGGGGCATAGTCTCCTTCCCAGAGTTCCATGCTAAGAAAGTCATATGTATTTCTCTTAATGGTGGGTACATAAAAGGGTTAGAGAAGCAACGAACCCAGATATGGAGAGAAAGGTCATCAACAGAGCACCTAGATTTGTGTTCACATGTATACTGTAGTACCTGGAGCTGTGAGGTTCTCTAGGTACTAATTCCATTCACCAAGCTAAACTACTGGGGCCCAGCTTTTTATGTGGGCCACTTAAATCCAATAACAGCATGGATGGTGATGTTGCAGTCAATCACAGCATAAGCCATGATTGATTAATAAGAACATAGGAGATCTGAAAAAATTCTTAATACCTCGTGACATTGTGGATGACATAACATCCTCACATAACACTTTAGTCATGCCTGTGGTATTGCTGCTGTGAGTAGACCTACTATGCTGCCAATTGCACAAATACAAAATGCATTCTATGATAAAACACAATGTACTCAGTGTTAATAATAGGTGACCACTTCTGTTTGCGCGTTTGTCAAGCTGATCAGCATTACCTTAAGGTCTACTCTTTCTAGTTATTAAATTATAGAGTTAATTGATCAAAAATATCATGTATTTGTGCTTTCTGTTTCCCCCACTATTTTCTGTTTGATTGTATCATTGAATCTGAACAAATATGTTGTTTCATTCCTCACACACACACTCCACCCACAGACAACCTCATATACAAAGATACCATCTCTACGTATACAAACAGTACACAGCATAAATATAGAGTGGCTATCTAATAGTGGGTAATAGAGTAAATACTTGTGAGTTATTACTATGGGTAATTTATATTATATTAGTATAGTTGATACAAGTTCAAATTATATATTTTTTTTGTTTACGTTATTTGTATACCTATGAGAAGTTATTCTGTCAGATTGTATATATGCATGTTTTTACCTCTGTTTAGGACATTTTGTATATTTATATAACTTTTAGGATATACTTTCATTTTGCATTATCTATTACTCTTACCTCTGATCAAGATACTTATAGATTGTTTACATTTTGAGGTCATTGTCCTCCTTTGTTGCAATTTGTTTACAGATTATTTAATATCCTGACATGAAGTTTTAGTTTTTAAGTTATATAGATATTAAATGCTATAGGTCAATAGTTCCTATGCTAGGCCTTAGCCAAAGTTAGTTGCTGCAACGTTGCAAAATGAGACATTGAGTGATTGCTCAGGTAGCTAATTGTCTCCGTCATATATTGAGTGATTGCTCAGGTAGCTAATTGTCTCCGTCATATATTGCTCACTTTGGAAGCTCCTTGATTGTACTTCCTGCCTGCTCAAGTAATATTATCGCCCTTCTTAGACCTTTGATGGGGTTGAAGATTAGATAGTAGTAGTTACTGTATTCTTATGATCTAGCCAAGCCATTTCTTATACAAGACCTAAACTCCATTGGATAGAATGTTTATTAAAACATTTAGCGTATGTTCCTTGATTAGTAATGTTTATGCTGGTTGTATTTCTAATTATACGTGATACCAGCCCACTTGGGTGTGGTCTCTGATACTCTAAAGGGAGTTGTAAAATGTGAGCCCTCTCTTGCTTCCAGCTACACTTCTGGCTGCTAGACTTTGTTCCTGTTTGCACAGGGGACTGTTATCTAAGACAGAGATCCATGAGTTTTCCCCTTAAATAAATAACCCTTTATTATTCATATTTGTGAACTGGTATGGATTGTTTTGTGATTTCCATCATCAGATAGCCCATGCAGATTTGTGGCAGTCAGGGCTATAATGGTCATACAGTTGTGACATCATCTACAAATGCAGTTCTTTATGCATGTCTCCATGTTAAGTAAAAATGATTGCAAAGTCAAACAACAATAATAAGAATTCTTCTGTGCTAATAGAAAGAGGATCTACTGTGGACAGAGAAATTTAAATTAATACAAAACCAAACAGAAAACATTACCTGCAACAACATGAAATTTTCCTGTGCTTATTCCTGACAGAATCCCTGCTAAGTTTGACAAGGCCCTCTGGTATCTTTGAGAGACCACCTAGGAGGAGCTAGGAATGTCAGCTACCCTTGGATGTCCTCCAGCTAAAGAACACATGCAGACATAGGAGAAAGATGGTTCCAGACATTTTATTCCTATCCTAACACTGATGGTTCCTGTCCTTTTTAAAAATAGCATGAACAATTTTCAGCCAGTTGATATTTCTATCAGCAAAAGAAACAAAAACTGAATGAGAAGCAGGAAGTCAGAACTCCCCATTTACCAACGTTTGTTTTGACACAGAGGAAACAACATCTCCAGGTCCTTTAAAACCCAAAAACTGCAAGTGTATCAAATCATGATTAATAGGATATTTGTATTTCCTAAATCAAAGGACTTGTATGTAATAAGGTAGATGTAAACTAGGGTTGAATGGATATAAATTAAGAGCATGAGGAATAATAAGTATGACATATGCCAAACCAAACAACACACAGATATTCTGGTCTGGAAGAAATATTGTGAGTTATTTTAAAAATCAAGGCCTGTATAACTCTGTCCAAAGCTCACAGCTGCGAAAGGGGAAGTAAACAAGTCCTATGGGAAGGCTGCATGGTCAAGGACAGCGGAAGACTCACAACTAAATGAACTTCTTGGATCCCATTGGTATCTTTATAACTCATACAATTCCCCAAGGCTGAACTATGAAAGAGCATTTGTGGGGGATAGGAATACGAGTCATTTTTGCTTGTTTGTTCATTTGGCTTTAAATCAGATACCACATTAACTTTATGCATTTGCTTTATAAGCCTATCCCTATAGTCTCCATGCAGCCGTTGTCTTTCAGGGGGCCGACAGGTGTTTGGTAGTCGTCTCTGTTTAGGAGTCACTGCTGGCAGCTGTTGAGTTCCATGACCAAGGGAACCATGGTGCACTCCTGCATTCACTGTTTCTTTCTTCAGGTTACATGTTACAGAAAGTCATGTGTAAGGTCTCCTGTGAAGACCACCATCTTTGCATGGGAGTAGAAGGTGGTATCTGATTTATGAATTAGACATTCATGACCAGTAAACCAGCTAGCCTTCAAGTTTCCATTAAATTGATGACGGAAAGAGAACATTAGACTGCTGAAATATCTGTGTATGTGCTCCACGTACCTGCTAAAGCTCTACCACAAACCCAGTGACAAAGTGCTGAACTTTCCTTCTGAATACAAATCTAGGCATCACATAAGAGTCAGGCACACATAATTTGCATGACAATTTTTTATATCCCTCATGTACCTCAGAGATTCCCCAATTAATTCAGGAAAAAAAACAAACACACTGCAGTAAATGTGCTACAGTGGATCCCAGAATATTATCCTGGGAATGACATTATTTTTTCCACCTAGGAAATACTTAATGTGGCAATATTATCATGGCCTTTAGAAGAGATCTGTCCACATGCATGCACTAGATATAACAATCATTTTTCTGCAACTGAATGCTTGCTCCCCTATCCAAACTGCTATCTCCCCTTTTGTTTGTCTTTTGAAATTGTTTCTCTGTTTGGTTTTCTTTTGTCACTGGCCTTCTGGATGATCATTTTGTAACATCTGGATAGTTTCACATGAACATCTGGAATGGAATTTTTTGAACTGTCTGTCGCATGCAGACTACTTCTTGAAGAAGTGTATTTTCCCAGCTGTTGTCAAGGCATGCATGGCTAAGCGACTGTACAGCCTATAGAATATAGGATGCACAAACTATGTTTTATCGGAAGCCCCATGAGTCTCTTTTCCTTCCCGTTGTCTTTTGCCCTGGAATAAATGGTTAAGATATGAACAACAGGAACGAGTAGGAACAGTCACAAGTGGTGTCCATGAGCTAGCAGACTTTGAAATCAGGCAGGTTTGGTTGCTGGGTCTGGCAGATAGTAATTCTGTAACCTTGAGCAATTTTCTAAAGGTCAGTGTCCTTCCTTCAAGATTTGAAGTATGACTAAAAGTCTACCAGGCTAGTTGTATTAAATGAGATGATTTAAACAATATATCTGGCTCAAAGTACAGATTCAACAAATAGCATCTGTTGTATTTATCAGAGTGTGCTACAGAACACAACTTAAGATTTCTTCTTTTCCTGATCTCCAGTGGATTTTATGCATGTCATTTGTAGTTTGGTATTTGCATAAGGTTTTTAAGAGTACTTTTTTGTGATTTTCAATTGAATCTTCTCTGCTGAAATATTGCTCTTTATGTGGGAGAAAAGGAAGGAATTCAACTGTTTTTGTTTGTTATAAGGAACTTGGATGATTCCCAAGCTTCTTCAGTTTAGAATAGGAGGTGTCTTCACAGTGGAGAGTGTGTCTGGGCATTATGTCCCACCCTCAGTCAAGGGAGGTGCTGTAGATAGCTGGTGGGAAAAAGAAGGCAATTTTCCTCAAGAGTTTAACCCTACAGTCAAACTCTGATGGAAGGGCCACACACACATTCAAGAATATATGCCTTTGCAATTGGGCTTAAAAGTAAAAACAGGGCATGAAGTTATGTGGGTAGTAAACAGAGCGTGTCAGGGAATTGGGAAAAGGGGAGTGAACATGAGCAATTATATAGATTGTACAAAATTCCGACATAACTAATTTGTAAAAATCTCTCAACTAAAAAACAAGAAGCCTCATTGTTGATTTTCAGACTGCAAGGTGATTTCCCCTCCCACTCCCAGATCATGAGTTAGCATAGTTTAGGAAAATCATCTTTATTTTGTTTTTGTGACAGGGTTTCTCTCTATAACAGCTCTAAGGAAAATGACCTTAATTTCAAAAATTTCCTACATGTATTCAAAATAGAATGATTTTCTTCAATGAATTTGTTTATTCTCATACTTTCTGTACTAGTTGGAAAGAAAATGGACTCCAAAGGGGGTGACATTACTAGGAGGTGTGGCCTTGTTAGAGGAAGTGTGTCACTTTGGAGGTTGGCTTTGAAAGCTTTCTTCTCAAGCTTAACTTAATCTGACAGTCAGTTGACTTCCTGCTGACTTCTGGTGAAGACACAGCACTCTCAGCTCCAGTGCTGTGTCTGCCTGAACACCGTCATGCTCCCTGTCATGAAACCTCTAAACTCTAAGGAAGCCACCCCAATTAAATGTCATGGCCATGCTGTCTCTTCGCAGCAATTAAAACCTAAGCTACTCCCCTTTAACACAACTCAGCATCTGAGCATGCTTTGGGTTCCATTCTCCTGATGCTTACAAGAATCTGTTCTCAAGTCAGGTGGGCAAGCTAATAAAGAAGGGCAAAATCAATAAGTTTGTTAGAGTAAAAACATAGACCTCCATATACCTCGACTTAGTAAAAACATGGAGTGACATAAAGCAAAATGCAACATTGATGCAACCAAAGAGTAAAAACATAACTAAAATATTCAAAATGCAGATTGCCTGTTCATCTAGGGTGAATTGGCTATTTCAGTGGAACCATGAATATAGAATTTTAGCGAAAAAAGGAAAAATGTTAAGTTATATTATTTCCTTATGTGATAAAACAGTGTGAGAGTATATGTGTGTATGTGTGTGTGTGGGGGGGGGGAGGAAGGGAGAGAGAGATAGAAAAAATCCAAACTTTTAAGACAAAACACTTTTAAGTATTTTCCTGGCAACGCATTCTCCAAACAAATTTCAAATTTCAATGAAGTACTTTTGTGAAGACTTCAAGAAGCTAAAAGTACAAGGTTGTCAACACAGTGAGAAAGAAGAAAAAAAAACCTAAGCCTTCATTTCTACCACAAATAAGAAGAAGATATAAACACAGTTGTCATCCATTAGTAGTCCATATGTCTCTAAAGAACTTGATAATGAGTGAGTTTCATTCTCTGACATACTATAATACTTTTACCTTAAAGAGCCCTGAAGATGGTGGGGGAGAATGTGCATTTTTTTTGTTACAATTGTATAGGCAAATTGTAATGGTAGCACTACCTGACATGAGCTGAACACTAACCCTCTTCTCTAGGGTAGTCTTCAGTGTGAGTGCATAGAGGATGCACTTACTCAAACGGACAGCAGGCTGACTACCACACACAAACATAATCTAAGACTCCTTATCATTAGAACCTTGTGATGCAAGCAGACGTTGATCTCTTGCCAGTGTTCCCTTGAACAATAATAGCTAATATCTTTTGCTTGTCACATTCTATGGTCTATTTTAAAGGTTGAGGAACCATATCCCATATAGTGGACACTATTATTATTTCCCATTTATGAGTATGGAAATAGATTAGAACAATCAACTTGCCAAAGATTATGTGCCTTACTTATGATAAGCTGAGGTATGAACCCAGGCTGATGTAATAAATGTTGTCCTTAGTCACAATCCTGAGAATGCCCTCAAATTGTCTATGAATTTGCATAAGCCCATAGATACCAGAAGGTAGACACTATAGACTCATTTGGGTAAGAAGGCATGAGCAGGGGACATAACACAAACAATAATCAACTGAATGCTAATTATATGTAGCTGATGAAGCCAGGAAAGAACATTAATGTGACTCTCTGCCAAGTGTCTTGAAATTAATGGAATACCATCATAGTTTCTAGAATATGATTAAGAGAATTTAAAACAGTATAAAATGGCAGAGTGAGCAAGTAGTATGATTCTTAGCATCAGGGTAAAATGAATGCTCATCTTTTGAAGGTGATTGTGGACCAACAAGAACATGATTCAAAATTTGATTTCTATTTATCTTTTGGAAGAGGGGGAATGGGGAGCATGCCCATAGCAGAGTGTACATGTGGAAATTAGAGGACAACTTATAGGATTGGTGTCCATCTTCTAGCATGTGGGTCCTGGGTATGGAACCCAGGTCTTCAGGATTGGTGGCAAGCACCTTTACTTACTGAGTCATCTCCTATTTTAATTCCCAACTTTAGTTCTTAGGATCTGCAATTCTAATTATTAGGTTTTCGGGAGCCTTGGGAAGATTTATGAATGCTATATTTTATCTATAATTTGACTTAAGATTCCCTGTCTCTGGAGCTGTTACCTTGCCGTGATTGCAAATGTACTTACACATACACACTCACAGTCATATCAGAGGATTATCAGTGTATTCTGAGGCAATCTCAAAGAGCAAACTGTTCATAAAAGTGCCCTAGGTAGATGACATAACCACCCGTTATTGTGGAAATGCTCCCAAATAATTTTACATCAGAGAAAAGGACAGTGTCTAATGGGTCAATTTCATGCCATCTAAAGTTGTAATTTCAACTGTCATAACCCCTTGCCTGGACTGGACTGTAATATACACAAAGGATATGTAGAGTCCTTATCTCACCAAAAAAAATTTGAAGATGTGAAAAAATACCCTCTGAAAGCAAGAAGTGTGTGTGATCATTTTTAGCTGGTTCCCTATAGTGTGCTAGAGAGTGAAGCTAGCTCTCGAGAGGAATTGTTGGGCTGTCATCGCTCCTCATAGCAGAATGGGGACTAGAGTGAAGATCCCCCAAGGGAACAAGAAGAAATGGTATAGCGCATAGTTCAACATGGAAGCAAGACTTTAAAAATATAATTACAAAATCAATAATGTTGCTATAAGACAGCTGCATTTGGAGGGGCCAGTTTGAGCAGTGCTTGAGTCCTCCCCTTCTGCAAGTTTATTCCACTGTTCGCAGCAGTGAACATTTTGGTGTGTTTTCTTCTCCCATTGTCTATGAATGACGAGTTCATAAAAACAATAACCCTTCATATATGAAATCATGTTCCTTATTCTTTTTATATAAATGCAGTTATTCTCTACATTGTATTATGATAGGGTTATCTCATTTATGATCTTATGTACATTTCCCCTATTTTGTTACTTGGAGATTTAGTTTTTGCTTTCCTTATTTTCAGTGCTTGATAGTGAACCCAGGGCTCTTCACATTGTCATCACATTACTATTGAGCTGTATCCTTCCTTCATGTTGAAACAAAACCTCCTCTAGTCTAGGATGGCCTCAAACTTGCTGTGCAGCAAGGCTTACTTTGAACTCACGATTGTCCTGTCTCTACCCTCTTGATTTCTGGGATTACAGGTGTGTGCCACCACACCCTGCTGTATTTTCAAACATAAATGTTACATCCTTTTGCAATACTGGCATCATATGATATATTTCCCCATATTCCTATGATGGTACTTCATGTCATTTCTAGCTTTTCGTGATTATAACCGATGCTGGAATGGACATCTTACATACATACATCTTTGTTTTCCCATGAATATTTCAGTAAATATGTCTGATCAAAGAATTTTATTCTGGGTGAACACTGACACATAATAAAGTGAGAAGCAGTAATTAAATGTGCTTAGGAATATAGAAGTTTTTATTATTTAATTTGTAGAAATTGTCCTTCATACATGTTCTAACTACATTTGTACTATCAATTCAAAAAACCTTACAGTATATTTTCCAGTATCCATCCACCAAAGTGTCAGAAAGTGAAGTTTTATTTATGACCAGAAATTGTCAACACTATAAAGGAAATACATCAAAAACTTTTTGAAGTTTCTAAATCACAATTCAAGATATTCAACCTGAGACATTCAGTCCCTAACCTCCCAAAAAAGTCAAAAATAAAAGTGGTTCAAATATTTAAATTCCCTTTGTATTAAAATCACCAGTAATAAGTTAAGTTGGAAAATGGAGGTTATAATTTTTGGGCTTTTGGAAACAGTGATAATCCGTAATGTAAACATATGTGTCATTTTTAATGTATATTATCTCTAAAAATATGCAAGCCAAGATAGAATGAGATCAAACAAAAGAACTTTGTTCCACTGGCATGGGGTTGCTCCTAAAAGCTGTGGTTAGTCATAAAGCTGACACATTTGCCATCAAACAAAATTTTGAATTTGTAGAGTTCTTCTGAGGATAAGAGAGCAGAAATGTATAGTTATCTTATGAATTAGAAAAAAAGAGTGGGTCAGAGATAGGTTTACACAAGTAAAGGAAGGTGGAACCGCTCTAAGATCTCTCCTAAAGGACAATAATTAGCTCAGCCTAAACATCTGGAATCTGGGTGTGATCTCCTGGCCTGAGAAGCCAGCCCTTTCTCTTTCATGATGTAGTGTTGTTTCTTGTCCTGCTTGGTTGAAAGTCTCATTCATCCTCTCTCATGCAATCACGCTATGACTCTTCAGTATGTCTGTTTACAGAGGGTTGTAAAATCTTCCAGGACATTAGTCACCTCAGATCTGGACTATATTCTGTTATTGTCTTTGAGGCAAAAGAAACTGGGAAATGTTGGACGATTGCTGTGGAAAGTCTAAAAGCATCCAATGTGTCTTCTTGAAACTCCTTTGTTGCCTTTAATTGAATGGAAAAGATATTTTTAACCCACTTAAAACAGTGTGCCAGTGTGCCCTTAGCTAGTTTTGCAAGGCTGCTTTGTAGATGCTGTAATGATTAACAGTATCTGAAGTTAAATTTTCCAGAGCCCTGTGGTGTGGCCATAGTGGGTGGGAGTGTGTATTAGCCTAAAGGCCCTGCTGAGAAGACAGAGACCTCCCTCCCAATTGTCCCTCACTGATGGTGGGCTTGGGATGTATTTCTAGAAATAATTATTTACAGAGCACTTGAAACAACAAATGAATCACCCTCATCATTGTACTTGCTCTCTTTTGAGATGTCTGTCTGCTCAGCTTTCTAAAATTGGAAGATTTTAAAGTTCAACAAAAAACACATTTTCAAAGAATTTTTTTGAGGACACCAACGTCTTTGGTAATTATACTTTCAGTTTTTATGCCCTCTGGTATTGTTTGCCGCTACCAGTATATTTTGGTTTGACCTGGATACTTTAATTTAGCATGGGTTATTCTTACTCTACGTATAATTTTCATTATATACATGTATATATGTTTACTTATGTATATATACACACAGACATATATATGCATACATATACATACATACATATACACACATATGTAGTTTACATCCAGGTGCAGTTTCCCCTCCATCCGCTCCTCCTGGTCCCTCCTTCTATCCCGTCCAGGAGGAGCCACTCCTCCTGGGTTTCTGTTTAGGAGAGGGCAGGTCTTCCATGAGTATCAACAAAACATGGCATAACAAGTTGCAGTAAGAGTAAGGACTTCACCCAATTGGTGAACCCTCTCTGATGACAATCGGGCTAGGCACAAATCTAATCATAGGAGATGACCAGTTCAGGTTCCATATCCAGTATTGCTAGGAGTCATAGCTGAGGTCACCCTTGTAGCATCCATTCAGCCAGGTTTTTACCTGAGCCCCAAAAGCCCCCCTTCCAGTAGTCTCTTTCGGTATGCTCCCCTCCCCCACCCAACCTATTGTTTATGTTCCCATTCCCACATGCCCTCAGTGGATCAAAGACCTCAACACCAATTCAGATACATAGAACTTGATACAAGGGAAAGTGGTAAATAATCTCTAGTGAATTGATACAAAATACAATTTGTAAATTGAACACTAATAACATAGAAACTAAGAATGACAATTAATAAAAGGGACCTTATAAATTTGACAAGGTTCTGTAAGGGTAAAGGGCACTATCAATAGGACAAAATGGCAGCCTACAGAGTGGGAAAAGATCTTCAATCCCACATCCAACAGAGGACTGAGTTCCAAAATACATAAAAAAGAAAAACTCAAGAAACTAGATATCAGCTTGTTTAATTTCCAGTACTAACATAACTAGTCATTGTATCTCCATACTTTTAGTCGGGTGCCTTTTACCACAAAGATCTCAAAATTTCACACATGCAACCTCACCGTGACTTCTGACATCAAGAATAAAGTAGAAAGCAGCAGGAGAAATTAGCAGAATTGGACACTGTGCGATTTGGAAAAAAAAAATCATTTTGTTAACAAAGTTCTAGATTGCACTTTCTCAGTCCATTTCAAGTGAGGTGTGTGTGTGTGTGTGTGTGTGTGTGTGTGTGTGAGAGAGAGAGAGAGAGAGAGAGAGAGAGAGAGAGAGAGAGAGAAAGAGAGAGATAGACAGAGACAGAGAGACAGAGAGAGAGTTAGAGAGATTTGGTTGTATAGTTTTTGTAATTTTGTTTATTTTTAAAGTTTTCACACAAGTGTAGAACCTGTATTGAGCATTGTCACCCTGCTCCTGTTCCTACTTTCCTATCCCTCTCATCAGTCCCTTGTTCTTCTGGACAATTCCATTTCTGTTTCTTGTCATATATACATATATGATTTTTAAGAAATTAATCATCATGCTAATGGACTCTTAACAAATCCAGAGAAGGCTGCACAATTCTGGAGAAGGTTGCAATACAACTGAAATATAATGCAGTGGCAAACTGGAAACAGCTTCTTCTGAAATTAAAATTAACGGTTGTCAGTGTATGAGGCATTGACATATTAGGGTTTAAAAATGGCCTAAACACTCAAATTCTTTCTAGAGGGATCAGTTCAGTTGAAGGATATGAAAAGAATCCTATTTGCTACTTAAACCACATCAAAAGCTGAAGTTGGTGATTGTTATTTATTATCAGTGTGCCTATTGCAGAATTATGTAGGAGGAGATTAATAAAGATTTCTTTTCTTCTTCCTTAAAAATACATGAACAGGCCAGGCGATGGTGGCGCACACCTTTAATCCCAGAACTCAGGAGGCAGAGGCAGGCGGATATCTGTGAGTTCGAGACCAGCCTGGTCTACAGAGCTAGTTCCAGGACTGGCTCCACAGCCACAGAGAAACCCTGTCTTGAAAAACCAAAAAAACAAAACAAAAACAAAAATACATGAGCAGACTTAAACACTCCCCAGTGTAGTCAACTTGTATGTAAGTAAATGTCCTATGAAAGATTTAAGCTAAACTCATTGGAAATCTTCCCAAATGTGAGCATGAAATGTATAAAAGAACAAAGAAAATGTATTTCTAAGTACGCTTGTGCCACAATTTTCAAAATCTTAGTAAGTGAAAAGACCTTTCCTTACCAGCCTTCGTTTCCCTATGGGTGAGTGCCTGCACAGGTTTCTATCCCAGCTATGGACCTGGCATAGACAAATTCTACACGTGCAGTGGTTATCATGCTGTGATCCAGAAAGCATGAGGGCAACGGGAGGGAGGGAAGCTTAGTGCTTGTCTGTGTTTCACAGCACTGCAAGTCTATGTCCTCTGTTGCCAGGCAGAACAACACAAGCCAAGATAATACTGGAGGCTTTGCCCCTTAGGCATGATGCTTGTGACCTGTGCATTAGTGAGAACAGTGATGCCCAGGTTGCTGGACAGGGATTGCTCAACCGTTGCACATGGCCTCTTGTTCTTGGCTAAATTCTTTCACATTTTCTAACCTTTTCTCACCTTCAGAAATAGAGAACATAGTACACCTTCATAACCCTGAGAATTAAAGAAGAAGAATTTAAAATCTAGGCAGCATATAGGTGGAGCATCTAATAATAAAAAAGAAAGATTTTTTTTCTAAAGTTCTAATTTCTACTTCTAAGGAAATGAAATTTCAGTGGGATAGCTAGACTCCAGCATTCTATGTAGAATTAGTCATAGTAGCCAAAATGCAGAAGCAATTCAAACACTTATCTGTGGATGAGCAGGGAAATGTGATGTATACCACCTCCAACAGAATATTGTTCCATTTTTAAAAAGAAATAAATCTGAGGGGATAAAGCGTTGGAAACTAGAAGACCTCTAAATGAAACAAGCCAGATGCAGCCGAACAAGTAGTACAGCTTCCCCTTTATATGTGGAGTTGAAAAGTCCAAATTCATGCAGGCAGAGAGTAGATTGGTGGCTTCTGGGGTTTAGGGAAGAAGGGTAAGAAGGAGGATTGTAAAAAGGTCACAAAGGTTCATAAAAGGAATGAGGAGATCTACTTAGCATAGTGTGCTTGGAGTTAACGACTACCATGTATACTGAAAAGCTAGCTAACATAGTAGACCTTAGGTCGCATTTTATATCATAAAATATAAATAAGGAAGGCAAGAAGAAAGTTTGGGCACCCATGGACATGTTTATGTAGCAGATGATCCTGGCACAGCTTCAGTGCATAAGCAGCAGTGTGCTTTGTGGTGCTGCATATACTACATTTTTTGTTAATTAACACACCATAAAGTGTTTTATGTTTTAAAGGGCAAGTGCAAATGCCTGCTTTAAAAAATGTTGCTACCGCAGGAAGTCATGCCGCTCATGCAGTGTTTCTGAGAAGCCAAGTGTTTCAGCTAATAGTGGAGCTCTGAAAGCTTACGCTTGAACTTAGAAACCTTGGCAAGCTAGTTATAAGTTTTGAAACCAGAGTGAATCATCTTTGGTCCAGACAACTGTTTGTAGATGTTTATGGAGCAGCAGTTTTGGAAGGCGTAGACAAGTGTCATTCAGAGACAAAGGGCAGATAAACTTGGGAAGAAGGCCTCAGAGTCTCCAGTCAGAGGGAGTGCTTAAGCATCAGACAGCACATGGAAGATGAAGAGTCAGCTCGTGGAGTCAGAACTCATCTCTGTTGCCTATAGTGAGGTCAGACACAGCTGGCCCTGTCTCTGCCTTGCTCTGGAATGCGCAGTTTGGGGAATTGGCACAACATATGCTCCCCTGCTTTCCGGGCTTGAGTAGTAATGATCCCCTTCCCTGATTTAGAGTCTGCATATGCTCTCCCAGACTCCACAAAACTGTATCCGCTATGTTTCTGCAAATAGGGTGAAATCTCAGACTCCTGATGGTCTTTTAAATATTTTTCAAAAGCTTTTTGAAGATGTCAATTTTTTTCATTCACCAGTTTGACATGGACAGGCTAATCATTTGGAGAATAGGAAAGGTTTTGCAGCCAGCACCACCATCCAAAGTCAGATCATATTCAGCACTCATAAAAACAACTTTCCGCAGATAAACAGCCATTCCCCACATGCTCTCCCTCTCAAGTCTTGTTCCAGCTGTTCTGGGTCAATGTTGCAGCCAGGAAGAAGAGGTGGAAGCAGGAGAACAGTTGGGAGACTTTGGCAGCAGTTCAGAGGATAGATGGTAGCAGCTTAGCGTGCAGGGCCAGTAGTGAAGGTGTAAGAAATGACTGAGGACAACAGACACCTTGAAAGTAGAGCCAGTAGGATTTCCTGACTAACTGAACATGCCAAGAGGAAGTGTTGATGGCTTTCCCATGAGGTGGAAGAGACAAGAGGCCCCAAAGAGGAGTCCCTGGCTTTGTCTTGAGCAACTGTAAATTCTGAATTCATGTCAAAGCAACTCAGGAAGTCTGGGAGTGCAGAGAGTTCTGATAGAGGCACAGGCATTCAGTGTGGGATTTGTTATACATAAAGGATGTATTCGGCATCATGTTGAGGGTGAATGGACACTGTACAGTGATCTGGAATCTACATGAGAAGTGTAGATTAGCAGTAAGATTCGGGGGATTGAAAACCAGGTCCCTGGTATGGCCAAAGATGTCTATGAAGGCAGTGTTCCAGCCCTCAGAAGGGCCTCATCCTTCATAGGTCATAGAGAAATGACAACCTTAAAATTCAAAGCCCAACTTTTAGAGTAAATTTCCTCACAAGAACATTGCAGGTACTCAAGAAGCCTCTTGGTTTGAGGGTATGAATACTTATCTGAGAAAAATGTGCTTGAGTTTGGTGTGATGTGTGCACAAGTGGTGAACAATTTGATAATTCCATTAGATATACAAGAAAATGAAAGTGTTACTCAAAATCCTTGGAACGAGAAGAGGGCTCCCGATCCATAAAAAAGAAAGATGTGACTAGCCATGATATACATTAAGCAAAAACAAGTAGGGTATACTGTTTATTCTTCAGGATTCATATTCTAAGTTATCTATCAGAGTTTGCATTCTGTATATTTAAGAATATATCCCAGTAGCATGGAATATTTGAAGAATAAACTCTGAGTTCAAATGTGTAAAGTTTTGGTTACTAGAAATAGATTGACTATCTGACAGTCTTTTTAAACACTGGATGTTCATAACTAGCTTTTAATTTTAGCTTTTGTTTGTATATGTAAACTTTTAAAGACAGATATTTTCAGATTTATGGTATTTTAAAAGCCATTCAAGTAATATTGTATGTATTGAGAAAATGAAGCATTTATTACATTAACTTTTTTTTCACTCATGATGAGCCAGACTAAACATTTATTTTAGTGTTGACGTGATGTCACTTATGATGCCAAACACAGAGGTCAAACTGACTGATGTAGATAGTTGTTAGTGTTCATTACTTTCTGTATATTTAGTGTTGTGGAAAAGAAATAAAGCATAATTAAAATTTCAATTTGTCAAATACATGTTCTCTTGAAAGCAAACACATCTTTTTCTACCATCCAGGAGGACAGGGCAGGTGACCCACCTATGTGAGACTATTCTTCAGTTCTCAGAGTCAAAGGAAACAAAGTTTGTCAACATAGCCTAGCCAGCCACATGTGAAATAGGACTTCTTACTTTATAGAAATGAAATTTACATTAAAGGATTGTATGTCAACATTTGGGTTAATCTCTTTGCTTTTCATGGTATGAAAGTAGTTCCTTGGGATCTTAGAATATCTCTTTTAGAAAAATAATTGAAAACAGAAGTGGACAAAATTATAAATTTAAAAAGAATTTATAGCCTAAAATGTAATTTGAAAGTAATATGTGGGGCTCCAGAGAAGGCTATCTAATGAAGAGCATATACTTCTCCTATAGTGGACCTGAATTCTATTCCTAGCACCCTCCCAGTTCATAACCACCTATAAGTCCAGCTCCAGAGGATTGAACACATTTTTCTGACCTCTGAAGTAACCCGTACTGACCCTCGACACAGACCTAAAAAATAAATCTTTTTTTAAAAAGAACTATAATTTGTAATAAAGTTTTAAAATTAAGATAAAGGACATTGCCTATTTCAACCAGTGTTTTAAAATTCTAAATCAGTTTTCCAAACACGTGACATGGATACATTAAATTCCTTTTTGTGATAAATTATTTTCAGTCTTAAGACGAAGGCAAGGGTTTGATATTTACCCTGCAGCATCTTTTTCTACAGAGATATTCTAAAACCCCTAGAAGCTACCCAAAGCCAAGGACAGAACCCAACTCTCAAAATCCTCTGCACACTCCAGTGCATCCAGATCTGATATCATGTCTATTGGTAAATTAGGCATGATAAGAAATTAATGATAATAATTAATTTACAGCAATAATATAAAAGCAATCTAGTTAACAGTATGTATATATCTGTCTTGAAAAGGTCTGTCTGTCTTGAAAGAATTAATACAAATATAACATACTTGAACCGTGGTTGACCATGAGTAATTGAAAGTAAGCTAAAGCTAAATGGAATTTGGCTGCTAAAAGTGAAACAGTATTTTGAGTAAATGGTCCTTGTTTATCAATTCTTTCCTTAAACATTTAGTGCTTCCCAGCTCCTGTTTATCTTCAAGAATTCTGAAGCTCAACTGTCCCCAGGAATTGTGGGTAATGGGGGAATAACTACATCCCTACTCCATGAACAATACTCCAATTTCAGCTTGAGTTTTGACAGGACCTTTTATATTTATGCCTTATTCTCTTTCCTCAAATACCTTATGTTCTTGAAATGGTCTTCCTCTTGTCACTTCATGACTAAAGACAAATATGGTAGGATTAAAATAACTTGAGACAGGTTGGTATTTTTATAATCAATTCAAATAATTATTTGAAATGAGCAACACCCATTTGACAAACCCTAGAGTACTTATTTTAAAATTGATTTTGAATTTGTTGACCTACATATAAGTTTGCTTTTGTTACCTGAAGAAGCAATGGGATTTGGAGTAGTTTGTGTGTACTTCTCTATAAACTGTATATGCCATTGATGATGTCTGCAGTGTAAGAGAATCATTTCTCCTTTATCATTGGTGTCATCTTGTCATTTCACGTTCTTCAAGGAACGGGATGTGTAACTGGGGGAAGATACCCAAGTGAAAAGAGAATGCTGCATTTCTTCAGAAATAAAAAAGAAGTTAAATTTCATTTTTAATGTTGTGTACTTAGATATGAAATTAGGGGACTTTAAACATGTATAGGACAGTATTTAGGTCAAAGGGTTGCTTCTATGAAGTATATAAACAGAGGATGGTTGGAAGGATTGTTTGATATTGTAATCAAAGGGTTTAATTATGGCTAGAAACAGAAATGGAAATGAATTTTCAAGAATGGAACAAAGGAACTAAGTGTCGATCAGATTTCAGAAATCTTATATAGAAAGCACAGTCTATCTACACTGGCACTATAGAGGCCTGGGATTATTTTTAAAGCCACTCCCAAGGGGTGACTCCAGTTTCACTGTAGCTAAAGACAGGAAGCATAGCATGATCTTTGCAATTTCCAGACCCACAGGACATGGTGAAATGTTTGGAACAGGGGGAGGCAAGACATCATGTCCCCACAGGTGTACAAGTCACTGTCTGCTGTGAACAAGATTTCAGAGTTACCATGATTAGCTAACCAATGGGGAATGACTCCTCCTGTTTGTGAGTCTGTGTATTCCTTTGCACTCTTCCAACTGAGTCAGCCTGAGGATGGTTTTCATGCTGATAGTGAGGGACATGAAAACCTATGGCAGAAACTACTGGGGAACAGGAGATGGCAGAGGAAGGTAATATTTAGGTGTTATAAGCATAGCATGTAGGCAGTAAATATTCACTAGCATACAGTTTATCCTTTTTTGGAGCAAGTTTAAAGGTGTTAGAAGGGCAAGGGTCACATCCTGTAACCTGGACATAGGACCTTTTGGGGTTTCCTAGGCATTGTTGGGATAATGAGCTTCTTAACTCGGAAGTGAAGTAAAAGGAACAAAGGGAAAAGAAAAGCAAGGAGATAGTTCTGTCCCTGCTCTCGCTGGAGCCAGTTTGGAATAAAAACAAACACAACACTTCCCAAGACCAACAGCAACATCCATAACAATTTCCTAATTTACCAGCCTTGCTTTGGACTGAGGAGGAACAGTTGTGTTTTGGTCATTAATAGAAAAGGGAACCGTGCCTAAACAACCTATTATGAATTCTTCTGGGAAAACATATTACAAATAATTGGAAACAAACCTGAGACTGTGAACTTGGCAGCAAATGTATACGAGAAAGCAATTCTGCCCTGGCCCCTGGATGATTGATTAAATCCGTTATTCCCTTTACCTTTCATTCACACTGTGTTTATCAAAAGGAAAGAGAAAAGAAATGTTGTGTAACAATGTCTCCTTTAGATGAATTACTTACAAAAAAATGATCAATGACCTACAATCAACGGCTTATTCATTTTTTCCCTCAATTTTTAATGTTTGAAACTATTTGTGATTCTGCACCGGTCCTTGTAGAAAATGAGGCCCTAAGTTTCAGCCTGTCCTGCCCCCCACGAGCTAGCCAACAACGTGTACTGTTTCTGAGCTTCTTTGAGGGCATGGCCCAGCAGCTTCCTGTGGTCAATTATTAGCTAGAGGCCAGAAAAAGAACAAGAACACTGTGTACTTGGTAAATCGGCAGAAAACTTCATCTTCTGCTTGTGTGGGAGGCAAAGTCCCTATGTGCACTCTGTTTCTTTGAAAGGACTCAAGATCTGCTGGAGCCTCACAGATGTCAGGAGTGCAGCATGCCAACGGCCTGCAAACTTTGTAAACAAATGATTAGGATCCATGCTGCACAGAGTAATGGGAAGACCCTAACTCCATTTGGGACACCGATGATGAACTGTTGGCATTCATTCTATAAAGTGAACAAAATGAAGATCAAGCTTCTTTGGGAAACACTTTCTTAAAACCACATTCATTAAGAATATCTAGCCATCTGCACCCATCACAGTGCTAAGCCACAAATACAGCAGTCCCACCCACCTTTCAAGTCTGATGTTAGATTTATAGAAAGACCCTTGTTACATCATATTCTTTCCCTTTTCATCTCTCTCCTCTTACAAGTTCCTGCCCAGATGTTAGTAATTCTGCAGCCTCTTCTTCCTGAAGCTTTGGTGTTGGTTCTTGGTCACCTCCTTTGATCTCAGGTCCTGAAAATGTCTTGTTAAGGGATGAGAACACAGACCATCACCATGGCAATAATTTCAGCATAGACCTGGAGGGCTTGAGCTTGGAACTCTTCTGACCCTTTCTTGCTTAACTGGTTGTATAAAAACTGGATATGGATAAGGAAAAAAAAAACAGAGACACAAGGATGTGTTTGGAGAGCTTTATGCATGTTCTTCCATTGACATCCAAGCACATAGATGCCTTACAGTTTCTTCTCCATGGTAGGTGGAAACTTGGTAAGTCAATGAGATATATTGGGGTTGCTTAGTGGAATATAGATAAAAGGGTTACTTAAATGTGAAGAAATGACTCAAAGGCAGCTGTATTGCAAAAAGTCTACCCTGGGATAGGTGACAGCTCATGAAAGCTGGGAATCTGGAGCACACTGTGTGGCCTGAAGGTGCCATACAGGTTGAAGGGTATCCTTTCCAAGGAGCTTAGCTGGTCTGAACCTCTTCCAGGTCCTAAAGTTGCTCTCTGATTCTTATCGGCAGCTTCACTTGTCTCTACTTCTTAGATGCTGCTCAGCTGCTCTGAGCCTCTTTGTAGCTCAGATTGTTGGAGAGGATCTTTCTGCAGTTCTTACAGCTATATATGCTCTGGGATAGAAGGATCTGGTTAGTTTCAGGGACTTCCTGAAGTTACTGAATTGTTTGCTTCCTGAATTTAATGAGTTTCCCTTCAGGATGATGTTGTTTTACTTCCATTTATGGCATCCCATTGTTTTGCCTCCCTTTTAACATCCTATGTCTTAACAGGCCTTTTTTCAAGATGAAGAGTTTATCTCAGAAGAAATTGCTAGACAAAATGTAGAGTAAATAAATAATAATAAAGAAATATATATGTACAAAATAAGATATGGAGAAATTGAAACAGTCATCAAAAGTCTCCCAACCAAAAGAAAAAAAAAACATTACCTGATGTTTCAGCACAGAATTCTAGAAGATTTTCAAAGAAGGACTAATACTAATACTCCTCAAATTGTTCTACATAATAGAAACAGAAGGAACATAGTCAAACTCTTTTTATGAGGCTACAATTAGCCTGATACCCAAATCACACAAAAACATTACTAAAAAATAGAATTACAGACCAATCTCACTTATAAACTTCGATACAAAAATAATAAAATACTGGCAAACCTAATCCAAGAACACATCAGAAAATCTTCCACCATGAACAAGTAGGGCTCATTTCAGAGATATATGGATGGTTAAATATATAAAAATCTGTCAATATAATCCCATAGAAACAAACTAAAAAAAACACATACACACACATGATCATCTCCATAGATTCTGAAAAAGCATTCGACAAAACACAACATCTCTTTATGATAGAGATCTTGGAGAGAGCAGTGATATAAGGAACATACCTAAAAATAATAAAGGCAATATACACAAGCCAACATCAAATTAAATGAAGAGAAACTCAAAGCAATCCTACTGAATTCAAGAACACAACAAGGTTGTCTACTCTCTCCATATCTCTTCAATATAGTACTTGAGGTCCTAGCTAGAGCAATGAGACAACAAAGGGAGATCAAGGGGATACAAATTGGAAAAGAAGAAGTCAATCTCTCACTATTTGCTGATGGTATGATAGTTTACATTAGCGACCCCAAAAATTCTACCAGAGAACTCCTACAACTCATAAACACTTTTGGTAATGTAGCAGGATACATGATTAACTCAAAATTTAGTAGCCTTTATTTATATAGATAATAAATGGGTTGAGAAAGAAATCAGAGAATTATCACCCTTCACAATAGCTACAGGTAACATAAAATTTCTTGGAGTAACTCTAACCAAACAAGTGGAAGACCTGTAGGACAAGAAATAACTTTAGATCTTTGAAAAAAGAAATTGAGGAAGACATCAGAAAATGGAAAGATCTCCCATGCTCTTGTGTAGGTACAATTAACATGGTAAAAGTGGAAATCTTACCAAAAGCAGTCTACAGATTCAATGTAGTGTCCACCAAAATCCCAGAAAAGTTCTTCACAGACTTTGAAAGAACAATGCTCAACTTAATACGGAATAGCAAAACAGCCAAGATAGATAAAATAATCCTGTACAATAAAGGAACTTCTAGAGGCATCACAGTCCCTGACTTCAAACTCTACTGCAGAGCTATAGTACTGAAAACAGCCTGGTATTGGCATAAGAACAGATAGGAGGACCAATGAAATTGAATCAAGGACCTGGATCTCAATTCACACACATATGAACATTTCATTTTTGACAAAAAGCAAAAAATACAAAATGGAAAAAAGCATATTCAACAAATTGTGCTGGCATAACTGAATATCAACATGTAGAATATAAAAATAGACCCATAGCTATGGTAATGCACAAAAACTCAAGTTCAAATGGATCAAAGACCTCAACATAAAACTAACCATATTGAACCTTATAGAAGAGAGAGTGGGAAATAGTCTTGAACACATTGGCACAGGAGACTACTTCCTAAATATAATCCCATTAGCACAGATACTGAGAGAAACAGTTAATAAATATGACCTCCTGAAACTGAGAAGCTTCTGTAAAGCAAAGGATATGGTTAACAAGACAAAACAGCAGCCTACAGAATGGAAAAAAGATCTTCACCAACCCCACATTGGACAGAGGTCTGGTCTCCAAAATATACAAAGAACTGAAGAAATTAGTCATCAAAAGAACAAGTAATCCAATTTTAAAAAATGGGCTATAACCCTAAACAGAGAACTTCTAACAGATGATTCTAAAATGGCTGAAGGACACTTAAGGAAATGCATCAGAGAAATGCAAACCAAAACAACTCTGAGATTCCATCTTACACATGTAAGAATGGTCAAAATCAAAAACAATGATGGCAATTTATGTTGGGGAGGATGTGGGGAAGCAACCTACCTCTAGACCCAGCAATATCACTTTTGGCTGTATATCCAAAGGATTCTCAATCGTACCACAAGGACATGTGCTTAACTGTGTTCATAGTATCAATATTTGTCATAGCAAGAACCTGGAAACAACCTTAATGCCCCTTGACTGAAGAATGGATAAAGAAAATGTGGTACATTTACACAATGGAGTACTACCCAGTGGGGAAAATGGTATCTTGAAATTTCCAGGCAAATGGGTGCATCTAGAAAACATCATATTGAGTGAGGTAATTCGGACCCAGTAAGACAATTGTACTCACTCATGTGTGTCTTTGAGACATAAATCAAAGAAAAACAAGACTACAATTCACAATTCCAGAGACTAGACAACAATGAGAACCCTAAGAGAGACATACATGGATCTAATCTACATGGGAAATAGAAAAAGACAGGATCTCCTGAGTGAATTGGGAGCATGATGATCATGGGAGAGGATAGAAAGGGAGGGGGAGGAAGGGAGAGGAGCAGAGAAAAATATATACCTCACTAAAAACAATACAAAAAATAATTAGATATTAAAGGAACTACCCTAAGTTAATAATGTGAGAATAAAAATAAGAGGAGAAGGAAAGTGTTCAAGCAAGGGACAGGCAAGTGTGCGGGTGGGGTGGTGACAGTAGCTTGCCAATACAATGTCAGCGGTATCAGGAATATGGTGAGCCTAAGGAACATGCTCTGCACTGGGGAGCTTTATCTAAACTCTCCAAATATCAGTATTGTCTTTTTATTTTAAAGTCTCTTACATCTTTAGCTTTTTAGAAGGATCTTTTGGGAACTTAAATCTATTGAGATTATCAGTGGTCATCACAAAATGTGACACCAAATCCATACATTTGTACAGATTTTCATTTGCACCTTTGTGAGGTCTGAACATACCTTGTCTCTGAGAAAGATTTGAATCAGGGAATGAGACAGAAAGAAGACTGGACTTCTCCTTCACACACAAGCAGGCTTTCTTCCAGTGGAATGACACTGGATCTGGCACATTAATTACACTGTCAGTTCCAAGACTTTATTTTAATTTTAAACAAGTGTTCCCACACAGGGACTGAAAACAAAACTGGAAAATGTTGCTTTCGTCTTCCTTTGTGTTGTTCCATGACTTCTAAGGGACCAATTGTTCTGTGCTACCCAATGTAGGTCATGGAACACTCTTCATTGTACTTGGAACTTGCTCTAATTTGTACCGCTGTATTAAAGAATACCATATCAATTACACAGCTGCTTATTTTGAGCATAAATATTTTTTTAATCTCCCTGTAGCTTAAATTTTCAGTACTTTCTATCTTGCAGAATATTCACAAAGTATAAACTGTCTTGTGTATTAATGTTTTTTCTCACTTGATAAAATACTTATGTAACAACACATTTACCGCAAATTCAACTTATTTTGAAATGAATAAAAATTTATAATTTGGTTTATTTCTGAATATTAATGTTTTATTCATCAACTCCAAGATATAGGCAGTTATAGTTCTGATTTTCTCAAAAGTTTGTTTTTATAAACCAGAGAGACTTTTAATATGATTTGTGGTTAGATGAATCGCTGAGTACAAAACTATCTCCTAACTTAGTGATCTTCTATGTCCTCTTCTGCCTCAAGCCTGTTGCCTCTCAAGAATTCTGTTCTCAATCTAGTCCAGTGATATCTGAGTAGGACTCAAGCATAATAATAATTCTACACTATACAGTCCAAAATAGGTAGAACTGGAAGGGCAAATCCTACACAGATTAAGGAAAACCAGAACCATAAAAGAAAATCTGAAGACTCATGGGCGAGGCATAAAGAGGAAATGAAAATAATGCTTTGAGGCTGTCGTCTCCAGAACTTTATGGAAGCATATCTAATGGTAAAATAGGGAGCAGATTTATGGAGCAGACTCATCAGCAAAAGTTTCCTGTCAATGTAAGTCTTCTGGTTGTATTTACATGACCAAGTGTTTTCATTGAATGAATGTAGGAGGAGAGCCTCTTATTTCATTCCCGGCAACTCTAGCTAGCTCAGTCAGGAGAGCATAAAACTCTTAATGTCGGGGTCATGGGTTTGAGCCCCAAATTGGGCACAGATTTGTAGGAGGGGGGCCTCTTGTTTCATGTCCGGCTCTCTTAGACCCAAAATAATCAAACAGAAACTGTATTAGTTAAATCACAGCTTGGTCCATTAGCTCTAGCTTCTTATTGGCTAACTCTTACATTTTAATTTAACTCATCTCCATTAATCTGTTCATCACCACAAGCATAACCTACCAGCAAAGTTTCAGCATGTCTGTCACTAGCAGATCCATGGCTTCTCCCTGACTCTCCCCTTCTTCCTTTCAGCATTCAGCCTAGATTTCCCTGCCTACCTAAGTTCTGCCTTGCTATAGGTCCAAAGTAGTTTCTTTATTCATTAATGGTAATCACAGCACACAGAGGGGACTCCCACATCAAATGGACACTTATTGAACTGCTGATTTGTGGGACAGTGAAAAGATGGGCTGAAGTTCATAATGAGTGATATCAGAATAGAATTAGAACACATCTCAGCTATGCTTTGGCATAATTGCTTAAAATTCAATGTTTCTTTTCCTTCAAAAAGAGTAAGAACACTCCTCCCCAGGAAGCATTAGCTGGGTTAATGTTGCTTCAGTTAGTGCATTCCTGATTATGAGTAATGTTTTTGGATATCTAGAAACTTTATAATAATAACTGATGCTGTTCGTACTAATAAGGTCCCACTGAATACTCAAGGGAGTGGAATAGATGAATAATGAGTCTATTTTCTTAGGCTATCTCTAGTTGAGACACGCCCAGAGCAAAATCTGGAGCAATGCAAATGTCTGAGGAAAGTGAGAGAGTTTCCTTCTGGTGTTTTCCCTCATGGCTTGTTCTGGAACTGCTTCGCTTGGATTCCTTTCTGGCAGTGGAGATGACTGTATCCCTCTATAGTCTTGGCTTGACAGCACAAAGATTTAGCAATGACATTTGCATCTGATAAAATGTAAATGAGAAGCTCCCCAAAGAGACTGAGAAAACCTATTTTGACAAGTCTTCTTTTATCCATGAAAATATTACAGAACTGCAGAAAGAAAAAAACACAATGGTAAATAAAACATTTTCACCTTAGATCACTGTTTTATTACACTAAAGGCATTGAGAAAGCATGATGTAAAAGGAACTCTCATATTTCAAAGACCTTTCAGAATCAGACGTAAAAAGGGGGGGAGCACATTTAGTAATGACTGTTCTCCTTTTGAAATTTCCAGGCATTTAGTGGTCAGGGTTCTTCTTATCCATCATGACCAGTGGGAGTCATATGTTGTCATTAAATTACGATGGATTATGGATTGCCCATCAGGGCATGTTTCAAATGAACATGATCAAAGCTCACGTTTAACAAGGGACTTAGAAGTAGATGCTTTCCTGGATGGTTTTGAGCTGTGGAAAGCAGGAAGACCAGCATGCATTCTAAACGTACATACATTCTAAAACAATCCATCCCAACCCGGAGACTTTCAGAAAAGTGGTTCCCTTAAAGAAGCTGAAACATTGACGCTGTTCATGTGCTTGCTTAAAATTTCGACCTTCTGTGTCTTCCACAGTTCTATGGAACACCGAAATCACTGCACCATGAAATCTGTTTTGATATTGAGCGACAAAAAGGTCTTATCCTCCTATTCCATTGCAAAATAAGAAGCAAAGGATTCTTTTTTTTTTTTTTTAACTGGCTGATAAATCATGCGAACCTTTGGGCCCAGGATTTTGGTTTTCACTAGAACAGGGTAATAAAAAGAAGAGATGACAAATATTCTGTCAAGATAGCTGATTTTCTTATTATGTTTCAATTTATTAATGACAATCAATTTGACAGTGAAGAATTTGTTTAAATATTTCATGGCAGGCAAGGCTTTCATCCAGGAAAGACGAATGCAAGAATTATAACTCAAAAGAACAGAACGAAAAACCAATATCAGTTTTAGGGCAATGGAAACAAAGATTGTGTCTAGAACAAAATACCTGGGGTGGGATAGTTAAAGAAGTGTGAAGAGGAAGTCCAAGCACAGAGTAGTCAGTGGTGCAGTCATATTGCATACACAGTTCACTATGCTGACTTCTGTCTGTTGTTTTGCAATAGGATTTTTAAGAAGTCGGGGCCACGTGTAGTCTTTGACGTCTCATCTTTGAAGCATCACTTTCCAGCCAACTCTAAAATCATCAACTATGGAGGAATAGTTCTTCCATAGGGTTTGTAACTAGCTAGTGAAGTGGCCAGTTATCAAAGGCTCTCTAGATTAAATTACTATGCTGTGTACTACAAAGAAAATATCTCCAGTTCTAGTTAGAAGGAGTGTTGAGGCTCCTGAAAGGGCATCTGCATTTTACAAGCAGATCCCATTAATAATTTTTTTTTACAGAAATTGCTCCTTCAGGATGATACACTTAATGCTTTCTCATTAATATATTAAAAATATGGGATTAACTGTTGATAGGGTCTTTTCTGGTTGATTAAATCGAGGTTAATGGTTCCTAAGTTCAAATGCAATATCATAGCTTTCCCAGTCCACTTTTATGTATTCTTCTCAGATAAAAATGGTACACCATAAGGAAAACTTGGTATATTAAAATTGCCTTGTATTGAAGTCATATTAACATGCTTAGTAAATTATGATAAAAGGAAATAATAGACCAGAGTTAATATTTAAAGTTTATTTAAATCAGCTTAAGCTAAAATGCTCTGAATTAAAGAAATAGGAAAGTTAATTACCCTTAATTTGATTTTTTTGAAAATAGCATACTCATATTAATAGAAGATTCCATTAAGAATCCTAAGAAATTCTTTTGTTTAGAAAGAAAAGTATCAGAAAGTACTAAATATTTAGGACTTTTTTAACTTCATTCCAAAATTTTAAATTGGGCCTTAGTTTTTGACAGAGACTGGTCGCTATGCTTAGGATTAGATTAGTTTAAAATGAAACTCCATAGCTTTCTACTATCTTACAATTCATGTTCTGGGGAATACAGAGAAAGCACAGCAGTCATGTCTTGGGTTTAAGATTATGAGAATGTGGTCCAGGACAGTTTCAGTAGAAGTGATGCATAGCGATTGGCTGATATATGTATTTGAAAATTAAACCAATGAGATTTCCAGAGAAATTTGGCATAGGATGTAGGAAAACAGAGGGAGTCTCTTAGGATGCTAAACTTTTGGTGGGGGGGAAGCTGAAAAGATAGCTGTTTAGTGAAATTGAGCAGGCTGGGGATCAAAAGCAGGATCTCATTTTGGGATACATATTGGGCAGCTATGTAAACCGAGTTAGTAGATAGTTTCTGTACTCTGCCTTTCATGAAAGTCAGCGCTGAGGATTTAGATATAGAAAACACATTGACGGTACTGAAAGCCATGGACTTTGTTGGAATGACTGTATGAGTAGCTGAGATTAGAGCAGAAAAACAAGTGAACAGAAATAAAACGTGTTTTGTTGTTGTTATTGTTTTGGTGGTGAAAACGTTCATAAAATGTATTTGATACTTAAAGTGTAAAGGTTACCATGATGTTCCTCGCGATCCATTCTACCTAGCTATCCTAACAGTATGAATATTTCACTTAGCTATATAGACTTTTGATCTGACTAATTTTGGTGTGTGATGGTTTTATGTATTTTCAAGGTTTTATATATTAAAAGTGGCAGAAAAGGCCAAGAATGGAGTACCATGTCACTGTAATGTTAAAAGGAAGGAAAAAGGAACTAAGGTGTTAGACAAGTGACCTCATCCAGAAATTCAAAGTGAAATACTCCAAAATAGAACAAATTATTTTCATCCTTTAAGATGGGTCTCATATATTATTTATATGAAAATATTCAAGATGTGCAGCAGTTTGGAGTGACACACTTCTGTCTAGAGCTTTCAGATAAGGTATCTCAAGCTCAAATAGTGAGGGAGTTGGAGAAGAGAAAGTCAGACAAGGCAGGAGCAAAATGAGGGCAGCGTGTTGTCATCTGGGCCAACAGCATAATTAATTGTTTCACTTACTGATAGTAGCTCCGATATGATGAAGACATAGAACTAGTCATTTTAGCTAATAACATGAAGATCATTGGGAACTTCCGTGAGAGCATGCACCATGGGATGGAGAAGCTTTGGAGAAAGAAGAGCACTAGGGAGGTGTGGCCCAAAAACAAGCCATTGAGGGTGAAAACCTAGCTTTACCTTGTGCTGGTGGCAATGACGCAAAGGAGGTGCTGTGCTCTTTTCCTAAATTTCCTATGACTTGTCTCCGTTCTGAAAACACTCTGTGTTCACACTCTAAGACCAAACAGTTGGGCTAGTTTTTCAAGGTCATCTTCACAGTCTACGTCTCCCAGGCGTGGTTCGATTTCCAAGGTTGCAAGATGGCTTCCATTCTTTTATGAATGAAACCTTTGCCATGAATGTGAGTAGATAATCTCATTCTGGAATACAGACTTGTTGTTTGAATACCTGGGGACAGCCGACTTTGATCGTGCTGTGTCTATTTCATTGGCACACTCTTAGAGGTTGCCGATATGAAGAGGATTTGACAATATTCCAAGGGAACATGCTATTTTCCGAACTTCACCCCTTCCACTACTCACTGCAAAGTTTCTGATGTGAATCACGGATCTCTAAGCCTCCTTTTTCCCTTGTCCAACTATTCCCATGGCAACCTTGTGTCACTGAGACAGTTATTAGAACTACAGCATTGCCAGCAATCTAAAACAGACATAGACACATAAGAAAAGGCAATTTTCCAGGTAGAAATCTAATTTTGCTTGGTTGTTTTGTTTTGTTTGTTTTCAAAGCAGGGCAACACTGTGTAACAGCTTTGGCTCTCCTGAAACTCATTCTCTAGACCTGGCTAACCTCAAACTCACGAAGATCCACCTGCCTCTGCATCCCTACTGCTGGGATTAAAGGCATGTGCCATGACTGCCGGCAGCTGAAATCTGATTATTTGTTGAATAAAATATTTTAAAACTGTATCCAAAGTAAAGAAAGCTAGACATAGAGAGGTCTTGCCCTTTGCAGGGAGAACATGGCATATAGCATGATTACCTAAAGGGAAAAAGTCATTTGCTGCTCAGAATGTACTGCTGATAAAGTTATTTGGTTATGAAAGAGAAACATTCTGATGAGCTTTCCCATTTATTAGTGTATGAAATCTCATTTCTGAGAAAAGTGATTTCAAAATCTAAAAGGTCAACTGATAGTCACGGTTAGATATGTTCAGCTGGAACAAATTCCTGAGACAGCATGGCTCTCTAACCACCAGTGCGTCTGTAATAGAAACCAGTGCGGAAGACACTGGACTTCAGAGCTACCTGGGGTCTCAAAGCAAGGCAGAGGTGTCATGAAGCCCTTACATTTCATCGTCTTTGAAGACAAACATCCTCTGCTTGTCACTCTGTAGGAAATCAGAAGTATGCTAAACAATCCTGTAAATGTGAAGTTACTTACTATTGTGCTGGAGAAAATATCGGATTCAACATTAGGATTTAATATAGAGGAAAGAAGAAAAGGAAGGAGGAAAAGAGGAGGGAGGGAGGGATGAAAAGAGGAGAGAGCGAGAGAGCGAGAGAGCGAGAGAGAGAGAGAGAGCGAGAGAGAGAGAGAGAGAGAGCGAGAGAGAGAGAGAGAGAGAGAGAGAGAGAGAGAGAGAGAGAGAGAGAGACAGAGAGAGAGAGAGAGAGAGGAGTCTAAGGAAACAGCAACAGCTGGTTGTTTTTGTTTTTTGCTTTTTTTTTTCTTTCCCAGAAACAGCTTGGGACTAGCTATGGTCACAAGATCTCTTGGCAGACCAACTTGATGAGCACAGCAAAGCTGTGAGGAAAAGCCTTCTTTTGCTGCATATATCACGGTGCTATCCTATCGTTGACTAACCTAAATGAGCACATGCATGCCTTCAAAAAATGTGCGAAATTCACTGATTCCAACAGAGTAAATCGTGCTTCCCCATAGCTTCAGTGTCAAGGAAACATTAAGGACACTCAGAAACCAGAGTGCAAAATATTCAATAAGTTCCTCTTTCACTTCAAATCATTTGGGGATTGGGCAGTCAGGAGAAGAGAGGAAAGAAATTCCGGCACAAATTAAAGAACACTTGTAACCTTCTGAGGGCGGCAATGTTAACCTTCAAAAGAAACAAGTTTTAACAGCTTCATGGATCATTTACTCTTTCTTTGAACATTTAATTGATTTCTCCTTAAGCAGAAAGAACAACCTAACTAAAACACATTTCTTTTTTTTTTTTTTTTGCTCACCTGCTAGATGCCAACCCTATGGAATATTAGAAAATGTACGTAAATGACTTTTCAGATCTCCAGCAGTAGAGAATGGGCCTCAGCAGCTTTGGAGAGCATGTATTCTACATCCCTGCTGGGTGTCGATTCAGTGAATTGATTCATCACTAAATATCAGCGTTGGATTGGATTAGCTGGGATGCTTCATATTTTTAATTATGAAGCATTTTGGTCTAGTCTGGTGTATGTGGTGTGACTGCATGTGTAGCATCCAATCAGTCTCTCATCTCAGCGTTTTGCTATATTTCTCCAGTGACTGAAGTAGTTTATTGGCAGTCAGTTTGTAAAATGCTCTCTGGAGTTATCTAAAAGTAGAATTCTAGGACGGAAATACATTTCATCGACTTGCCTGCCAGAAAATGTAATTAACACCGATGATATACTATCTTCTAAGCAGATGAAGATTCCGAGGCTGACCTCACTCAAGATGGCAGTGTACACACAAAATGCACTGAACTCTCTTCCACTGTGGCTCAAATCGTTTAGTTCTTTGGATATTTTAGTCCCATTTGTATGTGTGCGTGTGTGCATGTCTAGGTTTGTAAATGGTATTTTCAAAATGCACCAGTCAATTTCAATATCTTTATGATTAAGATCTGATTGAATTATTGTGTGGGTGACATTACATTCCTACAGGTTACTAAAGGAACTATTAGAGTTTTTTTTAACTGCTCCCCAAAATTCAGTATGCAGCTTATGAAACTGCTTTCAGTCTTTTAATTCTTCCAAAAAGTGCTAAAAGGCTATTTCCGTTTGAGTTCAAGCTCGTAGACTCTACTCTGCGTGGCTTTTAAAGAGGAGAACTAGATTTCTCACATCGCCAGAAGCTGGCAGACTAAGGTCAGAGGTCAGCATGGCATTCATCTATTGTGAGAACTCTCTTCCCGGATTGCATACTTTGAACTTGTGTTCTTGCTTGGAGCAGACAAAGCTAGATTTCTGGCATCTACTCCCATTCAGGATGATGTCACCCTTATGATCTAATTACCTCCTAAAGGACTCACCACTGCCTATATCAATACCCCAAAATGGATTTGGGGCAAGAACAGTAGGAATTCTTCATCTATTGAATGCATTCAGTTCATATATGTTACAGTATCTGTATTGGTGTACAAAGAGAAACTGCAAATCAGTAATCCTGCCCATATCTCATTTTGAAATGTATTGTCCAATTCATGTTTGAGGTATTTGTACTTTATACTCAAAAGTTAGACATGTGACCATACAGTTTTGTTTTTGAAAGGTGTTTCCATAGCTGGTCAACATTGTAAAACTAAAAACTGGAAAAATAGTTTATCAATGCACTTTTTATTATCAGTTACTTTATTATAAATGATAGAATTTTATCAGTAGTTGATAATCTAGTTATATTTGTATTTTTCTTCAATAAGGCGCTTATATCATTTTTGCTCATATTTATTGTGAATTCTTTTCCTTATGATTTAAAAGCATTCTTAAAAGTACTAAGGGCCCACTTCCTTTATTTGCAGTAGTTCTTTTTTATTCAAACCAACAGTTTATTCTCTGCTCTTTTATGGGTAGGTGACCCTCACTGAGGGAGGAAGAGACATTTTCTTTTTAGGGAATGGTCTCTGATGGGTAGACCATGCTCCAGTGAAAACCAGACATGCAAGAGTTATGGGCATTGCACACTGTACTTGACAGTCTTAAAAAAAATCTATATAATTATATAATATTGGGTGGGAAAGGAAATGTGGATACATCTGAAAAGATTGAGAAGAGGGGTAAATGTGATCAAAAGGTATTATATGATATTCTTGGAAAACTAATAAAAATAAGGAAAAAGAAGAAAAGAATTATCTGTTCTTGAAGTACTGCAGTGAAAGCACATCAACTTTCCATGTATTTAAGGAAGTTTCACTTGCACATGGAGAACAGTTTGATCAAATCATATTTCTTCTGATGTCAATCGTGATAAATTATTTTTTGTTAAAAATGTCACCATTACATCCAGGTTTAATACAATTTCAGACAATTCATTTTTCTTATAGTATGTAATGGCCCGTGTAAATTTTTGTCTTCTTGGTCTATCAATTACTAAAAAATAAATAAATCAGAACAAAAACAAATCTATTGAATTGTCTGGAAGCCAAGATTTGTCTTGCTTCCATCAAAATTTATCATTTTTGCTCTGTATATCATCTCTGAAATATATATCCCCATTTGTCATCTCATCGAGATTTCAAGTTCAGAATTATTTTGAATCCATGACGGGGTCCTAGTTTTGTCAGACATGGCTAACAATTTTCCACCATGTGTTTGTTTTTTACTATATAGCAGTTGAGAGCACATTAATTTGTAGAAAACTATAGTTGACTTAATAGTTAATTTTGAGGATGCTATGGGCAACAAGAGGTTGCAACAGCTTAGAAAAAACAATTACAAATAAGCACAGCCTACAGTATAGGGAACAGGTGACAGGTAAGCAACACTATCACCTGATCATTTATTGACTTGACCATAAATACCTGCATTACTTTGCCACACTAGGATGTGTCAACACATGCCTGCATCTGTCATGTGGGGAAAGCAGACGGCAAACTAACCCTGTAAATCATTTTCTTCTTCACGTAGATCCACATTTCTTTGATTAATGGGAGACCAAGTGCTGATGATCCATCCCCTGAGCTCCTGGAATTCACCTCTGCTCGCTATATTCGCCTGAGGTTCCAGCGGATCCGTACCTTGAATGCCGACTTGATGATGTTTGCTCACAAAGACCCCAGAGAAATCGACCCCATTGTCACAAGAAGAGTAAGTGTTGGGAATAACCCTGGAGCCTGAATACCACCAGGCCCATCTTTTTAATAGTCGGTCAAGGATCGAGAGAGAAATTGTTCTGTGATTTGTAGGAACATTTATCATTAGAGACTTTAAAAACCAGAACACTCTCCTTTGTTCAAATTCAAGCTCTATGATTTATTAATTACATGGAATTTATCAAGTCCTCCATTGTTTTTCAACTTTAATTTTCTCTTTTGTAAAATGAGAGCATAATATCTTGTTCATAATTTTCTTAAAACATTGCATTAGTTTCTGTCACTTTAGGTGATCTCTATTTTTATAACTGGCTCTGAGATATACTACTTGTCTGAGTACAGGGACTTTGAAACACTTTTGGCCATAACTCACATGAAGAAATACATTTTATATACTTAGCATACATATAGCTTATGTTCTTGTGGAAACCACATTCTAATTTAGTAGGTATAGAACAGGGCTAAGTATGTATTATTTTAAAAAGTTCCAGAGCTGTCAATATTGCTGGTGGAAAGACCAGGATATCTCATCAATTATTCTGGTCTCCGTTAATAAATCATGGACCACAATTTTTTAAAGTAAAAAGCCATGCCATGGGGAAAATGATTCCACAATCTGCCTTTTTTTTTCTTGAATAAAATTAACAGAAACAAGCCAAAGTCTGAAGAGTCTTTTCAACAGATCTTTGACCACCGGAGCTAATGGTGTGTGGTATGTTTTCTTTCAGCACCGAACAAATAGAAATTTGTAAGGCTATTATGAGAAGAATGATCAGAGCAGTTGCTGTTATTAGTTTTGATTCCTCCCAACTCCTCCCTATGTACTCCCTATGTACTCTGGCCATGAATTTGTGTAGTGTCTGTCCACACACATTCGGCTTTAAATCCTAGGGTACACCCTACTCACAAAGAATTGCTGTACAGTACACCTGGAGGTATATGTATGAAAAGTATGTGTATAGGGTGAAATCAAACCTAAGGGCAAAACACTTAAATCTAGAGCATGAAGATTAGACCACAGCTACCACCGGGCCTAATGATAATGCAATGGCTTGTGTCCCAGTTCCTCATCATTCTTTACCTGTTTCCTCTCCTCATGTTACCCTCTCCATCATCACAGAACAACGACCAAATTTTAATTATCTCCATACAACATATGGGAGTTGTCCTAGTGCCTCTTATTTTCCAAACTTGAAGCATTTTTTACGCTGTATTACATTTCACCAGATTGTCAATTGTCCATCGCCTTATGCATAAGTCATCATTATTTTTTAACACTGTTTGGATTCTTCGCAGACTGAAAATAAAAATCACCTTTAATTTTATTTTTAGAATGAAGAAAGCCTGAACAATACTGTTGTGAAATTTATTCTTCTTTGACAAGTACAACAGGGAACATCGCTGAAAAAATTACTGTTCTTTTTTATCATCTTTTGCAGGGCTGAGTGGGGGATTGTATTATACATATATTATTTGCAATGGCCCCATACCTGAGCCATTGGTCAACATATGCATATGCTTTCTGAAAGTGCTCAGGTTCAATGAACACTATCTGCAGATTTAAAGATGTGAAAACAGAATATTACATTTCAGCTCTTCATACTCAAAATCAAAGTCATATGTATTTACACTTAAAATACAATTCTTCATTTTGAAAGCATCTACAATAACACCGCACCAGCTTCTAGTGCAATTATCTCCACTTGTATCTTTATCATTAAGCCATGAAGTTAAGCAAAGAGAAAAAAAAATTAAGTTACCTAAATTTCTCAACATGTTCCATTAATTCAAAGTCTAGATAAAACAAATAACGTAAGATTGGAAAGATATTTTACAAGATAATATGTGCATATAGCAAAAACAAATGAAGAAGAATCGAAAAAAAACTCTATAGAATAATAAATGATTTTTAGGACACTCAGACAGGTTATATATGTGAGATATTTTATACTCACTGAAGTTGTAATAAGAGGTCTTTCTTTCACTGAGTGGGTTATTTGGATACCAAATACTAACTTAAAGAAAAAAAAACTCTAGTGATTATAAAAAGTTATACACATTAATTAAAATTTCAATTCAGTCCAGCTCTGTAATTATAGATACTTTTTAAATGACTATACTGCAGCTTTATGCTAATTTCAGATAGAAAAGCAGTTGTAAGAACATTTTAACATAACAAAAAAGCAAGCTTTCTGGACATCAGCCTATCACTTTGCCCTTTTTTTCCCTTTGAAATTCCCTGTGGATCAGATAAGAATTACATTGTTACCAGCATAGTTTCCCTTAAAGGTATTGTTCCATTTCAGATTTATCAAGTAAAACAGGATAATCTGATTCACACTCTGCTTCTCATGATCACAACTAAAGAGGCTGTTTTAGAGAAATTGTGTGAAACAACTTTATGAAGAGTTACTGTCCTCAGCCCCAAGGTCAGAACTGCTGTGGCCTGAACATTGCAACGCCCAAGGAAAGAAATCCCCACAGTGGGCATGAGACATAACCTGAAGGCCTTCCTTTCAGGGGCAATGAGTGCCAAGCCAAGACTTACTTCACCTCGGAAAACACAAGAATGCTTCTAAGGAAGCCAGAAAGGCAAAAGTGAAGTTTTACCTAACTGCCCTAATTCTGCTTTCTGCTCTTCCTGTTCTCCCCTTTCAGCGATGCTGACATTTCTTTCTAATTTTCTTTTTCAGTATTACTACTCCGTCAAGGATATTTCAGTTGGTGGGATGTGCATCTGTTACGGTCATGCCCGGGCTTGTCCGCTTGATCCGGCAACAAATGTATGTATATTTATAGGCCGCTTAGGCAAAATGAAATGCCGCACTGTAAAATGCTTCAAGAGAGGCTTTACTGAAAGGAATTGCTGTGAATGGGTGTCAGGTCCCCACTTAAACGCTTTCACGGGAAGCCTTGCCAGGGTGAAATGGAGCTGGCAGTTAAGATGATAGACTTTGAGTCCAACCGTCATTGCATCAGAAAACAGATTACCTCTCTTCTCCCATAAAGGTTCCAAAGTGCCGTCTGTTTTGACGTCTCTCTAGCAATGACAGTCTGACGCACGATTTAGCTTTGTGAGAATGCCTGCCATCAATCTACCTGTCCAGTCCTTTAAAATTTTTTAATCAAAAAAAAAAAAAATCAGGCAAAGAAATGAAAATTGTGCACAGAGGTAAGCGTAATAGTGTCCCTGTGACAGGAAGCTGATGTGGGGGAGGGCGATAAGAAATTAGGTAGAAGGGAGTATTCGGACAGGCTCGAAAGCTTTGGTGTAGAACTTTTCATCAACGACAATAAACGTGTTAGGTGAACACAGCCTCAAGATGAATGAGCATGTGTTTCTCTCTTGTCATAAACAAACTGGCAAATTCAGAATCATCAACTGTGCAGCACAGGGAAGAGATAAATTGAATTGGAAAATAAGGGGATGTTTATAAGGCCATGCAGCGTTTTTTGTTTTGTTTTTGTTTGGTTGGCTTTTTGCATCTACTAAAACTTCACTACAAGTAACGTTATACCCGAAGTTTGTTTTCTGGTTAATGACTTGTACATCACATCACAGGCAGATGGCTAATTTTTCAGGACTAGTTTGAGTGTATCTTGTGCGGCGTTATCTATTGGGGTCTGTTTCCCAAGTAGTGAGAACCCCAAAAGCACCCTTGGAAAGGCTATGAATAGAGACTAGAACACAGGGCACAGAGATAAAAGCCATAGTAACAGAGATTCTAAACTCTTGCCTTTCCTCGGGACCTAGATGCAAAGTGAAGCCTAGCTTCCTGTTTTGTCACTTCTGAGACTTTGAACAGGGCTTTGAAGTAAGACTTAATATTAGGCATGTGCCACGAGAAGAAAATACCAGGATATTGAAGAAGCAGAACTCAGTCTTCAACTGGGACTCTCTGGTCTCTTCAGAACCTAAACCCAGTGATTCTAACTACAGCAGGGACCAACCACGCTGGTGCAGATTTGTAGTCTCCCCGGCACTGCCACTGTCTCCTGCACACGATGACCCCGATTTTATACTTTAGTGTTTCCTACACCCACCTTTCAGAGACAGCCCCTCTTCTGTGGTTCTATGCAACACTCAGAAATATGTCCCTCTCCCTTTGCGGCTAGAAATCGCGCTGTGAGTGTGAGCACAATACCTGCGGGGAGAGCTGCGACCGCTGCTGCCCGGGATTCCATCAGAAGCCTTGGAGAGCTGGGACTTTCCTTACCAGGACTGAGTGTGAAGGTATGCTTCTGACCTGACAGGACACCTGTGGCGTTCTCTTAGCTGGGGACACAGAGGACATCATTGAGAGCTAATGTTGGCTAGGCAAACTCATATTCCAGCTATATATTTTAGCCAAAACCATAGCTAGTAAATTTGTCAACCAATTGTCTTACTACCTCAGCTTTCTTGGGTTTTCATCTTAAATTTCTAAATATTTATCAAATGCTACCAACTTTTCATAAATATAAGGATTATGGAAACACAGAAAAAAATTCTGTACACTGTTTGCCATGAAGAAGAACTCGGTACTTTAGTATGAAACACCAACATAAAAAACGTGGAGACACATAAACACACATAACCACATCCAAAACATAGAAGAAACAGAAATACACATTAAAAACAAATATGCATATATAAAACACACAAACACGAAAATGCACAAAGCCATTATAAACACACATATAAATATACAATAAACAAACACATGCACACAGAACACAGACATAGGAATACAAAGAAACATATAAGCTCAAAGATACAAAAACATACACAACCACTAACAAATACATATAAAATCACACACAAAGACACAAACAAAAGCACTCAAACACACATAGACAGGAACACAAAAAGAAGCAGACACACAAACATATAAACATATGCAAACAGAAACAGACAACATGAAAACATAAACAACTGGAAACCCACACACATAAACAGAAATGTAAATGAGCAGAAAGTGAAGCCTAGAGCCTATGGAGATAACTTCTAAACAGAGATATTTGCAGAGTCTGAATTAGCACTCTCAGTCCAGATAATCTCTTACACCCACAAAATAGCCTTTAAACACTCATCGCCTCATATGAGAGCCCAGTCAAAGGTGAGAAATTAACTTCACGCTACAACCAGGCTATTCATAGAGAATAAAAGGATTTATGAGTCACACTTAGGATGTGCAATGCTGATGCACAGTGGTGGAAGGTGATACGGAGGCCAAGACCTAAAACTTTGTGGGCACAAATCTCACTCTTAAAATTGACATTTAAAATTGCGTGAATTCATGGGATTTCATGTGTTAGTTACATATACACTTTGCATAGTGTTCAATCTTAAATTGTTATCAATTCTTAGTGGTAAAATCATCAAGCCCCCTTCTGCTGTGAACAGGGCAGCCTATCATTTTGTAGAAAGCATTATGATTCTGTGAGTGGGACAACAGACGCTGTTTCTTCTATTTAACTGTAAGTTAGTAAGCAGTGACCGACCTTTGCCCATCTCTCCCTCCCACCCCCTTTTGCCCATTACTATTAATCAACATTTTACGTCTAAATTTAGTGAACTCACACAGACTACATTTAACATGTTAAGTGAGGCCATGCTGTATTTGCATCTTGGTGCCTGGTTTATTACATTTAACATAACAGTTCCATTCATTTGATGGCAAGTGGAATATTTCATCCTTCGTCTTAATAGTATTCCGTTGTGCGCACACTCCACATTTCTATTCTTCAGTAGACAGACATTGTGAAAAAGCAGTCCAAGACTGGAGTCATGCAAGGATTCTCATTGCTTTTGAAAAAACAAGAGGAGAGTCTTGTGACTTCAGGGTCTTCAAAACACAGAACTGTTCTTGGATTATGTTTTCGTGCTTCTCTTCGATGTAGTGAATAGAAGTAAATTTACTTCAGCTGGTTTTTTTGTTTGTTTTTGTTATGGAAAAACATGTTTTAGTCATATGCAGTTTGTCTCTATGGAAACATTTCTTACATGATTCTTCTTAACCCTCAGAGTACAAATTGTCAGATGCTCTGAATAATGTCGGCTACTGCATGAGACTTAAGTCTCATTTTTAGGTCCTACTCTCTCAGTTTCATGATGCCAAAGAGAGCAGTAAATTGTCATTAGATAGATTCCACGTATTGACTACCCTAAAGAATGCTTCAGTAAATATGGGAGGGGAATTATAGTTATGGCATACTGATTATCAATTGTCAAATACTTTAAATGTAGATTCTTCATAGCAACACTACTATAGAACTACTTATAATAAAGCGGCATCTGTGGTGATTATTAGCACACACTATGCTATAGCCTTTGATGAACAATGAGCACCAAGAAAAAAATGAAAAATAGTGAATAGTATGTCAACAAGAGTGCTTACTCTGAATTATTATCTTAGAGTTAAAATGAATGCCTGTTTCTCTTTAGGGAAATGACTAAAAAGTCACTTCCTGAGTTTAGACACTTAATTTAATCAAGTAGTCCACCCAAGTGACCTGAATGCTAGATATAATCTATTTATTTTTACTTATATGCATTGGTGTTTTGCCTGCATGTATGTCTGTGTGCGGGTGTTGGATCCTGTAGTTACAGACAGTTGTGAGTTGCCATGTGGGTGCTGGGAATTGAACATGGGTCCTCTGGAAGAGCCATCAGTATTTGTAACATCTGAGTCATCCCTCCACCTCCTGTCACCTAAATTCTAGAGAATTCTGTTTCTGTTGGTTTTCTTAGGGCAAGAAAAGATCTCATACTTTTGCAGAACTGTAGACTCAAGCCGGCAGTAAGACAAATTCAGCCGAATTCAATATTAATATTTCAGTGAGCCAGCCTAAACCAGATATTTTAAGTTCAAAATGTAGATAAGGTTTCTAGAGCAAGCTTGTGATCAAATAAGAAATATAACCCTATATGTTGAATACAGACAAATTCAGCTTATGTTTATTGTGGCTCATTTGTTGGATGTGGTAAGACTTTAAGAAAATTGAGTAAAATATTCTCCAATCATAAAACACACTCCTTTTGAGATTTTCATTGCTACACATATTATCCATATCTTGAATATCTTTGATATGTGTCTATTATTAGTGGAAATAGACAGAGACTTAACTGTCACTGAATGCTCAGACACCACTGTAGGTCCACTCTTTGTTTTCAGCTCTTCTTAGTCACCCCTGATCTTGTAGGATCCATTTGTTCTTATGTAATTTTAAAGTCTTTTTTTGGGGGGGGATTTTAAGTCTTTTTCCATCTTATAAGGCAGAGGGGAAGGTGCACTTCCATACTCTGAAAATAAAGATATTTCCAAGTCCATAAATTAAAAATGGGTATCTTAATCATAAGTTAGTTAAGCAACACAGCTTGACAATGTATCCACTTCTAAAGCTAAACAGAAAATGTCTCCTTTCTAAGTTTAATATTTAGGAAATTATCTTATGATAGGAAAACTCTCTATATAAGACATGATCAGTTTTTTATTAATTTCAGTTTAATTTGGATTTTTATCGATCTAGTTTCTTTAAAGCAAACTTATCTCTGAATAGTGACAAATTCTTATTCTCTTGCAAAGGCTTTATTTAAAGCATATGTCAAGGATTTCCTGTGGAGTGGAAAGTTGCTGCTGACAGAGTAGAAAATGGCTCGCTGGGAGCAGACACCATCCCTGTCCTCTGAAGCCATCCACCTAGAGTGAGGCACAGTACCATTGTTGTGGATAGGCAGATAGAGGGTTCTGGTTGCAGAAAATATGAGGACTGCCACTCAAGAACCAAACATTAGCCCACATTTTACATCCATTCTAAATACTGGTAGATAATTCTGTACTGCATTGCATATTTCCCTCTATGTTGACAGGTGGAATTTTCACTGTTCCTTACAATATATATTTAAAGGAGGATGTTTAAATACTGGTGTGCCTTTTCTTAAACACATAAAGTTATGTACAATGCACGGAGAGTTAATTTCTATGTATTCCCTGAAGTAAAGCTCAAAACTCTACAAATATATTGAAATTATTATATTCTAAATCCAAAGTCAGCAGATTAGAGAAGGCTTTTTCAACACCATAACAAAGAGATATTCTTACTATATTAGGAGATCTTATATATCAGTAAGAAAAATAATAATGCTGTTATGCAAACAACCAAAACTGACATTCACAATTCAGACAAAAAAAGGATGATTCTTAAGATGAAGACACAGCAACTAAGATGATAAAAATCTTGTTTGATTTGTCAGTGTATGCATCCATCCTTCTAACAAATACTTGAATGCCTGGTAGAGCTAATAATTGTATTAATAAGATACAATATTAGTAAGGTTATGGGGGATGACTTTGATCATGTCTATTGGGTAGAGAATCATCTAACATAACATCATAAGATGGCCATTTTTTAATATATTAAAATTCAAGTTGACACACCTTTAGTCTAAAATAGAAATTACACTTCCAATAATTTAGCTCAGAGGTGGTATCTGTAGACAGGCCATATTATAATAATTAATTTTTGCATTATTTTAGTCATTATTACTAACATAGTTCTTATAGCATGCCTCTCTAGAATTCTCTTAAATATTTTGCATTTACAAAACAAATGAAAGAAGTAAGTTATAAAATGGCAGCAAAATATTCCTGAAAGTGTCTCAGCTTAACACAGGAAGGAGTTTAGCATCATAGACAAGATCCTAGCTCTCAACCTTATTCAAGGACCCCAGTATATGTGCGCTGTTGCTTAAGGAGAAACTTCCTGATAACTTGTCATTAACAAGGTATTGACTCATACCTCCTCTCTAGCGGTACTCTGTGTAGTCATGCTGATATGGACAGAACAGTATGGTTAATAAGGTCAGACAGTTCAGAAGACTATGTACATACACAAAACAGCTGTGTAAATACATGCATATGTATCTACATAGTGTGTGTCCTCTGATACACAAACACAAATCAATGAAAGAAAAGATAACCAAATCTATAGAGGAAGGAGACAACAAATATTGCTCCCCCAATTGTTGTAGGAAGGCAGCTTGTTTGTTTCTTGCTGCTCAGCCCTGAAATAATCACATATAAACTATAGTATTTGCAATACTGTTTGGCCAATAGCTTAAGCTTATTTCTGGCTAACTCATATCTTAAATTAACCCATCTCCATTAATCTGTGTATCACCATGAGGCTGTGGCTAACTGGGTAAAATTCCAGCATCTGTCTCCAGTGGGGCTAAATGGCTTCTTTCTGACTCTGCTTTCTTTCTCCCAGCATTCAGTTTAGTCTTCCCCCTCCTAGCTCTGCTCTACCCTATCACAGGCCCCAAACAGCTTCTTTGTTAACCAAGGGTATTCACAGAATACAGAAGGGAATCCCACATCACCTGATTCCTAACCTCATAAAAATTTTATATATATATATATTTCAAAACCTTAAACAAGTCTTTTCTGGGAAAAGTGATTTTTCCTCCACTGTCTTAAATTCCTATAATGTAACATGAAAAATATAAAGAGGGTGCAGAGCAAGACAAATCAATTGAACTTATTTAAAAGGCATCATGGAATCATGTTGCATGCATCATCCCCTTTGATGCTTTTAAAACCTTCCTATCTGCTAATGACTATTGCCTGTCTCATGCATAATGTGGAAACTGAGTCTCAGTGAAAAGAGGACATTACTTATATCACATGACTGCTAACCAAGGGCAAGGACATCCAATCCAAACTACCTGGGGCTCTCATTCTGTCTTGACACCTAACATGTAAATCTCTCATTGGATGTGGAGGACTGTACCAGCAATTTGGAATACAGATTGCTGAATCTCACTCCAGAACAGAATCCAATACTAAGGAAGATACCTTGTATGTAATTTCCCCTGTCTCTGACTTGGCTTAGTGATTTTTGAAGAGGATTTTATCATAATCGAAATCAGTAGTAGCAAATATAAAATAACTAGCAGAGAATCTTGCCTATTGAAAAGTTTTATTTGTTATTAATGATGAAAAACGGGACTAATTAACTCCTCCCTGCCCATTTTACCCATTGGATATAGTGCAGAGTGTCACCCAGGGGCATTATTAATCATAGATTACATGATTGTTAATCATTCAGTGTTCTGTTCAATAATTTATCTGTTATAATGGAGTATAGACTGAACTATATGAAATTGTATTGGCATTTTCCCCTTCAGTTGAATTTATAGATTTTAATTATTCAAAATTCCCTGACAAGAATGAATTTATTGGCATATATGTAATAAGTACAAATGCTTTTAATAAGGACTTGTGTGTCCATACTATATGGATAATGAAATATTTTTTAAATATGTTTAAACCATGAAGCTAGTACTTACTGCTTTTTATTTTGACTGTAGCATGCAATTGTCACGGAAAAGCTGAAGAGTGCTATTATGATGAAAATGTTGCCAAAAGAAATCTGAGTTTAAACATACACGGAAAGTACATCGGAGGGGGGGTGTGCATCAACTGCACACAAAACACGGCTGGGATAAATTGTGAGACATGCATTGATGGATTCTTCAGACCAAAAGGGGTAAAGTATATTTTTCTTTTATTAAGCTTTATTTTTGATTTTTTCATAAGAGTTATGTATCTCAAACTGACATAACAGCATCTCTAAAACATTGCACTTTGCCTTTTAAAAGGTGACTGAGGACTTTTCTTACCTGAAAGTGTGTTGTACCTGTTTAAGGATGTCGTATGCTGTGTCAGAGCGGCTCCAGAAGAGTCTCCTTTGACTTCCTCAAATTGGAATACATTGCAGCCAAAGTGTGTTTTGATCTTAGAAAATTCATACATTTACCTTTCAGTAAATGTTCAACAACAACAGCAAAAAAAAACTAGAACCAGACAGTGCTCGTTCATTTTTATCTTCATTTTACCATCATAAATTTGAAGATTTATTTATTCATGGTATGTGTACCAATAACTGCTCATTTAAAAGAACTAATGATATTCCTTTGCACGAGCACAGAGTAATTCTAGCCATTCACCCATCAATGGATATTGAGGTGACATTCAGATTCTGATTATTTCCTACAAACAAGTCTACATATGTCATATTGTAGTCTTTCTTTAACTTATCTTCTGGATATATACTTCAGAATGAAATATTTGTCTCATAAGACAAGTCTCTATTAAAATTTATGAGAAATCTCTATATTGTTATGAAATAATCAAGACATTTTACATGCTCACCAAAAATGTTTGATCTTTATGAGTTCCATGTATCCACTGATATTTATAGTTGACAATGTTTTTGGATTTTTTTTTTGTCATTCAGATGACTTGAAACTATAGCATTATATCATTTTTTAACTCAAGTGCCTATTGGCCACTTGTGTATCTTCTATCATGAAACATTTGCTCAAATAAAGATATTATTCTTTTTCAATTTAGAAAATTTCTATTTTTAATTTTTAAATAATGTTTTGAGAAATTTTTGTTTTGGGCATGAAATAATGATTTAGACTTACATCTAGTTCTTTAGAAATCATATTTCGGGGCAGTGGTGGCGCACATCGTTAATCCCAGCACTCAAGAAACAGAGGCAGGCAGATCTCTATGAGTTCGAGGCCAGCCTGGTCTACAAGAGCTAGTTCCAGGACAGGCTCCAAAGCTACAGAGAAACCTTGTCTCAAAAAACAGAAAACAAAAAATAAACAAAGGTAGTCATATTACATTGCCACACAATGCACCTCAGTTTGTTCAGCCCACATTCTAGGTGCATTAATATCAGTACACCTGGAGTCAAGCAATGCGGGTTCACCCACTTTATACTGCATTTGGAACAAGGCTCTCTCTTCAGTAGCTTTTTTGCATTTCCACAAAAAATATTTTTTTTTTTTTTTTTTTACTTTTTGAGATTATAATTATACCATTTCCCACTTTCTGTTCTTTCCTCTAAACTCTCCCATGTTCCCCCACTCACCCTTTTGGTTTTTAAAATTCATGGCCTCTTTTTTTACTAATTTTGGTGGTGGTGGTGTATGTGTGTATGTGTGGTCTATATAATGTTGCTATATGTATGTTTTCAGGCTGGTCAAGAAAACACTCGTTTGTTACCACAAAATTTTACAATCAATTTCTCAAATAAAGATAATATTGTTTGCTACTTACTTAGAATCTGTGCATAAGAGTGAGAGAATGAATATCATATTAATGTTGAGTCATTTTATGAACATATCATATCTCTTTGTACTTCTCAAAACTTAACAGTAATTTTGAAATAAAGATAGTACATATATATGCTTGGTTAAGTTTAAATGAGCCTTTTGTTTTTATTTTTGTGTCCTAATAGTAATTAAATGGTTAAGTAAAACTTTTTCCAATTCTTTCATTTTATTATTAAGAAAAATTAATACTGAGTTTGTCATCTGTACCTATGAAAAATTCATTTGTTGGTTCCAGGATTCTTATAGTATGCTTTAGAATTGCACACTTGGGCTCTTGTCTCCAAATAAAGTCAGGATCACTCTTTACTTTGAAATATTTATGCTGATGTTAAATAGGATGGGTGAGAGCTGACAGTTTTATTTTGTTCTCACTTTAAATATAAACATAATAATTCACTATTGAGCACGGTGTGAGTTATGGGATTTTTATGGGTGCCTTTTATCAGATTCAGCAACTTTTCTGCTCATCCCAGGTACCTGAGAATTTTTATAATAAAAAAAAAAATGCTGAAGCATTTTGTCAAATGCTTTTCTGTATCTATTAAAATAAATATATGTATTTTCACTTTGTGTGTTAAAGTGGTTAGCCTGTATTTATTTGCAGAATATGAAGACAATTTTGGTGTTGTGTTTTAAGTATGGTTTATTTATTTAAAAATATTATAATTTCATGCATGGGATGATTTTATTTAGTTAAAGAGTTTTGTTTTGCTGTATAAGGAATTTGGGACTTTAACATTTTTACAATATCTTTGTCAGTCATTTGCAATATAGGTTACTACTCTCAAACAAAAGAGTTAGGAAATGCTTTCTTTTCCTCAGATTAAAAAAATGATTATGCACAATGGAAATTAGATCTCTTCCAAACATTTAATACAATTTAGAATTTCCCAGCGAGATAACCAAGCTTTCAATTCTTTTAGTTTTCATGATTTCTTGGAATAAAATTTGATATTAATTAATTTTTTAAATTAGATATATGGCTAAACCTAATAGGTTTTATATTTCTATGTTACTTTGTGTATGACAGAGTCTCATAATGGAGCTATTATGACATTGAAATTACCTAGCCAGACATGCAAATATTGAAATTACGGAGAACCCTCGTTGATCATGCTGATGCATTTTATTTTTCAGAGTAGTTTTTATTTTCTTCCAAGCAGTCAAACTTTTACTATAAAGATTGTGTTTGTGTGTTGACTATCCCCTATTCCTTTTAAAGCCTAGAGCATTTTCTGGGTGTGATACCATCATCTGCTGGATTTCATTAGTCCTTATGAAACCACACCTGACATTTGTTTCTTGTTCCCATTGTGTATAATCCTTCTTAATTCATTTCCTGGTATAAAGATGTGACTGTGTGAATTTGAGCCAGGGTTTCACCAAATAGTTTAGGATAGACTGAAACTGACTTTGCAGTCCAGTCAAACTCATCTCTCTCGGGTTTCAGTCTCCAGAGCTCTGGTATCTGGAGCTTGTCCCAATGCCACTCCCTTCTAGATACCTCTTTTAGGTTTGCTTCTCTCAACAATTGTTCTACATTTTGGAAAACTGCCCTACCTATCAGATTAAGTGCATGGTCTGTGTATGCTCCTTTGTGATAGGAGATGAAGGAAGAGAAAAGATACAGGGTAGGAGGAGGTTGAGAGAGACAGAAACAACATTGTGCAGCCCTGCACTTTACCACTGGTCAGTTCACACAAAATAGTCCCCATCGTCAGCACACAGCGGTGTGTTGTCAAGATTCCTCCTTGCTTATCTTGCATGGTTCACTGAGCTTCTCATAGCAACCGACTTTTATTTTGATCCACATTGAGAATATTTTGTTTTGTTGAGACAGGGTTTCATATAACCCAAATGGTGGCTAAACTTACAGTTGAGGATGCTTACGATACTCCTGCCTCCGACTCCCAAATGCTGAGATCTCCAGACCTGATGGGCTATTATTTATTAACTGTATTATTTGGTCTGTGTTTTCTTTTTTCTTTCTGAGACTAACTACCTGTGTGATGAAGGGCTTAATGGTTCTCTTCAGGTTGCTGAGGTCTTTATTACCTTTTATTTCTTTTCCATTTCTCAGATTAAATATAGTTTTTCTTTATCTGACATCATGCCATTGGGTTGACCACACCACTATTCATAATCTAAATTAAATACATCCGATGAATTTGAAAACTTGAGGTTTTGTTTTTTCAGCTGTCTGGAGTTTTTCTTTTTCTGCCTTTCTCATATTTGTAAAGTATTTCAGTTGAAATTCTTCATGCATCCCTCATAAACACCATTCTATTAATTATGAGACATATCCGCAGTTCCTGCATTTCCTCCTTGTGTGTTAATTTCAATCCTGGGTCTCCATGGGGTCTATTTTTATTGACTTCTCTTTCATAAATGATGATTACATTTTTCTGTTTTTCTCATGCCTACAAACACACATTCTTACAGTGCATTTGTGGTGATAAAGTACAAACCTCCTGGATCCCATTTTCTTCCTCTGAATATTTTGAATGCATCCTAAGTAGAGTAAACTTGCTGGAGCATAGAGTGGAGGACGAGAGCATTTGATGCTTGAGAGACGGCTGATGGAAAGCTCATGGTGCTTTACTTACACTTCTAAGTTCTTTTAAAACCTGTCTAGTTGGTGCAAAGCACTGAAAACTCTACTCAAGTTTCTTTCTTTTCTATTTAGTTCTTTCCACTGAACTTCTTGGCATCCTGTGAATAATTGTTTTATGCAGAATCAATCAGTTAAACTGTGAGCAGATGTTAATGCACAGGTATAGATATCTACCCCTCCACAGCATCTCTCCAGTAGATTTTTTCATTCTGTTCTCCAAACATCAGCTTTTGTTTTGAAAATTATATTATTATTATTGTTGTTTTATTTTCAAGATAGGGTTTCTCTGTGTAGCCTTGGCTGTCCTGGAACTCATTTAGTAGACCGGTTTTGTTTTGAACTCACGGAGATCCGCCTGTCTCGGCTTTGCAAGTGCTGGGATTAAAGGTGTGTGCCACCACAGCCCAGCTCAAACATCAAATTTTTATAGTTCATGACTGCTTTTTATTATGCTCAAAGTGATCAAGTAATTAATTCTCACACTTCCCCTAAATTCACATTTTCACCTGATGGTATGTCAGACCAAGGTACATTATCACAATCATAACTGATAACTGGGTTTAATTTCTTTTACAAGTGACACAGGTAAAGGAATAAACAACTTTTGCAATTATTGCAAAAAATGTTTATATTTAAAAAAGAATTTTTAAAATGTGAAAATTTTACAAACACTATCTGGGTAGACATTTACAAAGTTACAAAATTAAGAACTTTGTGTCTGAAAAATTGTTAATTGTTTTCACTGTATTCTTAAAATGTCCTGATGTTTGCAGAGGTAGCCTAGAATAGAAGCATTTACATAGCAGGCATGAGGCCTTTGGTCGTACTGAATTTAATTTGATCCTAGATTTATCTAATAAATTCATATATTTGATTTGATTTACACGTGTATATTTCACACATAAAATAACAGAATTTACTAAGAGGTAATTAGTAATAATCTAAATTATTTTGAGAGCACTAAATGAATTCATTATTGAACACATCTGTTTGTCAGTGTCATAGGTTAGAGAATTTCCTTACCAAGGATCTGACTCAGACAACTTTTTCTTATCCGTATCAGACATAATAATTTTCTAGAAGGCTTTGTTTTCCTCCTTCTTGTCATCGCAAACACAAATTAGGTTGTAACAGTAAAAAGTCAACTCAAAGTATCTATAATGTCTTGTAATATTTCACAGAGGATTTTCTTTTCTAAAGTCTGGTGGCTCTTCCCTGTAGAAAGCCCTGCTCTAACGTCTATTCACAAATAACCCCTTCTTTTTAAGCTCCAGTTTAATAGCCACTGTTTCCACAAAATTTCTATTTGAATGGAACATGATAAGTTGTGGCATTTGATCCTAGAGGCTTCTCGCGTGTGTCTGTTTTATTACATTTCTTTAATCAGTGTCTCACAAACCTTTTATTCCCCTAAACTTGTTTAAGGTAGAGAACACGGCTCAGGTCTGCATTAGGTACAGTGCTAGCTCCATGGGGACATGATTAAAAATGTCTTAAACAAATGATGGTTGTTAAATGGTAGTGAACTTTAGTCGTATTTAATTAGATATATAATCAAGTCTAATTTTTACATCATGATTTATATCAGCAAAAAAGTTCCCCCTTAAAATTTAAACTAATTATTGATACTTATGAAAGCTGCAGTCTACAGGAGAAAAGTATATTCATGCATGTTCAGTTCCTGGGAAGCTAGTTTAGGGTTTTCGCTTTTAACCTGGCCATCTGGAAAACAAAAGGGAGTGCAGAAGTGTGAGCAGTTTAGATTTGTTTAATTAAATTAGTCAACAGTTAAAGCTACTAGTGATCCTAAGCACTTACTGTATGCCAGGGATCTTGTGAGATACCTTCCATCCATCCCTCTTCATTTCCCCTACAGAACATCTCTGCAGTAATTGTTATTGTCCTGGTGTCAAAGTGAAGGGTGAGGCCTGAACAGGCAGGCCCCCATGGGATATGAGCTCAACTTCTTCTACTACCAGAATCTGAAAATTTCTTTCCAGGTTATACAGCTTCCTAGAAAGCCAGGTTTCTAATTTAAATTTTTAATTGTGCCCCCTTTGAGCAGTAAATGTAAATTTCTACTTGAATAATTATGACATGATTAGCGTGAAAGTTCTTGAAAAGTAAAAAGGGAGTAAAATTGACATTGCTGATTTTAAACCATGTCATATTAAGACATAGAATAAGCAGTCAGGTTGAGTTATGTGATATATATGAGTACCTAACAAATATCATCGTTTTGTTATGGTAATAATGCAGTTATTATAAATCATGGAAAAATTTTATTGATTATTGACTCTAAGTAACAAATATCTACATATTGATGGCATCAGATGCTTTACTTTGTGTATCTACTTAGAAAAAATGGATTTTAGAAGCCTTCCAATCTGTGTGTAAGATAAATACTGATAATCTTATCAAAACAATTGATTATGTATTTTTTTTTAAAAAAAACTGTCATGAATTGTTTTCTGAGATGAAAACACTGGTATTTTTATTACACTTGATTCAAATCATTTCATTTATTTTTCAGGTATCACCAAATTATCCGAGTCCATGCCAGCCATGTCATTGTGATCCGGTCGGCTCCTTAAGTGAAGTCTGTGTCAAGGATGAGAAATATGCCCGGCGAGGTGAGGACAGTAGAGAGCTGCCGCCCTGAGGAAAGGACGGCGGCATGTCAAACACCGTCCTTTTCAGAGACTTTTGCAGGAATTCCGTCCACAGCGTCAGGATTCTGAGATCTAACAGTGTGCTTTTGAGGACCCCATTTTTATTCGCCATAATAATTTATTTTGTGCTAAACTATAATGTTTGAAAACCAAAAAAAAAAGAAATATAAAAGAAAAGAAAGAAAGAAAATAGATCATCTGCTCTGATATATGTATATAGTAGCATGGCATTTTATGATAGAGATAAATTCTGAGAAATTTGTCTTAAAATGTTTAGTTGTAGAAATGTCTTAGTCTGCATTATACAAACTAATGATATCATCAGGCAGTATAATCTTATGGGTCCACTATCATTTACATGACATCATGAGGAAAATGATGTTATATGAGTTAGTCATGTGTGTGTGTATATGTTTATGTCTGAAGGATGTAGGGAGAGCATAAAGAGAGAAGGTGTTTATGTATAAAGCATACATATCATACATATGTTTTTTTTAAGTCCTATTCCTTAGACTGTTCTGCAACTTCCACTGGGTCCAGTGTAGGTGTTTGGCAGTTTCACTGAGAGATTTGTGTGCGGCCTTGAGAAGCAAATAGAGAGATCACATTAAGAAAAGTAGGTGACACCAAGTGTGCTGTGCATGAAGGTCTAGACAGTAGTACTATGAGTTGAAACCCAACGCTCTGAGGAATACATTTCACAATAAACTCTCAACATCAAGCAATCAATTGGCAAAATGGTAAAATTCATATTTGGGAGCTAATTTCAGTATATTTGCTCTGGGTAATTTGAGAAGCATCTTTAAAGTAGCAAGTAATGAAGACTGTGTATTTCTGCCCTAACACCTTTGAAATTAAATCCTGCCATCATAAATTCTTTCCTTTTTTAATGACAGGTTAACTACAATTATCAATAGTATTAAGTCACCAATCAAAATTAGTGCATTATTCAAAATGCTATTAGAAATAGAAAAATTAGCCAGGCAGTCATGGCACATACCTTTAATCCTAGTAATCAGGAGGCAGAAAGAGGCAGGCAGATCTCTGTAAGTTCAAAACCAGCTTGGTCTACAAGAATTAGTTCCAGGACAGGCTCCTAAGCTACAGAAAAAACCCAGCTTCAAAGAAAAAAAAGAAAAGAAATAGAAAAATTAGAAAAAATAAATGTATCATATAGTGGTAGCTTAGAAAAAACCCGAAATTTTATAAAGAAAAACGTTAATATTGCCCCTCCTTTTTTTATTTTATATTTTACCTTTACTGGATACTCAAAGAAAACTGAAGGTGTTGACATTTGAGTCTCCATATGATTGATGGCTATGGAACCAGGCTCCTCGGGAAGAGCAGCACATGCTCCTAACCACCAATCCATCTCTCCAACTTCTATAATCAGTATTGTTTTGAAGCAAAAGTCTAACAAAATTACTTTATTAATTCTTTATCAATGTAAACTGAATGCTTATGGTGTTACATCTTCCATATTTCATGGCCCTAATTAGTATGTATCCAGCAATTTTACTTTTCTCCCTCCTTTCCCGACATATACATATGTTCTTTGTGTTTGCTATTTCCAGTCATACTTTACAACTCCTGTGCACATTATGCAAACATACTCTTGATAGTAATAGAGTGTATGCTTGACTTATTTGTGTTTAATATTCATTTTGTTCAGTGACATGACATCTTATTATGATGTATTCTTGCATTTCACTACCCTTTGTTATGGTCTGATGAAGATCATATTTCATTGATTGGCTCTTATTTTGAAAGCTTGTTTCTCGCATTCATTCATTCAAACATGTTTCCTATCTTCATCACCAAAGGCATGAACAACAGACAGCAGTCTTCACCTTACAGACCAAAGGTGTTCTTTTGGCTGTATTATCTGTAATGTTTCTCTGTCAAAAGAACAGGGAAATTATAACAACTTTCATCTCCCTCCTCCATGTCTGAAATCTGTTCCTATGGATGCCTTCTTTTTGAAAGTTAAAAAGAAATATTAATTTGCTGAGAATTTTATACACTGTATGTTTATCACACTCACCCCACTACTCCAATTCCACCCCCATTCAGCCTTTTCTTTAGCATCACAGTGGGCATAAGGACAAGTACCATTGTTAACTCGTAAGTGGTCCATCTTTATTCCAAAGGACGTCTCCATCTGTTACGGTGTTCTGGGCAGGCTTGATTGTATGCCACCAGATAGACTCAAGACAAAGCTTATTCTTTCCAGTGTTGTGTCACAAGCTTTAAACTTTATGGAAAGCACCCCTTGATGTGTGTGTGTGTGTGTGTGTGTGTGTGTGTGTGTGTGTGTGTGTGTGTATGTGTGTGTAAGTAGGTACATGGGTATGGTTTTCAGGCATTTATGTGTGAAGTTAAAAGTTAACACAGGTTGTCTTCCTTCACAGCTGTCTACTTTGTCTTTCAAGACTAGGTCTCTCTCCAAACCCAGAGATTATCCATTGATTACACAGACTGGCCATCCATCTCCAGTGATCTGCCTATTTCTGCAAGGCTTAATCCTACTTTCCAGGCTGGCTTTGCAGATGTACACTGACCCACTCAACTTCCATGTGGGTTCTAGGAACCGAACCCATATCCTTGTGCTTGCACGCTCCATTTACCAAACCATATCTCCAACTTTTATGCCTTATTTTTTAATACTTTTAAATCTATTTATTTTATGTGTTTGCTTGGATGCAAGTATGTGCACTATATGAGTGCTTGGTACTGGCAGAAGCCAGAAGAGCTTGTTGGATCCCCAGAGCTGGAGATACAGATGATTTTTAGTCACCATATTGTGCTTGGAACCAAACCTGGTTCCTCTGTAAGAGCAACAGTGTTCTTAATGGCTGAACCATCTCCCCAGTTCCTCTGAGATTATTACTTAGACTCCAGATCCTTTAGTTATAGATTTACTGATGAACAGAGAAAGAAGGCCATATAACTAACATGAGCGGAGCTCAATATGAATTCACAGACCTGGAGGAGAATGTTCAGGACCTATACGGGTCAGCACCAGATCCTTAGTGTGTATAATGGCTTTTAGTTTATAGTGTTCTTATGAAATTCCTGGCTGTGAGAAAAGATGTTCTTCTGATTCTTGTGCCTTCTCCTGGAGTTCTTTTCCTTCTGTTCATTTGTCTTGTCCAACTTTGATGTGATAGTTTTTGACTTATGTATTTTATTTCATTTGATTATATATAAAAATCAATTAATGAATGAATGAAAACCTAGCCACTAGGGTAAAAGCTAGCAACCAAACTGTCACGTATACTTGCTAGGAGAGGGAAAGTCAGTTTTCTCCAAGAGAGTGACACTGGGGACATTAACCACAGCAGTATAGGCCTCATGCACAGGAGTAGCTGACAAACATAATGGACTACATAGTTTTTGTGTGTACTTTTATTTGGTTACAGTTTGGTGTGTGTGTGTATGTTCTCTTTTTTTGCGTGTTGCTGTATTTTGTTTCTTAGGTTTTACTGTTGTATTAGGTTTTTGTTTGTTTTTTGAGAAAGTACTTCAAATTGAATGGGTAGGGAAGGGAAGAGAATTTGGAGGAACTTAGGGGAAGGAAAGAATAAGGACCAAATACATTTAAATTTAAAATTGCTTTAAATTTTTAAATAATAAAAATTAAAAAACTAATTTTGTGATCAGAATTCAACTTAAGAGTTACTATAATTCAAACCTCAAAAATTAAATTGTGTGTTTCCTTCACAAGTGCTGATATGCAATGCTTCTTCTGCAGGTTTAGGACCTGGATCTTGTCACTGCAAGCCTGGTTTTGGAGGCGTGAGCTGTGATCGATGTGTGAGGGGATACACTGGCTATCCAGACTGCCAACCTTGCAACTGCAGTGGCTTAGGAAGCACAAACGCGGACCCTTGTGTTGGACCCTGTAGCTGTAAGGTTTGTAGTTTAATCTAGTTGTGTCTCACTGTTGAGACAGAGGACAGCATCACTTGGCTTCTCTGTTAAGCCTGCTGCCATTAGGCATGTAAAGCTTCTCCTGTGCATATCTTTTAAGTGCATAACACTCCTGTAGTGACATTAAATGCTAACCAGGATCACTGCCACCCCTGCATTTATGTAAATTCTACAAATACATAGGCCCCCTTAGTGGTCTATGTCATTTTATAACAAATGATTTTTCTCCCATTGCACAAAAATGTGTGTACAACTTGAAAAGGTAGTTGTTTCAAATTTGTATGTATATACTTTTGCAGCTACTTCTGAAAAGAATTCTGTCAAAGATTTAAAAAAAAAAAATAATCCCCTGAAGTCTGAGTGGAGATAGGTCTTACAGTTCTCACCATATTTGAATTCTTCCATCTAATTACCAAAGTGTAAGAAGGCATAGTTGAGTTGATTAAAGATTCAATGTGTTCTCCCATGGTTACTTTAAGAAAGGCCATTTTATTTTTGTACATAGTCAGCCAATAGCTTGTCATGTTAACACTAAAGGACATATTGCACTGGTAGCATTCACACACATAGGAAACAGAGGCATGTACAAGTCTGAAAAGATGAGACTGATTTACTTCAGCTACAGAAGTCTGTTCCATGCTACTCTGATTAGTGCATAATTGTTTTAACTGAGTGCATGAGCAATCTTTTAAAATGATGGCATGCCATATTATTACCAACATGAAAGTAATTTTGATATCTTTTACGGAGAATTACAAAGCAAGACAGTTAAATTAAGATTTTAATAGCCTTTTCTTTCCTTTACTAATTTATTATGCTTATCTAGGAATATGTTATAGTTGGTGTGTATTTCGTATATATGCATAAATATTATGTTATAATAAAATATTTTAATATCAATACGTATTAGAAAAAGCATTTATAAAATATGTTATATAATATATTATTTGTATAATTTATCTATGCTTACTATATATAATAACAATAATAAAACTACATACATTTGTTTACATAATAGGCAAGTATTATTTTAGAGACTATTGAAGCATTTAGAGACTATTTAAGACTATTTATCTTGAGGTTGAACCACTTACTGCACACAGTGAACAGAAAGCTATTGTGAAAGCTTTCTTGCCTTGAATATAATAAATTTTCTAGATTTAGTGCATTTCATTCTGGTATTATCTATAATGAAAACTCTCTCTAAGACCAGCACTGGACAGCAGTGATTGAGTGGTGGCTTGCTTCAGGAACCACCTGCCTCTGCCCCCACCCCCACTCCATCCCCTGCTGAATGCTGCTGGGGCAATCCTACAGCCTCAGTTCTTCTTCTCGTATATGCACTGCGAAAGCTCTTGTTTTTTTCCAAAGTGCTGCAGGCATCTCTCATGTTTGTCATTTACTCCAGTGCAGGACAGGTAGAATTAAGCTTAAGGTGGCAGAGGAACTTCATGAGTCTGTAGAATACAGGAATTCAAGCAAGAGAAAGGATGCACTTTTAGATACATACTTTTGAAGAAAGGTTGGACATCTGCTATGTTTAAGGAAGGATTGACAAAGGAGAGGGGCAAGGTTCACTTCATTGGCTTCTTTGGGAGATAGACCAAGAAGGTGGAGACAGGAGAGCTCTGGTGATTAGCTGTGCTCACAGGGAAAGTTCCTGAAGCTGGCTAAATACCAATTCATAAGAAGAGAGACTGTAATTCTTATGAGAAAAACGCCACCACAAAGACACTTGATGCTCTAAAGACAACACTGAAATGCTACAATAAGCAGTAATTAAGAAATTATATAAAAAGCGGCGGGCCTGCTTTTCGTCCTGCCCGGCTCCTACATGGCTAGCCTAGTCCCCGAAGTAACAACTCACAAATTGTATTAATTTAAACATTGCTTGGCCCATTATATCTAGCCTCTTCTTGGCTAACTTTCATATCTTGCTTAACTCATATTTAGTAATCTGTCTAGCACCACGAGGTGTGCTTACTGGGAAGATTCTAGCCTACATCCATCCTGGGTCAGAGCTTCATCGCCTCTGCCCTGGAAAGGAGAGGCATGGCGATTGCCTCACTTCCTCTTCCTCCCAGCATTCTGTTCTGTTTACTCCACCCACCTATGTTCTAACCTATCAGGCCAAGCAGTTTCTTTATTAACCAATGACTTTCCTCCATCAAGAAATCATAAATAAGATTTAAAAATTAAACAAATAGCATCATTAAAATTTAAGTCATTCACAAGTGAGATATTTTAAATAGAAAGCATTAGCATTTAAGAAATCTTATGATAAAAAATTTGCAGAAAGGAAATTTCATAAGATGCAAGCACAACTGTAAAAAATATAAAAAGTATACACACAAAATGAATGAGTTATTTACTCCAAAAATTATGACACAACATAATTATATCATGGTATTTTATAATGAACTATGTAACAATGTACAGACAATGCATTGTGATGAATTGCCCATCGCCTCTCATTTGTAAGAATGATAAATAGCTAAGTATTTAAAACAGCATGCATACAATTAAATACTGAAGGGAACACCCACTAGTGCAGAAAGGAATGAGGTGTCTCCTTTTTTAAAAACGTATGATTTGAAATAGTTGTGCCAACTGTTTGAAAAATAGTAAACAGAGGCTGCTTTTTCATTTCCCAGCCACCCACACCCGAACAATCACACAGAAACTACATTAATTACAGCACTGGCTGATGACTTAGGCATATTTCTAGTTAGCTATTACATCTTAAATTAACCCATTTCTATTAATCTGTGTGTCTTCACAAGGCTGTGGCTTACTGGAAAGTTTCCAGTGGCACCCTTCTCCTTTGGCAGTTGTATGGCATCTCTTTGACTCTGCCTCCTTTCTCTCTCTATATTTATCTCTGTTCTGATTTCGTGCCTGACTTTACCAATAAAGCAACATATATACAGAAGGACATTCCACACCATCTTTCATTTTATGTATAATTAAAAGGGAAGGTTTTAACTTTAACATAGTAAAATTTCATATAACAAAGCAGTCATCAAGCAAGAGTTATAGTTACAATATTTAGTCTATTTACACGTGGCAAATTAAGGGAAATACTCTATCATCTATCTTTGTGATTATAAAGTTTCATATCTAATTTATCTTTTATCATAATGAAGGAAAACTATAACTATCTGTCTTCAACTCTTTGAAGATCCCAGAATATAATATTGCCTAAGTAAACAGAAAGTATATAGTAAGCAGCTTTCAAAACTCTAGAATTGACAGAGACATCTTGCTTTCTAGACAGTCACCTGAAGTTCTTCTAAATGTTGAGGCATCAATCTTCAGCCTACAGGCCCATAGTATCTGGCAGACTTTTCCATGAAGCAGGAAATTTGAAGGACTCTTTTGCCTCTAGTGGCAGTTGGTCAGTCACTTTCTTCTGTGTCCTGCAGAATGTCTGACAATCTTTTTTTATGAAGCAAGCACCCCAAAGGACTATTTCACCATCTTTTGGCAAGTTCAGCAGTAATTTTTCTCTAAGTCCTGTCTGTTCGGTTCATGTGGCATACCATCAAGCAGTCCAGGCAACAGCAATTTCTTGCCCAAATTATGTTGTCACATTGAAAACAAATGAGTTTCTTCAATGTCCATCACCCTCTCTGAAATAATTGGTGCTGCCAGAAGTAGATATGTCTCTCTGTTGAGAAAAATCTAAGTTCTTAAAATATTTTAAGTGCCATACTCTATAGGTCTTTGAAAGGTTTAAAGAAAGGTCCATCTGAAATATATCTGTACATCTAGAAAACCTAACTAACAAGACTACAGTTTGGCTATTATAGATGACTATCTATTAATCTGTATTTCTTAATTATACATTACATTTTTAAAACGAGAACTCAGTTAGTAGAGCATGAGACTCTTAATCTCAGGGTTGCGGTTCATGTCTCACATTAGGCAACAATTTTTTGGCATACCAAAGAGATCACAATAGTCCAGAATGAAATATAACAAAGGTTTATTTATTTGGGAATAAACTTATGATAAGGGTAGCAATCTACAGTCCTCTGTGTGAGCTCAGAACTGGAACCAAATCCAGCAGCAAAGAGAGCCATACATGTTTTTTCATCTGGACTTATAGTACATGAGACCATATACAAAATAGACAGGTATCTTAAAGGCTATAGGCTGAAGGAGTTCCTATAACACAATACAGATCAAAATCTTTATGAGAAGAAAAATGTTATTGGATACTTACAATAAAATGATAAGTTTTTTTTTGTTTTGATTTTTCGAGACAGGGTTTCTCCGTAGCTTTTTGGTTCCTGTCCTGGAACTAGTTCTTGTAGACCAGGCTGGCCTCAATCTCACAGAGATCCACCTGCCTCTGCCTCCCGAGTACTGGGATTAAAGGCATGCGCCACCACTGCCCGGCTAAAATGATAAGTTTTATTTCAGTATAAAGTATGTATGTAAGCATGTATATTCATGTAGTGAAAAAATAATTGACTTTAAACAAGTCTTTATTTCAGAGAGAATCCGTTTTCTTTAAGCATGTGGCCCCTGTTAGGTAGTACAGTCAAGTGGAAGGCAGACATCCAAGAGCATACAGACAACACAACCTGGAAACGAGTTTAAACAACATGACACAAAAGTTGGTGGGCAGGGAAAGGGAAGAGTGGAGGTGAAGGGGGAAATGAATGTGATCAAAATACGGAGAGAGCTCTCAAAAAACAAATAAAGTGACAAAAATAGTCAGGAATGTAAAACGAAGTTTAAAATGTGGATCTAGCTGACACTACCAAACAGCACAGACAATCTGGGGAAATGGAAATGAATGTTTGTCATTGTTATTAGGATGGATTAGTACCACTGACATCCTCGAGATGACTGTCCCCTGTGCTCTAGAAATGTCAGGACTAAACATTTATCATAAACAAGTTGAACAATACATTTTTTAAATGTGCATAAAAGATGTTTTATACATAAATAGGTGGTATAATGAAACTAAGAAAAATAACTATCAGAAAAAAATTCCCAAAATGAATTACGGTAACCTCCCTTTCCTTGTCTGTGTATGTAACCTCTGTATGTTCACCTCATCATGGGATGAACAAAAAGTACTGCTATAATACTTGCTTAAGATGCACAAAACCCCTAGATTTGATCCCAAATACCATCAGAAAACAGGGAACACAAAAAAAAGTTTGAAAAGCAATTGTATGTATGGAACACATGTACACTTGTCTGTTTAACCCCATAAGTTCAGGTAACAATGATTGACATGTCATGTACATTGTAGTCGGGTTTGGAATCAATCTGGGGATGGTTTAGCTGAGCAGAAGGATACACAAGGGTCAGAAAGTTGAAGCAAGATTTTATCTAAAAAGCTGAGTATCAGTGATTTGGGGACCCACTAGCTCTTCTGTAACCTATTCCTCAGAGACACGAAAAGTAACTAAATCTTCACTCAATCTAATAAAAAGAAACAACTAAAGTGAGCACAGTAAATCTACTTGCATAAGGACTGATAAGTTCCAGAAACTTCAGTTAAAAAAGGGTTGCCATAAAATTTGCATTCATGTCAATTTGAAAACATTTAATAATTGTAAATTTTTGTGGATGAACACACATGTAAAAAATTTTTAAATATACTCTATGATACCTATTAAATTTGGAATGATAGTTGACTAGAGAGAAAAATACAAAGTTAGAGCTGAAATTAAATGACAGACCGCTGTGTCTAGTAATAAACATATAGGTAAAGTAAACATGTACAATATTAGTCCTGTCTGATTACGAGGTGGTAGGTAACTGATATTATACAGCATGCCCCTTTCTGATTCTCTAAAATAATTTCTAATTTAAAATATAGATAACTGGTGGTAAAAAGGAATTTTCATGTTTAACAGGGTTTAAAAAGTTCGTAACACTTGTAAAATATCAACTACACTGCTGCTTTTTTTCACACATGTTTTCTCTTCTAGACTTCTATGGAAAATAATATTAATAAATATGGGCCTCATGTTTCTGAATATGAAAATTAGACAAAGTGTTTCCAAATTGCTATGCATTTTCCAAGCAGTTGAAAAGTCTTACCTTTTGCAAATCATGGTGACAAGTCTTCTAAATGTAACAGCTACCTCCCTCTTGGTCATTGCACATATCCTGGTACCACATACTAGAAGTTGCCCCTTTGTAGTTTGGTGTTGTGCTCTTTATTCCAAATGAGTTGGAATGTAGAATGTGACAGATACTCTAGCCTGACCTTGATCCCAGAAGGAACACATGGCTTTGTTTTTACCAAAATCTTAGTATAAGATGATAAATTAGAGTCCATGCTTCATTTTATTTTGCTTTCTATTTATTGCATTTTCTGTTAAGACCTTAGTAGTCTACAAGACCATCGGGACTCAATGTTCCTGTCTGGATTGATTGTGAACATCTGCTACCATTTCTAGATATGATTAAATCCTCAGTCTTCGGGCTTTCAGTGATTGTAGTTTTCTAAGTTCTTTCAAGCTGCTTAGGAAACTTCATCTCTCCTCTTGTTTATTTTGTCTGATTATTTTAGTCTCTGCTTAATCTCCACTTTTCTTTCAAAGCTTTTTTGAATCTCCTATTAGGAAGCATTCTCCTGTGACAATCATTTTGTAATTTCCCTTTAAATATTTTCTGCATTTGAATCCTATTTGTGTCTGTCTTACCTCTAGTGATGAGATGAAACCTATGAAATGCCTTCATCATCAGTCAAAAAGAAGGTAACACAATGTTATAACAAAGAAGAGAGGAAAAGAATTGAAACATTATGAACTTTGGCAGTCCATTATTTGTCCCATTTAATACTGAATAATTATATATACAGCAATGATACTGAGTATTTCTTATCTAAATCATATTAGGTGTGTCTAGAAAACAGATCCTCTGTACAGAATTGTAGATCCAAGTGCGGTTATTTTTGGTTGATTGTTGCTTTTATTTTTCACAACTCCTGAGAAGAGTCCACTCATTGTCTGGTTCTTTTGAGATATTTTCATATTTTGTACGTTCTGAATTTCCCTCTTCATTATTTGTGTTCAGGAATAGTTATCCCATTAGTTTATAAGACTAAAGTCATAACATTTCTACGAAGAATCTTGTTACAAATAATTTGATCTTTAATCAAAATTTCATAGAGAAAACATAACAGTAGCGTAAATCTCTCTCTCACACACACACACGCACACAAACATACGCAGACATACACACTAGTGAGGAAGATTCTTTACTTACCCAACATTATATAGACTCCTCTTACCTTTCTTTCTGTCTAAACCTTTCCTTTGGGCTTCATCCTTAAGTCTAAGTGTCTAATAAGAACCCTCAAAAATCAGCCTCTCGTGAGTCCCTCGTCTTTCCCATTAGAGCAAACTGCCTTGCCTTCTGCAAGCAAGTTGCTGGGGAGTTTTAACAAGAATTATTCCCATTTTTAATATTCCCTGTTGGTAGCTTTCTCTGGCTTCACCCTCTTGTGTTCTGTTTATAAAGCCCCACTTATCCTTGGTGCATTTAGAACGAAGTCCTGTTTTGCACTGAGATCTTATTTGAATAGTTACTGGGTAAAAAACTGTTTTTGACCATGTAAACTAGTAAATGGGTATTCCTTTTAAACAACATTGAATAAAACTTAGTTTGTGACAAGTGAAACTCTCTCATTTCTTTTCACTTTTCCCTAAACCAATTATTATCTAAAGAATATGCACTCAACAAACACTGCTAATAAAGTATTTATCCTTCTATGCATTAACTTATTTCAATACTAAGACGCATTAAAAATAATTATGGAAAAAACATATAATTGACTACACAGGCCTCAAAAACTTAACGTGACTACAAAATTCTGAAGCAATTATCATTAAAATAAAAAATAACTTAAATATCACTATAAATGTTCTCAGGAACTGTGTCAATGGAATTCCCAGTTGACTAACAATAAGTTAAAAACACGCTGTGGAAGTTGTACCTAATTTATAAGGTTGCAGCTTCATGATACCCGAAATGGAAAAGCTATTGTGACTCTATTTCTCCAGAGAGAGGCTGTACTGAGGAAGCCATCGTGAAAAGAAAATTGATGTCAACTCAACAGCATCTGTCTTGAAGGGAAAAAAAAATAGCTACATAGAAAGGCTTTTCAAATTTAGCTTTTTTTGTGGCAAAAAATAGTTGTAAAGAAAGAAAGGCCAGACACTTAGAGTCTTTTGTAGGATAGACTACAATATCTTTTAATTAGTCATTTTTGCTGTGTGTAGTCAATGGAACTATGAGAGTAAAGCGAGCATGCCTTCCTGAGGAGATGGGTGTTATTTCAGGAGGGAAAATAAAACATTAATTTTATATGTGAGATAAGTGTGTTCCTACAGTAAATCTATGCATGCAGTTCATCTGCAGCTTTAAGGGTTCTTAATTAAGATTACGATGATAATATGACCAGGCATGCCCCTTGAGTGCCATGGTAATAAAAAATAGTTTGAATACTTTGAAAACGCTGGTCTCAAGGAAAGTGACACTTTTAATATTACATCATGGAAGAACGTGCTATCTATTACATGGAGTATTTACAATGAGAAATCCCTAGGCTATGATTGGTTCATATTTAAAAGTTAGTATATGCAGTTAGAACAATCAAGAAATGACCAGTGAATGTTTACTAGGAATAATTATTTCCAGAATAAAAGCGAGAAACATGGAAATTGTACCATTTCATTGACTTCAGTGCAGAAACTATCATTAAATATGTAAATTTGCAAATCACTAATGGACTCTAAACACTTAAAATATCAAAATAAATTGACAAAAGGTGCCCTCCAGAAGTGATGAGAGATTTAATGGAGTAAACTCTGATTGCTTAGATAAAATTAAGAGACATTTAATATTTTTGAAACATCAAATTATACTGGTGACTCTTTAAAAGGCAATCAGTACAAAGAAGTAACAGAACAAAAAGAAGGGGAAATATCATAATGAAAATAGCTCTCAATGTTAGAAATTCAAGATGTGTTATTCTCCCACCTGCAGTTTGGGGATCAGTGGGATGGTCTGCCAATCTTAGAATGTAATAGGTAGGAAAAGAACAAAAACCATGGTTTTTATCTACTTATTTCAGTAAATAGCCTTCAGTAGGTAACCACACTTAAAAGGCTCCCAGCTGCAGAGGACAATGTTACAATAGCTTAAAACAGAATGCATCTTTTGCATCAATTCTGTCACTTTTCTGCTTAGTTTTCCTTCAGGGACTTGGGGGCTGTGGTGGTAATCTGATGTCAGCCATGGCATACGCTCTTTGTACAATTTCAGAGCAGGAATTTTTTTTCCAATGTGGACTAGGATATCTGTGCATTTTCCAGTTGTTTTTGCCACAATCCTCTGGAGAAAAGTTTTCTATTTTCTATCATACCTGGACTAGAGACACAGACCTCTGACCGGATGAATGAGTCATAGACGGAAATAATGTGCAAAGTATTTATGAACAATTTGATGTGGGTAACAAAGGGAATTAAGCTGTGCAGAGAGCTCTCCTGTAGATCAGAAGGTTCACTCTTATGCAAAGTCAAAACACGCAAGTTCCAAATCTCAGCAATCAAATAGATCTTCCTGGATGAAATGGGGATACAGTAAGAGGCTGACTTGTGGATGGAATAAAACCCCAAAACATAATGTCCCAAACCTCCAGAAAGAGTAAAACTCAGGCTTCCAAGATCATGTTAGAATGAAAGTACTAATTATATAGATGATTTTGTAGCATGCACTGTCTAAGTTGAGGGTCATTTGGCATTGTTCATGCACACGTAAAAGTCCCAGAATTACTTCTGCATCTAAATGATACGACTATCTATGAGACGAAGTGCATTCATCACACCATTGTGTTCTTCAGTAATCACTTTGAAAACTAGCAATTCTAAAGAAACATTTTCTAACACAACACTATACATCAACTGTTAGATGTGTTGTCACAGGTGCTTTTTCCTGAGATCTGGTAAAGGAAGGAGAACCTAATAAGTGCAGCTTTCCCCACTGAAGTCTCTAAGGTAGAATCCTAGTGAACTAAGCAGAGTGGCTCAGATTGTGACCTTTTTGTTTTGCCAAATTCAAAAGATCCTGTCAGGAGCAGGATTAGTTAGTTTTCCTGTTACCATGACCAAATAGCCAATAAGAAGCAACGTGATGGAGAGAGTGTTTACTATGACTTAACTGTTTCAGCAGTTGGAGGAGATACAGTCTTTCATGGTATAGATGTAACTAGAGATAAGGTAGCTGCAACAGGGAAAAGAGAATGAACAGGAAGTGGGCTAGATGATGAAAACACCAGGGTCTAAGGGCAGTGATGCATTTTTTCTAACAAGGCTCCAACTCCTGAAGATTCAACAAGCTTTTAGAAGAGTCCTGTCCTCTGGAAAGCAAGAGTTAAGTGCTTGAGTCTACAGGGGCCTTTCACATTCAGACTGCAGCAGAAGTAGTAAAGGTCCTGACATAAGTAGGTCTTAAAGTCACCACCATTTATATTTAGTTGTGTGTTAACATTTGTCTCTGGTAGAGCCTGGCAACAGTTACAGTCTTGCAATTTTGGGTTTAATGAGTGCACTTTAATCTCATCAAACATTAACATGAAGGCTTCTTGTAAAGATGTCATGTGAATCACATAACTCTCAGAACCAGAGGAGACTCAGAGAGCTCTGCATTCCAAAGTGACCAGTAAGCATCTGTAGACAAACTGAAGATAAAGTACAGGAATAACTGGATTGGTTATGTCTAGATATTTCCCCTTATTTGAACAAGGTCTAACTAGTTAGCAGACTCTGATTAACTCCAGTTCAGATGCTGCTTGAGACAGGGTAATACTCATTGGTTACAACATTATGCTCTAAATAAGTTTTTTGCCTTGTTGACATTTTGATACATTGCAGCTTATTATGAAAAAACTGAAAAATTAATTTGAGAACTGTGACCGGACCTAAAATACCTTAGTTCAAATAATAGTTAAACTAAAAGGGACAAAAACAGCGGTTGGACACCATGTTCTAACTCGTCTATGAATGCTTTATTGGTGTTTGGGGGTTTCTAGAGACCACAGAAGTTTCAGTAACTTCTTAGAAGGACTTTCAGAATTTGTAAAAATGTGTTATATTCATGTTACATTTTACCACACGAACAGCTTCAGATGAGAATAACTGTAGACAGAAGATACACATTGATGAGCCCAGGAGAAACAAAGCAAAAGAAGTTAGTCATTCTCTCCCAGTGGAAGCATGCAGAATGGGTAATCTCCTACCATGTATGACAAGGATGGAGTACTGATAACTAAGGAAGCTTACTCAACTCTTGCAGCCAGGGCCTTGTTAAAGAGATAGTCACATCACTAGGGAATGCTCAAGTGGCAAATGTTTACTTCATCTGTATTAGCCACGGAGTCTCACTGATATAGCATGACTCTGGAGCCTCCAGATGAGTAAGATAAGACAATTAGTGAGTACTAATAGAAAGTAGCCAATGAGAACCTAGTTCACACAGATACAAAACCATTTTAGAAGGCTGACTCAAATATTTTTTTGGTTAGTTCCCTGCAGTGGAATTTTATTTGTATTTTAATAAATAAAGCTTGCCTGAAGTTCAGAGAGTAAAGCAGCCCTGCTGGTCAGCCTTACAGCCCAGGTAGTGGTAACACACCCCTTTAATCCCAGTAGCCACAGTAATTGCCATAGAAACCAGGCAGTGCATGTCTTTAATCCCAGTGGTGCACAACTTTAATCCCACTCCTAGAGAGGATTATAAAATGGGAAAAAAATGACTCTGCTCTTAGTCTTATTCTGAGATTCCTGGAGGCAGGATCGCCATTTCTGACTGATGTCGAGGTAAGAGCCAGTGCCTGGATGTCTTGCTTATCTGTCCCTGATTTTTATTAATCGTGCCTCAGTCCCCCATATCATAGCAGTTGTCAACCTTGGGGTCACAACCCCACTGACAAGCATCTTTCTCCAAAAATATTTACATTGTGATTCATAAAAGTAGCAAAATTAAGTTATGAAGTAGAAATGAAAATAATTTTATGGTCGAGGGGGTCACCACAGCATAAGGCATTGTATTAAAGGCCTGCAGCCTTAAGAAGGCTCAGAACCACTGCCCTAATATAACATTCATTGTTAGATGATGTGTTTGAACATACAAAACTGCTGAGTTAACCCATTCCTGTACTGTATAGTAAGGGAATGTGTCTGTGTCCCACTGTCTCACATCTCATAAGCATTTTACTTAAGACTGTCAACTGCCTCAGTTATAATTCTTTGAATTTGTCTACTGCTTAGCTCATATTAATTTCCTCTCATATCCTAAGAGAAGAGGTTCTGTCTCTTAGGATACCCTTAAATGTCAATTATTTGACAGTCAGCCTTTAATTTTAAATAACAAATGAAATTTTTACCATATAGGAAAGTTTCAGGGAGTTTATTTTGGAATAATAAGTGACAAATGAAACCTCCTTCATATTAAACATTATTTTCACTGTCTTTCTTAGCATAGATGTCTCCCTATACCTACTGACAAGTAGAACTTTTAAATCATGCTTCAAGGTTTATTTGCAATTCCCTTCTCATCATAAAGCCTTCACAGGAAGAATTTGTGCTTCCTTAAGTATGTTCTCATAAGTTAATTTGCTTCAGGGTTGCATTATACCATATTCTATCTCCCAGCAAAGTTAATTTCAGGTGTATCCTTTTATCTAGATAGACACTGGCTTTTAAGAACAGAGACCTTGACTCTACTCTCATCACTTACAGAACCTAGAATTCCCACTTTAATGTGCTGCTTCAGGTTATTAGATTAAACTGAATATGCAGTGATTTATTTATAATTTTTCTCAAGGTCACATTACAAAGCTAAAGTGCAGCTAAAGGATTTGTAGCTGATGTCTAAAATTTTCTAATTGTTTAGCTCAGTCTGAATCTCAGAAAAGTGGCATTATTTGCTTCCAATTTAGAGTAAATGAAAAGTAGACTAGACAGAGCCCAGAAGAACACAGTGTTCAGACCAGCTGTACTGTGTCTTCAACAGAAAAAGCTAAATTTTATAATTCTAGAAATATTTCATCTTTCCTGCCTGTCCAATCTTTTGAAGATTCTCCTTTCAGCTTTGGGGATTTTTTGTCCCTAGAGGTCTGAAAGTAGATGTATTTTGCTGACATCTATTGTCACATAATATTTGGAATCAGCCTGGAACATTTAAAACTGGTGAGAGTGTTAGTAACCACATTTTATTTTCTATACATAGCCAAACTAAATATGAAGACATGGGATGGCACTGTAGGCATGCCACCGTGCTGTTAAGAATCCAGCAAATGTGAAAATATTTGGAGTTACGAATAGGTCATGAATATTAAGAGCCAAAAATCAAAGTTTAAATAAATCTCTCGGATCTAAGAAGAACCTCTTTGTTTGTTCTTTCAAATTTCTCCTTATTTGGGGACCATTTTCTGTCTTCTGTTTTTACATTTTTTACCACCCTATATTCTCAAAATTGGCTTACTACATAATTTTGTGTGTGTGTGAATGTATGTGTTGGTTTGTCTATGTGAACATTCATATGGAAGCCAGAGAAGGCCATGTTGGGTGTATTTCTCTATTAAACTCCACATTTATATTTTGAGACAGGGGCTTTTCACTGAATTTAGAGTTTGTTGATTTTCCTCAGATTGGCTATCCAGGAAGCCTGATATCCTTCCTGACTTTGATTTTCCAGTACTGGGATTAGAGGCTCACACTGTACACCCAGCATCTACTGTTATGCTTATTTTTTGGTTTGTTTGTTTTCTTTTGTTTGTTAACTTGAATGTTTGTGCTAGAACTCAGGTCTTTGGACTTATGCAGCAAGCACTTTGCCAACTAGACCGTCCCCCTAGCCTCTCAAAAATATCTTTAATAAGCATCTACTGTGTGCATAACACTTTGATATGCATAAAAATACTACCACCAAGCAATTTGTTTAATATTAATAAACCTGTATGAAGTATGAAGCCATTTCTCAACATTGTCAAGGAAACTTGCTATTTTCTGGGCATATATACATGGAAGGGTTTCTGTTGTGTCCTATATGATAACCCTGTGCACCTGACTTTGTGTTTTCATTAATTAAATAAAGTCTACCTTGTGTCAAGAGGTAGGGCTAGCAACTAGTTGACAGAAATTATTATAAAGAGTAAGAGACTGTATGGAAGATAGTAGAGACAACCACAAAAGTAGCAAGGAGGGACTTTGGGTGTGGTGGTCTCTTTTGATCTGGCAGAGCAGAAGGACACTATCTTTCAGAGACACTGGCAAAGAAAGAAGGTCTGCTAGCTACTCCTCAACCTCTGTGAGCTGGCAGGTTTTCACCCCAGCCTCTGTTTCTCAAGTCTTATTGATAATAGAACAATAGATGTTTAGTTAAAGCTGCATTCGACAACAAGGACAGGAGGCAGATCCAGAGAGGTATAAAAGTCCCTTAGGGGCTGCTCCTTTGAAGCCTAAATTATTGGCGGAGTCAGTACTAGATTCAGGTGCAGCCACTGTACTGGATATAAAACAACAGGCTTCCACCTCTGACTAAGTATTACATAGATTTGGAGAGAATAATCTCTGATATGGTTTTGTGATGATAATAAAACAGTGCATTTGAAGCTACAGAAACAGTAAGGAAACACGTTATCTGTCTAAGGAAAGGGAAAATATACAATGAGGCAGAAGGAGAATGCAGGAAGGAGGGGGATAGAGAGTCATGCATGCTTAGGGATGCTGGAAATCTATTTCCTGCAGAGGAAGCCTTCATTTGGAGGTCAAAATCAGAATTAAGCACTTCTTAACTAAAGAGTTGACACTCTCCAGGCTTTCGCTGTGTAGTCAGCTTCCTTTGGTCTGAGAACACAATATTGCCTCACCTAGAAGCAAACACATTTCTGTGTACTGGGAGGAGGATTAATGATCTTAATCTGGAGAACAGTCACTAAATAAGAATGAGTTTTGTCCATAATATTACTATATAAATAACCTATTAAGCCAAGAAGGGAAAAATTTCTCCCTTTTCTATTTATCTATATATATTCTCCCCAAATTCTCCACATCTCAAACTTCTCTGCTTACCTCAAATGCATCTATTTTTAACCTGTAATATGAAGGTATTTGGCAATTTTTTATTATTAGAAATGTTTTGATTTCATTATATATTTGAAGGTGAAGTTGTTCACAGAATGGTGAGCTTACTTTTGTCTCCACGTTCATCAGACTAACACAATTTTTTGATTCAGCACATTTAATCTACATTCTTAATAAATATCAAAATAATAAGTCTGTGTGCAGTGCTTAGTACTCAATAAACCCCACTATATATATATATATATATATATATATATATATATATATATAGAGAGAGAGAGAGAGAGAGAGAGAGAGAATGTGATGTTAGAGCAACAGATATAAACAGGAAACTTTAGAACAATTGCTTTCCATTACGTTGCTGTGCTTTCAAAGTGGGTGCGAAAGTAAAATGAGGACTACAATCATGTTTTCCTTCTGCAAGCAGAGATCTAGCCCTTCCTTGGAAGAGCCTCTGTTGCTAATACAGCTCCCTACATTTTCAGGAGAACGTTGAAGGTGAAGACTGCAGCCGTTGCAAATCTGGCTTCTTCAACTTGCAAGAGGATAATCCAAAAGGCTGTGATGAGTGCTTCTGTTCAGGGGTATCCAACAGATGTCAGAGTTCCTACTGGACCTATGGAAATGTAAGGATGCTCATTGCCCTCACACGCTGCCCCAGGCTCCTGCTTCTTCCCATCTCTGCTACTTTTGTTCTTTTGTAGGAAACTGAATAAAAAAAACCAACAACAACAATCAAAAACCAAAACAAAAGCAAACAAACGAAAGCAGCCTTAGATAAAACTTAAACTTGTCCAGAAGGAATGCATAAGGAATTTCCTTCAAATACTGTTTTTGTATTTTGGCTCAAAACATTTCAGATTGTATGTGTGGTCTAGAGAGATAACTCAGTGCTTTCTGTCTTTGGAGAGGACTGGAGTTTGGTTCCTAATACTCGTAGCCGGTGGCTCACAATTGACCGTAACTCTAGCTCCCGGGCATCTGATGTCTTCCTTTGACCTCGATAGGTATCCGCCCTCATTCACATACCTTATACAAACACACACCACACCCCAAAACAACTAAAATAATTTTATTACAGTATTTTTGTAAGTGTTTGGACTGAATCATCTTTGAGATAGATACAATTCTTTCAGGTCCCCTGTGTGAAACATAATGAAAATCATTTTGCTTTCATCCCAAGCACAGGATGTATGAGAGAAAATATACAATCACAATGGTAAATATTGCATTTCCATTCACAAATATAATCTCGGTGTAACATAATAAAAACCGGTCTTGTCAGCTCTTCAGGAATAAATGAGACTGTCTTTCTAAAGAAAACACATGTTACATGTCTACCCACATTGCCCATCATGCTCCTCATTGTCTTCAGAGAACCATTTGTTCCCCTGTAGAAAAAAATGTAAGTGGAAAACGGGATTTGGGGGAATTGCCGTAGTCACCTTGTCTGAACTTTGAGTGCAGACCATATAGGAAGCAGGCTGGGAGAATAGGCATTTAGGGTGAATGAAGACATAGATCTCTGGAGAGAGACCCCAGAAACACTGTGGGGTTGTTCCTGGAGAGTTATTAATCAATTGTGAACAGCAGAGAGGCATGCCAGAGTTACATTTTACAGACTGATATTTTTGATAAGCTCCCTCCTAAGCACTTCTTCCAGCTTCGATCTGCAAACTACTCCAGAGCACAATCATGAAATGTTGTACTGTCTATATCGCTTTTAAGTCAAGTAGCTTTTGACTGTACTCTTGTGTCTGAGTGAGGATCTCTAGATACTTATCCAATGTATTGATTTCAAAGAAAACTTCAAGGAAACAATAACAAATGGACTCAAAGTCTAACTTCTTCATTCTGTTTGCAGAGTCATGTTTAACAGTTCCTGACAAATCCACTGCTAAATTTAAGTTTTATGGTTTGCGAAGGGACAGAGGTCTCACTCAAGTCTTGGTCTTCAGAATGAAGATCCACAATCTTATTCAGATGTCTCAGAACACCTGAAGGACAACTAAAGTTAGATAGAGAAGCAGATGTGAGAATTTACTATTGTTTACTTAGCCAATATCCTTTGACCCGGTTTAGTCTTTTCTTTTGAGCAAAGCTGTCTTAGATATCCCAAAGCTTTAAAGATGAACAAATACAAATCAAATAATCTCTACACAAAAAAGAAAATTAAACGTTATAATTAGTCTATACATTGTTAACCTTAACACCCTGGTTGCTATTAATCATTTGAAACACCAACTATACCTTGGGCAGTAGTATTCTGAAACTGGTGGTGATTTGCCTTGGTTATCAGCTTGCCTAGACTGAGGGTTGAGAAAGACTTAAGTAGAGAACTCCTCTGCATATAGGCAAAAAAGTCTGGATTACATGGATTCTCATTACATAGATGGTTTATCCTACTGATTGATTAAAATGTTGAATAGACAATTAGGAGAGGATATTAATGTAGTAAGTGGGGCCTGGCAAGAGGAAAGAAGTTCAAAGGAAAGGTTTTGGGAAGATGAATCAGACCATGGATTCTTCCACTCTATACCCCGCCATCATGAGTTAAATGGCTCTTCTCCACCAGAATCTGACCACTGTGATGGGCAAATCTTCTGGAACCTAGAAGCAAAATAAATCCTTCCCACCTTAAGGTATTGATATTAGATATTCTGTCACAGTGGCAATGAAACTAAAACAACCCTGGTGTCTTTGCCGGTAGGCTTGTATCTCAGCAAACACTACCTTGTCTTAACTAGACAGGGTGGCTTCAATTGGAAGTAGAAGATAGGCCTGACCTTGACTGGGGTATAACAGTGTAAAGCAAATCATTACAAAATCATTACTCTTCTTTATTCTTACTTTAAAGTGATTTCCTTTTCTGGGCCAGAGTACTTAAATCATGTGGGAAAGTATATATTCCGTTTTGGTATATGTTGTCATAGCAACATTCTTGTGGATTCAAATGACCTGGAGCCTCAAAACAAAACATTTATAAAGTAGGAAGCATTGAAATATTGAATGAAAAACTACCCTTTAGGTCTGGCATGTATGATTTCCTTTTGTACTCTGTTCCACGAATACAAATGCAACACTTGTGAGATATTAGGTTTCATAAAACAGTTATAAATATTACTGAAGTGAAGAGTGTAAAATTCCAAGTCAAATTATTTGATAAATTATATGACATTATAACAAATGTATGAGTTAGAATCAGTTTCTATTTTTGGTGAAGCTACCAACTCGCTTGCTATGCAAACATGAGGACCTGAATTAAAATCCCTAGGACTCACATAAATGGCCCTGTGCCATTGGGCAAGCCAATAACCCCAGAACTGGGGAGACACTGATGGGAGGGTCCTGAGCTTGAAGGCCAATCTAACTAAATCAGGGCCAGGAAAGTTAGAGAATATGTCTCAAAACCTGAATGGTGAAGGAATTGAGGAAGACAGTAGGTGCTAATCTCTAACCTCACCACATGCACACACACTGTATCTGCACGCTCGTATGCACAGACACATCTGCCACAAGGGCATGCTCATGCATGTGTGCAAGCATGCATAGCTGGCTCTTGGAGTCACTTTTTAAATATTACATGGGTCAACCAGGGTTCTCAAAAGCATCAATTAAAAAATAAACAATGGATTCTATGGGAATACACAGGGTAAGCATGGTGATACATACACCGGATACAGTCCCTACGACTTTTAAGTGTCTGTAGCTTTTCCCCACTCCTAATTTCAAAACCAGCAAGCTCAATGCTGGAATAAATGAACTACTCCTATCTTTTGCTTGTGTGTGTGTGTGTTGTATGTTTTGTTTTTGTTTTTGTAACCAGGAACTGTTATATTTTCTTTAAGATTCAAGATATGCGTGGCTGGTATCTCACAGACATCTCAGGCCGCATTCAGGTGGCTCCCCAGCTTGATGATCCAGACTCACCTCAGCAGATAAGCATCAGCAACTCGGAGGCACGGAGGTCCCTCCTGAATGGATACTACTGGAGGGCACCAGCTCCATATCTAGGAAACAAAGTAAGTCCATTCTGATGGAAACTATATTTTAACTGGCCTATGTAGAAAGTGAGTTTTAGTTAATACTTTTCAATTGAAATCAAACATCTACTGTATTAGATTTCCAGGAGCAACATAATGAGATAAGTTGGACAATCTTCACATGACATGACTGATAAAAAGTTGGAGATAGCAAAAGTCTTTGACAGCTTTAGATTTTTATATTGGTTCTAGGTAAGCTTTTTGAAACAGTGACTATTAATGTAATCGCTAGAGTCTTTTGGAAAACATATTTCAGACGTTGGAGTAAACCATGATATATTTATTTAAATATAACGGTCTTTTACAGTAGTCTAGGGTGGCATATTTTACAAAGTTCCCCTCATCTCTTTCAGTTTTATTTCAAAATTGATAAGCAAGGCAGTTGCCTTTTCCTTCTATTCAATATGCACACTAATTGGAAAAATAGAGTTATTATGTATCTAACTCAATGCTTGTTATGAGATATGTATAGACTACATACTTTTTAGAAATTTGGACAGAGAAGTACCCTGAACTAGCCATATTGAAAGCACATATGTAAAATACACACAGAGATGAACAACAAGAGCAACCTTGAAAACTCACAGTGTATGTATGTATTTGTGTGTGTGAAGTTTTTGCTAATGTACATAAAATCTCTCTAGATGTATTTTTTGGTGTTTAGGATTCTGTTTTCTTTTGTCAAATAATTTGTTAGAACCTAAATTTAATTATTATGTGAATAATTTTCCTAGTGTATGAAAATTAGTATCTAGTCAGGGATTAAGTTACCTCATTACACCAGACGCTGGCAATGGCAAAACCTAGTGATGGGGTAATGACATCACCTTTCACCTCTGAGAATATATTGTTAATACTGGTTATATTAAAAAATAAAATCTCTTCATTGGTTAAGTAAACAAAAGTATACTTACAATTATTATCTGTACTACATAACATGTGAGCTTTGAAACAAAAATGATAGTAGTTATAGACTGCTCAATGAATAGGAACTGGTAATTATAGCTGATTGAAACATTTTAAGTCATAGCCAGGTTCTTATTTTTAACAGGCTTCTAAATGCTACTATGAAAAATGTGTAAATGAATAAAGTAGGTTTTCAATGAACACGTATTTTAAAGTAGACAGCATATGTTGCATAAAATTCAATAGCTGTAATAAAAATATAATTAAACTTTTATTTGCTAGGCCCATTATGACATGAAGTCGTTTTATCCTATTCTATTTAGAAATCTCTTATATGCCTGCCTTGAATTTCTTCTGCTTAACATTGCCAAAAAGTAGAAAAATAAAAATGAACTTCTTTTTTGTTGTTGTTGTTGCTGAAAGAGCTTCATGAAGAAATTTGGGTCAAAATCAGATGAGCTTCAAACATTTCTTTTCTTTTTTGCTTTCTTTCTTTCTTGTTTTCTTTTCTTTCTTTTTTTGATGATACTATGTTAAAACTTAGCTAATTAAAGATAGTTACTAATAGAAATTACCATTACCATATTTTCCATCCTTTCTTTTTTGGTCATATGCCTTTTCTTTCTGTTGGCTGAAAATCAAACTAACAGAAGGAAAGCAAGCAAGTGGGATATGAAATAACATTAGAGCAAAGCATTTGGACATCCTGTTCATAGTAGTTTGATCCCAAAGATAACTTCCTTCGTCTGGCTGAGCTGTTTCTTCTAACCACCCACAATGAAACACTTCATATTCTGCAGCAGATCATTTTCACTTCACAGAGCGCTGCCTGCCAGTGTCCCCATTTCCATTCCATGAGCAAAATGATGGTAACAGAGTGTGCAAATTCTTTGACGACGGAAGGCATTTTTTAGAGTACCGTGGAAGCCCTCAGTGGTTTACTGTCAGCATCCTCAGTATGAATGAAACAATTTGCCTTAATAACTGAACCATATAAATTTTTGATACCACAATAATACTGCCAGCTCTCAGAAATTACCACAGTACATCTTAACTGTCATGTCACATCACGTAAATTATAGTCATGATGACACACTTAGCTTGCTTGATTTAATATCTTGCTAAGGAAATGGAAAATTGTAGGTCCTTGTTTGTAAATTCAATAAGCTCCCTTCTCTAAACAGTTGAGGCTAATTCTTTTTTTTTTTTGCCAGTAATTGCCATTTGAATAAGAGCCACTGCCAGAATCTGATAGGAATAGTACATCATGATTTTCTTTTACATCTGCTTAATCGCCGAGTTTTATTGATAGCCATGGCCTGTAGACTATGAGAACATGATGTCGTCTCTACTTTTTTAGGGTTAATTCCTAAGGTAAAAAATTATTCATGAAATGTAATCACTTTTCCTTAAAAGTAAATGGGATAAATTGAGAAACATGTTTCTATTTCTTTAGTTATACAGCTGCTTGTAATAGAGGGGAAAGATGATGTGTGTGTGTGCTCCTGTAATAAAGCCACTGCAGTTCTTCCTGCATCTCTTAGCACCCTAACCACACCTGATAAAAGAGCTCCTTTGACATCATACAAGTCATCCTGATTGTCACCAAACTCAAGAATGCAAACCACTTCAATACAGAATACCTTTAATCCTATGAAACAACACTACTTTGTGGAAAGTAAGGGTCTTTAGGAGTAGTGTGGGAAATCCTTCTATGTGTTGCTTTTATTAGTTAATGAATAAAGAAGTTGTTTTGGCCTGTGATAGGGTAGAACAGAGCTAGGTGGGGAAAATTAAACTGAATGCAGTGAGAAAAAAGGCAGAGTAAGCAGAATCCATGTAGCCACCAGAGTGGAAAGACATGATGAGCTGCCAGCTAGAACCTTGCAATCTTGGTTTATTGATACAAATGTTATATATATATATATATATATATATATATATATATATATATATATATATATATATTCTGGTATTGATTAAGATATTGTGTTGGTGCAGTTCATTTAAAAATGTAATGTCCAATTAAGAAATATAGATTAATAGATAATCATCTATAATAGTCAAGCTTGTAGTCATGTTAGTTAAATTTTCTAGATGTACAGAGACATATTTCAGATGGATAGATAATATTCAAACCTTTCAAAGACTACAGAATGTGGCATTTAAAATGTTTTAAGAGCTTAAGACTTTTTATGACAATGAGACACATCTGCTCCTGGCAGTACCAATTACTTCAAGAGGAAGATGGGCATCGAAGAGGCTTCTTATGGATTTTGTTAGACATTTGGGCAAGAAACTGCTCTTGTCTGGACTGCTTGATATTATGCTGTATGAACTGGACGTACAGGACCCACAGAAAAATGACTTCTGAAGTTACCTAAAGAAGGTGAGACAGTCCTTTGGAGTTCATGAAGTATCATGAAAAAGTCTTCAAGACATTCTGTAGAATACAGAAAAAAAGCTACTGATAAATTGCCAATATAGACAGAACTGTCTTTAATATTTAAAAGTCTGCTGGATACTTTGAGCCTGTAGGCTGAAGATGGTTGCTCCGAGAATACAGAAAAACTTTGAGTGACTTTCCAGACAGCAAGATGTCTCAGTTATTTCTAGAATTCTGGAAGTTGCTTATGATGCGCCTCCTGCTTACTTAGATAATATTACATCTTTCTGGAGTCTTTGATGGAGTTGAAGAATAAATAGTTATAGTTATAGTTTTCCTTAGATACGATAAAAGATAAAGTAGATATAAATATTATAACTGTAATTCTTGCTTAATTCCTGTATTGCTATATGTAATTTTACTATGTAAAAGTTAAAACCTTCCTTTTTATTTAAATAGAAAATGGGAAATGGTGTGGTAAGTCCTTCTGTCTTTTATTGGTTGCTTTTATTGGTTAATGAATAAAGAAACTGTTCTGGCCTGTGATAGGTTAGGACAGAGCTCTGAGGGGGAAACTAAACTGAATGCTGGGAGAAAGAAGGCAGACTCAGGAGATGCCACGGAGCTGCCAGAGGGGAAAGATGCAAGCTGCCAGCTGGAACCTTGCCCATAGGCCACAGGCCTTGTTGTAAAATGTAAAATAATAGAAATTTTTTTTTTTAAGATTTAAGAGTTAGCCAGAAATATGCTTAAGTTATTGATCAAACAGTATTGCAAATAATAGTTTTTGTATGATTATTTTGGGCATCTGGGCAACCAGGAAATGAACAAGCAGCCTCCTTACAAATGGTAAGTGTGTGTGAATCATGGATGAAGTTCAGAAGATTGTAGCCGATTTATATACAGGCCACCAAAACTATTTTGTCATCTCAACTGTGAATTAATTCCTCATTAGTAATCATGCCGATGTTTTCTCCTATGTGAGCAGATGTCAGGCACCATTGAGAGTTTGTTTCTATGTGATTTTCCCATATCATTCTCAATTCTCCAAAAGGGTTAACTCAGCTGCCCACTGGGTGCAGTGGGTAACATTTTATTTTCACAGTCCTGGGCATATGTTACTGCTTGTCTTTAGGGCATTGTGCAAGTGGTTGTTGTGTGGAGGAACAGGCAGAAGAGGAACACAGAGCTAGATAGAGGACAGAGAACCCTGCTGGCTTCCTGAAAGCAGCTGCTGTTCAGAAACAGTTTGGGAATTTCAGAGTTAGGCTAATTTACTGCATTAGTAAACTAAATGCTGCTGGAATACTGATAAAGTCATTTGCTTAAGGGTCCCCTAGTGGACTGAAATGGTTGGTGCAGTATCCAAGAGCAGTTCTCTGTGTCTGTAAAATTCTCTGAGAAGCTGCTTTGGTGCACTTGTTTCAGTTTTTACATTCCTGTTAAGTTTAAAATTCTGTCTTTGAACTTTACTGAATTAACCATAGGAGACTTTTTTTTGACAAAATCACTCTTATTTTCGATACCATCATATTGGATATCTCTGACTAGTTCAGAGAAACATCCATTAGTTTATGCTGCTAGTAATGACTATAATTAGTTTGGGTTTAAGCTCTGCCTGATGGAGCCTTTCCATGAAGCATCTCTGGCAAATTCTTTTGTTGTACTCCCTAGACGTTCTCTGGAGAGCCCACTTTACATCTGTGTACAGGAAGAAAATGAATGCTGGAATCGCTCAGGCAGTGTGGATCTTATTACATAAAAAGATCTGAGAAAATACATTGATTGATGGTACATTCTGAAACAAACAAACAAGGGTCAAAAAAATGATTTTGATTAGTGTGTTGACATATGACCCCTGAGGGGGAGTTTGTGTGGAAATTGGAAGCAGATTTCAAACTCATTTGTTTAAAAAAGTTAAAACACTAGCAGTCATCTTCCACGCTTCTCTACGTTGTTCAAAACTGAAGTTCAAGCAGAGTAGGGTACTCTTGCCTGAAATCCAGAACTCAAGTGAGGAGGGAGGGTCACTTTGCGTTTGAGGTTAGTAATGTCGTGGGCACATAGTGCTTCTAGGATAGACAGAGTGAGAGCCTGTATAATAAATAAATAAATAAATAAATAAATAAATAAATAAATACATACATACATACATACATACATACATACATACACACATACATACATACATACATACATAAGTCACCAACAAGTGGAATTTTCCTTTCTTTTCTCCACCAACAATTCCCTCTAACTTGAATTTTGAATTAAGTCAAATGGATTAATTAAAATCACTCTAAATGTAAAGAAAGTCCTGGCCATAAAAGTTAAAAGGGTAAGTCAGCTGGTAGTTTCTTTAATTTCAAAAATCAAAACCTATCAAGAAAGATTTAGAAATAGACTGGGACCCAGAAAATATTTTCTCCCTGTAAAAATTCAGATAAATTGTTAAGGATAAATGAGTAAATACATGTTGAAACATGAATAGACCAAGGAATCACTCATTGACTATAATCACTATGAAATCTGCTATGCAAAAGTACCTACCCCTCCCAATGATTCAAGATCACCAAGAATAGCCTTAGAGCAAAGATATATTCTTGCTCTAATATTAGTTTGAGATGTACTTTATTTCTCTCAGAAAAATAGTATATAAAAGATCATTCTAATGTTCATACGCATTTTGTTTTCCTTGTTTTATGATGAAATGTAATAGGCACAAAGAACACTTTTTATAATTACCTGTAAGAGTTAAGTTAGGTAGGGAAACATTCAGTTTAATATTGGCAGAGGTTTCTATTCCCCAGTCCTGCAGTATACACACAGAAACTACATTATTTGCAATACCGTTTGGCCAATAGCTTAAGCATATTTCTGGCGAACTTTTATATCTTAAATTAACCCATTTTTATTAATCTTTGTATTACCACGTGGCTGTGACTTACCAGCAAGGTTCCAACAAGCACCAGTGGAGGCGTTTTCTCTCCTACAGTGGCTGCATGGCTTCTCACAAATTCTGTATATAGATCTCTTTCAGCCTGACTATATTCTGTTAAGTCATTGGCCAACAGAAGCTTCTTTATTAACCAATGGCAGTAAAACATATTCATAGCATACATCACCTCCCACATCAGTTTAACAACAAGTTATAAGGGAGATAAAGTAGTTTCCTTAGTAGATCTCTTTCAGCCTGACTATATTCTGTTAAGTCATTGGCCAACAGAAGCTTCTTAATTAACCAATGGCAGTAAAACATATTCACAGCATACATCACCTCCCACATCAGTTTAACAACAAGTTATAAGGGAGATAAAGTAGGTTCCTTAGTAGTATTTCAGTGTGAATAGGTTGTGATTTGATAGACAACAAAACTAATAAAATCTAGTACTTTATCATTGGAATTTTTTTGGGGGGGTCAGGCCAGAGGAATTCCTGATCACTATGATTCTACACAAAATATTCCATCTAATATATTCACTCAGCTGTGAAATTCTGTTTTCATGTGTGTTAATATACGCAGTCAAAATCATTAGCGAGTAAACCAAGCGACCTCACGAGGATAACAAGGAAAGCACAATGGGTATCTAGATGTGTGCTACCCTTTGCATTTGGAATTGTTCAGACGTTGATTTTTTACTTCTTTGAGTCATTTAGCTTTGGAATAAAAGTACTGAAGCAACATACCCAACAGAACACGTATGAGCAGAAACAATAAGATCAGGGCGGGAGACCCAGGCAGAAGGTTTGAGCTCAATCCACCCCGGACTATCGAGTGCGGCCCTATCTCAAGCAAAGGCAAAAATAAAATAAAAAAAAATAAAGATACGAATTATTTGAACGGGAAAGAAAGCAAAGAACAGCAGAGAAGACACAGACACAAACCTAAATCAGAAGGAAGAAAATGAAAAAAAGTTAAGCAAAAGAGGATAATGACATGTAAAGAAATGTAAATAAGGCTTCTGTGGTGATCACAGTATCAGCAAAGTGTCTGCTGTACAAGTTTGAGCTTCAAATCTGAGTTCAAATCTCTAGTCTCCAAGTGAAAACCACAAAGAGCAGCCTTCAGCTCTAATCCTAGTGTTTCAGCAGGAAAAAAAAAAATTGGTTTTGTAGCTTGCCAACCAAATTGGCAAGTTTCAGCTTCACTAAGAAACCCGGTCTCACAAAATAAAGGTGGTGGCCAATTTAGGAAGAACACATTGTATATATGCAAACATATGCACGAACATACACACAAAAAATAATAATTAAAATGACTTAAAAATTACAGAGGAGATATCAAAATGTGAATAAGGGCAAAACACAAGAATTCATATACTAAGTATCAGCAACTTGAAAAATGACAAAATGCAACACAGTGATTTGACTCGGGTAGAAAAGCCCCTCACTCCCTTTAGTCTTACAAGCAGTGGGAGCTTCTTCTCTTGCAACTTTGTATGACTTGAAATCTTTGGTTTAAACAAAACCTTGACCAGGGAGGTAAGAAAATATAACTCATCATCTAAAGTTACAGATGAAAATAAAAGCAAACGCCTTTTAGCAATCACTATTTATACAAAGATTCAAAATGTCAGTATAGCTAAAAGACAAGTCCATGATTGCCCCATTCATAAGTGGACACTTAATTTTTAGCCAAATGTCAAATCTGTTCCAGTAGGATGGACTATGGCTCTGGAGTCAAGAATTATTTGCAGGGAAAAGGATAAGTTATGCACTCTTACCTTATCATGAATAAAAATGAATTCTACTTGGAAACAAAGATTAAAATTTCATAATCATGCTAACTGAGCTCTCTGAAGATAACACATTGAGTTGTCTGCTTGGCTGACAAATGGGGTCTGGATTTATTTCCCTCATTTAAGTCACAGGAACACTTGAACAAAAGTATGTGACTGGACAGCTTCTAATATTGAGCATCAGATACAAAGGTAACACAATCACTGAGAAAGGTGAACCAAAGAATTTAGGTTTATAGATGCCTCAGGTTAGCTCCCAAACCATAGTTTCTGAAGGGAAGTACGTTGAAGGAAAATCTCAATAGAGCATGGAAAAGCCAAGCAGAAAGTTTGGCATGCATGGAGGCCAACTGAGAAAGAATCTGCTCAGTAAAATGCAAAGGAAGAACAAGCTGCAGAATAGCATGAGATCTGCATTTCTGCAAGAAGAGATCTGCATTTCTGCAAGGAGGGACCCAACTGTTGAGTGGCAAATGAAGAAAACCTGCCAAAGCTGTTGTACAAGTCACCAAAAAGAAGTGGTTATCAGGAAAAGGGGAGGGAGTGGGAACTGGGTTTGGTATGTGAAATGAGAAAAGATTGTTTTTTTAAAAAAAAAGAATTTTAAAAAAGAAGTGGTTGGGAAAATGACTGAAGCAAAACTTGTTGCCTGGAGTTGGTTTGTTTCCCCCATATTCTGACCTGAAGTGCCTTCATAGCAGTGAGGACACCAGGTAAAGTATAGGATACTTTCTTAGAAGAGAGATCCATGCTAACAAATTCTGAAGGCAAGTCTGGAAAGAATTTAATGAAAGAACTATCTTTCCCCCCAAAAGACCCCAAAAAAAACAAAAAAAAATAAAACTGCATACCAAGACCAAGTCAAATCCAATTAAAGTACAATGAAATCTGGGACTTAGCAGCCCCAAATCCACCATGTCTGGTATCATATCAGATAATACAAGGCACAGGACACATGAGAAGAAGTAGAACATATGAACCATCACCGGAAGCAAAATCGGGTCCAGGGAGGAGACTCAAATATGACAGAATAACCATGACAAGCAATGATAGAATCTGATTAGGAAGAGAGAAGGTAAAAAGGAAGCAGTCAAGGGTGTAGCAAGTGATAAAGCATTCAGAGAAGAATAAAGACATGAAACAGAGCACACTCAGTCTGTGACGATCAACTGTCAACTTGATGGAATGAAGAATCAGCTGGGAGGTGGGTATCTGGCCATGACTCTGCGATTAGCTAGTTTATGTTAATTATAGAGGTGAAGAGACTATTCCTATTTCTGAGCAGCAGTATTCCCTGGCTAGGATCCCTGATGATATAAATAGAGAAATGGAATGGAATTGAATAGCACCATGCATGCATGGATTCATCGCTCTTGGATTTGTTATGATGCGTGCTTCAAAATATTGCACCCATGACTTATCTAACAAGATGGAAAGCAGCTTTGACCTGTGAGACAAATAGACCCCCTTCCCCTTAAGCTGATTTGGTCAGAGTCCTTTATCACACAAAGAGGAAAAGAAACTAAGTAACTGATAGTTTGTAAGATGATCTAGGTGTTGGTGCCCCCCCAACCTCATGTGATAGAACTCAGAGGTGGACCTTTTGGGAAGTGATTTGCTTATTCCTTTGTTAATGAGTTCAGTGTTCTTATAAAAATGGTAAAGGGAACTGAACTGCAACTTAAGGGTGCAGTGTTGTGCTTTTCTTTTTAAAAGTGTTTTTTATTGAAAATCGATTTTATATACAATATATTTAATATATTCTAATTATGGTTTTCTCTTCCTCTACTTCTCCCAGTTTCTCCATACCTTCTCACGCATCTGGATCCATCTCCTTTATTGTCTCTTGTTAGAAAATAATAGACTTTCAAGAGATAATAATAATATGAAATACAGGACAAAACAAAAGCAAACATGCCAGAAGAGTACAAAAAAGGGGCCAAAGAAAAGGCAGAGGAAATAGATATAGACATGAGGACCCACTAATTTGAATACTCAGGAATTCCATAAAAACAAAAAACCAGAAATAAGCCATAATGTATAGCAGAGAAGAAGCTCTCATCAGATGATGAGGCTACTGATGGTTGATGTTAGACCCCATGTTCTCCAAACTGTGAACAACACATTTCTGTTGTTTCTAAGTGGCCCAGTGTGTGGTGTTTTGTTCTGGTAGAGTTGAATAGACTGAGGTTTCGCAATCTAAAGTGTAATACAAAGATATTTTAAGGGATATTTTTGGTGTTGTTGATGTTGAGAAATGAAAGGCAACAAAATAAGAAAGCCTGTACTGTCAGTACAGAATTTTTACCAGACAAAAATATCTTTGAAAAATGAAGACAAAGATTTTCTCAGAGAAATAAATCACAAAGAGAGCTGCATTACAGGAGATGGAGAAAATTCTTCAGGCACAAGGCATACCAGATGGAAATCTGGTCCTATAAGACAGACTAAATGTATTGGAAAAATAAACAAAAAGGTTTTTTTCTTCCCTACTACTGCTAGCTCGAAGACCTCTGGCCTGCTATTTTGTATTAGCCCTCAGGTCGAGCACAACATTTATTGAATAAATGACCAAAGATAGCAACTTAGGCTAAAATTTCAAGTATTGTGTGTAAAAGTTTCTGAACTGGGAAAAGGGAAGATGGCAACATGGTCAGTGTGTTTAGAAAAGCTTCCAATGCCCTCTGACACTCCTTATCTCAAAACTAAAGCGAACACACACACATTATTTCAGAAACCAATTATCTATAAGTTTTGTCATCATTTATTCTTCTCTTATACATTGTATCCCAACCACAGTTTACCACTCATTCAGTTTTCCCAGTGACTCCCCACTGTTACCTCCCCCACTCTCCCATATCTACTCCTTTTCTGTTTCTCTTCAGAAAGCAGCAGCCCCTCTGCCAGGGATATCAATCAAATAAAACACAAGTTATAATAAGTCTAGGCATACATCCTTACATCAAGGCTGGGTGAAGCAATCCAGGAGGGGTAAAAGGGACCTAAGAGCAGGCAAAGAGTCATAGATCTAATCTACATGGGAAGTAGAAAAAGACAAGATCTCCTGAGTAAATTGGGAGAGGGTTGAAGGGGAGGGGAGAGGTAGGGAGGGAGCAGAGAAAAATGTAGAGCGCAATAAAAATCAATAAAAAAGAATTTAAAAAAAAGAGTCAAAGATACACTCCTTTCCTGCTGTGGGGAATCCCACAAGACTCCAAAGCTGTACAACCATAACATAAGCAGAGGGCCTACCTCAGACCAATACAGGCTCCGTGAATGTCGCTTCAGTGTCTGTGAGCCTTTATCAGCCCCCTTAGGTGATTCTGTGGGCCATGTTTGTGTTTGTCCTCAACCCTGTTTACTTATAAAATCCTTCCTATTGCTTCTTGACCTTTTTACTAAGATCAAGTGTAATATCTGTTCTTATCAGTTTAACATCTATCACTTAATGTAAAAAAGATGTCTTTCTTTTGTATTCCATTCAACAAGACTTTACACGTATATTCCATGTGCAGCCTAGTAGTAGACTGTGGGAACCAATGGACTGATGGCTCTGACAAACTAGTCAGTTCTATAGAGGACAAACTCTCCACATGCCACTCTGCCACTAGCAAAAAGTTAAGTTTAAGTGTTATTTGTTATGCTAATTATGAACTTGTCATGGTAAGAGTTTTCTGGACATTCTATTTTACTTGTTGTTGCATCGTGGGCAGTGGACACTGTAGATGTTGTGGTCTTGCAGAGTGACATGTTGTGAAGTCCCATGGAGATGGCTGTTAACAAGCCAAAGAGAGAGGCCTGGATCAGATCCTTCCTCACAACCCTCAGAAGGGAACATCCTCACCAACAATTTGCTTCCAGACCAATTTTTCACTCTTCATGTTCATCAGAACCGAAAGAGAACTCTCACATATGTAAAAATGACCTGGTTTGGTAATATTTGACGTAAAATTGATTAATGTCTTAGTCTGTACAGCTTACATAGATATAAGTTAGACAGTGAATGTTTATTAGTGCTGTGATCCACTCATCTTGGCTTCCATGATTTACAAGCTAAGAGCTAGAACACTACTTCAGAAGTACATGAAGTTCTAAAAATATGCCCTAGGCACATAAAATGTTTTCAGGAAATATAATTTGCTTTGCCATTTTTCTGTAGTTGTTCTTTATGATAATTTACATTGCATGTAATCTTCCTATCAGGAAAAGATTTTTGTTAAGGCATACTTCTTTGCATACCTATTTGTTGCTGACACAGTGCCTGATGCGTAGTGATAGCATTACAAATGAGGATGGAGAGTCTGAAAGTTGATTTTTAACAAGTAAAGAGATCATAGGACTTAAATGTCAGCATTGCAGAAATAGCCAGTCTTGGAAATACCTGCAAAACATTTTGCACTTTATCTTGAAAGTCTTAGAGTAGAGCTAACACTTAGCATGTCATCTCTTTCAAAACAAGTGACATAAATGTCCCACTGTTTTTTCTTCAATGAAGAAAGAAAAAGGATTTGTATCATCTTATACTCCTCAGCCCCATATCAAATAAATAAATTTCAAAATTGCAGTCAATAGCTCATAGCAATACTAATACAAATGAAATGAAAACAATGAAGAAAAATCCCAACTCAATATAACCAGAGTCTTTGTATGAGAGAAAGTCTGGGACAGACAGGCACACAAACAGGAACAGCACCACATGAACATAAAGACAGCTGTCTTCAAGGCAAGGGAAGATGTCTAGAACACACTCTTCTTTCTCAGGTATGTCAACCTCTTGGTGTCCAATGTCTAGCTTCTGAAAATGTAGGATGCAGATTTCTATTATTTAAACTGTCCAGTCCAAGACATTTGACTTAGCAAACCAGGTAATGAAATATTGATACTTTGTAAAGCCCAATGGTTTTCTTTCCTAGTGTAACAGTTGACAAACAACTGGCATTCTTTCAATTCTTCAAAGAAATCATAGAAATAGATAAGAGCAAGACCTAGAGTCAAATAGAAAAAATAGTCAGCAGATATAAATGAACAGTTTCTAGGAGATGAAAGAAAATGGCCCTAAGATGTAAGAAAATACATTCACTTGTTCCATAATTTGGTAATTATACTGATCAGTCATTTGTCATGCACCATATGATAAAAGTAAGAAAAGAGATAGTATGCTTTTTAATGAAAGTTTAAAGAAACAGACCTTCATCAGTTGATAGACCAGTTGGAATATACATTGATGCAATGAAAGAAAACCAAATTTAGAAACCTCCACTGAGGTTACAATGCACATATTCCTACAAACTTCCCTTCCAGGGGCTCAGCCTTGATAGCCATATACCTGTGTAAAATGTCACGAATGGATCTTTGCCACAGAAATGTCCATTCATCAATGAGTGATACTATGAATGCTGCTATAGCCATATAATCAAACAATAAATGAACTAGAATTCCTATGCATAGTAGTTGCAAAATATTGTAGAGTGATACATATAGATTTAAATGGTTAGATACATATGTAAGTATAAATGTATATGACAAGCATTCATCTTCAAGTACAGAAAAAAATGTGTTTGTACTTATACAGTGACTTGGTTATTTAGAGTCACATCCAGTATTCAAATTGAGGTGAACTTCTGTCAAAGACTATTCTATTGCACTTCTCAAGAAGAAAACATTGTCCAATTTGTAAAACAAGACATGTTAACTAAAACAGCCTAAGTTTATGCTCACCATTTAGTCTGCTACAGACTGTTATTTCTCCTTCTACACTTTGCTGTAAAAATTATTCCTTAAATGTAATCCCTTAATACGTATTAAGGGCCCAGTCCTATCTGCTAAACAGTGGTTGTCAGGCTTAATTAATCTCAGGGAGTCGAATAGCAGTACTTGCATCATTCCAGCGTCTTCAGTAAATCCTTCTTTTTGCAGCAGGGTCTTTGGGGAAGGACAGAGTTGACATTTTTATTTTTTGTGCTGTCCTGTCACTCTCAGTGGTGGCATCTGTGTTAGGCCAGGTGCTGTCTTACCCGACTCACTCTGACGCTGCCGCTCTATCACTTGAGTCTAGGATGCTGAGCAGCCTGCATCTCGCATTTGCCACATCGAAGAGGGCGTGAGGACCCCGATCTGAAATGTGATGAATTATTAAACAGGAAGTTTGTGGGTGATTGAAAATTACCTGCAAAAGAGTGCTTATCTCCTCGGGGCACATCGAAAGCTCGTAGAATTGAGCCAATTAGACTGACTGTCTCTTCAATGAGTTGTGACCTATCCGTGGTAATGGCTTATTATGATGATAAATGAACCCATCTCTCAAACTGAAGCCTGAGTACACACTTCAGCAGTTTCCTTGAATCATGAGGCCATTACCTCTCAGCCTCAGATAGACGGCAGTGACAGCCCCAGAGGCAGAGGGCATCCATGACTAGACACAGACGATTGTTTCACCCTGTGAATTTATTTACAGAGATTTCCAAAGAAATGGACCTTCCTTGTGCGTCATGGGTGGATATCTGAAAGAGTTATTATGCTGATTTCCTTCATTAGGAAACACCCCACCCTGGGGGCAATGCTCTGAGACGAAGGGACTGGGATTTTCGTTTGTTAAGTATTTGGTGGTTTACAGTGTTTGAATATTTCATTCTTGTCGGTCTCTTAGTTGCGTAAAAGTTCCAAAGAAAAATATTTTCTTTCACTGAACACACATGAATAAATAAATGAATACGTTTTTGAAAGAAGAAACTTCACCCATTAAATTTCACATTTCATCCTTCACATGGGTTGGGAAAACTATCCTGGAACTCCTTTTCCTTTATAGAAAAATTTTATCTCTCAAATGTACATGCTTTGACTTGGGGCTGTGAAGGAGTGTCAAAATTTCTGTAGGAAGCACTGTAACTGTAGCTGTAGCATCGTTTTAATATGCTTCTACAGCCATCTTTTTGGTCTAAGAACTTGAGACATAAAGTTAATTATATGTGTATATATATTATATATAATATAGTCTTCTGATTTTTTACAAAGTATTAGACAAATTTTGGCTTATAAATTCCCAAAATTCTGAAAAATAACTATTTTAGTAAAGCTTTGAGGAGAGACAACATCTTGACTAACTTGAACTAGCAGCTCAGAAAGAGAGGGTTTGGGGCTAGTTGGCTTTATGGGAAAAGGGCATTTTTGAAGTAGCTCCTGCATGACTGATAACTCTCTGGGACTGTATAGAACACATAATATAAAATCTTGATATTTGTCAATGAGCCGAGGTCAAGATTTTGAATCACATATTAAAGAAGCTGATATAAATCAGTAAGTACATTCGTTTAGATATATCTAAATTGAGGAAGAAAATCATCTTGGCATCTGCTCAAGCATTACCTTTATTTATTTACAAATAAGTAAAAGAAATTATGTGCACTACCAATATTGCTTAACATGGGAACAAAGAATTCTGTTGGCCTTAGTTCTTACAGACAGCAGCTTTAGTGAAATCTGTGTAGTGACTTTGTTACAATGTACTTACTTTCCCTCCAGTGAAAAGTGGATTAATATCAATACCTACCTCATAGAGCTATTGTGAGGATTAGATGAATTAATAAGCATCCATCAGTCAAGATAGGATTTGGAAAATAATAAACACTGGCCAGAAGCTATTATTGCTAACTCTAATTATGTTTTTATTCCATTGAGGCTTTACAACTTTTTACTAAGACTAGAAAAATGAAAATGGGAAAAAGGAGAAGGGGGACGCCACAGGAAAATGTCAGATAGAAAGAGGGGTAAAGGAGAGGGAAGAAGGAAGAAGAGAGGGAGGAAAAGGAAAGGGAAATGCAGGAAGAGTGAAGAAAACAGAGCATGAAATAAAATGGCTTGGAAGGACCTGTTGGTGTATGTTTAATTTTAGGGTATTTTGATTTCCAAGTGACTATCAGGAATCTTATCCTGATGTTTGCAAAGTGATCCTGTGGTAGGAGAGTGAGTGACTTTTTCTCTAATTTTCATCTGGGGCTGGATTTAAAGGGATTATCAGATTCACTGTCCTAGAAAATGTCTTCTGGAGGAAAACAGAGTGAAGACAACTCACAGGCAAAAAGTTTATTGGCCACTGCAGGTCCTCCAGGCAGTTTACTGCTTAAGCTTGTCTCTACTCACAACACAGAAGGAAAAAAGAACAGTGTGTTGCTGCAGTTGCTATTTTAATAGCAAATAATTTATAAATTTGGATTCGATAGTATTGTTTAAAGATTAAAGCACTTTGACTGTTTTTCCCCTTGTAATAGTCCAGAGATACAATTTCAATATGGCAACACAATCTTAACTATGTTCTTGATCAGGACTCTTTTCTAACTTTAAAGTAGAGTGATTCAATATATCTCACTGGCTGGCAGATACTTGGAAGATGATGGATAGCATACTGGTTTGAAAGTAAATCCTTTCTGTTGTGCCAAGCTCTTGATCTTTGTGTCAGTAAAGATATTTAGGCTTGGGAGAACATTAACTATGCTGGGAATGAAGCCCACAACAGCTTGAATCCTTAGGCACAGCCCAGTCAGGGTTTAACTCCATCTTCCTTACTCACACAGTGGAGTATTTTCACTAAAAAAAGACAGAGCAGATCAAGGGGTTGAGAAATACAGAAATCAAAGTCTGTTTTTGAAACTGAGTTCTATTAACAGTCATGGCAGTCATTGGAGGATGTCTCTCCATCCACTGTGTGTCAGTACCAGCCATCTAGAGTCGTCATTAAACATTTGCACCGAAGCCTTATCTCAGAAGACTTAGGAAAATACCTGGGAATCTACACTTTTGTTGAAATTCTCCCTCCATCCCTTGTTTCTCCCTCCCCCCTCTTCCTCTCACCTTCTTCCTCTCCTTTCTAATGTGTACACATGTATGCATGTATACATGTGTGTGTGTGTGTGTGTGTGTGTGAGAGAGAGAGAGAGAGAGAGAGAGAGAGAGAGAGAGATGTTTGTGGGCAATTTTGTATGCATGGTCAGAAAGTACCCTCACCCGTTGGTCCTAGCTGTCTACCTCATTTGCAATGGTGTCCTTTATTGTTCTGAGTTGTGTGTGAGAGCTTAGCTGGCTTGCCAGCTTCTATGGAGCCTCCTGACTCTGCCTCCCCTCTTGTATTAGGAACATTGAGGTACTGTGTCCTGCTTTGATGTGGTCTATAAGAATTTGAAGTCAGGTCACCACATGGCTGCAAGCATTTTTTTCATGGAGCCAACTCTCCAACCCCAGAATCTATAGTTTTAGGAAACTTCCCACCCTACTCTTCATCCATAAATATGAGCTACTTTTTTAGGATGGCATCTAGAACTATAGATACATATCATCTGTAGATGGTTCTACAAACTTATTCTTTCCAATGCTTAATATACTGTAACATGCTTTATTTGAATTCAGAGGCCAGCCTCATGATCTTATAGTTTAGCATGTACAAGAAATCCCCTAAATAATTATCTTTTGGCTACTACTAAACATTATGCAAATTTAATTTTATTATCAGATTCTTTATAAGTAGACTTATAAGTAGAATAATCTAGGCACACACATTCACACCGGAAAAAAATTAACTCAGCAAGCAGCTGTTTTCTTTTAGAGTAGGAAGTCTGAAATGCAGTCATTAATATTTGGATTGAGGAAGAAGTGAGACTTGCTGGGAACAGAATGTTTTGAGGGAGTTGGAAACAGTTTCATATCCTACAAGGACTTCTAACTTTCCTGAAGTTTAAGAGTACAGCCATCTGGAGAACACTACTACATGATAAGGACCAACAGAGGTCAGTCCTTTAACTCTCTCACACAGCTTCATTCCTTATAATCTGCAAAATGTTGGAAGGAGGTTTCTTGCTCATCCCAGCCACTCAGAACCAAAATAACCACACAGAATCTATATTAATTAAGTCACTGCTTGGCCCATTAGCTCTAATTTCTTATTGGCTAACTCTTACATATTAATTTAACCCGTTTCTACTAATCTGTGTTTCGCCACATGGCTGTGGCTTACCTGCTAAAATTCCAGCGTCTGTCTGTGTCTGGCAGGGCTACATGGCTTCTCTCTGACTCCACCCTTCTTTCTCTCAGTGTTCAGTCCAGCCCTCCCCACCTAGCTCTGCTCCGCCCTGCCCTGCCTTACTATAGGCTCAAAGCAGTTCTCTATTCACTAATGGTAATCACAGCATACAGAGGGAAATCCCACATCAGCAAAAGACTCAGTTTACAAACAGAATCTTTTTTTTAAATTTTAGTGTGTGTGTGTGTGTGTGTGTGCACGTGTGTGCATGTCTGTGTGCATGAATATGTATAAATGCAGCCATGGCATGAATGATCAGAGGATACCCCTCTGCAGTAGGATCTCTCTGACCACCTTGTGGAAGCCGGGTTTCAAATTCACGTCATCAGGCCTCTGTACAGTTGCCTCTGACTGCTGGTTACAGGGCTATTGGTTAGGACCTGGTTACATCATCTGACCTGGTGGGTATTAGTCATGGTGGGAGACTGCGTTCCTGGGTGAGAGAGAGCCAGTGATGTTGGTGGTAGATATGCAGGTGACCAAGTTAGGCACTCTACCTGCATGTATAACTTCTGTACTCATCCGATTTCCTCTTAGGAAAACCTAATTTTAGAGAAACATGAGGAAAAAAATAGATCATACGAATTAGAAGTCTTGTGCAGATTTAAAAGCCTTTGATTCTAATGCCATATAGAATCATTTACCCAGTTGACAATGAGGTAGGAGATAACAACTCTACAAAGTATGGGAAAGGCACCACCTAACAACAGTTGAAAAGAGAAAAATTTTACCCAGCTGGGCTATTCTCCGTATCCAGATGCACTGATGAAGCATAAGCCCAGCCGTCGACAATGTGAGAAGTGTCAAGTGCAGCAACTAAGATGATTCAAGACCCAGAGTCACCAGTGTTTGGGACACATCACTTTCTACGTAGATTGCAGAAAAAGCCATTGAACTTTCTATCTACCTTTACCTCCCAGCTCTAAAATGCTCTTCCCATACCTGATAGAGAGATGCTTTAGAAACCTCAAATTCCTTCCTTAAAAAGCTTAACATCAGAAGGATAAAAGGGAACACCAGAGTGTTTTCTACACTCACAACCCCCTTGAAACTTAAGAAGACACTCATCCATCATTAAATGCCTATAACTATCTAATGCTATCTCATGTTCCATGACTCAGCATTCCTTTTGTAAGGCATTTCATCTACAGTTTCCCTGATTAATTAACTTCCCTTCATCCTGAACAATGAAGATAAGATGTTGAGTTCTATATGGTTTGTCTCTGACAGCTCTTTCTGAGTTAGGACTTCCCCTGGGACCTCCCTACACTTAGAGACATTTCCCTTTGACTTTCTACAAATTTATTAGTTACACAACATTTACAACTGGATTCTGTGCTCCTAGAAGCACACAGATTGCTTCAGGAAGCCCCACAATTTCTTTCGAGTGAATAAATATGAGTTTCTGTGTTAACAGTTATTCTTTCTATTTCCTTGGAAAATGAGGAAGCAAAAACACAGGTTGAATTCTTTTAAATGGTAAAGTTTGTAACCTTGGTAAAACTTCTTAGTTGGAATTTCCTAAGATGTGTCTGAGTAGAACTTCTAAACATACATATATGCATAAAATGTCTTGAGTCATTTAAGTCCATATCTGTTCAGAGCCATAAGGAAGGCCTCAATAGTCCTCTCAATTCTTTCTCAACCCTCAGATTTTCTGAGCCTATAGAGCACTAGGTGGGTAAAAGTCTTTTCCCAAGTGTTCTGTAGGAATTCAAGGTGTGAACATTTACATGGAAGCAAATTTCAGGGCTGAGAAGACTGTGAGTTGTATTCTATTAAGTGGTTTCCATACCCTGGTCTGTCATGATGATGCTTCTCTGTGTTCTCTGTGGTCCATCCATTCCAGGTCAGAAGGGAGTGTGGACTGACAGGATTCTCTTTTCCTCTTAAGTCAGCCTCTTTTCATATATTACCTCCTCTGCATTTTGACAACACCTGGAATGGAATGTGGATGATGAGAAGCCAAACCTTTACGTCTTCTGAACAAAGATGCACAGCTTCTCCTGAGTCCAAGCACACACAGAATCACGACTTCTTGACATCCACTTAGACCTCTCTTTTTTGCTTCAATACAAGAGTAAAACTGTAAAAAGAAAATAAAACAAAAAGAGTAGGCCAGTTTATCAGCAAGATGGGCTAAAATCAAGCTATTTATTTTCAAACTTCAAGTTTACGCCATCAAATGTAAGAATTTGGTTAAATTGAGTTTAATCTGTTTACATTTAAAAAGCAGCTGTCTTTCAAGATAGTAAAATAAACAGATACAATAATATTTGGTCAGCTGTGGCTTGCAATTTAAATGCTTGATTTAATACTGTTTAGTCTGTCTCATTCTAAAATATGCTCTGCAGTAGAAGTTTATATATTTTAAGGTATTTCAAGTGTTCCTTGTGGCTTGTTCCTTTCTAATCACATTTCCATCACTCTGAACCCACACTGATTAGAATCAACCCTAATTTTCTTCTGTGTGTGTGTGTGTGTGTGTGTGTGTGTGTGTGTGTGTGTGTGTGTGTGTGTGCATGTGGGTACAGGTCCCTGTGTGTACATACGCATGTGGAGACTAGAGTTCTATATTGCATGTCTTTATCAGTCTCTCTCCGTGGTGTTTTTAGAGTCTCTCCTTCAAATGTAACTCATCCATTCAGCTTTGCTGGGTGGCCCCTGAGCCCTAAGGAGGGGTCATCTCTGCCTTTCTGAGTGCTGGAATTATGATTGGCGCTACTGTAGTGGCCTTTTATGTAGGTGCTAAGAATACAGATCTCTGTGTCTGCTCAGCAGGAACCTTACCTACAGAGTCATCTCTCCAGCCATGTCAAAATATGTTTTCTAAGACACATGTTACTTTCAGATTTAAAGGATTAAGTGACAAAATGACACAGACCATGGTCATCATCATTTCCCCCCCAGCTTTGCCTTCTTGTAATGCCCTGTACTTAGGGGACATTACTGAGCAGCCTTGCAGATTAATACTTACTTTATTTTGAAATATGCATCTAATTTCCTTCGATGTGCTTTCATGGCCCAGACCTCATTTGATTTTAGTTGTGAGTAATATTCCTTTCCCAGATGGAACTCAGTTTTGTTATCCTCTCAACTACTGAAGGGCATCTTAGTTACATCAAAATTCTATCCATAAAGCTGGGCCATAAATGTTATATGATAATTTGATCTCATTCTGACAATAAAGTTTGCATTGAATCAAAGAGTGGGGCTAACTACTAGCTGATGAAAACTAACCATAGAGGTTTTGGAGGATTGAGGACAGGAAGTAATGGGGCAGGGTTTAGAGAAGGTCTCAGCCCTATTGGAGGGAGGAATAAAACTGGTTGCATTTCTGCTCCTTCTCTGATCATTCAGGTTCTTACCCCAATATCTGAGTCCCAAGGTTTTATTGATAAAAAATAATTAGACAAGTGCATCATCTGGTGGCCAATGTAGGACTCCATTTGTAGATGGAATTTTCTGTCCCGCCTGCCAGCTTCTAAATAACCACATGGAAAGTTCTTATTAATTGTAAAATCTCAGCCAATAGCTTATTTTTGTTTTTAACTAGCTCTTATGACTTAAACTAACCCATTTCTTTTATCTATGTTCTTTTACGTGGCTTGACTATCTTTTCTTTGTAATGCCCATGCCGCTCCCTATGAATCTGACCGTCCCTGTCTCTACCCTTCTGCTTCTCAGAGTCTTCTCTTCCCCCACAATTCTTCCTGGCTATTGGTTGTTCAGATTTTTAATAAACCAATCTGAGTGACACATATTCACAATGTAAAAAAAAAAGATTATTTCACAGAATAAACACCAGCGCTGCTGTTTAAACTTCTTTTTTCGTAACTTTTCAGTTGTGTGTAAATACCGAGAAGTGTGGTTACTACACTCTGTGACGAAGAGTTTTGTCAGAAACTGTCAACATTCTACTCTGCTATACTATTTTATGTTCTCATTAGTATGTGAGTTTTCTTGTTTTTATATGTTTACTAACATTCTTTTGCCATTATTTTGTACTTAAACTATTCTATTAGGTGTACAAATATTTTGTTGTTTTGACTTATGTAATGATGTGCAGCCTTGAGTACTTCTTCACATGCTTACTTTGCAAGTGTGTGTAATATTTCACAAGGTATCTTCATGTGTTTGCACATTTTTGAATCACCATATTCACTTTCCTACTATTAATACTGAAGAAGTCATCGATAATTTTGGAAAAGATTTTTATCAGGTATAACGTTTGTAAATACTTCCTTCCCATCTATAGCTTGTCTCATCACTGTTTTAACACCTTTTTTACTGAGTATATAATTTTTATTTTTGGTAAAATAAAAACTGCAAACTATATAACTCAAGCTTATGAATAAATTAAAGATTCAGGGTGACTAGGAACAATAATGACTGGGTATGCCAAAACTCAGTTTACATTGTGATAAAATCTCCAATGAGAAAGAAAATTTTATTTTTGAAGAAGTCGAAAACTCACAGAGCAAATGGGAAACATAAACTCTGATTGTACCATCCTGGTAACCTGCAGCAACTTTCTACAGAGCAACTCTCTCCACTGTGGAGATAACAACTTCATCATTTATATTTCATGAAAATGCGCTTCTTTTGTTTTCTTGTCAGTTTGATGGTAGAAGAACATTCTTCAGGGCAAAACATGCCTTTCATATGTTAGGACCGCCTAGAGCAGATTCTGGTATGTTATATAAATAATAAGTAATCTCTGTAATTAAAATGATGTTTTTGGAATAAAAATGGAGACACATGGTTATTTGAATAGCCTTGAGCTAAATTTTACAATAAGTAGATTTTTACTGTTCTAGAATATGTAATGGATCATGCTGTGTTAGCAGTAATTTTAATTAATGGTTAAAATACAAAGGACATTTTCTTGGAGGGATGGGATAATCTACTTTATGACTAAAGGTATTTATCATGAAGAGGCAAGCTACTGTTGAAGTGTAAGAAGCTGTATAGTATCTATTTTGAGTCTTAAAGAAAACTGTCCTTTCTTTTTACTAACATAATAAATATTAATAGATAATAAAATAAAACCAGTAAAATAACATTTGCAGTATTTATGATGCAGATTTCCTTGTGCAGATTTAGAAAATAGTTTAAAACTATTTAGAATACTTAGAAAGAGGTATAATTATCAGGAACTCATATTATTTTAAAAGTTTGTATTAAGGTCTTCATCTTAAAAATTATATTTGGAGCTAGAAAGTAAACTATATAATTATATTCTTAAAATACTAGGTAGTTCAGGAGTGCATTTAAAACACAAAATAAAACAATTTTAGAATCACTAGCTTCTACAATAAGTTTTTTTTTTTTTATAAAAGTCCAAACATCAGTTGGCTACAGTCTGTCTGTATCCAAAGGTTTGTAATTATTCTAACAGTATAAATACACCAGCACAGAAATGGTTTGGGCAGTCTTCCAATTACTTTTAGTAAGTAGCTAGTTTCTTGGTGTCATAGTTGGCTTTCTCTTCAAGTCAAAGGAACATGAGTCAATAGACCATTGTCAATAAGCTCCCAGAAAACAGTGCATTGCTCTATCCAAAGGATTTTCCCCTGTGAGTACCCTCACAGTGCTTTATATAATATCCTCTGTTGACAGGTGACAAGCAAATTTTATTTTGTTCACATGACAACAAGAAGTGCTTTCCCCCTCGGAATGATAACTAGAGGGTCTGGTTAATGCTTTTTGAATATTTTTCATTGAAGAAGGAATCAAAGTAAAGTTTCTTGGAAGCCCCAGTGTGTAACGTGTTCTAGAGTTATTCATAGATGAACACTGTTTCTTATTCATAGGCTGGGGTCTAATTAGCCACGGTGACTTGAGATGAGTCTGAACCTGGTACAGATGGACCTCATAAATTTCCCCATATGTTTATTATTAAACCTATGAAAACAATGCATTTGGGGCAGTGACATACAGTTTGTATCCAGCAGATTCCTAAGAACAAGGTAGAGTCTCCCTTTGTCCCTTAGAGGTAACAGAGAGGGTACTTGTAACCAGGTGTGATACCATTAGACCTGTTCAAAAATCAAAAGCTTTTGCATCACAACACTTGAATTTGCCAAAATTTATTGATTTCTTTTTCAAATACAGAAACATTAACTTTTCCTCATCATTTCAGTCATTTTAATGCAAGAAAAGAAAATGAGAGTAATGAATCAAAGCTTAAAGACCTGAAATATGAACTAGATTAATACAGATAATGTGCCCAAATTCATTATTTCAGATGACATTAAGAACAGCTTCGCTCTTACTACAGATGGCGTCCCAATTAACTCCTAATATATCAAAACAGGAGTGAATTCCTATTTGCAGTAATCTAATGATATTGGAACTGAACTGTCTCACTCTATTGTAGAAAAGTTTAGTATTTCTTCTCCTATGATTTCAAAACAGCTTCCTGGAAGGAACAGCATCTTACTGACCTTATGAGGACCTTCAATATACTCATGTGCTTACAGACAATGGCTGCTCATTGGGCTTCTTGTTTCCAATAAAACTGACTAAATCCTAGTTTAAAAACCTTTGTTTCCATTCAGTATATGCACAAAAATTATAAAACCTTTTATGAAAAGTAGGAAAGTTATATCTGGTTGTTAAAACCTTGAGGAAACTTATAAATTAGATGCAACTTATCTCTGCAGTAAGCCCCTAAGTTAAAATAACGATGTTTCACATTTTTCAATAACATTCATTAAATGCCTAGTATTATCCAGTACCTTCTGAAAATTTATTATAATGAAGAGACTGTGGTTATTATAACATTGTCTAATAGTCAGAGGTAAAATAAATTAGAGAATTATGGTGATCTAAGTACAGAAAGCATTTGAATTGGAGAGAATATGAAATTATATTTTTAAGACAGAGAGTGTTGTTCATTTTCCATATTTTATATTCCATGAAATTATACATAGATGATATTTTCATTAATATTTTCATTTTTCAATGTATGTTCAATTGTTTCCAATAGAAGCTACTCTTTATTAAATGTATTACTGAATAATAAATTGATATTATTAAAGATGTGTATGTAAAAGTCTATACTAACTTACACAGGTAGGGTAATAAAATGGTAGTAGTAACTGGATGTAGCTTAAGTTTCACTTTTTTTTGCATAGGTCTTTTTTTTATTGAAAAAAGGAAAAAAAAAACAAGTTTCCACCTCCTCCCAGCCTCCCATTTCCCTCCTCCTCCTCCCACCCTTCTTCCCCTCCCCCCACTCCTCTCCCCCTCCCTCTCCAGTCCAAAGAGCAGTCAGGGTTCCCTGCCCTGTGGTAAGTCCTAGGTCCTCCCCCCTCCGTCCATATCTAGGAAGGTGAACAACCAAACTGGCTAGGCTCCCACAAAGCCAGCACACTGTATAGGATCAAAACCCCTTGCCATTGTCCTTGGCTTCTCATCAGCCCTCATTGTTCGCCATGTTCAGAGAGTCCAGTTTTAACCCATGCTTTTTCAGTCACAGTCCAGCTGGCCTTGGTGAGCTCCCAGTAGATCAGCTCCACTGTCTCAGTGGGTGGGTGCACCCCTCGTGGTCCCGACTTCTTTGCTCATGTTCTCCCTCCTTCTGCTCCTCATTGGGACCTTGGGAGCTCAGTCCAGTGCTCCAGTGTGGGTCTCTGTCTCTATCTCCATCCATCACCAGATGAAGGTTCTATGGTGATATGCAAGATATTCGTCAGTATTGCTCTAGGATAGGGTCATTTCATGTTCCCTATCCTCAGCTGCCCAAGGAACTAACTGGGGACCTCGGCTTGGGCTCTTGGGAGCCACTCTAGGTTCAAGTCTCTTGCCAACCCTAAAGTGGCTCCCTTAACTAAGAATTGTTCTTCCGTGCTCCCCTATCCAACCTTCCTTTATCCCAATCCTCCTTTTTCCCCAAGTTCCCCCCATCCCCCCTTCTCCCTTTTCTCTCCCCATCTCCCCTTACCCCCATCCCACCCCACCCCCAAGATCCCAATTTTCTCCCTGGCAATTTTGTCTACTTCCCATAGCCAAGAGGATAACTATATGGTTTTCCTTTGGTTCACCTTCTTACTTAGCTTCTTTAGGAACACCAATTGTAGATTCCGTGACCCTTATTTATGGCTAGAAACCAATTATGAGTGAGTACATCCCATATTCATCTTTTTGGGTCTGGGTTACCTCACTCAGAATAGTGTTTTCTATTTCCATCCATTTGCATGCAAAATTCGAGAAGTCATTGTTTTTTTACCGCAGCGTAGTACTCTAATGTGTAGATATTCCACACTTTCTTTATCCATTCTTCCATTGAAGGGCATCTAGGTTGTTTCCAGGTTCTGGCTATTACAAATAATACTGCTATGAACATGGTTGAACAAATGCTCTTGTCATATGATAGGGCATCTCTTGGGTATATTCCCAGGAGTGGTATTGCTGGGTCCAGGGGTAGGTTGATCCCGAATTTCCTGAGAATTTTCCATAGGTCTTATGATGTACTTCAGGCTAGTTATAAACTAGAAATCCACAGTTGCTGCCTCTGAGAGCAGGAGATTAAGGCTGCTGCCACCACATCTACCTTCCACAAACGTTTTTCAAGGGTCTAATATATGATCAACACTAGCCTCTTCATTTGGTAGGTTCCCTGTTCAAGCTATTCTGAGAAAAACATTGGTAGTAGCAAATTAGAGTGTGTTTAATGTTCTCACTTGTGAGAACAGTGTTTTTGCTAGACTTAGAATTTACCCCCGGTCACAAAGATAAACACTAGCAAAGTCAGCATGAAGCTTGAGAAGAAGTCACGCAACAGACGAGCTACTAACAACATCAAAAACATTGAGTATAGAGAGGCCATTTCAGGAACTTCTAGTACTGGGCTTGGGAGACAGCTCCGTGATTTAGAGCACTGGCTGTTGTTCCAGAAAACCTGTGCTTGATTCCAAGAACCCACAGAGCAGCTAATGACCATTTATCTATAACTTCAGTCACAGAGAACCCTATACCCTGTTCTAGCCTCTGTGAGTACCAGGAAGACAATTGTTACATAGACATACTTACCTGTAAAACACCTATATACATAATTTTTTTTAGAAATAATATCATGGGAATTTAGGCCTCAAATTGATAATGGTCAATCATCCACAAATGTACTTTTTTTCAAATTAGAATAAATAGTAGGATGATACAACTTACTTTTAATGATACTGACCACAAAATATTAGTAAACTCTTATCCTTTTTTAAAATATGTTAAAGTTACACACTGTCAAAATAACTGCTATCAATTAACAGTAAGGCATTAGATCCCAAATAATTGGTAAAAAGCATAGAAAGGTGGGGATCATAATTACTATGCTCATCATTGTTCAAATTCTTATACTAGGGTTATACTTTTTATCACTTATAAAATTCGATTTGCAAAATTATTAATCCTGAGTATTAAAAATAATCTAAAACAGAGTTTTAAATGGCTCTATTTAAAAATACCTTTAAAGACTATATCAAGACTTTTTAAAATGTAAAACATATTTTGCTACATTGTTCCTCCTAAAAAGATAGTGTCGTTCTTCTGACTAAAGAAACATAAATTGACAAATTACTAGCTGAAAGTAGTGTTTATTTCACTTTTTAAAAATATGTACATATTTTAAAATATATATCATAGCGTATATATTTAGTAGAAAAGTAGGTATACATGTAGAACACATACATACACAAATCTATATTGAATGCTCCTCTTATTTCAAGATGAAATATCTAACAGAAAGCAACTTAAAACAGAAAAATTTATTTTGGCTAACATTTCAGAGAAACACAGTCCATTGCGGTAGAATAACATCATATCATATATGTTAGTTGGACCCCCTGAGTCAGGAAGCAGAGAAAGATTCATGCTAGTGCCTAGCTGACAGCTCCTTCCCAACACCCCCCCTTCTTATTCAGTTGTCTCCTCACAACCCATGTGATGCTGCTACTGCCCACATTCACGGGGTGTCTTCCTTATGCTGCTAAAACTGACCCCAAGGCAAGAACAAAACAAATACAAAGACCCCAATACATGAGTGTGTTTGCATGTTCAGGGGATATGTGAGGAGGAGGAAGGCAAGAATGGAAAAAGTAAGCACAGACCCTTGTCATTAGACAGGGATGAAGAGGAAAACTGTGAACCCTTGTCGTTAGATAGGAATGCAGAAGGAAATTGTGAACCCTTGCCATCATAATTTGTCTTTAATTTTTTTTTCAAGAAACGGGGAGCCAGAATTCCTTGCATACTTATTATAATCTTTTGGCTTATTTTAACAGTCAAATACTTATGGTTGGGAGAAGCAGATAGGAGGGTTTGCAGTTTTTCTTAAGAAATTTTGTAATTAATCATTGGTTAAGAGTTGGCTCAGAGTGGAGAGTAGCAGAGGCGACAATACTGGGTATGGTTTGAAGACAAAGCTAAGCACACCGATGATTTTTCGGGTCGCAGTGACAAAGTAACAGACAGGAAGGAGCTAATCAAGAAAAGGATTATTTCGGCTAAGGTATTGCAGGTATCATCAGGTTGGAAAAGGCAGGGCAGCTGGAGTTCCTCCTACTAATCATGTGATGATGTCTGCAGCCAGGACGCAAGCAACAAATGCTCACACTCAACTTGCTTTCTCTTCTCCATTTTATGCCGTAGAGGGAACCCAGACTGTGGGATGGTGTCACTCACATTAAGGGCAAAGTATCCTTGCTTTGATAAACCTTCCTTGAAACATCTGCTGGACAAAACCGGAAGTGTATTTCCACACAAAGATTCTAAATCCCATCAAGTTGGTAGTGAAAATTATCCATCACAAACATGGTCTGAGATTTAGGCTGAGAGATATAAGAGAAATGACTCAAAGATAACTTCAAGGTTAAGAGCCTAAACTATTGAAAGATTAAAGGGGCTGAGTCAACAAACTGCAGGAGAATATATTTTAGAAACTTGAGTAGTAAAACTATGATGTGGGAGTGTCATATCAATCTGTTGATTTCTTTGGCTAAGCAATAAAGAAACTGCTAGGCCCATTTGATAGGCCCACCCTTAGGTGGGTGGAGTAAACAGAACAGAACGCTGGGAGGAAGAGGAAGTGAGGTCAGACTCCGCAGCTCTGCTCTCCGGAGCAGACGCAGGAGAGACGCCATGCTACCTGCTCCAGGGAAGATGCACGCTATGAAGCTCCGACCCAGGATGGACTTAGGCTAGAATCTTCCCGGTAAGCGCACCTAGGGGCGCTACACAGATGATTAGAAATGGGCCAGAGCAGTGTTTAAAAGAATACAGTGTCCGTGTAATTATTTGGGGCATAAGCTAGCCGGGCAGGGCAGGCGGCTGGGGTGTTTGGGGACGCAGCCCCGCCGCCGCCCCTTATTACTACAAATGACGCCCAGACGTGTGGCTAACTGAGTCCACAGAAAGCGTGAGAAAGCTTGGAAAAGAATAGAGTAAAGCATGTTTCTTATGGCAATTTCTTGGGTCTGCTCTGCTTGCTAGAGGCAAGCAAGCTGCCTCATCTAAGAGAGGCTTCCTGACTCAGCTTCAGCTGCAAATCCCTGCAGCTCATTAAGAGGTCCTGCCACAAAACACTTAAACAGTGTTGATGAAAAGCTGAACGCATGCTTTTCGGTTTTCAGCCATAGCAGGAAAAAAGCTGCACCGTTTAAAAATGCCGGCTTTCTGGGCCATCCTGCCAGGGCAAACTCTGACTGTTTGAGGCAGGAGGGCCGGCTACTGAGAGAGGACTTGAGTGTTGTCTGTTGTAGCTTGCTGGCTGGCAGGGACCTTGCAGCCAGTACCTCAGCCATGAGGCTGAAAAGCTAAGGAATGGGCTGGATCCAGCCGTCAAAGCCACGCCTTTAGTCCTACTGATATTGCTCAGTAATTTAAAGGCTCATGTGGTCAGAAAAAGAGAGATATACAGTAAAGAGAGATTCAAAGACAGAGAAAATTTCTGAATGGTTTACTGTGTGTTAAAAATATATGCAGGCTAAAAGTTAAAATTCTTAAAGTAAACCTCTGTGACTTCAAGGTGTGGTCGCACACGCCTTTAATCCCAGTGCCTAGAAGGCAGAGACGAACAGATCTCTGTGAGTTCAAGGTGTAGTGGCAAACACCTTTAATCCCAATGCCTGGGAGGCAGAGACAGGCGGATCTCTGTGAGTTCAAAGACAGCCTGGTCTACAGGGTTATTCCAGGTCAAAGATAGGCGCTCAAAAAGCAAAAAGTCAACCTAGGCATGTCACAGCTTAGATTCTTAAGCGCCTAGTGATTTAAAGGTGCAAATCAAAAGTGCTCCTGGATAGTAAAAAATTGTAGATTCACAATAGGACAGATTCAGACCACAGAATGAGTCACACTGTTGGATGAATGTACGTAGGCTTGGGAGAGAGAAGAAAAAGAATATAGAGAATAAAGTTAATGGTTTAAAAAGAAAAAAGTAAAAGTAAAGTCTTTAAAGAGACAGAGTACAGATAGTTAAGAGATTAAAAGAAATAAAGAAATATAAGCGTAAAAATGAAAAATTCACAGAGAGTCTGGATTATGTACATTGTGTTTTCTTTAAAATTTTTGACTGTGAAGGAGCTAAGTACAGAGAGACATTTCATTACATGGGCTGCCAAGCTAAACCAGAATGGATATAAGGGTATTATGATTTCAGAATTTGGGTCTAAGGATATGATGCTTTGGAGAGAGTCTTCTTTTGTTTTCACAGAGGATGAGACTCTATGGATTTCTTCTATTCCGATTTGGTATGATGGACCACGTCCTCCTGAAGGGTTGCTGTGAACATCTTCAGAAAATTGCTTTGCTCAACTGCCAACTGAGATGAAACTAGCACACAGGTTATACCATGAAAGACCTAATTAACGACGCCCCCATTCAGCAGGAAGCAGTTTGGAGAGAAATAACTGCGCCCATATTCCCAAAAATTGTTTATAAATGTTCTTTTACATTTAAAGGGGGATATGATATAGACATGGATAATTTGCATTAGTATAGATTTTGCTTTATTGATAGAGATTTACGGTCAATTTTGTTATATGTATGAATGTTTCTGATGTAATTTTTACTTGATAACTGTTTTGTTATATTTAATTTTGCTATGTTAAGGTTAAAGCCTTCCTTTTTTTGTTTAAACAAAAAAAGGGGAAGTGATGTGGGAGTGTCATATCAATCTGTTGATTTCTTTGGCTAAGCAGTAAAGAAACTGCTAGGCCCATTTGATAGGCCCACCCTTAGGTGGGTGGAGTAAACAGAACAGAACGCTGGGAGGAAGAGGAAGTGAGGTCAGACTCCGCAGCTCTGCTCTCCGGAGCAGATGCAGGAGAGACGCCATGCTACCTGCTCCAGGGAAGACGCACGCTATGAAGCTCCGACCCAGGATGGACTTAGGCTAGAATCTTCCCGGTAAGCGCACCTAGGGGCGCTACACAGATGATTAGAAATGGGCCAGAGCAGTGTTTAAAAGAATACAGTGTCCGTGTAATTATTTGGGGCATAAGCTAGCCGGGCAGGGCAGGCGGCTGGGGTGTTTGGGGACGCAGCCCCGCCGCCGCCCCTTATTACTACAAAACTAGTTATATGAAGTTGGAGAAGCCTATGAGACATCCAAGTGAAAATGCTAAAAATGATAGCAGACAGGTCTGATGTTCTCGGTGAGAATCTGAATTGGAGATTGAAAGAATACTTGAGCTACCAAGACAGATGCATTTATATCAGAAGATATATTCTTTCCCTCTTCTTAAAGCTTACTACGCTTGCAGTTGGAGAGATGGCTCAGCCTTTAATAGCACTAGCTACTATTCCAGAGGAACCAGGTTCAATTCCTAGTACCCACAAAGTGTATCACAAGGATCTGTATCTCCAGTTCCACGTTTTCTCTTCTGGCCTCTGCTGGCACCAGGCTTATAAGAGTGCATAGACATACATGCAGGTAAAATACTCATGGTCATGGTTGCCCATGCCTTTAATTCAAGCATTCTCGAGAAAAGATAGGTAGATCTTTGGAAGTTCAAAGCCAGCCTCATTGACAAAGAGAGTTGTATTTCAGTCAGAGCTCCATAGTGAAACACTGTCTCAACAAACAAAAGCAAGAACAGAGAACAGACAAACAAAAAACCAACATGCTATTGTCAGTCATGGAATGTGAGGTAGGCCCCGGTTTTCCAGACCATCCAAAGCAGTTTAGGGTATCCAGCACCCATGTCTTTCTTCATTGCAGCTTCAGTGAGGATATGTGATCTTTGACATAATTTTAAACACATTGTAGCTTCTCCATCATTGAAATGCAGGTTTTATGCACGTCACTAAAGCAAGAATGACTTAATCTAACATCACACTGCTTTGCAAACCCCCAAATCACCCCAATCATGGGCTTGTTCTATCACAAATAAAATATGCTAACAAGGAATGGCCAAAATAACACTGTGGAAATATACCTTACTTGAGTTGGAAGATTCTAGTTGGATATTTACATAGTCATTTTATTTCTCATATAATAATAATAATCTAAATGTATTGAACATGTACATGTGTGTGAATGTGTTAAATATTTTATGTGAAAGTGGCGTGGTGCTGTTTTACCTGCATTGTGTGGTTTTGTCTTTGTACATTTTTCTGGTATATTACCATTTCGCCCATTATACTGCACACAGTATGAAGTGTGCTTATTCGTCAAGGAGCAAGCGTCACAGAGAAACAGTATAGTTTCTCATTCTTCATCCACACTGGATCCTTCTTTGTTTATTTCTCGATTTAGAATAGGAACACTGAGAAATACCTTTTTTTTTCTCTGGGCATGAACACATTTTATTTTTTGTCCTTTAGTCCCTCGAACTATTCGCACACTTTCATCTTCTTCTCTTCTTGTATTAATGACTAAAATTAAGAATTTAGGGTTTTGTTTGTTTGTTTTGAAGAAAATGCAAGTCAGAGGTGAGTATGTTCCCCAATATTTTTCTCAGAGCATATTAAAAATCAAATGATTTAACAGCTTGAAGAAAAATGTTGACTTCTAAAACAGCATGTAATCAGATATTAGGGACTTTTGTTTATAAGTGCATAGTTATACTTTGCCTGTTTATAATTATTTTTGGCATACCGTCAGGACACATCTAATTCCACAAGCATTCCCAAAACCAGTGAAACTGTAAGAGTGGTCACCTATTGCACCTAGATGAAAACTTTATTTTTTTTTTCTTTCTTCTCCAGCTCAATAACCTAAAAGCAAAGCTATCTGTCTAGTGAAAAACATACTTTTCCTTTGGCAGGATAATATTATTACAGACCAAGGCATGCAATATGCTCCTAATTTTTGTCAATACATGTTGGGCTTAGCAAAGTCACCTTAGATTTTGCTGAATTCGTTTTGGTGCTAAACTCTTACTTTTGACATGATTTATATTCTGGGCCAATCTTGGCTTCTCCCTGCTTGGAACTCAGCAGAATGACATTAGCTGGTCAGGTAGACATTGCTATTACAGCAGTGTCTGCCTGGGCCCCAGCCCTGTTACTAGACGTCTGTCAGAATTTTCAGTGAGCCTTCCTTTTCTGCATATTATGATTTAATCTGCTAAATTCTATTACTCCCTGAGAGCTCTGCAGCCATCTAATATCTTACACAAAAACCTCTTCCAAAAGTTATAATACCTTATTTCAAAACTATCATCACACACCTGACTCCAAACTGGAATTCTGGGTGGGCTTGCAGAACTCCTAGCCAATGATTGCCTCACGGGCATTTATTTGTGACCGTAGTTCTCGACCTCCCTATGCTGTGACCCCCCAACCATGAAATTATTTCATTTCTACTTCATAACTGTCATGCTGCTCCTATTATTAGTCATAATGCAAATATCTGATATGTGTCCCAGGGGCTCATGACCCACAGTTTGAGAACCAATGATTTGTATGGATTTAGAATGATTTTTGTTTATACTGTTATTGATAGATGATGATAGTCCCACTTAAAAAAAATCCCAGGATCCTAATATCTCAACCCTGTAAGTATGCTACCAAACATGATCAAATGTACCTTGTAGCTGGGTGTGGTGGCACATGTCTTTAATCCCAGCACTCAGGAAACAGAGGCAGGTGGATTACAGACTGAGACCAACCTGGTCTACAGAGAGAGTTTTGGAACAGCCAGGGATACACAGATAAACACAGTCTAGAAAAACAAAAACAAAATCAGAAATACTGTGCTTTGTAAGTAAGTGTGACTAATTAGAAGCCTCTTGATTTTCCTTTGTTGGCTGAGATAAGATCTTATAAGGCTTCCTCTGACCTCAGATTCACTGTGAGAACTCAAATGACCTTGAATTTCGAGTCCTTTGTCTTTACATCTCTCATGCTAGCATGGCAGATGTGTGTAACAGACACATCCTCCTGGATTTCATCAGTGTTGAGGTTTGACACAGGGCTTAGTGCATGGCCTGAGAAGCAGGGACTTCATTGGCCAAATTATATATTTAACCCCTGGATGACCTTGAGGCGAAAAATTATCTTGGATGAAGTTGGTGGACACAACATGAGGCATTAAAGGCACAAGAGGAAGATAAAAGAGTTTCAGAATATAGTGACATTGCAGAGAAAAGAAGGTGAAAGTTGAATGATGGAAAAGACGTGTTGGCCTTGAAGAGAGAAAAAAACACATGAGCCAAGGAATGTGGACCATTTTCAGGAACTGGGAATGGACATTGGCAGCCAGCCAGCATGTCCATGGGAATCTCAGTAACACAGCTACAGCAGCTGGATTCTTCTAGCCTTCTACATAGGCAAGGACGCAGCTTTACCCTGGGAGGCTACAGAGAAGCTGTATTCCACAGAAACAATTTTAATCATGTTCTCTTGGGAGACCTGTTTGGAATTCTCACCTATAGAACTGTGATGAAATATGTTTCTGTTGCTAAGTCCTGTAGACAACTGCTAAGTTCCTTAGACAGCAATAGGACACTGAAACCAGAAGGAAGCCCTCACGATGGCATAAGGGGACTAACACTGTATGATGTGAAGATGCCTTCTTTGGGTAGGAGGAGTTAGGAAACATTTTGTGCACATGGTAAGGAGGAAATAGTCAAGCAGTGGGATGAAAGAAATGGAGAAGAAATATGTCTCCCTTTCCCCCCTCTCCCATTCACGCCAGGCTTCAGAAAACTATAGCATTAAAGAATGCAAGAGAAACATTGTGACAAATACCATGTGACAAGCTCCAGGATGGCCTGTTTCCCACTTCTGGCTATGAAGGTGTTTTCATACTCTGCAGGTTAAGAGCAGCCTTCTCTTTCTACATACATGTGACAGTTGTGCAGCTGGGTCCTCTTGTGGGACTCGTAAAAGTGGGAGCAGGGGCTGGCTCTGTCTCCTTTACCGACTTTGGGGCGCTACTCCTCATACTGGGTCACCTTGTCCAGCCTTGATACAAGGGAAGGTGCTTAGCCTTACTGCAGCTTGAATGTTTTGTTGACACACATATGAGACCTGCCCTTTTCTAAACAGAAACAGAGTGGGAGAGGACAAGGAGTTGGGAACAGACTTGGGGCAGGGGGCTTGGAGCAGAGCGGGGAGGGAAACTGTGGCCAGGATGAATAAATAAATAATTAAATAAACAAATAAATAAGTAAATAAACAAAATTTTAAAAATTGAACAGGACTAGAGAGATGATTCAGTGGTTAAGAGCACTGACTGCTCTTTCAGAGAACCAAGGTTCAATTCCCAGCACCCACAAGGCAGCTCACAATTGCGTGAAACTCCAGTAATTTTCAAGGGATCTGATACTATCATACAGATATACACATGGGCAAAACACAAAAGCAAAGGATACAAAAATAAATATAAAAAAATGAGCAGCTTTCTTTGAAACTCTAGGTTCACTATGAACATTGACTACTAATACTTTTTTGAGATAAGTTTTTAGTTTTAGCTCAAGCTGTTCAGGAGCTTACTATGTAACCTAGGCTACCTTTGAACTTGTGATCTGCTTGCCTCATTTAAGGTCCATGCCACTGGCTTAGTGAAGAAGTATTTTGATGAGGAATAGGAGCAGACTGGCTTTGAAATAAAAAGGGAATTTGATGTGTGCACATAGTGATGAGAGGATAAGATACGGGTACAGTGTGTAAAAACATTATTTTATACTGAGATGATCCACAACTGCTTAATTCAAAATACTCAGCCATTTCACTGTTGTCAACATGATGTCATACATGCAGAGACAGAAGCTTCTAAGTGAATCATTTACCAGAACAATATGTGGAATCCCATCTTGGGGGACCTTGTACTAACTTTTCTGAGTTCTTTAGTATTTATTGCAGAGTCCAGATGCTTAATATATAACAAAAGAAGGGAGATAATATAAAAGAAATAGATTCTCAAACTGTCATTTTTTTTCCTCCCGTGTATGTTATATTGGTGTTACATTTTCAGTCTAGATTTGGTCACTTTATTTTTATCAAAGCTTTTATTAAGGAAGCAAAGTGTTTATTCTGATGAGGACATTTTATGAATAGTTTCAAACTCTAGACTGTACTTTTAAAATTAAGTTCTGTCAATTTAAGTTAATTTGCTGTTAATTGTATATATATTTTGTGCTATTTACTCAATCGTATGGAATGTGATTAAATACTGAATAGGTTAATCACCTGAGACATATAATCAGAGACATAAAACTGGTCATTAACCCAATGTATCTGCAAAGTTAAATACATTGGTTATTTTTCTGGTCACATTGATAAAATAAATACACGTCAGAAGCATGTTAAAGAGAAAGAATTTTCTCTAGTTTATGATTTCAGAAGTGGAAAAAACATTTTGACTGGGGGCGATTAGTGTGTGGCAGGCAGAGTTTGCAGCAACAGTTTCTCTTGATGAATCAGGAGAAGGGCAGTTTGGATGGAATCAGAAGCGGCTAACACCCACTGGCCTGTCTCCACTGACCTACTTTTGCTAGCTGTACCACACAGGGCTGAAGGTTCTACAATCTCCCAAAACAGCGCCACCAGCTGGTGACTGAGTGTTCCAGCACATGAACCTGTTGGGGATATCTCACAAAACATAATGGTAAATAATGCTCATCTGAATTCACCTCTGTACTAGAAATTAAGACTATAAATTTAAATGACAAAATATAATAAACTGGATTAATTATTTTAGTAAATGTGTGGCTTAGAAAAATTAAGACCTTGAATATGTTTCAGAAACGTCAAAGGAACAAACCTTTTACCAAACCCCAGTTAACCCATCATTTTAGATTCATATTCTCTATTAGATGTTTGTGTGAATTACAAGTAAGAAAATCCAAGAGGCTGAAAAACATATAATGCATTGAACTCAAAATAGTTTTTGCAAAGTTTAGTACACAGAACAGAAAATACATTCTTACCAGTGATGGTGCTGCTAGTGAGTGCAGAATTTTGCATTTGATTTTCCTTTGATTAGCCATTGGTGAGGGGCAAATGATGATGACATTTTAGGATGTTGTAAAAATTCAGTGTTCTGGCTCTATCGTTCATTTTCAGCACACGGCCAGTAGCTCTCCCAAAGAGCAGACTTTCTATATCTACCCTTCCCATCCACTGACACAGCCATAAGGATTTGCTATACTTTTAGAATAATATTATGGGGTTTACACTTTTTTATGAATTGTGGCAAAATATAAGCAATCAGCTCTCTTCCATGCCTCCATAAGTTGTGTCTGATTAGACCAGGGGTGAGACATTATTGGTCCAAATACAACACCATGCTTATTGGATTATCTGATAATAACTAAAATTAAAATGGGATTTCATTTGACCCAGACACATGGATGCAGTTTGTTGAATGCCACATGTATAAAATAAGCCATTAGAGAAGGTAATAATATGATGAATGTTCTGCTTAATGAGCAGGATGCACATTGACATTTCTGCAGCTCTCATTAGTTAAATATAATGCAGCTCTGAAAATGTCTATTCTGGCATTAATTTACCAAAAGTTTGTTATAGAACCTACCCTACATCGAAAATATTTTCCTTGAATGATTTTTTCATTTCTTGATTTTAAACTCTTAAAAATAACTTTAAAGTATATTGCTAAATTTAATCATCTTAAGTTATTTTAGACTAAGTTGTTTTATTTTTATTTTATTTCATTTTATTTTTTTCCTTTTATTGAACAATAAACTATATTTTTCTCTTTTCAGTTCTCCCCTTTCTTCCAGACTCATTCCCTTTCTGTCTTTCATAAGACAAGAACAGACTGATAAAAGATAAGTAAACATGATAAAATAAAATATAATATGATGAAACAGAAATTATCATACTGAGGTTGAACATGGGAACCCAGTAGGAAGAAAAGAGTCCTAAGAGCAAGCACAGGAGTCAGAACTGGTGTATTCCACCCCCTCTGGCTCTTATAATATTTCTGCTTCCACTTTCTTGGGGTTCCCTGAGCACCAAAAGGATGGAGACCTGTAATGGCATTTCATTTGTATTTTAATAAATAAAGTTTACCTGAAGATCAGAAAAGTAAAACAGCCACACTGGTCAGCCTTACAGACCAGGCAGCAATGACACGCACCTCTAATCCCAGGAGCCACAATGACACACACTTTTAATCCCAGTAATCATAATAATTTACCATAGAAACCAGGTGGTAGTGGTGCACACACTTACTCCCAGAACCAGAAAGGTTTATAAAATGGGAAGAAATGGTTCTCTGTCTCAGTCTCATTCCGAGATTCCTAAAGGCAGGGTTGCCATTTTGTACTGAGGTAGAAGTAAGAGCCAGTGGCTGACTGCTTTGCTTTTTTGACCTTAAGATTGAACCCCAACTTCTGTCTGTTTAATTTTTGTCTGAATTACCTGTCTATTGGTGAGATCAGGAATAAAGTCTCCCACTATCAGTGTGTGAAAGTTTGTGTGAGATTTAAATTATAGTAGTGCTTCTTTTAAAAACATGGTGATCCTTCAGGTTGGTATATAGATGTTAAGTCCTGAAATGGCATAACAGTACCTATCTCATTTTGCTTAGTTTTGGTTTGAAGTTTATTTTGTTACACATGAAAGGAGATATACCAGCTTGCTTCTTACATCCAAGTGCTTGGAATATCTTTTTCCAATCCTTCGCACTGAGGTAATATCTATAAGTGATGTTGAGGTGTGTTTCTTTGGACGCACCAATAGACTGGATCCTGTTTTTCTACATATTCTATTGGTCTGTGCCTTTCTATTGGGGAATTGAGACCATTGATATTAAGAGTTATCAACAACCAAAGATTGTTGAGTTCTCTTATTTTATTGTTATTTGTGTTAGTGGTGACAGTGGTGGTGGTGGTGGTGGTGGTGGTGTGTGTGTGTGTATGTATGTTGTTTCCCATCTTTTTATTTTGCTGATGTAAAATTATTTATTTGCTCTGTTTTCATGGGTGTGCTTAAGTTGGGCTTTCCTTCTAGCACCTTCTGTATGGCTGGATTTGTGGATAAATATTGTTTAAGTTAAACTTTATAGTGGAATAGCTTATTCTCTTCATCTATAGTAATTGTTAATTTTGCTGGGTATAGTAGTATTTTCTGGCATCTGACTTCTCAGTGGAGACTCTAAAAGCCAGAGGTACTAGAAAGATATACTGTAGACACTTTTATTTTAAATAAATGAGTATCGTGATTTAAAATGACTTGAGTCCTTAAATAATAATGTTATAAAACTACACTACTCTGTTCTTTAGAAAACAGTGAATATCAGAAGAATTATATAGGCTCTGAATAAATACTGATAAATTGAAGGCCATTTGATCATTAGCGTTTTATCTGTTAATAGTTAAACTTGTCAAATATACCACTGTACTCAACTTGAACAGCCATAGGTCAGCTGAATGTTGGACATCTTTTCACTTACCCATCTGTGCTTGGACTACAAGAGCATAGTGTATGCTTGGTTGAGGAAACCATTAGGTCTCCCTCACATGACTTGTAGATTGGCTCAGGCTTCCTTAATACATGATGACTTTTGTGATTTTTGCTGAGCTTCAAATGGAAATGTACCCTAAAGGCAAGGCACAGGCACTGTAATCTTTGAAACTTCTCTTCAGGAGTCTCAGAACACCAGGTCTAAAGTCCTCATTGATTAAAGCAATGAACACCCCCTATAGACTTGGGCCAGGGAGCAAAGACTTCAATGCACTCATCAGGATGGCTGGCAAAGAAATGCAACCCGTATTTAAAACAAATATAACAAAACAAAAAACTCTTCAGTAAGTCAAACAATTATATTGTGATCACAAAGGAAGATGTGAGAGGAAAGCGAAAGACCCAGATTCTCTGTCAATATTTGCAATTTGACTCTAGCTTACCATGTATCTTCCCATACCAAGCTTTCTTTCTGTTAAAATAAATACTTCATGTTAAAAAATAATCTAAGGTGCTTTGACAAATGAGGATATGAATATAATCACTTGATTTTGTTTACCTGATGATGTATGATTACATTTAGAAATTAGGTTGTAGCATATGAAACACCGGAAGGTTGTTCATGTTATCAAAATACCACTCATTTATCTCTGAATGCATGAAAATTGATGATCAGACCTAGGTGAATGAATATAACTTTGCTTTTTCTGACTTTATTGAATTTAAGAGTTTTTTGTTTTGTTTTGTTTTTTGTTTTTGGCTTTTGTTGTTATTGTTTTGTTTTGTTCTACATCAGAATTGTACCATCCAATTCTCAAAATTACGTGAGTGGCCTAAATTGGTTTTTGATTTGGGAGAAAGGTAAGTGTCAATATTTTGTATCTCAGTTGTTAGGTTATGGATTAAGTTATAGAGGCATCTTGTTCCTTCTCCCTCCACCAGGCAACGCTCCATGCTGTTACATGGACCAGAAAGCTCCTGGAACTTTGAGTCAGGAAAGTGTTTGCTACTGTCATGTACTTTGTTGAAACAAGTACATGAAGTGCTGCACATATAATTGGAAATGTTTTATATTAGTCGCCAGTGGCCCTGGAAACCTCCTAACTAATAACCCCAGGCCCATGCATTTTCACATCCCAAGATCTAAATGGAGCTCAATGAGGGAAATTGATGAGAAAGCCTGACATTTAACGAGACATAAAAGCTTTTGACTATGACCTTGAGATGTGATTCGGTATTTATGATGTGAAATGATTGCCTTCTTCCAAATGGAGAAACATCTGGTCTGCGTGGAGAGGATTTTCATTTAGAAATGAGAAATTTAAAAAAAATTCACCAGAAACTATATAGAAAATCAAGTACAAGCTGCAATGGCTAAGGCAGCAGGTGAAAGTTCACAGGGCACATGAAGGTGGACCCCTACCAAGTACACAGTTGCTGTGCTCATGTGAAAGAGCATGGAGAACAAAAGCTTCTCAAGCTGCACAAACATTTGCACCCCCATGAGAGTGTGAGAAAGTGTGTTTCACGTTGTGATTGATGGGGGGGCTTTCCTGGCCAACTTTGAACTCTTAGCAGAAACTGTGGAGTGCTGTCGGGACTGTCGGCTTTTGTGTGTCAGAAACTCTATTTTATTGAAAAAGAAAAGAAAAAAGAAAGAAAGAAAGAAAGAAAGAAAGAAAGAAAGAAAGAAAGAAAGAAAGAAAGAAAGAAAGAAAAACACTTTTCTCCCTTTGTTCTCAGAGGGTACCCATAGTTTATGGGAATTAAGCAACTTAGAAGAAGATCCAAAACTTATTCAAACATCTCACAAAATACTCAGCTTTGCTCAGAAACTGACCATTGATTTCCTTCTTGCTCTTCTTTGTCCTGTTCTCTTCCTTCTGCATTATTTTCTGTTGTGGGAGGCCGTTTGTTTGTTCCCATCTGCTCAGCGCCAAAATAATCACACTGAAGCCATATTATTTGAAATACTGTTTTACCAATAGCTTAAGTGTGTTTCTGGCTAACACATATCTTAATTTAACCCAACTCCATTAATCTATGTATTGCTACAAGGCTGTGGTTTACCAGATAAAGTTCTGTTGTCCGTCTCCAGTAGGGCTACATGGCTTCTCACTAATTCCACCTTCTTTCTCCCAGCATTTAGTTTAGTTCCCCCCTCCCTCCACCTACCTTCCGATCTGCTCAGGACCAATTCTTTATTCATTCTGCTCTTTATTCATTGACCAATTAAAGCAACACATATACAGAAAGACTTCCCACATCATTTCTCCTTTCTGTTTAGATAAAAAGGAAGGCTTTAACTTTAACATAGTAAAATTACGTATAATAAAACAGGAACTACAGTTACATTATTTATATCTATTTTATATTTTATTACAACTAAGGAAAATTATAAGTATAGCTATGTATTCTTCAACCCCATCAAAAACTCCAGAAGGATATAATATTATCTAAGTTAACAGGAAATGCATCATAAGCAATTTCCAAAACTCCAAAATTGACAGAGACATCTTGCTACCTGGACAGTCACCCAAAGTTCTTCTGTATTGTTGGGACATCCAATATTCAGCCCACAGGCCCAGAGTATCCAGCAGAATTTTCCACGAATCAGGAAATTTGAAGATTTATTTTGCCTTGTAATTGCAAAGTCCACGGGTTGCTTTTTTCTGTGTACTGCAGAATGTTTGGAAGACTATTTCTTGTAATAGGAACCCCAAAGGACCATATCACCTTTAGGCAAATTCAGCAATCATTTCTCTGTGTGTCCTGATTGTCCAGTTTATATAGCATAGCATCAGGTAGTAAAGGCAAGAGCAGTTTCTTCCCAAATGACTAATCAGTGCCATAAGGAGCCTCTTTGGTGCCCATCATCCTCTTGAAGTAGTTTGGTATTGCCAGGAGCAGATATGTCTCACTGTCATGAAAAGTCCTAAGTTCTTATACATTCTAAATGCCATATTCTGAAGGTCTTTGAAAGATTTACAGAATTTCTATCTACCTGAAATATATCTCTGGACATCTAGAAAACCTAACTAACATGACTACAAGCTTGATTATTATAGATGACTATCTATTAACTATATTTAAGAAATAACTATGCATTATATTTGTAAATGAGCTATAAAAACACAATACCTTAATCAAGAGCAGAAATATACACATAACAAAATTGATCTTAAGTTCATGTTAACAAAGCAAGATCTATATCAATGCAAAGTATCCATCTCTATAGCATATCCCCCTTTAAATGTAAACAAACAATTATAAATAATATTTAGGAATTTGAGTGTAGTTCTCTCCAAATTGCTGCCTACTTTTGTTTGGGCAAAGTAATTGGGGGGGGTGTGTGTAACTATGACTTTTCAGAGGGTCTTAATCCATCAAACCACATTAGCCTGGAAGGATTCCACAGGTTCTGATCCTCTGTGGAAACAAATGAAGGACCCCTTTACCAAAAAAAAAAAAGAAAAAAAAAAACTTTAGACCCAAATTTTGAAGACAAGATACCTTTAAAGTATATATGCTGGATACTTAGCTCCTTCGCAGTCAAAAAGTTAAAAACGGACCCACAATAATATACATAATTCAGACTCTCTGTGTATATTCCATCTTTACAAGGCTTATTTTCTTTATTCCTTTTATCTATGACTGTCTGTACTCTGTTTTGCTAAAGACTTTGTTTTATTTTTTAGAACAATTTACTTCCTTTTATAACTCTCTATACTCTTTTTCTTCTCTCTCCCAAGCCTACATACATTTATCCAACACTATGACCCATTTAGAGGTTTTTTTGTTTGTTTTTGTTTTTTAATCTGAATCTGTCTTTATTGTGTATCTGTAATCCTTTTCTGTCCCGGACTGCTTCTTAAAATGCTAAGCAACATTACTAGAATTAAGGGTGCTTTGCCTTTTGGCTCTGCCCGGTCTGACATGGCAGAGGTCCATTCATTGCCTCTGAGACTGCCAAGTGGGAGTCTTCTTCACCACCTCAATCAATTGGCCCATGCTGTCAACAAGTAACTTGCAGTGTGCTGCTCACAAACCCCATTTAAACCATCTCCATTAATCTGTGTATTGCCATGAGGCTGTGGCTTCCCAGGTAAAGTTCAGCATCTGTCTCCAGCAGGGCTACATGGCTTCTCACTGACTCCACCTACTTTCCTCCCAACACTCAGTTTAGTCCCCCCACCTGCCTACCTCTGTTCTGACCTGTGCAGGCCCAAGACAGTTTATTTATTAACCAATGAAAGCAACACATATACATAAGGACTTCCCACACCAATCTTTCCTCCTTCCTTCCTCCTTGTTTTTCTCCTTCTTCTCCTGATTATCTTCCTTGTAGTTAGGGATGACATAGTCTGAACTACTTAGTAATGTACATGTGATTAAATATGCAGATATTGACAAGACATTTTGCTTTGTTTTTGAGATAGAGACTCAATATGTTGTCATACCTGGTCTTGAATTTGCAGAGATCTTCCTGCCTCTTCCTCACAAACACTGTTCATGAAAAGCCTTTTATTCTAGTATGCTACTTAAAATAAAAGTTAATGAAATGAAGGCAAGTCTAGAGTATATAAAATACACTGAATTGAAGGTGGTTGAATTCTACATGATGAAGAATTTTCCAGTTAAACAAGAGGTCTTGAGAACTACACTGAAGTTGTATGATCCAAAGAACATGAGTTTTTTTCCCTTTAATAAAAACTGAGATTCTATGTCAGCTAAGTTAAATATAATTAAAGATGTGAAACAGTAAAATCGTTCCTGTACAAGAGGTCAAGCCAGTCAAAATCCCAGCATGGAAGGGGAAGAGTTATGAAGTCCTACCCCTTTGAGAGGAGCTATTGGGAATCAGTGAGCTATTGGGAGTTCTAAAGGAGCTATGGGATAAAAAAGTCAGTTTTCCTCAGGGGTACCTGGTTGTCTACCCATGGCCCTACACCCACACATTTATTGGTGGTACTAAGTAGAGGCAGTAGGTTAAAAAAAAAGCACAAGAAAAGAATGAGAGGAAAAAGTCATGAGTGGGTGGATATGAGTGGAAATATGCCTGGATATGCACCAAATTTTCATTTTCATGCTTGGGTAAAATTTTCAAATATTAAGAAAGGTAGTTTTTTTTAAATATGCATATATGTACTTCTCAAATATACTAAACAAATCTCAAAGCAAATAGGAAAACTGTTAAAATTTATACATGAAAGATGATTCTAAAGCACATGGCAGTAATAAATAAATAAATATACATATATATGTATATGTATATATATATATATATACACACATATTGCTCTGAGAAAAACTCAAACTAAGGCATGATAGCTGCTCTTTTTACTTTAATATTTTATTTTTTTCTTGTTTTTTTTTTTGAGACAGGCTTTCTCTGTAGAGCCATAGCTATTCTGGAACTCATTCTGTAGACCAGGCTGGCCCCAAACTCATAGAGATCTCCCTACCTCAGCCTCTGAAGTGCTGGGCTAAAGGTTTATGCTACTACCACCAAGCTTGAGTTCATAGTCTATATTTTGGGTGTGTGTGTGTGTGTGTGTGTGTGTGTGTGTGTGTGTGTATGTGTTCAGAAACAAATCATTTCTATTTTAAATACTAGCTATGTAAACTCTACAATTTTCAGGGAAGCCTTCTCTCATCTTATCTATGCCAGCCATACATACATACATGCATACTCATTCTGAATTTCTGAATGTATTTTGAAAATACTCTTTCTACAAGGCAGCTACAGTTTGATTAGAAAATAATGACATCCTTTTACTGAAGATTCACGAATATTTGGCTTTATTTACATATTCTAGATAAAAATGCCAATTTCTTTTTCTTAAATTTGTTAGGGAGAGTTATTTCATCTGATAAAATTAAGTAAAGAATAAATAATATTATAATAATAACAATAATCTATTTGGGGGTTAGTTTAATATTTATATTTCTCTTTTTAATTTCATATATTTTAAAACATTATATATATAAAACTCCATCCCAATAATTTATCAAATGCCATATACATTTTATTATAATGTTATAGTTTATTTTTACTTAATATAATTTGAAAAATATCAATGATATTCTTGGGAGGATTGATTTACTTCAGTAGGATAAATAAATTCATATTCACTTGATAGTTGGCATAAATATTTGCCAGTGATTCTTATGCTAGTCTGTGAGTGTTCAAATCCTGGTTGTATGCTTGAATGGGTAGTGGTGTCATTCCAAACAATTCTCAGTGGTTGAAATGAAAATATGTCAGCAATAATATTTCTGTCTCACAAGGCCATGTATATACTGTTTTGAGGATAAACTGAGTAACGTTTTGCCAAATAGCAAGTTCAATAGTGTCACTTTGTCAAGCACACATCATTCATCGTGTTCATCAGCATCATTTTTGTATTTATGAGAAATCCATACTGATGGACATCAGGGTATTTTTAAACCTTTTCCCCCATAACATTTACTCTCAGCTGATCTTGTTTCTATACATTCTTTACCCAATGTATTTGTCTCCTCCAAACTCACTAATAGTGCATATTATTAAAATTTTAGCCTTTATCAATTGAATAGATGAAAAATGATGCCTTAGCAATCTCTTGCCAATAGAAACCGTATGTTTTAATGCTAAAAAAAAAACATTTTTGTTTTATGTACTTTAAATTCACGTACTCTTAAATTGAATTCCAACTACAAAAAAAAAGCAAAGGAGACAATGTTTAAATAAATTCTTTATCTCATACGTAACATAAAGAAAATATTTTACACATGTTCCTGTCATATATTCCTTGCTTCAGAAAGAAACCTAAACTTGAAGGTCAGTGTTCTCATCCTTTAGGTACAAACATTTCTTCTTTTTACTTTGAGTTACATCAACTTTCCCAAAGTCACAGAGTAAATATATGGAATACATTTAGAGAGGGAACATATCATTACATTTTTATCTATTTTACTTATGTCTATGTATATGTCCCTCTTCCCTGCATATTGCTTAACTCTAAAATTATAGAACAGTTGTGTCTAAACGTAATTAATATTCTGGTGCTTTACATTAGAATTTGCAAATGATCACCCTCTAATATTTAAGCAATCTAATATTAATACCTTAGCTGCAGAGCTATAAGGATGGAATTGCATATCATACCAAGATATCAGTTCTAGACCTACCATTCAGATGGTGTGGGAGTCTTTCTCCAACCCAGACAGATAGACCTCTGTTCCTGCACCTTCAGAGATACAGTGCATTCACACACTACTACATTTCAGACAATTCTAGATGTTCAATGTTTATGCAGGTTTTTAAAACATACCCCTCCCCTGACATTTTCTGATACAGGTTCTATATTCACAAAATAAATCACAATTTCCCTTTCCATCACAGATGATAAACCTTCAAATGTTCCAAAAAAAAAAACAGCCTTTAAAGTCTTCTCTTTTTAAGGTTAAGTCCTTGTGTTACCTTTCTAAACCCCTGTTCAGCTCTTGGAGCCATCAGCATCCCGGTCACACCTCTTTGGATGAACTCTAATTTGTCAACTACCCTCTTAAATGGTGGTGTCAGGAACTGATCACAGGGTGCCGGATGTGGTCTGACTAGCTATGAGGGCAGGTGCACCTTTGCTTCCTTAAGCCTGTGTATTTGCTGTCCTTTTAATTCAAGGATTATATGGCTTATCCACAGATCATAACATACTGCAGATATATTTATAACTTATAAAGTATGTATTGGGTGCTGAGATTTACATTATTATCCTACCACATAGAAAATGCCAAAACAGAAGACCATAAAGTTGGTTTATATGTGTGAATGTCTAAATGACTTAAATATTGATTCCCCCTCCTTTAACTGCCAATCAAACTTCCTAAATGGTAAAGGTTCCTTCTTTTAAGACTAATGCATTCATGGTTTGCCAGTCAGCAGTACAGTGGGCATAAGTAAGCTTACGTCACTGAAATGCTAACGTGGATATATTTGCTTAGATTTGCTTTTAGGACTTAAAAGAATAGAGAAACCAATAGAGACATGTTTTAAAAAAACAACTGAAAACTATCTCTAGGATAGCCCCACTTTATTTTGTTCTTTATGTTCTCTCCATATATAATACTTTGAAATGATAGATGGTTATGAATGCTATTAAAATTCAGCAGATATTTATGCAGGGTCTACTGTCTGTGAAATGCTTTAGCACAGCACCACAGGGAAACATTAAGACATGTGTAAGAGCTGAGTCCTCCATCACTATGATCTCCCAGAAATCCTGAGAACTTTTTTTTCTTTTTAAGAAAGTATTTAGAATCATGAAATAAATATTTCTGCCATTAGGGCTTAATTGAGGGCTCTTTGTAGAATTTTAATTTGGAAGATGATACTTAGTCCAATGATATGGCTAAAAACTTTCATTTACAATGTACACTGTGCCAAGTGAAGGACTACGTGTGTATGCTCTCATTTTACTATTAAAATGAGCTTTTAAAAAATGAACAATTCAGGTCATTTAACAACCTCTGGAAGCATAAAAAACTTCCCCAAGAATTACACATCACATAAAGGCAGAGTCTGATTCCCAAACTAGGATGTTAAAGATTCAGGAATGAGCTTCATATTTCTGTGATTTATATAAGATGCTCATATTAATAGACATATTAGAACACTGACACAAGTTCTTCCATTTATTCTGGAAGAAGATACTTAGATGTCTTTTATTGGCCTGTTGATTCTTCTCTTGAGTATGACTTAGTACCCTCTGAACCTCTAAGATTTTTATCTTCTGAAATTCACAACCAACTTCTACTGCCCCAATAAAGAATCACCAGCAGCATTCATAAATGAGAGAGAAGAGGAAATAAGATAGTAGCAGATCAGTAACATTTAGAATCCAAGCAAAATACTGTGTCTAGTAGTCTCACTTCTGCTTTTGCAAAAATATTTAGATAGATAGATGATAGATAGATAGATAGATAGATAGATAGATAGATAGATAGATAGATAGATAGATGATAGATAGATGTACTAACTGATCTTTCTAAACATCCTTCACCTGAATATTGTAAACCAAAATTAACTGAACAAACATGATAGACTTTGCTCAAGGTCACCAAAGGTGCAAACAACAGGAGAGAGAAAAACTTTTTCTTCACTCTTGTTTGTCTCTGGTAATAAAGTAAGGGATAGCTTGATGGTAGCCACAACTTATCAAAGGTAATAAATATCCTTAAGAGACGAAATTCCCTAGACAGTGAGAGATTAAAATTCTCTATTAAAAGAGAATAGCAATGCTTCTCTCTCTCTCTCTCTCTCTCTCTCTCTCTCTCTCTCTCTCTCTCTCTCTCTCTCTCTCTCTCTCCTTTCCATAACATTTTTAAAGGATTGTGTATCTTGTTATTACTCATTTGCAATTCATGTTACAGTAAGCCTATTTATTTTAACTTAATGGAACTTGTATTAAAATGAGCCTTGTTGTTTGAACCAGAGTCAATGTTGTGTGTGTCATGAGCACACAGTTATAATATTCTTGGCAAAGTTCTTGAAAACAATTTAAGCCCTAGACAGAAAAAAACCTAAATATGTATATATAAAACTATATTTTGTGGTTTATTTGATTAGATAGATGTTTAATTATGTGCTACACGTATTTTGTACAGGATTTTTGCATATAATTAATCTAGCTCATAGCAAGATTGTCAGTGGAATGTTTCATCCAAACTTAAGTAGATGGAAAGTGAACAGCTGTTGCAAAGACCTTGTTTTGAGTCTGAGCCACAGAACAGCTTTGTGAATTTGGCTGCTATGCTTGCATTTGTTGAGATTCTACTTGTTCAGTATCAGTGTGTGTCACAAAATAGCAATAGTTCTCTAAATCAGGGAACTTGACTAGAAGAGCAAGTATTAACTTTACTATACAGGATGCTTTTTGTCTTTCAATCTATTGTTCATCTACTATGCAGTGTACAAGTAATATGTTTGTAGGTCATTGTTATTTTCAAGAGACCTCAATTGGGTCTATATATAAGGAAAAGAAAAACTAACCTGTTTGCTGTACACTAAAATGGAATATGATATAGATGCCCCATTTGGGGTTGAATATTCTATAGTTTCTTTCTCTATGTTTTGATGAGCTGTGGGTCTCAGTGTTAGCTACCATCTACTGGGAATGGGGAGAGCCTTCTCTGATGAGGTTTGGGAGTTGCACTAACCTATCAGTATAGAGATAGGTCAATAGGACTTGCTTTAACCCTATGTCTGTAATTTTAGTGGATTCTACCATATGGCCCATGACCTATCCAGTCTCATGTTCTTAGCCCAGATAATGGATCCAGGTATGGACCCACCTTATTAAATGGTCTTAAATACAATCAGAAAGCGATTAGTCAGGCACCTGATAGATGGTTAGTATTTATAATATACAGAGAACTAAAAACACCAAGATAATGAAAAAGGGCATCTCAATTAAAAATGGGAGCAAAGAACTAAATACAAAGCTCTCAAAAGACAAAATGAAAATAGCCGGAAAAAGCTTAAGGATATTCAGCATTTTTTTTTTCTTGTTTTGTTTTGTTTTTCAAGACAGGGTTTCTCTGTAGCTTTGGAGCCTGTCCTGGAACTCACTTTGTAAACTAGGCTGGCCTTGAACTGACAGAGATGAACCTGCCTCTGTCTCTCAAGTGTTGGGATTAAAGGTGTGCACCATCACACCCAGCTCAGCACTTCTTTTTATGTATGTGTATGTTTTATGAAATTTTTTACACTTTAAAAGGTCCTTAATGTCAATTATCCCTACCTGCTCCTCCTCCTCTACCACATCTCATTAGCTCTTCCTGTTGCATTAATCCCCCCTTTATATCACTCCATTCTATCTCCCCTCCCTTGAAAGCCCACTTTACTCCCCACAGTCTCTTCCTATTTTTATAACCGTTATGGGTATTCCAAATCAATAACACTCATCTGAAGGCTCGAAGCTAACAGCCACATAAGGGAGAAAAGAGATGATATTTGTTTTCTTATGCCTGGGTTACTTCACTCAGAGTGATCATTTCCGGTTTCATGCATCCACCTACCAGTTTTAAGATTTTATTTTTCATAAGAGCAGAATAATGTTTACAGAGTGTTAGATAGCTATTTGGGAGATATTGTGCAGAGCAGCAATGAGCATGTAGGAGCCAGCATCTCTATAGTAGGACATAAGTGCTTTGGGTAGATGCCCAAAAGTAGTATAGATGGACCATGTGGTAGATCTATTTCTAGCTTTGTGAGGCCTTTTAGAACTATACACATGTCCTAAAAAATATAAGTGCACATACATAAAAGAATTTAAATGGAGTTACCATATGACAGGGGAACATTTTTCCTACCAGACATTGTAGGTTGGAAATAAAACCTCCAGGATGGGGACATCTTTTTGAGTTGATGGCCAGTGGGGTCCTAAATACCCCTAATCGCTACAGGATATTGCCATTTCTCTTAGTTATCACCCTGAACTCGATGGTAAGACTCTTTTGCTAAAGATACAATAGCTTGAATCATAAACCATGAAGAAATCAAGTTGGTACTGACTTGGACCATGCCCTCTGGCTAGCATTCATAGTTTTAGAAAGATGCTATGTAGGCAACCAGAAGGGGAAGCTAATCATCACTCTTACCTAGCTTAAAGCTCCACGATGCATAACAATGCCTGGAAATGCCCTTGGCACAGCCATGGCATGAATGCTACAAAGCATCCAGCCTGCTTCTTACAGAAACTCTATACTATGAGGTCTCTTGCCTCCTAAACCAATATTTCTCGACTGTATTATCTCTTTTTGGCAACCTCAGTTCCTAGTCAATTTCCTATATGCTAAAAGGGCACATGTTATTAAGTTTTTTCTGTTATTTTCTACGTCTTCTATAACATAATACTGCCTGATTTTGTTCTAATACATTACAATCTCTGAAAAAGCAGTGTGTCTACTTCAGAATCATAAATGTGTGAAAGACCACATTGGGACCTTGCAACTCCATGAACATACTGAATACATACATTGTAAATACTTGTCTAGGAGGAAGGAATAACTTTTCAGAATTTTAGTCTCTAAGTCTTGAGAATGTAGAAAGATGAAACCCTTATACTGTCTGTGGTACTAAATGGAAACTTACAGCTATGTTTAATTTATCTGGCTCATTATTACAAAACCTTTTGCTCATTTCATTTTTAGTATATTCTTCTTGAAATATTTGCTCTGGTAAGCAGAAGCAAATATTAGGTTTTACACTCCATTTACTGGGATAACAGTGATGATCATCTGACATCAGAAAGCCAAATATCCCCTGCTTGTTCCCAGAGAAGAATTTGCTCTCCGGGTGTGCAATGTCCTCGTAGGGTGCCGCACCCCACACTTCCTCAGTTCACATTCCTTTAAACTTAGTAGAACACACATAAGCACAACGCTGTACCCAATACTTTGTTGGTAAAGCCAATTACATCCAGCGATTTTCCTCTCATGAGTGGAAAGTTTTCCTGCCCCATTTAACCATGTTATTATGCTAGACAAGAGTCCCATATTGCATGAAGCAACAATGTTACTTACAAACAAGCTGTTTCTTTCCAACCAAGGTAGAATTAAAGCAAATGCTCATGGGAAAGAGCTATTATTTTCTTAGTGGTGTGAAAATGAGGCCTGGAGCACATAGGATTTAATCCTGAACTACATCCTGAAATAGAACGGTGTTTTGCCCTCCAATAGGAAATTCTTTCTCCACTTGGTCGCTGAATCTCCCCATGGAAAAATTTTCTGAATAAATAACCAAGAAAAAATAGTAAAAAGCTAAGTCAATAGGAAATCTCACAGAATGACCTATTCTCAAGAAATTTACTTTTTTCCCTAGAATTGAAAAGGCATACAACATTCACATCTTATAGGGACAGTATAATGCACCAAGTAATTACAATATTCATATCCAAGTGAACTGAAGGTGTCTTACTCCTCCCTGTGGAAAGCCCCATTTTCTCTAGCCAATATAATGATTTCAAGGGAGTTAATAAATCATAGGAGTAAATTAGATGTTCTATTGACTTATGCAAGGCTTAATAAAATGATGAAAATGAATGTTTTCCCCTAAATTAACTTAAAGTCCCAAAGATGAAATTTATAAATGGGTTTTAGAAAGCTCAAAATTATGGAAAATTAATTACATATAGCACACATTTTTCCACAAATATTATGTCTTCTTGAGCTATTCAGTGAATGCTAATGGTTGGGTTTGGGGATTCCAGAAAGGGACAACTGTCACCTTTCTAGAATCCTTCAGTTCTAGTACTCATGATTTTTTTAAAAGATTTTTTTACTACACTTAAAAATGATTAAAAATGGTTTTCCTTGGTCTTTTGGCTGTTGAAATGTTAACCAGGCAAGTATTTGCGCTAACAGAAAACTACAAAGATTCTATCAGGAAATTACTAGCATGACCATTCTAATATAAAAAATGTGTAATAATGTAAAAACAATATTGTACTAGGTTACTGTATTAAAATGCAGCATTTTCCTTGATTCAGTTATGGAACTTGAAAAAAATGATCAAGCTTCACTCCTAGAAAGATTCAGGCAAGGACATAAAATTTGGGTATATTGAATATTTAGTATGCAACTCTGGGTTCAGTGTATCATCCCTACATTCCAGTGCTAAAGTCCTAATTCCCATTAGCTCACACTATACCTATGTTCCAAACTGGGATCTCAAATGGCTACCTCCTGTATATCTTTATTAATTTAGAAAACACTAAATAATTCCATTTTCTTTGAGATATGAATAAATATCAGTTGCAGCCTTTTTAGCCTCTTACTGATGTCTTGCTGATTTGAACAAGCAGGCTACGTGAAATGTTGGGAGCCAAAACCGTGGTATATAGATTCATCCCCCATTACTTATAATAATGCCAAATGCTATTGTCCAGGCAGATAAGTATTATTTTATATATGAAAAGACATTAGAGTAGCACATTACTCAGAGGAGCAGGGGCATAAATGTTTTCTAAATTTCAGTCCCTCCAGAGCATCATGTAATGAGCTCTTCTAAGCCAATGCTGAGCTGCAATGTAAAATCCTGTTTAATGAGCCATAGCAAGCTCTGCGTGGCCCCTGTGGGACAACTCGAAGGGATCCAGGCTCTTCCTCCTCCATCCTTTGCCTTCCTGGGAAGTACCTTCTGGTCAAGGTCTGCCAGGAAAGGACACACAGAGAGCCCAGGTCAGGGATGCTGGGGCTTCGCTTGTCAGTACAAAGTGAACAGCAGAATACAAATCATCAGCCTTGTTCTAGTGATGCCTTTGTTTACAGTGCCAGGATAGAATGTTTAAGGGCCTGCCACATTTACATTGAATATGTCACTCACAGATCTAGTTTTGATTCCTGTCCTATAAAACGATCTTGTGTTCTACAAGAAAAATATATTCTACAAGGTTAACGTCAATGTCAGAAAAATTCAAGCATCAAGCATATGTTAGAAGAAATGAAGTTTGCTTAATGAGGAAGGGGTAATAACATTTATCCATACAAGCTTACTTGATTACATGGGCAAAAGTAGACCTTCTCAGGTAGTCCTGATTGAATTTACATGTAAATTTTGCAGCTAACCTTTATTTTTGTTTTGACTAATAATGTTTCTCAGCTTAGCTCATGGTCTATGCAAAGTGCCTTTCAAACGGAAGGATGTCTTTGCTGGTTGTATTCAGAGCTACAGAACGACAGTAACTGCAGAGATGGATAGAAACTGTCTAGTTTGGCACTGATCCTTCTGTTTGGGATCAGCTATGGACTGAGAAGATGACAGGGAAATCTGTGTTTGATTTCATAGAACCAATCCTATTCTATCAAGCCTACATTCCTGGGAAAATAACCCATGAATTTATATTTATCTCGAGTTAGCTCTTGATGGGCCAAGGTTCATATAAAGGTTACTCCTACAGAAATGTCTGTTGTCTCTAGTCTGCACTCTGGCGATTGCTGCTTCTTCCAAATATTGCCCTCTAGAACAATAAAAGGGTTTTAAAATAGTACATAAAAGACGATTCGATAAACCACCTTCTATGCTGAAATGATTATGTGTCTCTTCTCTTCCAGCTCCCAGCTGTAGGAGGACAATTGACATTTACCATCTCATATGACCTCGAAGAAGCAGAAGAGGATGCAGAAAAAGTTGTTCAGCTGATGACTATCTTAGAGGTGAGATAATAAACATGTCACTGTGCAACCACATGATATCGCCCTGTCACCTGAGGCCACTCACACTGCTTTTAATTGATTGACAGATGCTGATTTACATACTATGAAAGACAATACACCTCAGCAGTTTTCTGCCATGCCCACATTTCAATCTGATACATGCCAAGAAAATCCAGAATGGGTTCTGATGACAAAGTAAACCACTTAGACACATTTTGAAACTTAAATTTAAAATATGACCATATTTCTGCACTTATAAGGTTTCAAAATGCATGTGTTTAGGTCAATACTAATTTATGTAATTCATTATATTATAGATTTTTGGTTTTCTGTTTTGTTTACATATTCAAAGGGAAGGGGGCAAAGTAATTTGTTGAGCTGTTGGTAACTCTTGACTTGAAGATCTTACTTTAGGAAGAAAATATGCAAGAGAAACTGCCTCTGGGAACTGGAAGGCTATGTATAATTCCAAATGATGGGTGCAGTAATATTCTTAGAGCCCTGTCTTACTTTCTCGTACTGCCATGAGGGATACTCCTCCAGTATTTCCATACATACCCCTAGGTGCACACCTGTATATGTGTTAGTGGTTCCAAACAGAAGATGCTGACTGTGCTGTAGGCTCTGTTACTGCCCCAAGTCTTCCTTGCTTAGGGGTCAGTGGCAGAATGACAAGATTACTCATGCAGAATGAATTTCCTCCAGAATCAAATGAAGTGGTTTAGACTTCACATAAACATAAAACTGCATGTGTATCTTGGGATTCCTTGAAGATAAAAGGAGCTCTCTTAAGCATGAAGGTTGAAAGATGATGTACCATTAGAACGTTAAATAAGAAGGATGACTTGAATGTCCTAAGTAAACTGCAATGATTCTTATGACGGTCTTTTCCTATTTTGAACATCAGTGTGCAGATCTTTCCTTATATGGAAGTCAGAAATATTTTAGCTTATATATTAATGAAATGTCCTTGCCTGATACACTGCAGTTCTTATCTCTGCCATAAACACATGATATTTTCATGCTTGGATGAAATCAAATTGTTCGCAACAGCATATATATGTGATACCTATTATTTTAGTTAATGGAGAAGGCAAGTTCATGCAAAACTCACAGTGGTAGACTTTGTAGTATATGAGATGAAGGTTGGTCTTTACCTTTCTTTGTCTTTGATTCATGTACACCAGAAAAATGCTAAATCATGGGGAGGGCAACCTTAAGTTAAAACCCTCCTGAGGAAGAACTGGAGTAGAGAATCCAAATTCAGATAACCTTTAGAAATTTCGTATCTTTCATGCAATTTTACCTATACATCCTTTCTTTACCCCCTCCCCGCACCCTGCTTTAGGGAAATAACTTGAGAATCAGCACAGCCTTTAAGGAGGTGTATTTAGATCCAACTGAAGAACACACCGAGGAGTTACCACTCAAAGAAGACTCCTTTACCATACATGGAACAAACTTACCAGTCAGTAGAAAAGATTTTATGACTGTGCTTGCAAACTTGGAGAGCATCCTCATGCAAATCACATACAATTTAGGGATGGATGCCATCTTCAGGTAAGATCTAGAATTCCATCTCGCAGTGTTCACATGTGTATCTGGGGCAAACAAAAGTGTGCCAGAAAAGTACATTTGAAACGGTCTAGTTTTGTGCCTTTAAGTTAAAGATAAGCATAGGTTTTGGTTTCTGGAAGGTAATCACATGAAACCTTTAAAATTTAAATATTGGACTTTTAACACTGCTGAATCCTCTGCAGTTTTGATAGAGCATGTGATAATGACTTTCTATTGAGAAACAAAAAGACAGTTTCGTTTATGGCAGTTCAGATGGTGAAATACTGAAGATAGAAGATTACAAGCTACTCATATTTAAAAACTGGTTTATAAAATATTTTCTTCTGTTCATCAATTAACTGGCATCTAGATTGTAATAAGAAATACAGGCTTATTCATTTACATAATTAGACACCCCTTTATACAACACTGTGGCACTATTATAAACACATGGTTTAAAGGAAAGAGTGGGAGATTTTGGAGGTCAAATAAGCTCTGTTGATCTTGGCAAGTGATTGGTATTTGTGGCATCTTGATGTTTAAGTATAATATGCCCATAATAGCATATTTTGCATCCCATTTTAACCAAATGTAGTTAAAATGATAAACTGCTTTAATGTGGATATATTCAAAGGCTAGTTCCTTCTTTTTCTCCATATATTATGGATAAAGAGAAAACCCTGACTTGAGCCAAATTTGATCATAGAAGTCTAATGAGAAGCTCCTAAGTGTATTATTTTAGAAACAGTGACATTTTGTCTGATAAAATTATTATTTCAGATATATTGGAATATGCTTTTCCTCCTTTTTTAAAAATCCAGATATTAGCACAAGATATTATTGCATATTGATTCTCAAGGAGACTAAGCTAGAAGATCAGGTTTGATGCCACAGTGACAACTGGTATGACTTTATTCAGAGCAATATCCTGCCCCAGATTCTTCAGTTGTAGACTGTAACCCTGTTATTTGCTTGTGCTGCCGAGTTTGTCTTTGGCTTGTAATATTTCAGCAAAGTACAATCATCATTACCATTTCCCAAAGGAGGGAGCTGCAGGTTCATAAACAAAACCGTTGCCAAACAATATGCCTCTTTTGCATAGGCAATTCTGCTAGAAGCTGGGTTAAAGTGCTATAAAGGCGAGATGCAGCACTTAGGAATTAATTATGTTTTTTTGTCTCCCGTTTAGTAAATAGAGATTGTCATGATGTTTAAACAGTATAATGAAATGAGTCCTCCAGCTTTGAAAGTGAATGACAACCAAATTGACAAAGAGTAGCTGGAGGGCTTATTTATTTTTGTCGCATTGCTTCTCGGGCTACTTAATTCGAAGACACCCTCCTGATTTATGCCAGCCAGTTTCAAAGTCTACCCATCTTAAAGTCATTGGTTTCATTTAAATCCGACTGGCATTTTCTCTGAACTTATGAACGTGGTCATGAAGTGTGACTATGTGAGCTGACTTAGAAGCTCTCCAAGAGGGTGACTGCTCTTTGCCAACCCTATTAATGAAACATTGTGGACCAAGAAGTGGGGCCAATGTCAGATATAAGCTCAAACCTATTGTAGGAGAGCCGAAAGTCACCATGAATCCTGAATCAGCTAGCTTGCGATATTTTGTTTATCTCTGATCAACTAGTAAATTGAGTCTTATTTGTAAAACATTGCTTGAATTGATTTTGACTTGTCTTGCACAGTAGGCTCCTGAGGTGGTAGACTGCCTGTGTGCAAGCACAAGGAAATTGGAGCATCACAATAGCACTTCATATTTAGACTCACTGAAGGGTAGTTATCTCAGCAAAATGGGCTTAGATTTTCCCAGTTGCACGGTTAGGTGGAATTGGATAGAAAACTGAGCTGTAGGTCAAGGATTTTGACTTCCGTTTCCAACACAGCTATTTAATAGTTGTAAACATGAATATGGCTTTGACCTCTTCGTACCTCAGTCACTTCATTTCTGAAATAAGGAAGACAATTGCCTCGCCAACTTCAAAAGGTCACTTTGGGAATGGAATTAGAGAATTGCTGAAACATTTTTTTCTAACAGAAAATCACCTCACAAATATGAAGTATTTACATCTGACTTGTCTTCTCATTCCATGTGGTTATACTGTCTCTAAACATCATTTAGGCTTGGAGACGTCTAGAGTATGTTATACTCTGCTATTTCCACAATGGTGAGAGTGCTTTCTGCCATGCTTATCCAGAATTTCAAAAGACTCACTTAGTATAGCCAATTGATATCCTATTTATGATTGTATTTAGTATAATGAGGAGAAAAACATAACTATGCATCACTTTTTTAAAGAAGCTAACATAAGGGCACGGAACAGTAGGTAAAGGGTGTGGAACAAAAGCTATCAGGACCACAGTTTGGATACCTAACATCCACATAAGTGCCAGGTGGACTGGATGAGTTTCCTTAAGAGGTAGAGCTGGAATGGTCCTTAAAACAAGCGAGACTAGCAAAATTGATGACATGGAGGTTTAATTGAGAGACCTTGGCTCAGTATATGAAGTGTCTATATGCCCAGGAAGACATCTAATATCAGCTTTTGATCATACATGTATACTCATTCACACATATATTTATATGTACATCCATACACCCATAAATAAAGAAAAATGTAAGACAAATCAAGCTACTTCCATATTATATATGTATATAATAAATTCTTTGAATCTTGGCTTTAGTAATATCCTTGACCATTAACTTAAGCAAAATATTTCCTAAGTACCTATAGGACACAGAACTCTTCACAAATTGTCTTCTTTTTGGTCCTATGATAGATGTTGTTAGAGTTCGCCAAATTCTACTTCTTTGGGTGTATCAAATTTTCTTGACTCCTGAGAGCAGATGAAGTGGTTTATCAACGTAATGTGAACCAAAGTAATGACCATCTTTCTGGAAAAGGAACATTAAACTGCCAGTGTGAGACTTCCTAGAGTTTATTCAGCAACCAGAAGATAAACAACCTGGAATTCTGACATCACATGGGGTCAGCACCCTGTCTGTTTTGATCTTCTAGTTACTGAAAAAGGGTAGACATTTGGAAATCCTCTTACAGGCCTGGGTCAGCTACCAGAATGTAGAGTTCTTGCCAGGACAGAATCAAGGCTATTGTGACTTTCTCAAGATAGACTTCATATGCATTCATTATATGCAAACAAATATAGAACTTTTAAAAACATTTTTAAATGCCTATTAATTTCATTATAATATTGTTTAGATTTTTCTGTTGAGATTTCTCTGTTTAGGTCTGTACTCCATATTTTTTATTGGATTATTTGTTCTTTTGATGACCAGTTTCTTGAGTTCTTTGTATATTTTGAGGATCAGACCTCTGTCTGATGTGGGGTTAGTAAAGATCTTTTACCATTTTGTAGGTTGTTATTTTGTTTTGCTGACCATGTCCTTTGCTTTACAGAAGCTTTTCAATTTCAGGAGATCCCATTTATTAATTGTTTCTCTCAGTGTCTGTGTTGGCTGGGGTTATATTTAGGAAGTGGTTCCCTGTGCCAATGAGTTCAAGTGTACTTCCCACTTTCTCTTCTATAAGGTTCAGTGTGGCTTGCTATATGTTGAGTCTTTGATCCACTTGGACTTGAGTTTTGTGCATAGTGATAGATATGTGTCTATTTTCATTCTTCTACATGTTGATATCCAGTTATGCCAGCACCATTTGTTAAACATGCTTTCTTTTTTTTCCATTTGATATTTTTTTCTTCTTTGTCAAAAATCAGGTGTTCAAAGGTGTGTGGATTAATATCCGGGTCTTTGATTCAGTTCCATTGGTCTTCCTGTCTGTTCTTATGTCATACCAAGCTGTTTTCAGTCCTGCAGCTCTGTAGTAGAGTTTGAAGTCAGGGATTATGACGCCTCCAGAAGTCCTTTTATTGTACAGGACTGTTTAAGCTATCCTGGGTTTTTTTGCTTTTCCATATGGAGTTGAGTACCGTTGCTTCAAGGTCTGTGAAGAATTTTGCTGGGATTTTGATGGGCATTGATTGAATCTGTAGATTGCTTTTGGTAATATTGCCATTTTTACTATGTTAATTCTACTTACCCAAGAGCATGGGAGATCTTTCCACTTTCTGGTGTCTTCTTCAAATTCCTTCTTCAAAGATTTAAAGTTTTTGTCTTCCACTTGTTTGGTTAGAGTTACTCTGAGATTTTGGCTGAAAGACACTTAAGAAAATGTTCAACATCCTTAGTCGTCAGAGAAATGCAAATCAAAACAACTCTGAGATTCCATCTTATACCTGGCCAAGATCAAAAAACACTTATGACAACTTATACTGGAGAAGTTGTGGGGTAAAGGGAACATGCCTGCATTGCTGGTAGGAATACAAGCTGGTACAGCCCCTTTGGATGTCAGTGGGGTGATTTCTCAGAAAATTAGGAAACAACCTTCCTCAAGACCCAGAAATACCACTTTTGGGTATATATCCAAAGGATGCTCAATCGTGCCACAAGGACATGTGCTCAACTATGTTGATAGAAGGATTGTTTGTCATAGCCAGAACCTGGAAACAACCTAAATGCCCCTCGACCAAAGAATAGATAAGGAAAATGTGGTACATTTACACAAGGGAGTACTACACAGCAGTAAAAAATAACAATATCTTGAATTTTGCAGGAAAATGGATGGAGCTAGAAAACATCATCTTGAGTGAGGTAACGCAGACCCAGAAAGACAATTATCACATGTACTCACTCATAAGTGGTTTTTAAACATAAAGCAATGAAAACCAACCTACAAATCAAAATCCCAGAGAATTTAGACAGCAATGAGGACACTAAGAGAGACATACATAGATCTAATCTACATGGGAAGTATAAAAAAGACAAGATCTCCTGATCTTGGGGGCCTTGAGGGAGGGTTGAAGGGGAGGGGAGAGGTAAGGAGGGGAGCAGAGAAAAATGTAGAGCTCAATAAAAATCAATAAAAAGGGGTTAAGCTATTTTTATGTGAATTTTCTCATGAGTTTAGGAGTTTTATATTTAATAGTGTTTGACAGAATTTATACTATTAATTATCTAGAAAAAAATCACACAAACAAAACCATCATTGCTAATAAAATACATGGAGTTGAGGAATACAGACTTTCTATCTATATTTCAAACAAGCCACTCAGGTGATCATATTTTTAAAAAATATGCTAACAAAGATCTAGTACTTAAAAGGACTTAAATAATTTACTTTTCACTTTCTGTTGGTGAGAGATAGAGTCAGGGTTTAAGCCCACAGGCATTTCTTCCTATAGTCTTTAAGAATTCCTTCAGGTTCATCTACATTGGACTCATTAGTCTGCAAACACATACTGAGTGTCTTGCATGTATATTGTCTAAATCTCAGTTCTCTGCCATGTAATCTGGCAAAACAATATCTGAATTTCAAGACTGAAGACTAGGTTAGGGAAAAATGACTATAGAACATGTGATTTACCAGTATATGTTGGAATGCAATGTGCGACAATGAACTCAAAGAAAGCATAATCCAGAATGAAAGTAAGTTGCATGTATTTATAATCATATAAAGGATAATCTAGTAAGAGTAAATACTTCATGCACATGGATGACCAAGGAAATAGAGGTTTAATATTGTACTAGCATTTTATGTTTTAGAAATGCCTGTAGTGACATCATATCCTCACATTTATTTTCCCTACTTGACATGGATCAAAATGTTTGGAGAAGGACCGAGGAGGTGGCTTACTTAGTAAGCGCACTGCTTTACAAAAACACATGAGTACTAGAGTTTAGGTATCCAGCTCCCATGCAAACTGCCAGAAAGGGCAACTCTCACTTTTTTTAATAAATTTATTTATTTATTAAAGATTTCTGTCTCTTCCCCGCCACCGCCTCCCATTTCCCTCCCCCTCCTCCAATCAACTCCCCCTCCCTCGTCAGCCCAAAGAGCAATCAGGGTTACCTGCCCTGTGGGAAGTCCAAGGACCACCCACCTCCATCCAGGTCTAGTAAGGTGAGCATCCAAACTGCCTAGGCTCCCACAAAGCCAGTACGTGCAGTAGGATCAGAAACCCATTGCCATTGTTCTTGAGTTCTCAGTAATCCTCATTGTCCGCTATGTTAAGCGAGTCCGGTTTTATCCCAGGCTTTTTCAGACCCAGGCCAGCTGGCCTTGGTGAGTTCCCAATAGAACATCCCCATTTTCTCAGTGTGTGGGTGCACCCCTTGCAGTCCTGAGTTCCTTGCTCGTGCTCTCTCTCCTTCTGCTCCTGATTTGGACCTTGAGATTTCTGTCCGGTGCTCCAATGTGGGTCTCTGTCAACTCTCACTTTTTTTATTTTTTTTTAAATTTATTTATTTATTAAGGATTTCTGTCTCCTCCCCACAACCGCCTCCCATTTCCCTCCCCCTCCCCCGATCAAGTCACCCTCCCTCATCTGCTCGAAGAACAATCAGGGTTCCCTGACCTGTGGGAAGCCCAAGGACTGCCCACCTCTATCCAGGTCTCATAAGGGGAGCATCCAAACTGCCTAGGCTCCCCCAAAGCCAGTACGTGCAGTAGGATCAAAAACCCACTGCGATTGTTCTTGAGTTCTCAGTATTCCTCATTGTCCTCTATGTTCAGCTAGTCCGGATTTATCCCATGCTTTTTCAGACCCAGGCCAGCTGGCCTTGGTGAGTTCCCGATAGAACATCCCCATTGTCTCAGTGTGTGGGTGCACCCCTTGCGGTCCTGAGTTCCTTGCTCGTGCTCTGTCTCCTTCTGCTCCTGATTTGGACCTTGAGATTTCTGTCCCGTGCTCCTCTGTCTCTGTCTCCTTTCATCGCCTGATAAAGGTTAATATTCATGAGGATGCCTATGTGTTTGTATTTGGGTTCACCTTCTTATTTAGCTTCTCTAGGAACATGCATTATAAGCTCAATGTCCTTTATTTATGGCTAGAAACCAAATATGAGTGAGTACATCCCATGTTCCTCTTTTTGGGTCTGGCTTACCTCACTCAGGATAGTGTTTTCTATTTCCATCCATTTGTATGCAAAATTCAAGAAGTCCTTGTTTTTTACTGCTGAGTAATACTCTAATGTGTATATATTCCATACTTTCTTCATCCATTCTTCCGTTGAAGGGCATCTAGGTTGTTTCCAGGTTCTGGCTATTACAAACAATGCTGCCATGAACATAGTTGAGCATATACTTTTGTTGTATGATAGGGCCTCTCTTGGGTATATTCCCAAGAGTGGTATTGCTGGATCCAGGGGTAGGTTGATTCCGAATTTCCTGAGAAACCGAAACACTGCTTTCCAGAGTGGTTGCACAAGTTTGCATTCCCACCAGCAATGGGTGAGTGTACCCCTTTCTCCACAACCTCTCCAGCAAAGGCTATCATTGGTGTTTTTTATTTTAGCCATTCTGACAGGTGTAAGATGGTATCTTAAAGTTGTCTTGATTTGCATTTCCCTGATCGCTAGGGAAGTTGAGCATGACCTTAAGTGTCTTTTGGCCATTTGAAGTTCTTCTGTTGAGAATTCTCTGTTCAGCTCAGTGCCCCATTTTATAATTGGATTGATTAGCCTTTTACGGTCTAGTTTCTTGATTTCTTTATATATTTTGGAGATCAGACCTTTGTCAGTTGCGGGGTTGGTGAAAATATTCTCCCAGTAAGTGGGTTGCCTTTTTGTCTTAGTGACAGTGTCCTTTGCTTTACAGAAGCTTCTCAGCCTCAGGAGGTCCCATTTATTCAATGATGCCCTTAGTGTCTGTGCTGCTGGGGTTATACGTAGGAAGTGGTCTCCTGTGCCCATGTGCTGTAGAGTACTTCCCACTTCCTCTTCTATCAGGTTCAGTGTGTTCGGACTGATATTGAGGTCTTTAATCCATTTGGACTTGAGTTTTGTGCATGGTGATAGATATGGATCTATTTTCATTCTTTTACAGATTGACATCCAGTTTTGCCAGCACAATTTGTTGAAAATGCTGTCTTTTTTCCATTGTATACTTTTAGCTCCTTTATCGAAAATCAGGTGCTCATAGGTTTGTGGGTTAAAGTCAGGGTCTTCTATTCGATTCCATTGGTCGACTTCTCTGTTTTTATGCCAATACCAGGCTGTTTTCAATACTGTAGCTCTGTAATAGAGTTTGAAGTCAGGGATGGTAATGCCTCCAGACAATCCTTTATTGTATAAGATTGTTCTGGCTATCCTGGGTTTTTTGTTCTTCCATATAAAGTTGATTATTGTCTTCTCCAGATCTGTGAAGAATTTTGATGGTATTTTGATGGGGATTGCATTGAATCTATAGATTGCTTTTGGTAGAATTGCCATTTTTACTATGTTGATCCTCCCAATCCAAGAGCAAGGGAGGTCCTTCCATTTTCTGGTGTCTTCTTCAATTTCTTTCTTCAAAGACTTATAGTTCTTGTTGAAAAGGTCTTTCACTTCCTTGGTCAGGGTTACCCCAAGATATTTTATGCTATTTGTGGCTATCGTGAAAGGTGATGCTTCTCTGATTTCCCTCTCTGCTTCCTTATCCTTAGTGTAAAGGAAGGCAACTGATTTTTTGGAGTTGATCTTGTATCCTGCCACATTGCTAAAGGTGTTTATCAGCTGTAGGAGTTCTTTGGTGGAATTTTTGGGGTCACTTATGTATACTATCATATCATCTGCAAATAACGAAAGCTTAACTTCTTCCTTTCCAATACAAATCCCCTTGATCTCCTTATGTTGTCTTATTGCTATTGCTAGAACTTCAAGCACTATATTGAAGAGGTATGGAAAGAGTGGACATCCTTGTCGTGTTCCTGATTTTAGTGGGATGGCTTTGAGTTTTTCTCCGTTCAATTTAATGTTAGCTGTTGGCTTGCTGTAAATAGCTTTTATTATATTTAGGTAGGATCCTTGTATCCCTATTCTCTCCAAGACCTTTATCATAAAGGGGTGTTGAATTTTGTCGAATGCTTTTTCAGCATCTAATGAAATGATCATATGATTTTTTCTTTCAGTTTATTTATATGGTGGATTACATTGATAGATTTTCGTATGTTGAACCAGCCCTGCATCTCTGGGATGAAGTCTATTTGATCATAATGGATAATTTTTCTAATGTGTTCTTGGATTCGGTTTGCCAGTATTTTGTTGAGGATTTTTGCGTCAATGTTCATGAGTGAGATTGGCCTGTAATTCTCTTTCCTGGTTGAGTCTTTGTGTGGTTTTGGTATCAGAGTAACTGTAGCTTCATAAAAGGAGTTTGGTAATGACCCTTCTGTTTCAATATTGTGGAATACATTAAGGAGAATAGGTATTAGCTCTTCTTGGAAGTTCTGGTAGAATTCCGCATTGAAACCATCTGGTCCTGGGCTTTTATTGGTAGGGAGGTTTTTGATAACCTCTTCTAATTCTTCACGACTAACAGGTCTGTTTAGATTGTTCATCTGGTCCTGGTTTAACTTTGGTATATGGTATTTATCTAAAAAAGTGTCCATTTCTTTTATATTTTCCAATTTTGTGTTATACAGGCTTTTGTAGTAAGATCTAATGATTCTCTGAATTTCCTCTGTGTCTGTGGTTATGTCCCCCTTTTCATTTCTGATCTTATTTATTTTTGTGTTCTCTCTCTGTCGTTTAATTAGTTTGGATAACCTCAGCTCCCAGGAAGCAGAGACAGGCGAGAACCTTAGCATACTGGACAACAAGCCTAGCAAAATTGATGAACTACAGATTTAGTGATTGAGAAATCATGCTTTAAAAAATGAGGTGGGGAAAAATTGAATTGAAATTGAAGTGAAATGAGGTGGGGATAAATGGAATTGAACGATACCTAGCATTAACCCCAAGCCTCACACATGCTCACATGTGTGCATATAGCACACACAGACGACATACGCATACATCGCTCGCACACACACACACACATTTTACATACCCCATACATACACATAGCCCACAAACATACACACTCACATATAACACACACATACTCCCCACACATATATACACATATACACCACACACATACTGCATGCACATACATCACACACACACACTACATACAGATACATCACACACACTCTACATACATATACACAAGTACCACATACCAAATACACACACATACCCCACAAACAGGCACATCTTCATATAACACACACATATCCCCTACACATACATACATACACACACACACACACACACACACACATATATATATACACCATACACACCATGCACTCATACCACACACACTAACATACACACACACCACATACATACCACATACAAACACATGCCCTAAACACACACATACATGCTTGAAATAAAGGAATTTTTCTTCCCCAGGAACTCTTCAGATATCACCCAGATCACTAAGTCATTCTCTCACCTCATTAGCACTGAGGTAGAAATGATGGGTTATCACTAAGGAGACTGTCTTAGTAATCCACATGGCAGGGGCTAGGGACTTGTGCTGGGAACTGAACCTGGCCTCCCCTGTGAGTCTGGCCTTGCACCACTGAGCTGTAGCTCCTGCTCTCTTCTAATTCTTTATTCTGAATCATAGTCTTGTTGCGTTGTCCTGGCTGCTTTTGCATTCCTTCTGCAGCTGCAACAGGCCTTGAACTTGCTTTATTCCTGCCTCTCAGCCTTCCAAGTGCTGGGATCCAAAAACTACACTGCCAGACCCAGTTAAGAAAGGATGCTAAATCAATCCCATAGGTTTTAACAAATGTAAAACAGAATAAAATATTTTACAAGCAATACAAATCTTTCTGTGGTGATTAACCCCACATTACATTTTTTTAAGTTTGAATAAAACGAAAGTCTTTGATTAAGAAAAATGTGTAAAGAAAAAGGTGGGTTATTTAACTGAATTTTAAGAGCACAGGGGTTTTGTTGTTTCAAAATGCGTCATTTTGCTTTGGTGGTTTTAGTGTATCATGACGTAGCCAGCTTTTTTGAAAAATGAAACCAAACAGAAATAAATGAACGGGACAGTGCCTGACGTGACTCTAGTATTTTCCATAGTAACTCTGGTAGTTATGTCTCTTCTCTCCATCCATCACCTTATCTGTATTTTCAAGTCACAGGAAGGAGACTCAGTTAAAGCATTTGACCTTTCAACAAACCTTTGAGAGTTTATGCATTTCTGCATTCAGTACTTTGTTGCTGCCAATACTTTGTATTTAAATGAATGCAGCATGGTATCAAGGAAAGCAAATGACCGTATTGAAGGGGGAAAAAAATAGTGCCTTCTTCATGGGTAACACTTAAAACTGTTAAACGCATTAAAATCCCATTTAACAAACAGCAGAACTTAATGAACATTGGGATTGCTCAGTGAATACTAATGTGGAATATTACAGGGAAAGATGCTTTAGTGCTGAAATTTCTCACAGCTCAAAATGGTTACACAGATTAAGAAGAACATCTGCTGTTCAAAAGACAAAGGAGACTTGGCAGTTCACTGAAAGTATTTCCTGTTTTGTATCTCGATTTTTAAATTGTTTCCTGAAGTACTCAGACGATCACTCTTCCACAATGTCCCTTTTTGTGGTTTTACATTTGATAATGAAATTTTTATAATGAAAGTCCTGAAACTTATCTGTCTTTATCAATCAAGCTGCTAGTTAGTAAGCTGTGACTCTTTTATATGGTAATCAACTAATTTATCAACAGTGAAACCATTTGATTCTTAATGATCAGAATTATAGGCTTATTATTTGATAGTACATTAATTCTAGGCAGTTGGATGCCATGATATATGTAGGACATTCCTGGCTTATGGTTTTAAGTCCTATCACTTTTCCCATTTGTTTTCTATGTCAGAGAGAACACACAATTTAATATTTACTTACTGTGTTTCATTTCTCTGATATGTGGATGATAGATTTTATTGGGCTTGTTGTGACAAGATGTGATAATTTCATGTCTACTGTAACTGTTTTTCATTAATTTAATAACTTATGTGTATTTTAATTAACCCTGAATATGTCTCTCTATTTATCCATCTACTTCACCCATCCATTTACTCATCAAAAGTGTGTGGCACAAAAACTGAGACAGTCCTGCTACCTATGTATAGCACATGGTATGGTTTATGTTATCGAGGAATAACTTATGTTTGTATCAGCCTAAGTAAACACTATCTTTAGTTGTGTGCCCTTTGTGTTAAGAAAACTTGGCTGACTTAGACATTCTCCAAAGTTTATAACCATGGAAAAGGGAAAACAGGTACGAAAATACATGTTTATAAATATTCATAGCATTCAAACGGCAGAAAAACTCGAATATTCGTCAACAAATGAGTAGAAAACAAAGTTTGGTATACAGTGAACATTACATAACAATATAAAAATGCATTGCTAGGTATAGCAGTGAGGCTAGACCTTAGAAACATACTAAATGAAAGAAAGCAGACACTAAAATCACGCATTACTGAGTCTACCATTAAGAACTCTTTAAAATAAATAAGTATGAGAGAACAGAATGAAGCAAGAGGGGAACCTTGACTGGGCAACCGGGACAGGTGTAGTTCAGGGCTGATAAAGTGTCTTGGATCTACAGCAGCTGTTTTCAACCTTTGGGTGGTGACCCTTTTGGGGGTGGGACTACCCTTTCACAGGGGTCACCCAGGACCATCTGCTTATCAGATATTTACATTACTGTTTATAACAGTAGAAAAATTATGGTTATGAAGTGGCAACAAAAATAATCTTATGATTGCAGGTCATCCCAACATGAGGAAAGGTCACAGCGTTAGAAAGGTTGAGAACTACTGATCTAGATAAAGGTGGCTGTTGCGTGGTATTGTGAATAACCTAAATGACAAAACTGCTCCCTCTAAAATGTGAGAGTAGCTCAGACATACATACAGACAGACAGATGATAGAGATAGAAACAGAGAGATAGAGATCGAGAGAGTCAGTTTTCTTCAGAGATGGAGCCCCTTAGAAACTATACGTACTCTGGTGGATGGATCTATACTCGTGCATGTAAAGGCAGCACTAAGTGAACTTAGGATAGTTTTGATAGTCTTGATTTTGGTTTTGGTTTTTAAGAAGAAGAAAGTAGTAGGGAAAATAAAAGAGGAATTGAAGAGAAGGGAATGGGAGTGGATTTGATCAAAATGCATTATACATGTGTATGGGATTCTCAACTAACATGTGTTATATAGCTGAGCTTGAACTTCTGTTTGTTTTGTGAGTTTGCCACTGAGATAATAAATAATTTAGTGTGAACTTCTTCATACTACTACTACTAATAGTAGATAATAGAGTGAATACTTGTGAGCTATTATTTATGAACAATTTATATTTGGTATAGTTTTTTGTATATAGATAGAAGTTCAAATTATATTTGTTATTTCTGTTTATATTTGTACACCTATACCAAGTTATTTTGTCAGATTGTATACATGCATGTTTCTACCTCTATTTAAAATGTTTTGTATATTGAAACAATTTTTAGGATATATTTTTGTATTACATTATATATTCCTACCTCTGATTAAGATACTTATATATTGTTTACATTTTGAGGTCATTTTCCTCATTTACTGCACAGTTATTTACATATTATTTAATATTCTAATAGAAAGTCTCTAAGTTATATAGGTATTAGTATTATAGGTCAATAATTATTCAAGTTATACATATAGTAAGATTAATTGGGCTCTTTAGTTATATAGAGATTGTATTTTGGCCATATAGGTAATCTTCAACCACTTCAAGGATCTGTAGAACTTACAGTTTTGGTGACATGAGACACAATTGGTTCCTGACAGCACCAATATATTCCCAAGAAAACATTGAGCACCAAGGACACTCCACTCAGAGTTTGTTTTCTTTTTGCCACAATAGGCCTTCAGGCAAGGAACTGCCCATGCCTTGACCACTGACAAATTATATGGTGTCCAGACTAAATAAGCAGAACACATAAACACTGAGACACACACAAAATAATGCCAAACCTTGCCAAGACAGGATAAGACAGTTCTAAAAATTTTCAAGCCTCTAAAAATGGTCTGTCAGTTATGCTAGGCCTTAGCCAAAGTTGGTTGCTTCAACATTGCAAATGAGACTTTGGGTGATTGCTCAGGAAGCCAATTGTCTTTGTCATATACTGCTTACTTTAGAAGCTGCTTGATTGCACTTCCTGCCTGTAACATGGACAGGCCTGGCTGGTTTGTTTTTGGGGTTTCTGTCCCACCCGGTACCCCCAGCTGTTTAGTAGCAGAGAAAAATCACACAGAGATCTCTATAAGTTATAAAGCTGATTGGCCCATTAGCTGTAGCCTCTCACTGGCTAACTCTCACATCTTGATTAACCCAGTTTTTCTGATCTATGTTAGCCATGTGGCTCAGTATCTTTTTTCAGTGGGGCAGCTCACATCCTGCTGCTTCTATGGTCTGGGCAGGAGTGGGAGGAATCAACTTCCTCCTTCCCAGAATTCTCCTGTTCTCATTACATCATTTCTACTTCCTTTCTGGTAGAAAATTAGGACACGGCTTATGATATCGACATAGAATGAGAAGCAGAAAGTCCCTTACCAGAAACATAGATGAACCACCAAAGCTGACCTGGATGGCCCTCTGCCAGTTTGCCCAATATCCAGAGGTTCCATGGCCTTTTAAAATAGTACCATCAAATGGAGTCCAAGCATTTCAACACATGAGGTTTTGAAGACATCTTACATCCCATATAGTTTGTCACATCTCAGTTGGTTGGGAAGCTGATAGACCTTGATGCAGAACTAGGGACCAATGATAACCATCCAGGACAAACTGTGTCTCTGCATCTGTCACCTTAGGCCTATGTCTAGGACACCCCACAGGAACTCAAAGACACTGCCACTGACAGAGGATCAAGTGTTCATGTCTCCATGTAAACTGATATTAGATACTTTAAATTAAAATCATAGCATTAAATTGCTAGATTATGCATAATACCTAATTTAAGGCTAGTGTCACACAAATAGATGCAATGCATTATTATGAGAAAATAATCACAATAGCTATTTAAGAAAGATTACAGGTGCTCAATACAGATATAAGTGTTTTGTCTAAATATTTTCAGTATACAAATTGGTTGACTCCATGGATGCAGGGGCCATTGGTAGCCAATAATGAATCTATAGTGAATGACAGAAGCTTCAAGTTACAGAAGCATTCTTTTTCAGCATGGACTGTTTATTCATGTTTACCTTGTTATGGATATTCACATATCACTATTCATCTAGTTTCAAAATATTTCAGAGAAATGTCTTTACTTACTATTTAATTTTTCTCTTCCCAGGTTGAGCTCTGTTAATCTTGAATCTGCTGTCTCCTATCCTACTGATAAAAGCATTGCAACTGCTGTGGAAGTTTGCCAGTGTCCACCCGGGTACAGTGGCAACTCTTGTGAGGTAAGTTTGTAAGAACCAATCCCCTCAGATAATGTGGCCGATAAACTTTTCCAAAATGGGTATTTTGAAAATTTCAATCCATAATGGCATAAACATATTTATATAAAATTGGCTTCATTTTTTTTATTCTTTGAAAATTTTATAGATGTTTTCAGTGAAATATTATTCCTACCCCTACTTCCCTTCTCCTGATTACTGGGTCCTCAATATGCGCTCTTTTCTACTTTGTGTCTTCTCCTTGATTTTACTGATATACTATGTCCAATGAGCACCTCCCAAATGTGTGTGGGCGTGGTCATCTGCAGCAGCATGGACAACTTACCAGTGGCCCGAACCCCAAAAAGAATGGTTCTTTCTCCTCTAGCCGTTGTCAGCTGCCAGTAACTCCTCGGTTAGGTGTAGGGCTTTGGACCCTCTCCATCATCCATGCTAAATTAAAAGAGTAATTAGAATTCATGGCTTTTCTTTAGAGTTAACAATGTATTTTCAAAACTATAGTGTCCTTTCAATAGCTTCCCTACTACAACTGCCTTTTTAGCCAGCTCTAAGGTGATTGTGGCAAAATAACATTTTACAATATTTCTTTTTTATTTCTATTAGGGAATGGATGCTTGTTTCATTTCTGTTTCTTTTTCCATTTTTAAGCCCTGTCAACCTCTCCTTCTAGCTCTTTCTGAAGAAAGCACCCTGGGCGCAGCAAACAATCCTTGAAACTTCAAGGGCAGAGTGTGTGGGAGAAATAAGTTGCATGAAAACTCTTTCCTACTCTTGAACACCTGAGGCTTGGCCACTTTACTGTTGTCTCATTGTTCTATATTTGTATTGAAAAAAATCAATGTTTCTTAATAACTCAGAATATCATTTTTAAATGATTTTTGAAATATTAATTAATATTGAATATTAATGTGTTTTCTTTTAGATAGTTTGGAACTTGATTTACTTGAAATCTCTCGTGTGTGTGTTGTGTGTGTGTGCGCACACACACCACACACACACACACATATGCACATCATTTCCTGATGGAAAGAATGGCTTATAGATAAATAAGAACTTATGTTTAAGATGGTACCTTGAAGGAGTTATTTGAGTGTTCTGAGATGTTCCACTCCACAATACTATTTATGCCATTTGTAGAAACACCCCAGGCATCACTTTGTTGGTTCCTGTGCTCTTTAATGTAATACATGCTTCCAGAGGCTACACAGTTTAAAGTCATGTTCATGACTAATGCTTTTTCTTTAAACTGGGTAGAATTTTGCCTGTCTGGAAATGAAACTAAATGTAATTCATTGAAATACTTACTTTTCCAAAATTTATAGAGATAAGAGAAAAATAATCATGGATATGAATTAGTTATGTCAACTCAAATTTGATTTTACATATAAAACATATGCTGTACTTGGTAAAATATTCCTTTATTACAAGTCTTCCAGTTTTGATTTCAAACCAGTCAGTTCCCTTTGAAGCTTTAAATTCCTATTTCAGTTGGAATATTAAATGCCCTTTTTCTATTCTCGCTTTTAATATAGCTCCACTTTATTCTCAGTTCTCCCCATCAACTTTCATACTAAATGCCCATTGAATGTAAAATCATCTGAATATTAGACCTGTTCAATTATTTGACTTTTTCTTTTACCCTTTAGAACTATTTTTGATAAGTTATATATTTAACAAATTTTATAAATTCATCTGTATAAATTAACAAGAAGTATACAACACAGCCTCTGTCCTTAAAGACTCAATAATCTGTTTAGATAGACAGAACAAACACCGCTGGAAAACTGAATCACAGCACTCTATAATGAAGAGAGCAGTAAGTGGTAAATAAGGTAATGGAGATAGTCCTTCAAAGGGCTGAGCTGTTGTTCAGTGGAGGAAGATGTTTGGGACGATATCATGGAGAAGTTAACACATGATGATGGAGAGGAAGAAAGAACTGTGTACACATGGAAAGAATAAAGACATAAAGAAGTGAAAATAAAACCTTTCAGGAATCTTAGTACAATACATTGAAATGGACAAAAAGAACTTAGTCAAGTCGGGGCAATGAATTTTTCAACTCTGGACTCTGGCTTTTTATTTTATTTAACCTCTGTTAATCACTGAAGTCTTAACAAAGCTTTCTCCCCTTAGATGTAATGTTCTCCATCCTGACCTGACTTGTTTTGATTGGTTTTTTGCATTGAACTTGACTTTTAGGGCCAGACACTCTAGCATTGTTATCACTAATGTTCTGGAATAGGTTGAAAGCTGAGGCAACTACAGGGACAATATGTCTCAGTTCCAGCCTGGTGATGACATGCCAAGCAACAGCCCATCAATGACTCTTACTAAGTTATTTTCTTTTATCTTATTTGGGGGTCACAATGTTGATTTGGAATGTTTCTTGTTTGGACATTATTTTTGTAGTTATCAAATTTTATTTCCAACTGCTAGTAACAAAATACAAGTGGCTATTATGCATAAAGAGTAATGATCTTTTAAAGAAACAAGGTCACATGTCAGTATTACAACAATACTTTAGCCTATAGAGAGTTTGATAGGATTATAGCAGTCTTATAATAATATAGATTGTGTAGATTGTTTGTTCTCTGTATCTAGTAATAAAATACTCCTCTTACCTTTAATGACTAGTCACACCCATTTTTACTCTATGTTGAACACCACTCAAAGAATGTTTTTTTCTATTTTATTTTTTGCTCATCATTTTGTTTTAGATCTTATGAATTTCTATGACTAGTCTTTAAAATTTTTTCTTTTGTGCCTGATATTTTATAATTTGCCTTCCTGATAGATAATAGTGTGAAAGTAAAGTGGGCTACTAAGTGTTAGCCTGAAAGATTTTGTTTCTATAAAAGTGAATTAATATTAACTACTTCCTAGATGTATTTATACTTTCCCTTAGTTGACAGTTTTTGATGATCATATGTACTTGAGACAATTAAAGCCTTAGATGTAGAAGGCAATGTTCTAAGAATTACAGATGTGATTGGTCTCTAGAAACAACATTGAAGATTAAGAGACAGATCAGGAGTTAAGAGAACTGGCTGCTCTTTCAGAGGACTCTGGCTGTGCTCTCAGTACCCACATGGTGGCTCACAACAATCTGTAACTCCAGTTCCAGGGGATGCAGTGCTGTCTTTTCACCTCTTCAGGAACCAGGCTCAATTTTATACACAGAAACCCAAGCAGAGCAAAGAGCCATACACATAAGGGAAATAAATAAACATAATTGTTAAGTAACTGAAATAAGCAGAGGTGTTGAGAATGGACTATGAGAGGGGACATACAAAAATTGCTGTTTTGTTTTCAGTAAAGCTAAATGCCACTTCTTCCTCGGTGAGCTTTCACGCTTCATTTCATCTTTATGTCTACTCAAGCAAAGCTGCTTTGCTCTTGCCATCAAATTCAAGGTAGCCTAACGAAATCACATGACTACGTTTTATCTTACTCATCATCACTGTCATGTGACCCAGATGATTCCTCTTTCCCTCAAATGCTTCCTTCTTCTAAACTCTATGCCATCATCAAGTTTTCAAACTTTCCATTTAGACAGCATTGTGAGGGTGACTTTGCTCTTCTCCCTTTTGTGGTAAATTTTGCTGAAGACAATAGACCATATTTTCACAAGGATGGTAATTATTCAATAAAAAAATGAGAGGCAGAATGTTGTAAAAACATAAATGGATTCTAGAATACTAGTTAAATAATATTCCTTTTAGAATACTGTTCCCTCCATTTCTATTATTTTGGATGGGAAATGGGTACAGAGGTGTAAATATAAATCTTGGTGATTATTGCTTTATAAATGGAAAGATACATATAATGATTTTAATTTTCCCATGGGTATTAATATAAATTCCATGTCAAAGGAAAAGGTTTATAAATTAATTTTCTATTGCTGTGGGGAAAAAAAAACACTATGACCAAGATGACTTATAGAAGAAAGCATTTAGTTGTGCTAACTGCCCTGGAGGGTTAGAGGCCATGATGGAAGAGCAAAGGCATGGTGGCAGGAACATCTCAGAACTCACGTCTTGATCTGCAGGCAGGAGACATAGGACACACTGTTAATGACATGTGGTCTTTTAAAGCATCATAGCCCACTGTCCCCAGAAACATACTTCCCTGAGTGTAACCACTCCTCCTAATCCTTCCTACGTAGTTCTACAAAATGGAGACAAGTATTCAAACTTATTAGCTATGGAAGTCATTTTCATTCAAACCACTGCAAATATAAGAAACTGGAATGCTTAAAGAAAGACTGATACAAGCTCATTTTAAATTATTTTTTTAAAGTATGTATTAAAGAAAATACCATGAGGATCCACCTTGACAACAATAAATCACTTCTCTTTGTATTGTCAACACCCTTACATCTTTCCTCATCTGAACTGTAAATTCTAACTGGTTTTGAAAAGTATATGTTAGAGAAGGAATCACCTATACTGGAATGGAGAAAAACATACTGGAAGGAGACACGATATTAGAACCATTGTCATGGTACTGCTCAAAATTAAGAGGAAAGTGCACTTTATTTTCTTCTCGGATAGGAAATATTAGTATATCTTTTTCATGTGTTTGTTATTGTTGCTCAAATGGAAGTCTCACATCCTGAGGCAAAAGAATCATTTCCCACACTACACAGCATGGTTCTGTGCAGTTTATTACTTCAGTGGTTCTCTGTCATTTCCATTCCCAGCTAGAAAAAAGACCTTTTCTGACATATGATGGTATATTTAACCATCCAGAAACATAGTAAATAACTCGCAAGATGCAACTGCAACCTGAGGGTGTCATAAACTTCCAGAGGGCATAAATATTTCCACATTTCTTTTTTACATCTCATCTTGTCTGTGAAAGTCCACACAAAGGAAAGGTAATGAATGGTGACAATAAATGTGAGGTTACCTGACCTGCAGGTAACGTGCCATGCAAATACCCCACTGTCATTGCTTTCTATTTTTCAAATAATTTTGCTCCACATTTAAAATTTGTCAGTGGTGAAATACAAGCATGCTTATGGTCAAAGAACATAAATATACTAGCAAGGCAATATATACCAAATAAACAATAACCTATTTTATACAAATATGAGAAAGCATAAAGGACAGAAGAAATTGAAGATAAGATATATGAATTATGGATGTGTACCAGTCACAAGGTGTGTTTTTGAAATGAAAGATAGGAAACCTTGGGCATGTCTTCCACATGACTCTGAAGATTCTCTGGAAGGGAAGGTGTTAAGGGCAGTTGGAATTTGGAGAGAGGTAGTCCATGCAGAGAATCAATCTGTGATGATATCGTGTGCTCTTTTAGCCTAAGATCCTGCAAGCTCCTTTCGTGATGCTGCCTTTCTCGGTGCATTTCCTTCTGTTTTCTTCTCTGTACTTTTTGCTTTGAGACTGTCACACTTCAATTCTTTATATCTCTGCTTTATTTTACCATTTCAGAAGAGACACCAAGCTAATGCTTCCTCTAATCTCATACCTGCCAATAACAGTAAGGTCAGTACAAAACCCCAGTGTCAGGAGTAATAGCAGAGTAGTAATGTTCCAATAATGGCTCTGCTTTTTTGACAAGCACATTTGCTGAGTTTGCTACCTGGGTTATTTTCTATTATCAAGAAAAAGGGAACTACTTTTCTCTTTTTAAAATGCTGAAAAGTCTCTAAAGCCACATCTTTTCTTTCAGTCCTGTTGGCCTAGGCACCGAAGAGTTAACGGCACTATTTTCGGAGGCATCTGTGAACCATGTCAGTGTTTTGGTCATGCAGAATCCTGTGACGACATCACAGGGGAGTGCCTGGTAAGTGCTTCTCTTGAGGATGCTGACTGACAAGGCTAAAATCTGTTCAACAAACTCTGGGATTCTATTGCTACCTTTACAACCTTGAACATGTGTGTCAAGAGGTGATGTGTCCAAACAGCTTTATCCAGAACTGAATTGGAAGCTAAGAATGATCTTTCGTATGTGATCTGTCTAGCTACTATGAGAAAGTGCTTTTCATCTTTGTCGAAAAACTGAATTAGGATCAAATATATCATTATAAAGTGTAACTAAGGACTAGGATACACATCTACTATGAATATATATGGTTTCTCTCTCTTTTATAAATATATCAAAAGCGGACTATTTTAAAAATATGGAAAAACATAAAACATAACCATCATAATAAAAATAATTCACTTTCGTATACTTTAGACATTTCTTTCACTCAGAAAATAAGAACATTATATATATGTATATATATATACATGTATATATATATATATTTGAGCTTTGAGATCAATTAAAATGTTGGTATTTATTTTAACATACTAAACATGCATAATGCATCTTCAGTGGAATTGTTCCTTCTACGATTGGCTCTGTGCTTTTACCCAAGTGCAGAGCACTGTTTGTTCTGCTGCTAAGTAGTTGGAGGCCTGGAGAGTTCTGAACAGACACTCAGAGGAACTCAAGGGCATGTTAGTTTTATATTGTCTACCCTGGCATGAAGCTTGAAAGAACTCCTGTACCATTAGTCTCACAAAACACAATTTGAGGTGGTGCAAATTTGATAGGATATCATATTCTATCTCTCTGCAGAATTTAAGGCAGACTCTGTTGTCTCTAATTCGTATGTTGTGTTCCTCTTGCTGATTTCTTTGCTTTCTCCTGTACTTAAATGCTACTAGGAAAAATCCAAAATGAAAAATCAGGGCTTTTGTTTCAATATAATTTAACATTTCAGTTTATGGTGCATTTTCTGTTTTCTCTGCATAAGATTTTTGTTCAATTGCAGAGCAGCATAAAACATGATAGCCCTAATTTGTGGATCAGTAGATTTTTCAAATGGCGATTTTACAAATAAAAAGACAAAGTGATTTCCATTTTAATTATACTACAGCCTTTTAAAGTGACTCAGGGGGAAATATTGAACTACCTTTAAACACTTTATTAGTATGCAGTAGAATATATCCAATTCCAAACTAACATTAATTTGTTTTACTTACCCTGAAAGGACAAAAATAAATATGCTACAATACCAACCTCATAATGTCCCCTAAGGTATTCTATGAAGTTGAGTTCATTAGGATTAAATCAAATCCTGAAATTAGTGTATTTGATGATATGATGCATTGTAGAATAGGAACCATTTGTTTCAGAACAAAATAGTTCCTTTCAGTAGAGTGGTAAGAACAGGAATGGAGAATTAATTGGTAGGCAGGTTTGACCAGGTTATTGACAGTTTGATGGCCAAAAAGAGAGAAGTCAACCTTCTTCTGATGGAAGGATCTTGGGGAAACCATGATTCTTAGTAGCTGAGACACAGTCTCTTCTTTGTGTGTTTCCTGAGGGAGCAGATATTCCTGTGGACTCTTCTGAAGACGGTCAGGGACCACTTCTCTGTATTGGTGCTGATAACCTCTGTGCTGCAATCCCATCTGAATGGATTAGTTGTGACATCATCTACACAGTCAATAATATTAGGATGTAGGAAGTGGGCAGGTATTGTGGGTGAGAGGGATTCTTATTGACCAGTCAAAAACACCAATGATAGCTTATACTGGAGAGGATGTGGAGTAAAGGAAACACTCATCCATTGCGGTGGGAATGCAAACTTGTACAACTACTTTGGAAATCAGTATGGCAGTTTGTCAGAAAATTGGGACTCAACCTACATCAGGATCCAGTAATACCAGTCCAGGGCATATACCCAAAAGATTCTCAGTCATACTACAAAGGCATTTGTTCAACTATGTTCATTTCTTGTAATAGCCAGAACCTGGAATTTATTTTTTAAAAAAGGTGTTCTGGTGTAGCTACCCTATGAAACCTGATTACAAATGAGCACTTTTGGGTTCAGAACAAATTCTGGGTTTCTGCTGTGCAGTGTATCTGCATGACAATGTTATCTTAACGTATGTGCATTAGAGAAATCCAGAGAGTATTTCAAGCCACCTCGGAAGGCAGTGTGGTTCTCAGTATTTTCATGATACGAATTGCAAGCATTTGATATCCAGCTACCTACGAAAACAACCAGTTCATTGTACAAAGATAGAGTAAAAATATCTATCTTTTCTAGTTTTGATTTCCATTGTTTTGGTTGCCTGGTGCTGTCTCAGTTTTGATTACAAACATACTTAAATTTTAAGAAAATTTGTTTCTATTTAATGAGAAGTAAAAATAGAAAGTATATTAAACACACTGCATTTATTTCTCTTTCAGATCTGTAGTTGAAAACATGCAAATTATCTAAGATTTTAGTTGAATTTCAGAAATTCTAATTTTGGCCTGGTTGCTGTGTAATAAATTGAATCTGGCTCTAAAAATTCAAAAGATTTTATAGATCTAATTTTTATCATGTCAACTTGAAATATAAAAATAATAAGCAATTTCTTAGGTTTAAGAAAAAAGTGACTTACAGTAAATTTGAATAGTAAAAGGAAGTGACAGGAAGACCCAATAAAAGGAAAAACCATTTCCTATAAATGAACCCATTTTCCTTGGTATCTTGTGATAATTTTTAACAGCAAGAATAGCATTTGTGATTTCTTTAAAAATGTTTGCTAAAAAATTGAGAAAGAAATTTAAATAAAGACAAGCCCATTTTTAAATATAACAGTTATTGTTTTAAAATACCTCTTATTCACAGTCAGTGAACTTCAGCTCCTTTATGGCACAGAATTGAATGGGAAGTTCAAAGTTAAATTAATAGATTATAATTTGGATATCTTTCAACAAACAAGCCTGACCTCTCCAAGGAATTTTAATAGGTTGTTCTCAGAATTGTATCTTTTCTTATTAATACCTATGCTTCTGTTGAGTTCATTTACTAAATATAATTGAAATCACTCTTATTTTAAAACATCAAAATAAATAATATTCATAGTTTCATTAACTTGTTCTATTCTAGTGGTCATGTAGGTTAATAACTTTATACTCCCAGTTTACAGTTCATTTGTATTTTAGCTCCTTCTCTCACAGAATTTCTCTACTAATCATAAAATAAAGGCTTCATACCCTTGAGTTCTATGAGCTCCATTTCAGTATGTAGGAAAATTATTACTTGTATATCCTTATTAAACTGAAATATATTTGATTAGTAATGAGTACATTTTGATATTGTATCACGTGAGACTAATCATGATAAACTCTTGGAAGCCTCAGAGACAATTCGGTACTGGCAACTAAATTGTTCACCTGAATCTCAGACTTGGTGACTTTTACAAATGCAGCCAACCCAAGGAAGACAATTGAGTTAATATAAAAAAAAAAAAAGAATCATGAAGCAAATTACTTTGTACTTTTGGGAAAGACATGTTTCTCAGAACAAATGGCAAGTGCATGTATTTTTGATTTATTTTTAAATTTATTAAGGCAATAGTTGCATGCTTTATAGTTTCATTGTATGCTGTTGTATGTTTAAAGTTTCTTGTTTTTTTTAACATTTAATTACAGGCCAAGTAGTGTCCTCATAGACATAATATGGGAATGCATTGTCCAATCCATTAGAGTCCATTAAGTCCAAATTATTGTCTGAGCTGAGAGAGTAAATCCCAAAGTATTTACATAATAAACTTACAGTTCCTATTAAGATTTTTAATGTTATTAGGGCTTTATGTCTAAATACACACACACACAACCTAAAAAAAATATAAAATAAGAAATAAAATTTTCATATTGAAAATTTTCTTAACAAATTTTGACCATTGTTTTATTTTAAGTATGTTACACCAAAACTAGTGTGGTTAGAAGCTGAATATTAAATAGGTGTTAAATTAACTTCCTGTGCTTTTTTTGTTCTGTAAAGTTGAACATTTAACGTGTGAAATTATTCTCCCAGATGGGAACACACTAATATTTGGAGAACTATTTTCGGTAATGTGGTTGTGCTTCAAACCAAAGTAATGATCTGGTGTGCACTTCTTTTTCAGAACTGTAAGGATCACACAGGTGGCCCCTATTGCAATGAATGTTTTCCTGGTTTCTATGGTGATCCCACTCGAGGAACCTCTGAAGACTGTCAACCCTGTGCCTGTCCACTCAACATCCCATCAAATAAGTAAGTACCAGGTTGACCTCACTTCAGAGCTTCACTTCCACTTCTACAGGTGCACTTTTGATATCAGAAAGATACGTTTGTGACTTTCTCAAGGTGGTGACGTAAGCGCTGAAATGGGAAGTATTTTAAATTGTGCCCATCTCAAACGATTTTGCTATTTGGGCTCCAGATTTGATTTAGAACTTAGATAAAACTCACGTGAAATTTTGAAATTAATTCCAAACAACAGACCTACTTTGTACAGATATATACTCCTCATACATAATCATTTACTGAAATATATCTTTATGTTATAGATAGCTTATTACACTTAATCCATGGCATCATTGTGTCATAAATGAATATTGAACTATAGATGATTGCTATATTATCCTGCATAAGCAATATAGATTTTGAAAATGTATATTATAAACTTCATTTAATTTCTATCAGTTTTTCTCATTTATTCACCTACATAAATGATCTATTAGAGCAGACATTTTAGAAAGAAAGAGAAAAAAATACAGCTTTGCTGAGTCTCTTTACTTTATGCGACTACTATATTTCACTTGCTGGAAGGGCACATTCCCAAAGCACAGGCAGGTCTAAATGAGCAGGTCCTGAAACAGCCACAATGACAAAAAATACTGCTATGGTGTGCACCACACTGAAAATAAATTAATAATACTTATAATGAATATTTATAAAGAAGTGTCATTTCTTTGTGGTTGTCATTTCTGATGCTGCAAATTAAACCTAGGATCTTGAGCATGCTGATGGACCACATGCCGGACCATTGAGCTACAATCCTATTTGTAATTAAATTCAAATAAAATAAATTCCTTTTTCAATTTTTGAAATTCCTCCTAAAGGCAAATTTGATGCTTAATAAAACTCTTGCTGTAGTATATTCCTTCATCTCTTTCCCGTAACTGTCATAACATCACGGACCAGAAATTGTAAATGCTCTTCAGGCAGAGCTGTCAACTGCAGCCTTTTAACATGAGAATTTGATCAAGAGGGCAAACTCCAAAGCCTTAACCAAGAAGACCCTGTTCTGTGTGGTCATCTGTTAGATTTACTGAATAATATTCTAAGTGAAAACTCTGGAAAGAATTCTGCCATTCTTTTTTTTTTAAATTTATTTATTAAAGATTTCTGCCTCCTCCCTGCCACTGCCTCCCATTTCCCTGCCCCTCCCCCAGTCAAGTCCCCCTCCCCATCAGCCTAAAGAGCAATCAGGGTTCCCTGCCCTGTGGGAAGTCCAAGGACCACCCATCTCCATCCAGGTCTAGTAAGGTGAGCATCCAAACTGCCTAGGCTCCTAGAGAAGCTAAATAAGAAGGAGAACCCAAAGAAAAACATACAGGCATCCTCCTGAATATTAACCTTCATCAGGCGATGAAAGGAGACAGAGACCCACATTGGAGCACCGGACTGAAATCTCAAGGTCCAAATCAGGAGCAGAAGGAGAGAGAGCACGAGAAAGGAACTCAGGACCATGAGCAGTGCACCCACACACGGAGACAATGGAGATGTTCTATTGGGAACTCACCAAGGCCAGCTGGCCTGGGTCTGGAAAAGCCTGGGATAAAACCGGACTGGCTGAACAGAGCAGACAATGAGGACTACTGAGAACTCAAGAACAATGCAATGAGTTCTTGATCCTACTGCACGTACTGGCTTTGTGAGAATTCTGCCATTCTTTAAGTCCTCTGGGGCACTGAGGTTCCTGCTAGTCACATTGGTGGAATCTTCCCCCTCCTCTCCAAGCACACTTCTCTTCAGAATTCGCTGTTGACAAGAGAGGGCAAGCTACTGTGTAGTGGAGGCAGACTGTCAGAGCAAGACATAGATCCAGTCTCTGAATTTTGGTGTTCCATCTTCAAGTATAACCCTGTGAGGTGGGAAGTATTGCTTCCATTTTATAGATGAATAAATGAAGTTTATGGAAAGATGGCATTTTTATGTCACATCTAGAGCTAGAATTCCTTGGCTTCCTGCTAACACAACACTTCAAGATGCAAAACTTTGAGCAGGTTACCAAAATGCCACTCAGCTCACCAACTTGACCTTCTTGGGTAGCTGTGTGTGAATCACACAATTAAATCATGTCGAGCACTTAACATAGTAGATGATAGGGAACAGAGAACTGATTTAAAGTAAACTATTCAGAGTCATAATCTCAATTATCCCATTGGAATTTGAAGTTACTTAATGTCTGTATTATTTCCAGTCTGTTGTAATAGGAGTAGCGGGCTGCGTCCCCAGCACCCGGCTGCCCGCATGGCTAGCTTATGCCCCAAAATAATTACACGGAAACTGTATTCTTTTAAACACCGCTTGACCCATTATATCTAGCCTTTTCTCGGCTAATTCTCACACCTGGACTAGCCCATTTCTTATAATCTGTGTAGCCCACGAGCTGGCTTACCAGGAATGATCTTAACCTGCGTATGCCTAGAGTGAGAGAATCATGGCGACTCCTGATTCAGCTTCTTTCTGCCAGCATTCTGTTCTGTTTACTCCACCCACCTATGTTTTAACCTATGAGGGCCAAGCAGTTTCTTTATTGCTTAACCAATGAAATCAACAGATAGAAAGATGACCCTCCTCCATCATTTCCCCTTTTTCTGTTTAAACAAAAAAGAAAGGCTTTAACTTTAACATAGTAAAATTACATATAGCAAAACAGCTTTTAAGCAAAAATCACAGTTACAATATTTATATCTATTTTATCTTTTATCATAACAATGGAAAACTATAACTACCTATCCATTCTTCAACTCCATCAAAGACTCCAGAAGGATATAATATTACCTAAGTAAACAAGAAATCCAAAGCTCTAGAAATGACAGAGACATCTCGCTGCCTGTACAGTCGCCCAAAGTTCCTCTGTACCGTTGGGGCATCCATCTTCAGTCTTCAGGCCCATAGTATCCAGCAGACATTTCCATGAAGCAGGCAATTTCAAAGACAGTTCAGTCACTATCTGCTATGTCTTGCAGAATGTCTCACAGACTCTTTCATGAGTCATGAACCCAAAAAGACCGTCTCACCTTTAGGCAAGTTCAGCAGTCCTCTCTCTGGGGGTTCTCTGTGTCCATTTTATGCAACAGTCCAGGCAAGAGCAGTTTCTTGCCCAAATGGCTATCAAACTCCATAAGGATCCTCTTCGATGCAAATCTTCCTCTTGAAGTAGGTTGGTGCCGCCAGGAGCAGACATGTCTCATTGTCATGAAAAGTCCTAAGTTATTAAAATATTTTAAATGCCATATTCTGCAGTCTTTGAAAGATATGAAGAATGTCTATCTAACTGAAATACATCTCTATATATCTAAAAAATCTAACTAACATGACTACAAGCTTTACTATTATTGATGATTATCCATTAACAACCTATATTTTCTAATTATACATTATACTTTTAAAATGAACTACACAATCACAATACCTTAATCAAGAGCAGAAATACATATACATATAGCAAAATTGACCTTAAAATCCACACCAATGCAGATTATTCATACCTATATCACTTCCCCCATTAAACGTAAAAGAACCTTATAAACAATATTTTGGGAACATGGGCGCAGTTTTTTCTCTCCAAACTGCTTCCTGCTGAATGGGGGCGCAGTTAATCAGATCATTTAGGGTGTAACCTGTGTGCCAGGTTTATCTCAGTTGGCAGTTGAGTGAAGAGGGTGTTCACAGGAACTTTTCGGGAGGTTGTGGTCTATCATACCATATCGGGATAGATGCAATCCACAGGGTCTGGTCCTCTGTGAAAACAAAAGAAAACCCTCTCCAAAGCATCATATCCTTAGACCCAAATTTTGAAATCATAATACTCTTATATCCATTCTGGTTTAGCTTGGCAGCCCATGTAATGAAATGTCTCTCTGTACTTAGCTCCTTCACAGTCAAAAATTTTAAAGAAAACACAATGACACAAAGAATCCAGACACTGTGAATTTTCCATTTTTACGTGGCTTATTTTTCTTTATTTCTCTTAATCTATAACTATCTGTACTCTGTCTCTTTAAAGACTTTACTTTTTTTTTAAACCATTAACTTTATTCTCTATATTCTTTTTCTTCTCTCTCACAAGCCTATGTACATTCATCCAACAGTGTGACTCATTTAGTGGTCTGAATCTGTCCTATTTATGAATCTGCATTTTTTTACTATCCAGGAGCACTTTTGATTTGCGCCTTTAAATCACTAGGCGCTTAAGAATCTAATCTGTGACATTCCTAGGTCAAAAACAGGTACTGCCTGCTGGCCCCGCCCAGTCCTACATCTCTAAGCCAAAAGATTATCAAGATTTGCACAGCTCTCAGTTCAGCAACACTGGCCATACATTTTGTCTTGTGAATTTCAACCCAGTATACTTTACAAGTTTAGATATATTTGAATGGATAAACATTATGGATTTCCTCTCAAGTCTGACCAATTTTGTGCATAAGAGTCATTCAGAAGAGAAGTTGCTTGGTATTTACTGGGATTCATGACCCATGATCCCTCTATGTTCACTGTGTGTCCCTTTTTATAATGGCTTCTAATTATTTCTTCCGGGTAAAACTCACTCAGCAGACATTAAAAACCCATTCACGCTGCCAAAGGGATTGGAATCTCAGTGTCTAATAACTGTGTTTCCTAAAACAAATACATTCCAGTTTGGTTTAATTAGGTTGATCAAGTTTTCTAAAAAATAAAATAATAAATATATTAAGTACAATAAATGTGTAATATATAATAAAATAAGTCTAATATAATAACATCAATAACAAATGGCAGAATTGAATAAATTTTAAGATAATTTATTAAACTAAATATTTATTTGTAAAAAAAATTTATTTTTAATAGCAAATTTGTGGAGCGAGAGGCTGCCTATTTTAAATTACTGATTTAATTGTGGTATTTTTGTAAAGAGAAAAATTAGAATTAATAATACTCCACATAGTTTATAAATTATAGAAGGTTTTTAATTTATATATTCTTTTAAATTTAAAACAATTTACAAAATGATTACAGTTTAGCTACACAACCATGTTGGGAAAAGATTATCTTTCTCTAATGACATAAATATTTTCATCAAAACAATTCTGTCAGTTTAGGCAAAGAACATAAAGAAGGAAAGTTTCTTTATGTATGAGGAATTAAAAATCCTTAAGGAAAACTTTACTGTTGTGATCTGAGCAGGTGCTCTGAGGTGTAATTGAATATTCACATTTAATTTATAAGATGAGATTTGAATTTTCACAGGTTATTCAGAAATAATCAAAAAGAGCTAAAGGTTGCTGCAACCTCCTTCTGAAGTGCAGCCTTAGTGATAGTTTTATCTTAGTGATTTATCTCTTAATCCCTGGTCATAAATCTTAGAAATCACAGGCATTTTGGCACCAAATTTCTTAGATAATATTGCTAAATAAATCAAATGTGAAGGAGATAAAAACAGATTGGTATGATTATTAAAATATATGGATACAGATGAGCATATAATATTTAAATTATAAATATAGATCACCTTCATCAGCTATTTAGAATGTGCACTATCCTTTTCATCTTAGTGATGTATATATTTTAGCTATAGATACTAACTAAAGTAATGAAATTTTCTTCCAGAGAAACAAAGTATAAACATTTCAGCTTATATTCATTAACTTTTGGTTACACACCTAATAATTTAAAGGCAAAAATCCACTATTATTTTTGCTTGGACACTTAGGTTGTAGAAAGAAATAGACTCTATCATTGAAGACTTTTGAAATTTCCCTCAGCTGTGTAATGTGTTTGGAGGTATTGTCAGAGTGAACGGGATGTTGGGCCTTGACAAGTCCTACGTACTAGTCTTAACAGTACTTGGTAGGCATCAGGAATACTAAGAGCTATGTTAGTAAAACAGTGAAACTTTCCTAGAGCTGATTTTAGGGATCACGCATTGTAGGGATAAGCCCCGCCCCTTAGGGGGCGTGTTCGCCTCGGGCTAATGTCTGCCTATAAATTTGGCAAGCGTGCTCCGAGCTGTCGCTTCTGCTTTCCTGGTCTCCCCGGGAACGGTGGTTCTGTAAGTCTATTTCTACATTAAAACTATATATATATTTACAATCTGTCTGCATTCGTTTACGCCACTACAACGCATAAGGTTATATTGGGCTGGGGAGATGGCTCAATGGGTGAAACACTTGCAATATAAATACAATGCCAAGAGGTTAAACCTCCTGTGCCTATGTAAAAGTTGGCTAGGCATGGCAAATATCTATAATCTCAGAAATAAGGAAGCAGAGATAGGTTATCTGAAGAGCAAATTACCTAGCAAAACTAGTTAAAATTGTTGAACTCCAGATCTAGAGAGAGACAGACCTTCACTCAATAAATAAAGTAGATATTAATCTAGCAAGATAACCAGCCTCAGTTTCAGGCCATCAAGAATGGGCACACACATACATGTGCAGCTTCATACACATGTGCATACATAAATACTAAAGCAATATACACATAGACACTACACATGAACACACACACACAGTAACATTGAATTGTCAAAATTGGTAGTAATAATTGGGAAACATATTTTTGGACAAGCTTTTCCACTATATTCCATGACAATTTATCACTGATTAGAACAAAGCTAATTACAACTGCACATGTGAATTCATAGTTGCACATAAGTAGATTCACATATAGATTCATATAGTGCTATAATTGTACATATGAGTTGATGCATGCACACTGACTTATAAATAAATTTTAGCTACACAACCTTAGCTATCAAGAATGGCTGTACAGTTCATCCCAGCAGCAGCTTGCTCTTCCCCTCATGTTTGCTCCTGGCTCACCCAATATTTGGTGTCCTGGACTGGAAAATCTAGGAAGCAGGACTTTTTTTCTCTATTGGTAAAGAGATGAATGGCATAAGGTTGGAATCACTGGAAATCATTGATCTTTCCCTCTTTGTGTCCCAGAGCAATTAGCTTCACATTCGGGCCAGAATCAGTTTGGAGATGCCTCCTCTGCCAGTAGACTCTCAAGGCATCATTGCTATGCGCATTAGTGTCTCATTGTAATTGTATTTATGTTGTTGGTTGTCACCTTCTTCTCTAACTGCTACTGCAACTACCCTAGAAAGGAAACAGCATTATTTACAAATATGAAAGCATAAATGGAGGGATATTTTAAGAAGAGATTTTATTTGAATACACTGTATCAAGCATTTTTATTACTGGGAGCTTAAACTCATGCATTCTCACCAGCAGTTTTGAATGACAGGTGGTTATAGGGAGAGAAGAGGATCAAATGAAGACCCTGCAGCCATGAATCTCATGTAAATTCTCCTGGAAATTAGTGTATGACCTTGAGGAAGAAAAATTAAGTTTGTCTCAGCCAGCCTATAGGAATCTGCTAAAATGCAGCACAATTATGATAAAAGTACTCTGAAATGTAAGAGCTCGTCACATTGAATAAATTGTTATTGCTTAATATTTTTCTGAGAAAGTTTTGTTCTCTGTCAGTGAGCTCAGCTGACTTTATTGCTGTTAGTTTTAACTGACAAGGGAGTATTTTTTTAAAGAATTTTAAGGTTTATTTTAGAAATAGTTTTAAGGTGTCAGGAGCTTGTCAGCCATCGTTGGCATGTCTTTATGGTAAACTGATTTAGAATTTTAAAAAATAATTCACTTGGTTTTCATTCAGTCACTATAATCCAACAAGGTTGGCAAACTCAGTCTTCCCCTTGGGGTCCCTTTCTCCACAAAGATGAGGCAGTTGCAGAATGACAATTTTGGAAGAACACACATTTGCACAATAGTGAGTTGTCAGAATCCAATTCCTTCTTTCAGTTTTGCAAACAATAACAAAGACAAGTAGTGGAGTCAATCGGATTTGCATTTGTTTGTTTTAATATGTGCCAAGACCTCACACATTTGAACCCTCCTGTTGTGAGCGCTCCTCTAACAAGAGATTCCTCTCTTAGACCACAAGCTAGGTTACCACAGCATCCATCAGAACCTCTCCACTTGAGCAACGTTCATAAATTCAAGGTTTTCTTGACTCTACTTTCTCTGATCTCACAGATTCATTAGGCTTTACAGTGAGTTGAAATAGCTAGTCTGGAGGGTCTAATGGATCATAATAACTTGGTACTATAGAGAAATGAGAATTATTGAAGCATTGAAGGACCTTTCAGAGTTATACCAGGGGGAAGTTACTTTTCAATGATAATCACACTCTGATTGGCATCAAAGTTGAAAAAATATTCCCGAGTCACGCTAAGTATGAGAAACAGAAAGAGACCGGGTCCCAGCATGTTTAATTTATTGTGATCTCTTTAATTATTTGGCTTTTAAGCAAGCCTTTACTAAATTGTTTTGTATTGTAGAATAGAAAATATTATAGGGAAAACATAATTAGAGTAAGAATAATTGTCTCTTCAGCCCCAAACTGGAACTGTGTCTAAAGACAGGTAAAGTTTGGAACATGGCTGAGAGATGTGAAATAACAAAGCTGGCTCGGTTTAACTTGTAGAATTTAAGTCAAGCAGAATGTACGCAGTAGGTATTTGCTAAAAGATTCTCTAAGGATTCCACCCATGTGACCTCATGCCTGTGGGTGCACATTCACAGCAACCTGTGTGGATGCATGCCCCATGGCTGCTGGCCCAGGTAGTAAAATGTATACTGCCTTGCTGACTCCACTGCTGTCTAAATGTCTCTCAGATTTCTCCACGCTGCTTCAAATTCTGAAGGGTGTGCTTGGAGAGAAAGGATGTGAAAGTCAGTTTCATCAGCTGCTATGCGTCCACACTTTTTTATTGGTGATCTCAGAGCCAGAGCAGTCAAAAGTCAGTTAATAATATGTCACAGGGACACTGCTCTCCACTGGGCTATAGTTGTATCTGTCAAAATAGCAATGCCATTTCATCCTCCACTGGCCAGATTCTAATTTCTGCCTGGGAGATGAGAATGGCCAGCTTGTACCCTTTGGTCACAGCAGTGGTAGAGAGATATGAGGATCCATTGCTAATGATCTCATGTATTCTTCTTCCTGTCTCCCAAACATCATCACAGCTTTAGTCCAACGTGCCATTTAGACCGGAGTCTGGGATTGATCTGTGATGAATGTCCTGTTGGGTACACCGGACCACGCTGTGAGAGGTAAGCACGTACCACTTTGCCCTGCGAAATGATTTCTACCTTGGGAGTTATAAACTCACAGGCATGATCTTCCCCTGCTCCAGAAAAGCTGCCGTGCTCAATGGGGTAAAATAAACTTTCTTATCACACTTGCCCACAAATGCATTCTATTTTGATAGTTTATTTATTCTCTGGAAATTGGTCTATAAATCTCCATTCACTCCAGGGATATCTGATTAATGTTTTAATCTTAAAGGTTAAGCATTAACCTACACTTTTTCTAAAAACGTGTTGCTCGAGTGGAAAGCCATCATTTTAAGATTTATCTTACTGTCTACTCTTGGCACCATTTATTTTTCATAATTAGCTTTTTTTGTCCTTAAAATGTGGCTTAAATTCAAGTTCATAGTTCAGCAAGTGTCCTATAATTTACTGTAAATATATTTGAAAGAAGACAAAGTATAATTTATTATCATGACTTATATCTTCTTCTATTCATTCTTAAACTGGTATCTTAATTCCTGTGGAGTGTCTGGGCAGCAGGAGCATAGATATTATTTTAGACAATTTCCATAATCAATTCTTCCTTAAATATATTTTAAGAATTATTTCTTGTGTGAATCACTCCCAATTTAAAAGTGATGCAAGTTAGTTCCTTAAAGATGTGGGCAAACAGAACACCACTCTCCCTGTTTTTAATTCTGAAAAGTGATCTCCCCGGTGACCATTGCTGTGGATACGGGTGAGGCAGAGAAAGAAAAGCCAGACCATGAACATGGCCTGCCTTCTCTCCTCCTCAACAAGGCTATCCATCAGGAGAGCTATTTCTGCCCATCTTTTCCTGCCATTTGTCAGCCATCACCTGTTCAAACCTTCACCCAGGGAGAATTTGGCCAGCAGCGAGTAGTCTACACACAGCATGCCAGCAGCAGTGAGTCCTGTTTGTGATTGTGGCAACATCTGTAAATGAGGAAGTGGAGAATAGACCTGAAATAAGAGGGGTTTATTTGCTGTTGAGAAACCGAACGTCTTTAATTGTGTTTTTCATTAAAAAGAAGAAAAGCATGTGTATATATGACATTCTAATAGAACAACATGTCATCACTAAGACAGATTTACATCAATGTATAGTATCCCCCAGCTCACTACAGGCAGTCTTTTTTTAGCAACTGGAAAATGACAGCTGCTTTGTCAAGGCTATTGAATCTGCTTATCTGGGTGAGCATGCTCTCTGATGTATTTATATTGCTTTGCTTCGTGCATTGTCCTTTCTACACATTAGATAGTTTCTGAGACACCTGCAATTTAACAAGTTACATTTTATTCAACAAATATTTAGTTTTTAAGAACCACATTAGGTACGAGGTAAAACATTGAATACAAACAGATATGCCTTTCCATCTTTGTCCTCAAGTAGCTCACAATCTTCTTGCGTAAGAATAGTCACATGTGTTCTAGGTGGAATTCTGATGATGAAAATTAGCAAGAAAAGAAATAGCTGACAGAAAGCATGATGCCTTGTCTAAAATTTGTATTAATCAGATGCAAAAGAGGGTGAGATACATACACTCTGTAGCAAATGGTACATCTTATTTCCAATCTAAATTTGTCATTCAAAAATAATCTACTAGTATTATTCAAGAGGTAATGAGATATTATATTTTCTTAGCCAGGATTTGGGTTAAGATTTTCCTTGAACACTTGAGATATGTCATTTCAGAGTATTTTTATGAGCCAAAAAACCCCATCAGATGGATCAGAAATACTAATAGAAATGTTTTTGAAATATATCTGTGGACATTGAAGGGAAAGATAACAAAGGTCAGGCTTAGAAAGCTACTGGTTACATTGTATATCTTGTAATCAAACCCATTCTGTGAAAACCCTGTATGCACAACATGACAAAACCCAACTGACATGGCATCTTCTGCAGTTACTGTTCCTGTAGTAAGAACTTTCATAGTCACTTAAGTTCAGGAGATATCCATGCACATGGCAAGTGTTCTAACTTTTCCTGTAGTAGACAGTGAGGAAACTCGGTCACCTTGGTTGGCTCAGCATTGACTATGTATATGCAGACTTAATCCTCTGCTTTTATTTTATGATATGAATGTGTCGGGAAGACATGGATTAGAACTTGTATTCTCTATCTCAATACATTTTCTTCCTGAGACTCCAGTCTTCTTTGGTAGTGGTGATGACTTAGATGCATGGGCTACTCTATTAGACTTTTTCTCCCATCCCCTGCGGAAGCCATCTGGAATTAAAGTTCTAACCAGTTATGGAGTTCGAGGTGTTTGTGTGAATGTGTCTGTGGTAGGTGAGTGTCTGTGGTTATGAGTGTTTCACAAAAATGAACACATAGTGTGGCTGGCCAGTCCTGAACAATTCATCCACATCTGTTCCAGATGACCTCATCCTTTCCGTGGTCCTCACAGCTAGCTTTCCCTTTAGGTATTTCTACTGTCTCCCCTTTCCTTCCCACTCTTAGAGGAATAACTGTTCAGGAACCATTCAACTTCTTTCAGCCTAACTCTAGGAACTGACAGAGTCTGTATCGTCATTTGTTACTTTCTGACTTCTTTTAAATAATGCACATTGTTTATTCTCTGAAATTTTACCAAATATAATTTAATCGTATCCATGCTTCTCCCTCAGTCCTTTCCAGAACATTTCCAATGTCTGTATTCACCCAACTTCATCCCTCCCACCTTTAAAGAAAAAGATGGACACACAAGAATAAGCAAGCAGAAGAAACCCAAGCACAGAGTACAGTTGCTTTGGATGACTACCTCTTGAGTGTGGTTAATACACAAGGTGTCTCTCCTTTGTAGAAAACCAGCCTTCCTCTTCCAGTAGCAATCAAATGTCAATAGTCCCTTAGCTAGGGCAGGTCTGGAACCTATTCCCACCTCTCCTCCTCTTTCCCAAGGAATCACTAGATTTTTGGTTTTTACACAAGACTAACAAGAAGTGAAAAGCTAATAGAAACCACAATCCAAGTCTAGGAATTCCCTATATTCCTGTTTTCTTACTTGCCAAATTAGTCTACTGGGGATTATATAGTAAAGGATGGATGTGTTCCTTTAATTGAGGGAATGCAAAACACAAGCAAAGCGGCCAACAAAGCTGGAGAAGGGAATGCCCATTGTAAATACAACGAATTTTCAAAATATGAATGATATTCTTTGAGATGCCAAGGGCTAGTTGTAGCTTGCAAAGACTCATGAAGCTTCTTTGTTGAGGAAGAGTTTCACAGAGGAAATAGAGTTATGTTATTGAGAAGAGAAGACTTTTATGATGATACTTCGTTAAGATTTCAGGCTTTCTGTTCAGAAAAGCAGAGAAATAGCCTTGAGACAGGCTTGAAGGGGTTGAGTGAACGCTGGACTATAAAGAAGAATTAAAATAAAGAACACAAAGCTAATTAAAACTGCCAGTGGCATTTAATCAGGTACCAAGTGACTTTCGGCCTTTCTGGCTTCAACCACATATCACACAACATAGAGACACGGAAACATACCATGACACTTTACCTAGGAGAATTCTGTGGGAACAGGTGAAACAGCACAAGTGTGGATTCCTTAACCCCCTCTACTCCCCAGCTGGCAAATGCAAAGAGCTCACTAGCTGGAACAAGAACAGCCCAAAGGCTACTTACAGGTAACCACTGAAAACATGGAAGGTAATTGACTGCAAGGGCTTAACATTTTGAAAACTCACCACATTTTAATTTAAATTTTAAATTAAATTGAAGTTTAGCATCAATTTAAATGAAAGGAGACAGAGACCCACATTGGAACACCGGACAGAAATCTCATGGTCCAAATCAGGAGCAGAAGGAGAGATAGCACGAGCAAGGAACTCAGGACCGCGAGGGGTACACCCACACACTGAGACAATGGGGATGTTCTATCGGGAACCACTAAGGCCAGCTGGCCTGGGTCTGAAAAAGCATGGGATAAAACCGGACTTGCTGAACATAGAGGACAATGAGGACTACTGAGAACTCAAGAACAATGGCAATGGGTTTTTGATCCTACTGCACGTACTGGCTTTGTGGGAGCCTAGGCAGTTTGGATGCTCACCTTACTAGACCTGGATGGAGGTGGGTGGTCCTTGGACTTCCCACAGGTCAGGGAACCCTGATTGCTCTTTGGGCTGATGAGGGAGGGGGACTTGATTGGGGAAGGGGGAGGGAAATGGGAGGCGGTGGCGGGAAAGAGACAGAAATCTTTAATAAATAAATAAATAAATAAAATTTTAAATTTATAAGTCACCAAATTTTAACTAGAAGAGTCACATTAGCTATAAATGGAGTCCCTTTTTCTTTTATTTCACCTCCAAAACCCATTTAGATCATCTGGACTTCAGAGAGGTCTTAATTGGGCTCAAGTACCCTCACTCTCAATTACAAGGCTGCAGGCATTTTGTGCCCAAGTTTCAGTGTTTAGTCCTTAGGTCTTGGCTGCAGAAAGACCCTTATTCCTCCCTAATAATTCTGTCACAATCAAAATTGTGACAGATGCGGTTTTTAGAGGTTCCTCACATGTGATCATGCATTTGGAGGAGGGAGTGATTGGCTCCTGTTTCTACCACCAGATTTTGTGCCCCAAACTGCTCCTTGCCAGGGCAGCCTCAGTGCTGTGCTCAGGTGTCCAGTTGGAGCTGCTGACTCCGCACTGCTTGAGGCTTGGCAAAGGCACCAGCGCCAGCCAGCCCAGCATTTAGCTGAATGGCAAATAGTGAGAATATAGCACCACAGCCCAGACAAATCCATTAGGCTATAAGCTCCTCCCCTGAGGATGTAGTTCTCTCTGCAAGATGACTACAATCCTTTCACTTTTGAACCGGGCACTATCACCTGTTCTGTAACTGACATTCATCTCCACATCCTGAGAAGGTCTTTAATGATTCTATACTTTGATTCTAACCCTCAATGTATCTCTAGTTGTTCTGTGGTAAGATTTTTACATGCTTCAGAGCAGTCCGGATTCCCTGCCCTGTGGGAAGTCCAAGGTCCTCCCCCACTCCATCCAAGTCCAGGAGCATCCAAATAGGCTAGTCTCCCACAAAGCCAGATCATGCAGTAGGATTGAAATCTAGTGCCATTGTCCTTGGCTTCTCATCAGCCCTCATAGTCCTCCATGTTCAGAGAGTCCGGTTTTATCGGACTGCTCTTCAGATTTGAGAGGGAAGGGGAATGGAGTGGGGAGAGGGGGAGAGGAGTGAAGGGAGGGGAAAAGAGGTGGGAGGAAGGGGAGCGAAATGGGAGGCGGGGAGGAGGCGGAAATTTTTTCAACAAAAAATTGAATAAATAAATAATAAAACATGAAAAAAACATATACACATAAAAAATATTTTTACATGCTTATTACTTGGGCCTAGATAGTAGGATAATATTATGCCTCATTTATATTAGTGTAATATAAAATTGCTCTGTTGATTTCTCTCTTTTTCTATTTAATTATTTAAGAAGGTTGAGGATGGTAAACTGGGTCAAAGAGAAGACAAAGGTTAGATCAGTCATGTTTATTTTTTCCTATTATGTTTGGTCTCTACTTCAGCCATTCATCTTCATTCATATTTCCCCTCTCATAATAAATGATATTCTTCCCAAACTATCAGCTACAGAACTATCCTATACCCTAATGTTATATTTACATTTAAAGGTTCTTTTGTCAAACAGTTATAAATTGACTTAAGAAATTACAAATATGAAGAGGAAGAGTCAACATGTCCCCATATTTAACAAAGAACCCTAGAAACTGTTTTTTACTATCTTCATTCTGCCTTCTCTGGGAAAGTGGGAGAGATTTTACAATATAGTTAGTTTTGTTAAAGAGAAAATCTGGGAGGCTGGGAAAACCTACCGGGCTATATACTAAATTTAATTAGGTGACTATTAAAAAGAGTAATAGGAATTATTGTTTTAATACTAGAATTATAGCATGATGTTCTCCACCAACAGGATACTTCTTAATTCCTAATGGAACCTCTTTAGCTCTTTTAAAATTTCAGTACACTCACACATACATCAGTAGTAAACACCAAATGATTAAAAGTTTAATAGGTTGCTTACCTGTGACTGTGCACTTGGAGGAGGGCATAATCTCTCTTCAGTCATGCAGTATATTAATTGTCATGTAGAGTCACACATTTTTCTGATCTATATCCTGAAATAAAAGTAGCAGGTTCCTGTTTATTTATTCTATTTAATTATATTTTCTGCATGTATATTTTGATTCTGGGAGAATATGGGACTTATTAATTGCTACATTTGCTAAGAAAATGTCTAATAATTCATTGTATAATTCCTTATCTCCTGAGGTTAATAAGACATTTTGAAAGAAACAACATGAAAGTAGTAGGTTTTTGTTGGCTTTAATAATTATTGGTGTACAACTATTAGTCTAACTGATCAAAGGCAATCTTAACAGAAGCGAAACGGAATGTAATAATATGTGGATATTATTTTTTTTTAATTTATTTATTTATTAAGGATTTCTGCTCCTCCCCGCAACCGCTTCCCATTTCTCTCCCCCTCCCCCAATCAAGTCCCCCTCCCTCATCTGCTCAAAGAGCAATCAGGGTTCCCTGACCTGTGGGAAGCCCAAGGACTGCCCACCTCTATCCAGGTCTCATAAGGTGAGCATCCAAACTGCCTAGGCTCCCACAAAGCCAGTACGTGCAGTAGGATCAAAAAACCCACTGCGATTGTTCTTGAGTTCCCATTCTTCCTCATTGTCCGCTATGTTCAGCGAGTCCGGTTTTATCCCATGCTTTTTCAGACCTAGGCCAGCTGGCCTTGGTGAGTTCCCAATAGAACATCCCCATTGTCTCAGTGTGTGGGTGCACCCCTCGTGGTCCTGAGTTCCTTGCTCGTGCTCCGTCTCATTCTGCTCCTGATTTGGACCTTGAGATTTCTGTCCGGTGCTCCCATGTGGGTGTCTGTCTCTGTCTCCTTTCATCGCCTGATGAAGGTTAATATTCATGAGGATGCCTATGTGTTTGTCTTTGGATACTTGAAGATCAAATAGGGTAAAGCCAGGTTAAAATTTAAAGTTATCTTATTTATTACCAAAAAATCTCCAGAAGGAATTGTGAAAAAAATGTATATACTGCAATGCTATTTCATGGTCTGTAATACAGAATTAATAAGTAATTATTGGCAATAGTAATTAGTAGCAGTATTCTTCTAATCTCTGAATATAAAGCTTTCATAGTTTTATAAACCATGTTGTGGATATAATTAAAATCTTTTAAAAGATTATGATAAAACCTGCAACATTATATTCCAATGCACAATGCTTCTTTAGAACCTAGAATGATGAATGTATCTGTACCAAATAACAACTATAACCTAATAATGTTATTAGTGCTTCAAAACCCTTGTGTTTCACATGGCAGAACATTCCTTTATAAGACCATGTCAGTGCAGAAGAGCAAAAGGACTGCATGACATGAACTTAGTTATGTTCTTCTACAGTGTTCATGTTTCCTCTCAGTCTTGACCCTTGCTGCAAAGTACTTTATTTAATAAGATGCCAAAGATAACAGAGGTAGAGTGGTCACCACCTTCTAACGCTCTTTCATTTCTTCTTTGATACGAAGCATGAGAAAATGTAAATAAGGAGACCAAGCCAAAAGAAATAGATCCCAGCAAAGGAGAATCTGAGCATCTGTACCACTGAGCAGCATTTTAAAACATGTATATCAGGGAAAAATTGGGTAGCATAACTCATAATTGGTTTCTATACCACAGTTTATAAATGATAAACTTAAGTATTTTTTCAAATACATACACAGTTTGGGGTTGGTATTATTTTTATGAAAACCTAGAATTCTCTGGTGTGAATTTGGGTCACAGGTCAGCACCATCCTACAGCACACTACCGTAATAGAAAGGCATCCCTACTTAGACTTCTCCTGAATAAAGATTCTTCATTGAAAAATAGCCTCTTAATCAATATATAAATGTACACTAATATTTATTAATTCAGAAATACTCAGAGCTCCTAAACAAGTAACCGTAATATTTTCTGAGTCACAATATCTTTCAATAAATGTTGAACTTGCATTTGATTCCTCATAATAAGCTCTTCCTGTAAGAACAACAGCAACAAAAACATGAACCTTATATATGTGGACAGAAAACAGGCGATTGGAGTTGAAGACATATGATGTTTTATATTATAAAAGCTATGCAGTGTGAACTTAGATTCCTTCATAATGCCGGCCACAGATTTCTCATTATGCTTTGGACCCATATTCAATGTCAGTGATAAAATTTTATTTTTTTGCTGAAATCTAATTATGAGTGGAGTTGGCAGATTTCATCTTGTATCTATAGCACAGTTACAGAAAAGCATTTTTTAATCACTCTGCATTTGAGAAAAGGAGCGCTTAAGAGGAAAATCCATTATCCTGGCAGAGGAATATGAAAGATATGTAAACATTGAGTGGGGTGGGTTTCTTGAGCTCCCCTCCCCCCAAACACATACTAAAATGTCACTGTTGGAAATTATTACCTTAGGTGTGCAGAAGGCTATTTTGGACAACCTTCCGTACCTGGAGGATCATGTCAGCCATGCCAATGCAATGACAACCTTGACTTCTCCATCCCTGGCAGCTGTGACAGCTTGTCTGGCTCCTGTCTGATATGTAAGCCAGGTACAACAGGACGGTACTGTGAGCTCTGTGCTGATGGATATTTTGGAGACGCAGTTGATGCAAAGAACTGTCAACGTAAGTCCTGAACTATTGATGTCCCTGACAGAATTGATGTATGATACCTCAAAGAAGCTGATGAGTTCTTGAATGGGCATTGGAGACTAGGAAATTATCTGTGATACATGGATGATGAATGCCCAGTGAAGACATAAAGTCTGCATGTTTCAAAATATTTCATTGTAGCAATGAACAGAATAAACCATTTAAAATGTATTATATTGCTAAATGTTGATTTTCAAGTTATACACATATTTATATATACATATGCAATGAAATTTTTAAAATGAAATTAAATCTGTAACAGAAAATAATTTAGAAATGATACAGGTTTATTTGGCCTTTTTCATTAATATCATCTTAATTGTTTGATTGAAATAAATCCACATGTCCATATTATTGCATGTTACCTATCAGCAGGTGTTAATTGGTTTTGCTTTCATATGAAGACTTTACAGAAATAAAGTTTTTGCATTTCATTACAAGTTTAAGAACATGACAATGATTTTACATAATGGTATCTGATAGTTGAATGATTAATTCTCATGCCAAAATTATTTGTAGAATACTACTCAAAGGCTTGAGGCAGTTTGGTACAACATATTTCTCGTCTAATCTTTTCCTCCTTAGCCATACAACACAGTTTTATATGGAATACTATCTTATATTACTTTATAACAACACCATATGCAAAAGAGAATTAATTCCAAAAGTATGAATCCACATCAGTGTTCTGGATCTTACTGGCACCTATACAGTATTCAGGAAGGGAGCTATAAAACTAACAACAGTTCTTTTCTACTGAATTAATGTAAGCAGAGACTCATGCTGAGGTGAGTCCCAGGACCTAGGGAATTGCAGACACCACAGGAAACTCTGCCTGTTATCTCTACTGCAAACAGCAGTGATCCTATTTCAGGAAGGGATGCTTTTCTCCTAAACTGAGAAGCTGGTTGTAGGCTTTTTGTCCTTTCAGAATGGTTATTTGTTAAGTCAAAACAAATCACTCTCTGGAGTAACTGGCATTTCTTAAAATCACAGACTGACTTTCTAAACAAAATTTCCCACAAGACCAGAATGACTTTAAACACTGTGGAATTTGGCCTTTCTGTGAAATATCAGGAAACACAAAAATATCTTATGTTCATGTGGGCTACCTGGGAAATTTAGAATCAGATATGGGACTCTAGGAATGGTTTCCTCATATCCAAAGGATCATAAGTTTTCCGTGGGGATTATTGGCTGTAGCACAGGCAGGGGATGTGGTAATTTGTTGGTAATGGAGATGACTGCCATTGTTGGTCTTTGGAGGTGGTCCCTGTGGTAGCTGTGAATATTGGAGTTCACTAATTCTAGATCTAGGTATACATTTCGTGACCTCTTTTTATATCTGCTAATAACTCCCTCCAGAAAGCTAAGGACATTCTACTTATTTTATTATGATCTGTGCATGAAGTCTTAGGAGCACAGAGAAAAATATGAGAAGAGCAACAACCAAAATAAATGAATCATCATCAGTTTATGTAACCATTTGCCATGAAGCATAGATCTGGCTATGATTTGTAAGGCTCTTCAGCATATAATTTGATTTAAAGTTTATAAAATATTGTAGTGAATATTTGTATGATTCCAGGATTAATATCTCTTCTATGCATGGAGAATACGTCCTCATCCAAAGCAAGTTTATAACCTGTGGGGCTAAGCAAAATAATCACAGTATTCATGAGACAGAGGCAGGAAGATCACAGCAATCTAGGGCAGCCTGGGCTACATAATAGTACCATCTTAAAGAACTCACTCACACACACACACACACACATTTCTGAATAAAACAGTCCTTTATTTTTGTAAAGATAATTTTCATGAATATTAGCGTATGGGAAAATCTTTAAATATTTGTCCTATTTCTGTATAGATACATATAAAATGTATTGCTTTTGTTATTTTTAGATGATTATAATCACTTACCACCATCTTTACAGTTACTTCAACTTTGTAGGTCCTACTTTTAAAAGAGGGAGTTAGTGATTCTTAATAATTTGAAATTTGCAAAGCTCATGTACTAAATAAATTTATGTAAAGCTACAATTGCAGAGCAATTCTCATATTCACACGAAAGTGAATTTTTAATGATGATACGTTTTCTCTCCTTGTTCTTTGACTCCATCTGTAAACTCCCCTTGTGTTGTTGACTGAGAAACAGGAGTAGTCATTGGCCTGGCTACTCTCTTAGTGGCCTTGCATTAGTAGACACTAAAGGCCAAACTTTGATGGAAGAAGGTAGGGCAAATTTTAGAAAAATGGTCAAGAGAAGTAGAACCTGGAGCCAAATGAGCAGAATAATATCAGGAGATGAGGGAGTAGCTACTTTTAATGTCTTTAAAGCTGTGATGTTGTACCATACTTGCCAAAGCCGTAGATGAATAAACCCCATGTCATCTCCTCCTCACAATTTTATTCTGGTATCAGTGAAATTATGTATACCATTAAAAATAGAGTTGTCAAAAACAGAGAAAGCCATTAATTGCTAGCTCTCTCAGAGAAGTAAAACAGCTTTTAGAGTTATTTAGTTATTATATGTTTCAGAATAACTTTATAAATTTTTTCTAATGCAAAAGTGATAAAAGAGTAACTAAACCAAGTATATTTTCTATCTTTGGATACAAAATAAAAATGAATTTTAGTATTTATAGTATTACATTCCTAGTAGATTTGAAACATTTTTTTCTGTTCTCTTATGTGCTTTCATAGCATAAAAGAGATATATTTTCATTTAACTCATTCTTATTGTTGGAGTTTAATACAAAAACTGGCACATAGTAAATAAACATTATATTCAAAAATGTTTGCTAAAACTGATATTTTGCTATGTCAAGAGGATTATTGAAACTGAAAATTTCTTCAACCTTCTGGGGGTATGTATTTTATCTATATGATTATAATAAGTAGATGTTATCCCACTGTGTCTATGAAAAAGTTAAAGAGCATTGAACCAGGAAGCAGGGGATTCCATGGCTCAAGCAGATTCCTGGATAGCCATAACACTAAGCATGTGGTATTGTATATGTTATCGCTTCTTTATACTTCTTTGTCTTAGTCTCAAGATTGTCGTACCAACTTTATTAGTATTTTAGCAGTGTGACATGTCAAGCATGTATGAACTATGTGTACAATATGCAGAACTTTTGCAAGGATTACATAACAGATTGTCTGAAAGAGTCCTTGCAACTAGAAGACACCCTAACACTGAATGCAGGCGTTGATGTTCCCATAAGCTACAGTTTTTTTTAACAACTCCTGTACAGATTGCAGCACTTCAGATCCTGGATTTTCAGATTAGTGATGTTTATATGCAAATTTGCAAATATTCCAAAACTTAAGGTGTAGCTCGTGTCTGAGATGTCTCTGGTCGCAAGCATTTCAGATTAAAGCTACTCGATCTGTGTTTGGGATTCATGAAACTGTATTTTCATTTGCCGTGCATCTTGCCTTCGCAGCCTGCCATTGTAACAGCAATGGCTCCTTCTCAGAGGTTTGTCACACCAGAACTGGGCAGTGTGAGTGCAGACCCAATGTGCAGGGGAGGCGCTGTGATGAGTGTAAGGTAAGAAACATGCTCATCTTTCAATGATGGATTCCATACACATATTGAACAAAGGGGTCAGAATTATTTACTCCTGAAAATGGAATATCTGTGCTCAATGAAACGTTTTCTCAACTATAACAAAATTTACTGTGCATTGCATTTGACCTGTGTTCCTACATACAAAATTTTATAATAATTGCTGTAATTTAAGTATTTACTCAACAAATAACATAGATTTAATTCTAGCCTGTGGGGAGTAAAATAATTTACCATGGGGGAAGTGAAAATGTGCAACTCCTTTTGCTTCCAACCAACTCCCCAACACACACACACACACACACACACACACACACACACACACAAACTTCAAGTTCTGTTGTTTAAAAGTTTGTTCAGTGGATTAACACTGGAAATAGTGAAAATTTTCATCATAGTTTTAGAACTATGATTGAAATTATGATTGATTAAAATGAACTATCCCATCAATGAGAATGTTGTTTTCAGTATCCGTTTCCAGTGATAGCCCTGCCCTGTGTTGAGGTTCCCTCATGAGTGCCTGCCAGTTTTGGCTCCTTTCACATGGGTGCATTTTGTTATTCACAACAAGCAAGTCATTTTCAGATGTCAGACTGGCCTTTAGTAGAAAGTTTCAAAACACCTCTGCTTCTATCACTTGAATAATACCATATGCTCAACCCTGCCTTGTTTCCTTGTTTTTCCTTCTCTTGGGTTTTAAAGCTCAGTACGTGGTGGGACTCAGCGAAGCGATTCTGTGAGCTGTGTGACTGCAGTCCCCTGGGCTCTGTGTCACCACAGTGTGATATGACGGGAAGATGTATCTGTAAATCAGGCTTTGTAGGGAAACAGTGCAACCTCCGAAGGCAGGTGCACCATCCGGAGGAGCAGCCACACAGAGCTCAGCGGGTGCTAGGGTCACCTCGGATGTGGGGTTCCAGCGGTTCCAGAGGGTGCCCCAGGGGAACCTATTGGACCCCTGTGCCGGTAGGCACTGCATGGTTGTGTGGGCATGCTATTTCCTGGGCTGTAGCTGAAGAGGCTTGGAAACTTTTTGCCAAATAATTTTGGTAACTAAGTGTGCAAACTGTTCGCTAAGTATGCAAATTGCAAATGCAGAAATTCTACAATGCCTGACTAAAGCCTGACTGTTAAAATTTGTGCATAAGTATCGATTAAGCATGGCTGTGGGGGTTGGAGAGATGTCTCATCAGTTAATAGCATTGACTGCTCTTTTAGAGAACCCAAGTTTGAGTCCCAATACCTAGCTAAAAATATCTGCAACTTCCTCTTCTGGCCTCTGTAAGCACCAGGCACCAATGTGGTGCTCACACATACAAACAACTCATACACATAAAATAAAATATTTTTGAAAGCATATCTGTGGACAAACCAAATAAAAATTTTGTTGGAGGGAACCCAAGGTATCAAAAGTGACCTTTCTGGAGTACAAACATAAGCCTGACATATCATTTTCACTAAGGTTTTGCTAATTTCCAACCGTGATTCTGCTCATGTACACATCAAACACAAGAAACACATAACCCTCTTTAAATGAAGAACAGACACGAAGGAAAACTTTCCACTTTCCACTTTCAAAAATTTTCTTCATTGGGAGGCTCGCAGCAATCTGCCTGCTGCCATAGTTCCAGTGTATCTAAATCCCCAGCATTTGCACTCATGTCAATGTACACACACACATACACACACACATACACACACATGCATGCACATACATATACACAGACACATATACACACACACATACACACACACACACACAAACACATACACACACATGCATGCACACACATGCACAGACACATATACACATACACACACATGCATGCACACGCATATACACAGACACATATACACAGAGAGACACGTGCACACATTCATAGACACAGACACACACACACATGCATGCACACACATGCACAGACACATACACACAGAGACACATATACACACAGACACACACATGCACACTCTCACACTACATACAATTTAAAAATAAATCTTAAAGTTCCAGGTAATAGGGGATCCTGATTGCCCACTTGTCTTGGTGGAGGCTTCAGGTCTCAGTGTTCTGTGCCTCTGTTACAACACATGCACAAAAGGGAAGTGGCTATAGCTATTTGAGGGATCGTCCTGGAAGTTCATATTTGTTATAGCTAGAGAGCAGTGCTTGGCACATAGGAAGCAACATGCACCTGCTAGACTTTGTTACTACCCCAGGTGAGAGGTACTGATGGGAGCCGTCAGTCTTTCTGTGGTTTCTGGAAGGGAGCTCTATGTAATCTCAGTTATAGACTACAAGATTGTTCCTCAACTTTATTTATTGGAGAGCTTTTCTTTGAACTGTGGAATAGATATATTAGTACCAATTTTATTAAAATTTATTGTTTTATTAGGAAGATTGGTACTTTTATTTGAACTACAATATATAAATATTAGAAAAGGATTTTAGCAACCATTTGTTTTATTTATTTCTTTATATAATCAGTCTTACAATAATTAATGACAGCTGTGATTTAGAAATCCATTTTATATTTGATCGATTTGTCCCTTAAAGGAATGTGCGTATCTATACATACATAAGTGTATTTGCTAGATGTGGAGGATTCCGGGAATAAAGATAATTGTTAAGTCCAGTCTTTACAAGCAGGCTTAGTATATGAAAAAAGTTATAATACAATGACTAATGGGAAGTTTTACAACTATAATTCAGATAGTTGAAAATTTAAGTATAGTGGGCTCAGTGGGGAAAGCGCCTGACACCTTGAGTTCCAGCCTCAAATCCACCGTGGAAGGAGAGGACCAGTCAGGAAAGTGGCTCTTCCACTCCTACGTTGGTGCGGGAGACACATGCTCTCACTGCAAACACACATCATACACTCAATATTAAGAAAAATAGTACATAAAATTTAGGTTTCTGCTTTGCTTCCAAAAAAACCGAAGCACATTATCGTTTAGACTTTTTTTGGAATCCAAGTGTTTCTGTAATATGTGCGTGTCTGGTGTCTGTGTTTGTGCATGTGTCATGGGTGTGTATGTGCATGTGGCTGTGTGTGTGTTTGTGTGTGCCTGGATGTATGTGTACGTAATGTAATTGGAATCACAGTCTAGATAATGTGTATGCTGTTTTTAGAATTTTTATGTGACGTCGCACCATAAATGTATTCCTACCATTAAAACTGCTTCAAAATAGATTTTACTTAATTGCTTCTCATTTTATAGCATGAATGTACTATAATTTAATTTATTCAGTACTTTCTCTAACAGTGGAGATTTGAGTGTCACCAGAATTACATGCTATGATAAACAATCTGTAACGAGCTTGCTTGTTATTTAGTCATTGTTCTAATATCTGATAATTCCTCTGAGATTAAAGATTTTACATTGAAATATTTTTATTAATAAAATCTGTTTTCATTTTTCTTTATATATATGTAGGTGAATTTAATTTTAAAATTATTTTTTGTCACTGCTTACATACGTTCTACTTTAATATGATGAAATCTGAATTACAAATAGAACTTAAAATAAGGCGAACAGTAAAAATTAACATGATTATCACGTTCAATCAACTCATTGTACATTTTAAACAATGCAACTATTCTTAGCCAGTCATATTAAGTCTAATTCTCATTATAATTTTAATTTCTCAAATTTATTTCTAATACTGCTAACAATGATATTAAAAAATATAATGAAGCTTATTCATTTCTCTTTGGGTGATTCCTAATAAATGGCAAGATTAATTTTTACCAAGAAGTAATTATGAAGTCTATTTTTCCAAAATACAAATTATTTTGACAAAGAAGTAATTACGAGGAGTAATTTTCCAGATTAAAATGCCATAATAATGTGACATACTTTATATTTATAAAAGAAAAGTGGTGTGCTTTAAGTATGATATGTCGTTCTCATTTTTCTAACATAGCGATGAGTCCTGAATTCACCAGTGTTTTTAATCATAGTTATCCTGGGCCTGGTAACATGCATTTCAAGGATGTCGTCACAGCTGGTAATGCAAGCCTGGTGGAAGATGAATCGGTACAGATAGATGTGGGACCCGCAGTTTCAAACTTGGATGAACAGGCTGGCCTTATCTTTCTAATCTAGTGCATTGATCTTTTCTCACAAACTGGCTTTAATGTCTAGAATCCTGATCACTATTATTGAAAATGTCTTAACCAAGCACAGGTAGTTCATAAAATCTGAAAGTAATCAATTTAATATATTAGCAGTAAAGTGAGTAAAATGTTAAATTAAAACCAGGAAGGTAATGCATAATCTATTTTACATTGCTATTAGAACCAAGGAAGATTATACAAAGGCTTTTGAAACTAAGATGACAACATAGTGCCTATTTTGATAATTAATTTTGAAGATATCTCTAATTAACCATACTTTTCACTTTGTCAACATAGAAAATCCACTGAATAACAGACAGTTGTCAGTGCCACCAGAGAGCCTGGTGACTCCTGGGTTCCTCACTGCTGACTGCTCTCTAGATTCTGTGCTTCTTGTTAGTATGAGTTCACTTGCTGAGATTTATATTTTCTTTTCTTTTCCACGCCAGCCTGAAACCTTCGGCCTGCAATTGGGAAGGGGGTGTGTTCCCTGCAACTGTAATTCTTTTGGCTCAAAGTCATTTGACTGTGACGAGAGTGGGCAGTGCTGGTGCCAGCCTGGAGTAGCAGGGAAGAAATGCGACCGTTGTGCCCATGGCTACTTCAACTTCCAAGAAGGAGGCTGTACAGGTCTGTAAACGAGACTACTGTCCTGTGCATTTGTTCTTGGAATTTATGCTGCTGGTTCTTGTAACAGTTTGTTCTGTTGAAGAGAATGCAGGTTGAAAACAAGTATGTGATGCAGAATATTTAAAGTAATGAATATGCTAATTTGTAATAATTAACAAATAGAACACAGCACAGTTGGAAACGCTCCCCTGCATGTAACTATGCTTGCAAGCATTGAGCAACAACCAGCAGATCCCGAATGTAGATGTGCCCTTTTGTCTGTGTCCTCTATTCTCATGACTTCCACAGCTTGAAACATCAAATTCCAGGGGTTTTGGTGCGATTGTTTTCTTAGATTCCTTTCAAACTAAGAGAACTCAATTTTACCAAACACAAAATGGACACGAGACTTAAGGGAGTTTTGTTTTTGTCTTGATTTTTTTGTGTCTGGTAGAAAAACCAAGCTTGTATCAAAGTTGCGTCAGAAGGCTTTACATCCTGGGAAAGAAACGAGTTGTATCTTGATATTTATTTCATGGAAAAATACAGGATGTAGTTTCAAACATGATTCCTTGAAAGAGTGTTTGTCCTATGTCCAGCCAGAGCTTTCACACAAATCATGAACTAAACATACACACACACACACACACCACAACTAATCAATCAATTAGCACCCTAGGAGTGAAATTAAAGATTGCAATTAGCTTTGATTTATATATCACAAATTTACGGTTGATGGTATTCCAACAATGACAAAAATGATTTGCACCTTTGTTTACTAAGTTTGACTGACAGCTCTTACCTCTGTACAGTACTCTCAGCACCATGGCAAGATTTTAAAATATTGTCATTGACTATTGAAGTAAATTCATGTGAGAATCAAAATAATATTGCAAAGTATTTAAGGTACCAGTATCTTTCAGTGCGCCTCCTGAATTATAAGCTGATAGCTTTCATCAGAAAGTCATTTTTGGTCATTTGTGATGTGATAGAAATCACGTAAGACCTGTGTGATCTCTAAGCTAATATTCAATAGCACTAAAAACTATAAAGAACCACTTAAAATATTCTGATCTTTAAGTGCAATTCTCATTAATATTTCAACATGATATGAATTAATGCAAAGCTTTCTAAGTTAGGGATTCTATTGCTGTGATAAAACATCCTGACCAAAAGCAACTTGTAGAAGAAAAGGTGTATTTCAGCTTACAATACTTAGATCACACCCCATCACTAAGAGAAGTCAGAACAGAAACTCAAGACAGGAATCAAGAGGCAGGAGATGATACAGACGCCACGGAGGAATATAACTTAGTGGTTTGATCCTCATGGCTTGCTCAGCCTGCTTTCTTATACAATCATGGACCTCCAGACTCCGGATGGCAACATCCACATGAAAGTGGGTCCACCCACTTCAATCACCCACCAAAATGTTCCCCAGAGGCCAGTCTGTTGGGGGAATTTCTCAGTTGAGGTTTTCTTCCCAAATAGTTTTATCTTATGTCAAGTTGATAAAAAATAAAATAAAATAAAAAACTTCCTAGAACAGGGCCTTTTATATATTCAATGAACTCTACTAGCAAAAGTTACTAATAAAAATAAGAATATTTACAATTATAAAGTTCTGATAAAATGCCAAAAGTCCAATTTATTTGTATTTTAAGTCAGAGAAACAGAATAATGAGAAGTAAAAAATGAATCACACTGGGTATGATTATAACTGCGTATTGAGTTAGTATTTTTCATGTCTCTGACAAAATGGCTGACAATGGGAACTTAAGTGCTTTTTGGGTTCATAGTTTGAGTTTATATTCTAACCTCATGAAGTGGACATGGTGTTAGGACTATAAGGCAAGCTGCTTCACATTCTGTCTGCAGTACAGAAGAAGAGAAATGAATGATGGCAGTCATCTTGCTGTCTGTTTCTCTTTATATTCAACAGGAGTTTTTACAAATTAAGAGTATAAGAGTATTCCTCATGCTCTGTGTTTCTGCCTGCTAGGTGGCTTACCTAGAGGTTACCCTAATAGATTCATAGGAACTTCCATTGTTTTAAGCTTCTGGGTCATTCCAGATATGCCCCAATTTCAGTTATCTTTCCTTGTACTCTCTCCCTCCATCCTTTCCCCACCTAATCTCTCCTTTGCCCATGCCCACCCCATTTCAGCGCCCTCCCCAGCCCTCCTGTGTGTCTCTTCTATTTCCTGTTCACAGTGAGATGCATTTGTTCCCACTGGAGGCTTTCCTGCTACTTACCTTCTTTGAGTCTATGGACTGTAGCATCGTTATTTTTACTTTATACCCACCTATAAGCGAGTACATGCAATATTTATCTTTCTGGGTCTGGATTACCTCACTCAGGATGACCTTTTACCAGCCTGAATCAGCCACTTTTTATAACCAGGCAGTGTTTCCAACGGAGGGATTGGGACTGTCACCTAGCCACAAAACCTATGCCCTATAATTAGCCTTGCCTACAAGATATGCTGGGGTAAATGTGGTGCAGAAATTATGGGAGTGGCCAACCAACAACTGGTCCAGATTGAGATACATATCATGAGAAGGACCCCATCCCTGACACTGCCTGGAAGGATAGAACAGAGAGTCTGGACAGCCCAGAGACTTAGGATAGAACCAAACATGACTGGGGAAAAAATTCAATGAAATGATTCCCAATGATATTTTGCAATACTCATAGATCATTGCCTATCCCAGTTGTCATCAGACAGTACCCAGCAAGTGATGGAAACAGGTACAGAGACCCACAGCCAAATGCTAGGCAGACCTTGGAAAATCCTGTAGAAGAGGCAGAGAAAGGATTATGGGAACCAGAGGGGCCAAGGACATCACACAAAAAAAATCCACAGTATCAACTAACTTGGGAACATGGGGGCTTGCTAAGATGCAACTGCCAGCCAAAGAGCTTCTGTAGCTCTTTGTATATGGGCCCTCTGCCCATAAGTGTTGCAATGGAGAGGGCCGCTTGTTCACCCTGGCCACCTGGCTTGCTTAGCCCCAAAATAACCACACAGAAATTGTATTAATTAAATCACTGCTTAGCCCATTAGCTCTAGCCTCTTATTGGCTAACTCTCAAATCTTGATTTAACCTATTTCTATTAATCTGTATATTGCCATGTGGTAGTGGCTTACCAGGAAAGACTCAGCAATTCTGTCTCTGGCAGCTCCATGGCATTCCTCTCTGACTCTGCTTTCCTCCTCCCAGAATTAAATTATGTCTTCTCTGCCTACCTAAGTTCTGCCCTATCAAATAGGCCAAGGCAGTTTCTTTATTCATTAACCAATGAAGGCAACACATAAACAGAAGAACCTCCTACACGACATAAGTTACAGTTGTATAGTTTGGTCTTCTTGTGGACCTCCTAATAGTGGAGCAGGGGCTATCGCTGACTCTGTTACCTGCTATCAGGATCATTTCCTCCTACTTAATTGCCCCATCCAGCCTTAATAGGAAAAGAGATACCTGGTCTTATTGCAACTTAATATGCGATATGGGAAGTCCTTCTGTATATGTGTTGCTTTTTATTGGTTAATGAACAAAGAATCTGCTTTGGCTGTGATAGGGCTGAATAGAACTAGGCCAGAAAGCTAAACTGAATGCTAGGAGAAAGAAGGCAGGGTTGTCATGTAGCCCCCAGAGGAGACAAATGCCGGAACTTTAACCGATAAGCCACAACCTTGTGGTGATACACAGATTAATAGAAGTAGGTTAATTTAAGCTATAAGAGCTACTTAGCAATACATTTAAATGATTGGCCTAGCAGAGATTTAATTAATATAGTTTCTGAGTGATTATTTTAGGTCTGGACAGCCAGGAAGCAAACAAGTAGTCTCCGTCAACAGGTTTGTCATGGTTAGGTGATATACATGGGAGGCTTGCCCTTTTCTGAAGCGAAAGGAGGAGTAGTGGTTGGGGGAGTGGAAGGTTTTGGGAAGGAGAGATAGTAAAATGTGATTGGAATGGAAATTAATTAATTAGTTAATTAATAAAATACAAAAGAAAAGAGTATTCCTCATGCCAAATAGCCTATATGTATCTAGTGTTCCAATCAATAACTAATTTTATGACCTTGGATGTTTGTTTTGACTATGCTTTTTTCTGCAAAATTCATCTTTATTTTAGGTTATCAACATTATCTATGTCATGAGGATTTGTAGGAATTCACTGAGTTAATAATAGATTTAGAGTATCAGTATTATTGGTTTTTTTACCATTATCTTTATTAACATTTTAAATTGCAATACACATTGTGCATTGACAGAGAAAACTAATTCATTGCTCAAGTATGATTACACTGAAATTCTACATGGAGAATTTCTATTTCCAAATAATGATTCAAACTGTCCCATCATGTTTCTTATTAGATAAATTTAGACAATATGCTATTTTTCTTCTTAATGAATGTCATATATAAATAAATCTATTATCTTAGAATTAGCAAAAACAATAACAATAGCAAAGACAATAACCACTGCCATTTATTTATACTTACTCTATGTCAAGCATGGTGTTAAACATTCACAGCTGCTATGAAACACTTTGATAATTATGACCCCTTAAAATTCAACTGAATCAAATATCTAACTAGACTCAATTAAAATGATTTAACCATCAGTTCGCCAACTAAAAGCTTTCTGACAACGTTGATCTTCAATTTGAATTCAAGTATTTGGTATGTATTTATTTTTTGCAATAACTTCTTTTAAATCAAGTGCTATGCTTAACTGTATTCTTTCCAGTTGAATCGAGTCTACACACTGAGTGACATGCATCACTTCTCATGGTTGGCTTTGAAGGTCTTCTGAAAGCCAATTCTTACATTCTTTGAGGACAAACAATAAGTAGGAAATTCATATTCTTATAGTTCATTTCTAGTAAGAAAAATACTTTGGAATTAAAGTACTGAATTTGGGTCATAAAGAAATCAGAAATTATTTTAAAAGTTTCATGATGTAACTATTTTAAAAGATACATAAAACTAAAATATATTCTGTTATTTGCAACTACATACATGGTGTACTAGATTTAAGATGCTGGGTATTGATTAATATAATCAATATTATCAGGAAGAAAAGAGTTAATTTTTACAGCAAAGGAATGTATTTATAAACTTGAAATATATACAGCCTAAATTCCATTTAAGTTCTAAGACAGACACTAGAAGCTTGACTCCACCCCTACACAACAGGAAATAACCAGATGAACACAGCTTTCCTATCCCTATGTAGTCTCTTAGGATCTAGAATAAAGAGATCTGGTGAGCCAAGAAACTCTGAACAAGAGTGTCACTCTCTGATAGCACATGCAGGTACTTACAGAGCTCCAGACAAAAGGGACAACATACCAACTTCCTTTGGATTTGCAGCTAAATAGACCATAGATGGATTGTAGATGGACTTCTACCTCAAAGTTCCCTTTTCTGCCCTACTAAACCCCAAACACCCTGAACCTCGACACACAAGAACCCACTGACCTGGAAAGATGGCTGTCCCTCGTTATTCTAATTATCAATAAATGAAATAAATACATGAATAAAAACATTAGAATTTATAGTATCTGGGTAGATTATAAATAGGAGAGAATTAGCAACAGATATCTTTTCCTTCATGAAATAGAAAAGTGAAAAGTGCTAAAATTTTGAAATTACTAAGTGAAATGCAGCAATTATTGATGTAATGCTTTTGTGAAATATTACTATAGTATAAATAACAAAGTATGTACATCCCCCCTTCAAGGATCCTTAAACATAGTATCAAAAATGAAAAGAACAAATTAGTGCGTTAAGAATTCACCATGTTATATCAAATTTTGCCTTTCTTTGATTGATCTTCGCTTTCTCTCTTTCCCTTGTGCAGCTTGTGACTGTTCCCATCTGGGCAACAATTGTGACCCAAAAACTGGCCAGTGTATTTGCCCTCCCAATACCATTGGAGAAAAATGTTCTGAGTGTGTTCCCAACACCTGGGGTCACAGCATTGTCACCGGCTGTAAGGTGAGTGAATCACTGTTGTTAGCTGATTGTTTTCTTAAAGAGTTTCCATTCAGTCCAGGTCTGTAACTGAACACTTCAAACCAATATCACATCACAAAATAATATAGAATTATCAATGACTGTCTTAAAGACACTGGTCATTATTTTCCACTTTACTGTGGCAGACACACTGATTGGTTGAATTCATGATGCCTACAAAATAGAAGGGGAAGGGAAAATAAATCTATACTGAAACTTCAAATAACTATCTCATTCTAAGAAAAAGAAAATACATCTGTGAAACAAGAGAGACAAAAATAATTAATTTGCCAATATCCTATTAAAATTGTGTCAAGTTAACTTGGCTTTAATTTACAAGAAGTGATTAAAAGAAATCTGAAGAGTAAAATTAACTAGCTTTCATCAGAAAAGTCCTGTTTTCCCCTATGCAGATCAAGACTCACTCTGAGCGTCAGCAGCGAAGAATCACCGATAAAGTATTCATGAATGATGCCACAGGCCAGGACCCAGTGGCTTCAGTGAGGTTGTGGTGTGGGCTGCCGAGTGCAGACACCTCATGCTTATTTGAATCCACTGATTTGGAGTAAAACAGGAGAAGCCCTAGGGACTTCTAGGCTCCATTCTGGAAAAAATGGAATAGGACATACGTATTCCTTTTAGGAATTACAGGGAACATGGGAACTTCTGGAAAATGGGCATTCAGGGGAGGCTTGGTTCTTTGTTGCTCGATATTTGCCAATCACTAATTAAATGAGATTAAAACTCATTTATCTAATGTGCAATGAGCTTTGACTTACAATTGCAATAAGTTAACCATCCCTTGTGCCTTTTTGAAGTCAGCTCTCATGGCACACGCCTATAATCCCAGCACTTGGGTGGCAGAGGTAGGCAAATCTCTGTGAGTTCCAGGTGAGCATGGTCTACAAGAGCTAGTTCTAGGACAGGCTCTAAAACTACAAAGAAACCCAGTCTCAAAAAAACAACAACAACAACAAAAACAACAAAAAATCAGCTCTCCTTTACCCCTCCTGTTGCTACTGTGTTGAGCTTAGTGATTTCCTCACCTATATGAAACTCTCAGTGAATTTGATTTGCCTTCTATCCCTTACTTTTCAAGTTTATCCATCCTAATGCAAATATCAAATATTTCTTCTATTTAGTTGTTTAATAATATTACATTGTATACCCTCCTGTCACTTGCTTATGTATTTATATTTGATAGGCAGTTTAGAACATTCATTAATTACTCTGCTGTGAGCATTAGTGTGGGAGTCAGCAGTTTATTCACAAACCAAAAATTTTAATTTCTCTTAAGAATACTCCACATCTTTGCCAACACAACAGACAATTCTGACTATTTCGGTTTTAATGATTTAGTTGGTTGTATATTCCTATCTTTTGCATTCTTTAATGTTAAACAATGGTGGGAATTGTGTTGCTTATTTAATTAGCAATTGGCTATTTATGTATATCCTTTTATGAAGCTATTACAAATATTTTGCTCACTTTTATTCTGAGGTTGTTTCCCATTGATAATAATAATTATAAGAGGCTCTTGTGTATTCTAAATGAACATTCTGTAATACACACACATTAAAACTAAGAATATAACTTGCTTTTTACTTAGTATCTTTATCTAATTTTTATATGAATGAATAAGTTTCTTGTATCATTTCTTTTCTGGATTCTGTTTCTTATATTTTGCCTTGGAAGAATATGTTTTCCTAGGTCTAAATATTTCTTTCCTCTGATTTCTTTATAAAATTTTATAATTTTAGCTCTTCAATTTGGGTTCACATTCCACATTTAATATCAAGTTTTCTCTAGTTCGAGGTAATCAAATTCACTTTTTTATGGCTGTCCAAGTTTTCCAACATCATTTATTGAAAAGACTTCCTGTTTAATTAGCTTGGTTCCTTTATTAAAGTAGTTGGCCTCATATTCATGATTCTTGGATTCTTCCATTTTCTTATATAATTGTGTAAACAGTGTGATGTTTTGGATGCTGTAGTTCCCTAGGAAGGAAGGAATCATATTACAAGTCCTCCAGCTTCAGTTCTCATTCCACGTATTCTGGGGGGACTTTGGGTAAAATGCTTTGTATATTCTGTTGCATTCCTGTACACTGTTTCTTCACTGATCATCTGGACCCCTGTGAGGCTTGCTTTTATGTTTTCATAGGGAAGGTGTCAAAAAATACCCTTAAATCTATGGCAAGTGCGTCTCCCGCTGACCCTTCTTATGACCCAATTCATTGCTGAATTTCTCCCATCTTATAATCGGAACTGTTAAACAACCTAAGGTTTCTGTGACCTCTAGAAAGGTTTCATCCTAGATGTCTTCAATGCTTTCCTTTCTCCTACCACAGAGCTTCGTTTCTTTCCTGTGCACATTAAATTCAACCAAAGCCTCAACCATTTTCCTGCATGTCTCTAGACTTCTCACAGCACAGCTCCCATTCTGAGCACATTGGGTTTGCTCCTGTAAATTTTAGCTTCTTCATATTTTCAAAGCAAGTACCATTGTCTCTCAGCTCAGCTTTCTTTGTTTTACTTTTCTCTCTAGCATTACAATCTTGAAGCTGCCTCCACTCACAACATTCTTTCTTTCTTTTTTTTCTCAGAAATAATAGTTTTATACTTTATTATCCAATGTCTAAAAACTTCTTGTTTTGTTTTCTGATTGTTTTTGTTTTTTTTTTTTTTGCTTTCATAGTTTCATTATTTAAACACAGAGGTAGATTTTAAAACTAAGTAGGTGGTATTTTAGTGTGTATATGTAACAAGTCCGGGTAAGATGAGAGTCACACTGCACCTACTGGGTTTAAAGAGGTAAATAAAGGCATTTTAAAGGGAGGGTGAGAGTCCTTTCAGTCAGTGACCCTGAGTTTAGGAACACTGAAATGTGCCAACAAAGTGTGGCCTCCTGAGCATGATGACACTGTCCTGGGTAGACAGGTAGACTCTATTTTTGACTGAGTGGTTGTGAACCATCATTACATGTGATAAAAGGGAAGAAGATCATGAGCTCCCCGACTCCGAGTGAGGAGATCTGGACAGTGGATTAATTCTAGGGGAGGAAGAGTCGCTATTACTTAAGGTGTGGCTCCTAGTAGGGCATCCATGCTCTGATGGCTGCCCCACTTCAGGAGTGCCTTGTCAGCACAAACTGGAGCTGATGACTTATTTCAAAATCAGAAAAGAGAACACAGACTAGGAGGTTTAGAAAGCTGGGGAGTAGATCTTGCAAGAGTTATTAGAAGGAGTTGATAGTGAACATATTCCAAAGACATTTTACAAAATTCTCAGAGAATTCATACAAATTTAAAATTGGGTGAACACTGGCCTAGAATACACTGACCTCAGAAAGAATTTAAGTATTGGAAAGTGTTTAAGGAAGTTCAGACCACGCCCCAATATGTGACTCGAAGTCACAAACATTAGACAAGATGGTCATTTTCTTACTTCTCATGGTATTGAGTTGACTTTCTATAATGCTACATTTTGAAAAACAGTATTTCTTTAAGTATTTGAAAGTTTTTGTTGAGGGTAAACAGTGCTCTAGGTTTCTAAGTGAATGTTATTATTATTTGCATTTTAAAGTCAAACCTGAGTATCCACTCAGTCACTTGGAATTGCTTCTTTAAAATAAATAAATAAATAAATAAGATTCATAGGAGTGCATTCTGGCCACAAAGCATTAAACAGGGCCAAATTATAAGGAAATTCTTGAAATTAAAGCTGATTCTTTATGGTTAGTATAAAGCAGGGTTATGACTTAACATCGATGAAAGTTATTTGGGGCATATTCTTTTACTGGTAACTGAATAAACATTTTGTTGATTGAAGTCTCAATTGAATTTTATTACTTTGAACTATTGTTTAAAGCAACCTAAATTTCTGAGTAACTGCACATTTTGCTACTTGAATGATTTATAAAAATCATGTGGCTACTAGAAACTATTTACAAGCATACATTCTACCATTTAAAAACTTGGGTGAATATAATTTAAAGCAACAGTAGTTTGGAGGGGAGAGAGTCTCTTCTTTTTTTGCCATGGAGAATTCCTCCAAGCTGAGGTGTGGGCACACACATCATTTGAGCTGTTGTTGCAGTAGAATACCAAGCCTGCCATCCTTCACTAGCAGAGGAAAGGCGAATAAATCCTCTGTTGCTAAACAAACATTACATCCAATTATCATTTAAGTTTGATGTTGGGTATAGTGCTATCTAAACACACAGTTAGTTGTCTCATTTATTCCCACTGTAATTTCTCAAATAAACTTCCTGATCTGGAACGATTCCAAAGTCTATTTGTACTGTCAGTAAACCCCAGGAGCTAGTTATTTGATTATATACAGCAAACTGGTGAGAAGGCATTTTACATTATTTTGTCATCTAAAATGATGTTGCTTTTTGGAACTTTTGGAAATCTATCCCATGGTTATTGTTTCTACACCATATCATTATTTTATTTAAGCGAGTCCACACATACTCAGGGAAATTGGCAATTCTGAAAGCTCATTCTACATCTGCTATTCTTTAGTGAGTTATGTGAGGGCCATTGTATTAATCAGCGTTCTCTAAAGGAACAGAAATAGCTGGATGAATATGAATATGCATACATATTAAAAGGGGATTTAACAAATTGGCTTACAAAATTTGGTCCCGGTTGTTCAAAGAATGGTTGTCTCGCAAAGGAAAATGGGGAATCCTGTAGTTTCTCAGTCCATGAGGCTGGATGTCTGAGCAGTCCCAATCTGGCATTGGTGTCCTGGAGAGTGGCTTGTAGGCAATTTACTTTGGAATGCCAACACATTTTAATACCAGCAAAGAAAGGACTCGGCAACAGGATAGGTCATGTTGCCAGCAAGAGTGAGGGCAATCAGGCAAAGAGCAGAGCTTTCTCTTTTTCTATCTTTTCAGTGGTTGGCAACAAGGCATAGTCTTAATTCAAGGTGTCTCTCCTTGTTTCAAATAATCTAAGAAAATCCCTCACAGCTGAGCCTAGATATTGGGTTTTAGTTGACTCAAGATGTATCTAGTTGAGAATCAAGATAAGCCATCACAGATATGGTAATGGATTACCTGTGTATTAGAAACTATGTCTGTTAGAAGTCCCCTTCTTGCTCTATCTTACCCTCTGGGAAATATCCTATTGAGTTGAAAACCCATCCCTTGTTTTACCATTGAACCATCTTTGTTTTTTTGTTTTTGTTTTTGTTATTGTTTGGGTTTGGGTTGTTTTTTTTTTTTTTTTTTTGGTTTGGTTTGGTTTTGCGTAATAGCCCTAGCTGTCCTGGAACTAGCTCTGTGGACCTGACAGGCCTCAAACTCAGAGATGCCCCTGCCTCTGCCTCCCAAGGGCTGGGATTAAAGGCACACACCACCACCACTTGGCTCATTGGACAGTCTTGAATATTCCTGTAAATTCTAAATTAGGAAAAGGTGCATCTGGCTTTCTCTTTGTCTTTCTTACTAACCTGTAGCCTCTTAAAGAACATACATGTTCAAACCCATGTCCTGCCACTTAACTGGGACTATGCAAGTTATAGCCTCTTTTTCATTATCTGTGAGATAATAACACGAAACTACTTCCATAGAAAACGTGTGCCATCCACTGTGCCTGCTCATCTCAGCATCTCTATGAGGAGGTCACTGTATCATGTCTTAAGGATAGGAAAATTGGATGCATCCGGAAGTGAATTAACCTGACTCAGGCTATATGGCTAGTAAGTGGTAGGTGTAAATGAAGCATAGTTGGAACACCTAACTGCTCTACTAAACAAGTGTTAGCCCACTCGGGACATAGGTCCTGCCTTTTACTTGATTGTTATGATGGATGATGTGTTGATTATAAAATGCAATGTTTGTGTGTTTTTAAAGTAGACAGACCAGATTTAGAAGTAGAGAAAATACTGAAACCTAAGTCTGTTTTTGGAACTGGATTTTATTAACAGTCATGGCAGGCTCTGAAAGATGTCTCTCCATCCACTGTGTATCAGGCATCTAGAGTTGTTATTAGACATTCACACTGACACCTTTTCCCAGAAGACATGGACAAATACCTGAGAATCTACACTTTTGTTGAAATTCTCCCTCCCTCTTCTCTCCCTCTTTCGTGTGTGTGTGTGTGTGTGTGTGTGTGTGTGTGTGTGTGTATGTGTGTGTGTATGTGTGTAAAATTTTCATATATTTTCAGGCACATAATCAACTCTAAATAGCTTATTTATATTTAAATTTTTAATTAAATTTAATTTCTCCTATATTTATTAGGAAGGAATCCAATATAAAAAGGGTTTGTTTCTGGTTTTTTTGGAAGGGTTATATATACTTTTAGTTCTTATTTTAATGTTGTGCTTAGTGTAATTAAATAAATGGAAAGTAAAATCCAGCTCAAAAAGAAAGAAATAAACCATGTTTGTAATATAATAATAGCCACAGTTCATATCACTAGTTTAAGATACCATTATAAGGATTCTTTTTAAGTGAGTGTGCATGCACACAGGGGCACATGTGCCAAAGTGTGAGCTTGGGAGTCATAGGTCAATTCTCGGGAGTCCGTTCCCTCTTGCCCCTTGTAGGATCGATTCATTAGGCCTGGCCACTAGCACTTATAGGATGGATTCATCAGGCCTGACCACTAGCACTGCTCTCTACCCACTCAACATAGCACTAGCCGTAAACTAACTCTTAAGGGCAATTCCTCCTACAGCCTCTTCCCTGGTTAACAAGGAAGAGGCAGAAGGCTATTTGTCTTCCGGGCTGAGAGGGTAACTCAGTCAATACAGCACTTGCCGCACAGGCAGAAGGCCCTAACCTTGATCCGCAGAACTCACAGCAGAGATAGCCTAGTTTGTAAGCCCACAAGCTCCTGTAAAGGACGCTGTCTCAAAAACCAAGGAGGGTAGAACTTAAGGAGTGACACTTGAGGGTGACCTCTGCTTCCATATGTACCTACCGGAGCATGTGTATACCCACACTGGTAAGCACGCATGCATACATACATGCATAGACACACATGGGCGCACACACAAAATTAATAATGTCATTTAAGGTAGCTTAGAATAAAAAAAAAACCAAAAAGTACATTTTCTTTCTTATCACACAACATTGTAGTTTCTAGATTACCATGTATTTTTCTCCATACAGTAAACTTTTTAATGCTATGTTCACAGATGTATCCCAAAGGACTACACTCCAGCGTTACAAAGCTTATTATATGGTTCATATTTGCATAGTGGAATAGAAACGTTAAGATTAAAATTTTAAGATGTTTCCTATGCAGTTGTGTCAACAGTTGCTGTTTTTCTCCCTTGCACAGGCTTGTAACTGCAGCACAGTGGGGTCCTTGGATTCACAATGCAACGTAAACACAGGCCAGTGCAACTGTCATCCCAAATTCTCTGGTATGAGATGCTCGGAGTGCAACCGAGGTCACTGGAACTATCCTCACTGCAGTCTCTGTGAATGCTTCCTTCCAGGAACAGATGCCACCTCTTGTGATTCGGAGACAAAAAGATGCTCCTGCAGCGATCAAACAGGACAGTGCACCTGTAAGGTACGTGGGGCTGACACGCTGTGAGGAACACCCTCATTCACTGTGGAGTCCGTTACTCAGCTTCATCATCATTCGGTGTTTTATTCTTGCTTCATTAAGCAACACAAACAAACATTCATGGCCAGACACAGATTTCCTTGATGTACGATCATTGGCATACGTTCCAGTTTTCAAGAACTCCCTTTCAGCCCAAACACAATCTCGTTTTCCAGTCAGTACACAGGGTGTCATTTTTACAGTGAGTGGAGTTATTTTTCTTCTGTGTTCTTCTTGCATAAATAAATGTCTGTGGAGTGGGCAGGGAGGGCTCTCAGGCACAGTCCGAGGAAAAGCACTGCTGATAACCAAGCTTATCGCAAACCATTTCTCCCGAAGTTAATCCACAGTCACTGCACACGTTAGCATATTTACTGCTATGGAGATTCAGTAAAATTCCATCACCTGTGAGTCCTGACAGAACAAACAGTGGCTAACTATGTGCAAATTTCCATCCTCATTAATACTGCTAAATGATGTAGAAAAACAGCCAATTAAAATGGGTAAGAGGGATTTTTTCTGCCTTATATATTTCTGGAAAATAATCAATCCCAGGAAAAATGTGGTTAAAACAGTGTCATGTACAGCTTCTCGAGACAAAGTCTATGCAAAGACATCCAAAGGAAATGGCAGATTGAAATCTGGGAAGCGAGTAGCTTTGAATTTCAGAAAACAACAGCCTCTGCATGAAGTGCCCTAGTTAAGCAGATTATCATGCACACTTTATAACAGCCTTATGTTATATTTGCTGTATGTTGCATATATATCATACTATAGCATTTGTATAATATTAGAGTAAATATATAAATGTGCTTTAGCTTCCTGACTTTTTTCATAGCTAGAAATCATTGGTTACCTTTGCTTTTGAAATTCTTATTGCTCACAGCGGAGTCATCGGAAACGCACCGTTAGATCTCAGCAACAGCATGCAGCATCCTTAGTAACAGGTGCATTTAGGAACCAAGTACCTTTTAAAGGCCCAAGAAATCCCGACAGGGATGTGAGCTATAAATACCATTTGAGGTATCAGTCTTAGACTCTTTGTTCATTTGTTCTACTTTGCTAAATGGAAAAGAAATGTGTTGTTATTTCTCGTTATTAAGCTGATTTCTCCTATAACATTATAAGGAACGCTGAAGGAGCCTCTTCTTTCTTCAGGTGAATGTAGAGGGCATCCACTGTGACAGGTGCCGGCCTGGCAAATATGGACTTGATGCCAAGAATCCACTTGGCTGCAGCAGCTGCTATTGCTTCGGCGTTACTAGTCAGTGCTCTGAAGCAAAGGGTCTGATCCGTATGGGGGTGAGTAAGGAGCCGCTGAGCCGTGTAATGGTATAATGTTCATTCCTGCAGGAATCTTTCAGTCAGGCCCTGAGGGGTAGTAGGAAATGGCAAAACATTTAAGTAACCTTGTCCCCCGTGTGTGTTCAGAAATGGTAAAGGCTCCATGTGCCATTAGGCAGTTGGTATAAATACCTCCTTTAAATTCTCCCTAGCAGATTGTTCAGTTACTGTTGATAAGGAAATAGATGGCAAGAGCAGACTAGAAACCGTGCCAGGGACGCCTGGTGTCCTGGCTTGGTCAGCTGCCGCATCCAGAGGAAGCTGGAGTGCGACTGTTGTCATCTAACACAGCCCTGGAGAGCACAGCCTGCTGCGTGCCTTCCAGTCGGCCGTCAGGAGTTGTTCATTGTTAGCATTGGGATTATGCTTATTTTGAGTTTCATCTCCCTTTATCTCTCCAGAATTTAATTTCAACTTTTATTAATGATAAAATATTGCAGTTTTTTAGAGACTCTGAGTTTTATTATGCAAGACATTTCCAGTTATTCCCCGCTGCCTTCACCCATCATGTCTCATTTCTTTTCCCTGTGACAACTCATCAAAGCAGGGACAGGAACTCAGACAGGCGTGTCTCCGCACTTAGTGTTAAAATGATGCTTCATAGCCATATTCAGCTTCCTGCTGAAATTTGTGCTTCGCAGGTGACCCTGAGTGACGAGCAGACCATTCTGCCTCTGGTGGATGAGGCCCTGCAGCACACAACCACCAAAGGCATTGCTTTCCAGCACCCAGAGATTGTTGCAAAGATGGATGAAGTCAGGCAAGATCTCCATCTGGAGCCTTTTTACTGGAAGCTGCCAGAACAATTTGAAGGAAAAAAGGTAAAAATAACCCTGAATTCACAAATGAAGAATATAAAACAAGATTTAGGAGTCAGGTAATTTGGGGGGGGGGTTACCTAAGTCATCTCATTTTATTCTATTTCTTTTTTCAGTTGATGGCCTATGGAGGTAAACTCAAGTATGCAATCTATTTTGAGGCTCGGGATGAGACAGGCTTCTCAACCTACAAACCTCAAGTTATCATTCGAGGTGGGACTCCTACTCACGCTAGAATTATCACCAGGTATATGGCTGCCCCTCTCATTGGCCAGCTGACAAGGCATGAAATCGAAATGACAGAGGTAAGCTTGGAAGTTGTTTGGTGTAAAGATACTGATGCTTTTATTTTTAAATTCAGTTTTATCGCAACAGACTCTCTTGCTATTTACAGAAAGAATGGAAATATTATGGGGATGATCCTCGAATCACTAGAACTGTGACCCGTGAAGACTTCTTGGATATACTCTATGATATTCATTATATTCTTATCAAGGCTACTTATGGAAATGTCGTGAGACAAAGCCGGTAAAGTAAAAAAGAAAGTACTCAAGCTAAGTTTGGGTTTTGGTGCGTACCGGGTTGGTCAGGAAGACACCCGACGAGAAATCAGCTAGTGGCTACTTTGGAACTAAGGTGAAAGAAGACAAACCAAGGAAGGCTTCTGGTCACGTGGTAGAAGACACCATAGTTTGCCCCTAAAATAAGCAGCATAAGAACAATATTCTAACTTACATTAGTCATGGAAAGTTTAATGCACAAGACAAAACTTAAACACAGCACATATGAGGGTTGCATATTATCAACTGTAATGTTTTGAATCCATAGTAAGATTATGGAGAACACTGACCTTGAAACATGAAGGTGAGTAGTCAAGGCCAAGTTATCACAGTCTCCTTCATTCTTGAGCACGCACCTCTGTCCATGCTAGTATAACATATATGTCCATTTACCCTGGATAGCATGATGTAAGATGATTAAAAATTATAGTTAAAAAAACAAACATGGGCTAATTAAAGAACTACATGTGAAACCAAGGAACCCAAACTGGGAATACTTCAAGAGCGTATTCAGTGTTTCTATGTGAACCAAAGAGGCCAATTAATACAAACATCATTGAGAATGACACTTAGGACCATACTGGTGCTTTTTCCAGTATTAACTTTCACTGTTATCTTTGGTCAGAAATAGTCTCAAAGTTTTAAAAAATAAATGAGACTCAAAAGAACCCAATATTAAAAGTGTGAATTATTGTTTTTTTATGACACTGATTATAAAAATGATAGAATGACCTCAGTGACAAAAATCAAGGATGTTTGTTTCATTTGAAAAATAGCTAAACATGTTTAGAGACTGTGATAAAAGTAGTAATTAGAGAGAGAGGATAAAATAAAATAATGTAGAATAAGGAGAACAGTAGAGGATCCAGGAGACATCTTCACTAGTAGAAGGATCATCCAATGAGATTAAACGAGAACTCACACCGATAGAGTTAAGTTCTTATTGCAGAGGCTGAACATTGTGTTGAATTTACTCAGTAACTCAATGTCTCTTTTGCATGTTATCTTCTTTCATGTTCTGAAGAAACATGGAGTCAATGCATGTTTGTAAAATCGTCTTATGACAAACAAATATACCATGCTAGAGAAAATAAAGAAAAAACAGGAAGCCTCTCATAGTCAAATTAATAAATCTAAAAATTTCCACATTTTAGATATTTATACTGTGCTCAGCATACACATGATCACCCAGAGAACTCATTTCTATCTAATGAAAGATTTATGTTGTTCATATCATTGACAAAGGGGCTTTCAGTGAAAGAGTTAATCATGAACCAAAATTCACTTTCTCATTTTTACTCCTTTGGTTTATCATACAAATAAAAACATGTGCTGAAAAAAAAACCCACTACCACCTATATTGTTAATTACCTTAGAATAGCAAATGTACACTTGTGATAGAAGCCAAGGCAGGTTTGCATATTAGATATGCAAGCAGACTACTTTGCAAATTCCTGCACACCACACTAAGAACTTGGCAGTTCATAGAAGATGGTGTTAGTCTAACTGATAAGACCAGTTTTGTCTTCATTTTTCACCATCCATCAACTTTTCTAAACTCCATCAAAACTCAAGTTGTCAGCTTGCTAGGAAAGCAAGAAAGGCAGATGAATCACCTCACTTGGTTACTTAAGACAGTGTGTAGTAGGAGCTGAGGGCTGCATTCCGCCACCCAGCTCCCGCCACCAGCTAGCTTTACCCGAAATAACAACACACAAACTGTATTCTTTTAAACACTGCTTGGCCCATTATATCTAGCCTCTTCTCAGCTAACTCTCGCACCTGGACTAGCCCATTTCTAATAATGTGTGTAGCACCGAGGTGCACTTACCGGGAAGATTCTAGCCTATGTCCATCCTGGGTCAGAGCTTCACTGCATGTGTCTCAGAGAGCAGAGCTATCGAGTCTGAGCTCACTTCCTCTTCCTCCCAGCATTCTGTTCTGTTTACTCCACCCACCTATGTTCTAACCAATAAAATGGGCCAAGGCAGTTTCTTTATTAGCCAATGACCTTCCTCCATCAACAGTGGGGGCTAAAGAGATGGCTCAGTGCTCAAAAGCACTGGCTGCTCCTCCAGAGATCCTGAATTCAGGTCCCAGCAACCCCGTGGTGGTTCACAACCATCTATAACAGGATCTGTTGCCCTCTTCTTGCATGCAGGTGGACATGCAGAGCACTTCTAAATAAAATAAAATAAAATAAATAAAATAAAGTAATAAAATAAAGACGTTGGAATCCTGACAAAAGTTTAAAAACTTGAGAATGACCCCAACCCTGGAAAATATAATTCATCATCTTTATTGTTGCAGGAACCATAGCAGTGTTTGAAACAGAGTTTAAGAGTTATATGTGTAGTTTGAAGGAAGTAACTTCTAAAACTCAACACTCACTTAAACGGAAGCCATATCCAGACACAAGCAAAGCCATTACACTTCCATCTGTCTCCCCTCTCTAACCTTTCACCCACATGTGAGCTCCTCTAATCACCTGGGAAACATTTGTGGTAGAACTAACTATTGTTGCCACCATTCAAGAGTCTCTAGAATTTTAAACACTGCTATCTTATACACAGGAACACAAGAGAAGGAAGGTCAGATGATGCGTGTATCTTCCTGAGGTAGCTATGGAGTCCCACTGGGGTTCAGTAGCGAGAAGGCTGCTCAGATAAGCAACAAGTTTTTCACTTGCAGAGAGAAGTGGTTGTTTATAGCTCATAACCATTGTGCTACTCTAACGAGGAGAAAGCAAAATCTGCATTTTAGTCCAAGATTGGTTTCATAAAGTCTCCCAAGTGTAGATCAAAATGCTCGTGACACCAGCATGGGCATTCATAATTCAATAAAACTTACCTATGCTTGTTATAAAGTTTATCATTAAACCTCCTCAAGCTACTGGAGGTGCCTTTTATTGAGGCAAAACAATTCAGTGTTTCACTTAAAAGTTTATTTGCAGAACATTTTCGTGTTGCAGTTAGTCAGTCATGAAATAGTTTGGGTTTATGGACTGCATATATATTTTAACGCATAATTTCAAATTAATGAAAAGGTGCCAGTGGATTCATTGGGGGATATATTATTTTCTTTCTCACCAATAGGATGGGTGAATTAAGTCACTTGAAGGATTTAGCTAATAAAGTATTATTATAATTTGGAGAGCTCTTTATCCTCTTAAAGATCAGGGTTAGCTCATATCTGCATTGTTTTCTGGTAGGCTTTCCAAAGTTCTTGAAAGGACACCCAGAGTCTCCAGAGGAAGAAAGTAGTAAATTAAAAGCAATTTCACTTGTGACTACAGGAGCCGTTCTAAGAGAGAGTGACCTTGGGTTGCCTGTTTGAATGAATATAAATGTCTAATTAATTGGCCATGTCTGCATGAAACTACTCCTATTTTAAAAACTGGGGTGTAAAAAAAAATCTTTATAATAACTTCTCAACAGGACAGCTGACATCCAATTTACTAAACTCCTTAGGATTTATGTGGATATTTTCCTAATACATAATCTCAGACTTAGAGGGAATAAAAATATAGTAATCAGATGTGGCAACTGAGCCCCTGGAATCTAAGCAGCTCCAAAACAGTGTAGTTATTAGCTTGATGGCCCCTTTCTACAATGTATAATATCATCTTGCCTTGATAAATATATGTATTTTGGTTCATTGAAAACAAGAAAGCAAAAGAAATTCCCTATATGGCAGAAACCCTAGGAGGTTCTTCCTTAAGGCTTGAGTCATTCTGGGAGGCTGTATGTGGCTGTGTGATCATGGACTCTGTTCTCTGCTTCTAGCATTTCTGAAATCTCTATGGAAGTAGCTGAACCAGGACACGTAACTACAGCAAGCCCACCAGCACACTTGATAGAAAGATGTGACTGCCCTCCCAGCTATGCAGGAATGTCCTGTGAGGTAAGCCAGCCATCACCAACTTGCTTAAGCTCAGCTCCCTTCCAGAGCCAAATGGGAGTTCTTCCCAAACCCCCTTTGCACTTGACTTCCATACTCTTAATCTGTGTACTTGATTCTTCACACGCAGCACGTAACACGGGGGCAACATGATAATGAATCTTTACCTTGTAAAGAATCGCAACAGTAGGGAAAAAGCTGATGAAATAAAAATAAAGAGATTTGTAAGCTAGGTCACATTTGGGGGATGAGAGTGTTTCAAAAGGCTGGTCTGTTATAACTCATCTATCGTCTTGGCACCATTTCTGAGCAGTTAGAGGCATTTAAACTTCAGTGATTATAAGATATGGTTATATCTGTTTTGAGAGTGTTTTTATATAGAACAGACAAAATTTCTGCACTAAATAGCAGGCTGTTACATTCAACATAGTCTTCTCAAAGGGACATAAATTTATTCCAACAATGCTATTATCATTCAGTCACTACAATTTTAAAAACATTTTTTGCTAGGATATTCCTTCGAATACTATCTGGTAGTGTAATCAATTTCTACAAATATTAACCTGTAAAAAGAAATAACACAATTTAGGAAAGTTGGGAGAAATAAGGAACTGGGCTGAATTTGAACCTAAACTTTATCATGGTCCAGGGCTTGCATAGGCTTCTAAACCTCTCTAGGTTGGACATGGTAAACACTCAACTCTCTGAGTAACTAATGATATCACATCTGGTCTTCCACATCTGGCCTTCTGTAGAGCCCTAGTTTAATGCCTGTCCTTAAAGAGTTTTCTGGAACTTGCTGCACCCCAAATTCTTTCTCATTAGTCATATTAATTGGTGCAGTTTGCATGGTAACTGGATATCATTGATATCTCTTCCTCCTACAGCTTAAGAATCTTATGAAGATTGGATGAGCTGTGAACCTAACACATGTATCATTGATTTGTAGTCAATGTTACTAATTAAGAGTTGTTGCCATGACACATAAACTAATTATAGGTCCATGTACTGATGATACTTTTAGTACAAATAGTTTAGTCTGATTATTTTGTAAATAATGATCTGGAAGTTTTGTTGAGAATGGCATGCATGACTCCAGGTCAAAGTTAAAATACATCTTGGAGATATTGAATATGGATTGGTGAGATGCCTTTGCAGGCAAAGGCCCTTACTGCCAAGCTTCAAAACCTGACTTTCTTCAATTCCCTGGACTCACATGGTGAAAGGAAAGAGCAGACTTCCTTAGGTTGCCCTCCAAGCTCATGCACACATTGTGTTATGCACATACCAAAGCACATAGACACAAATTAATGAATAAATAAATGAATGTAATTAAAGTATCGAATACATGTTTCTTAAGGATGAAATGGCATGTGCAAAGAACAATAGAAGTTGAATATTGTGATTCCTACCTCACTCCACCACTTCAAACACTTTGGCTGGTTTATTGCTGATCCTAGGGTTTTTGCAGAGAGAATCACCTCAAGGATTAATAGAAAAAAAAATTCATGGAAGAAAATCCCATTGTAAACAAAGTGCTGTTCAACTTAGCCACCACTGTATAGCTCCACACTGTTCAAAGAACAACTTCATAGGGTAACTGAAATGCCTTGAAGTAGCTCCATCCTCTGCTTAAAAGGTGATATGTGATATGCATTGTAATAAGTCAATTTTATATCATAAATAGACAAATAACCCATGTCTTTCTTAAGTATTAGTTTCCCTTGTGCATCTAATTTTTTTTTATTTTTATCAAGCTCTACATTTTTCTCTGTTCACCTCCCTGTCTCTCCCCTCCCCTTCAACCCTCTCCCAAGGTCCCCATGCTCCCAATTTACCCAGGAGATGTTGTCTTTTTCTACTTCCCATGTAGATTTGTGCATCTATTTTTACACACTGCAGACTGTTACATTATCTACACAGGCCTTCCAAACATATATAGTATATGGCTGGAAAATGAGGCAGTGTGCACATTAAAAATGGACAAATCTTTAGTAAGCATGAAAGATGAAAGCATATAGGACAGAGATAACTTTCAATTTTTCTAAAGAGATAGAATTTTGTTTCATTGTGTGACTGCATTGCTGGAAAGCTGTGTGACCTTGGCCAAATCCCTTAACTGTCACAGAGCTCATTTTTATTATATATAGTTACTGTTATGTAGTTACCTGAGCTATAAGGTTGGCATTCTGAATGTTCTAACTCACTCAGGTAATTTTCCTATAGAAAATATTCAGAATTAAAATTGACCTTCAAGTATCTTGAGGAGACAGATGTTATGTCTCAGTTTCTCTCCATATATTTAATATTTGTCCACAAAAAATATGGAAGATCATGGAAATATTTCAGTATAACCTACATACCTTACATACTTCGTGTTCAATGCTTGTATTGGGATTTAGAGGCTTTTAAAAGGAGTAAAACACACTTTAGCATTGATTTTATGACTTGCCATTATCTGAAAACATGAATTAAAACAAATTAAATCAAGGAAAATGAAAGAAACTAAGAAAAACCTAGAATGTGTCCACATAAGCGTGTGTGCCCACAGCTTTGTCTGTGTCCTGTGAGCTCCACTCAGGATCTAATTTACAGACACTGTTCACAGTGAGGATTTAGTGGGGAGATTATGGAGATAAAAGCTGATCTCTCGTAATAAGATACCTGACATGTTCTCCACATCCCATTGCCTCTAATCCATTATACATCTTATTTATAATTCATTTTGATTCTAAAGTGTAATTACCCAGGCATAAAATCTAATCGTCAAAGCAAGAGCTAAGCACAGTTTTGAAATAATCCACCCCATTCCAGTAACATATGCTTTGGGTTATGAATACACAAAATGGTTCCTTTACAACATCTTCACCAACTGTGTGGAATTTGATAGATATTTACATTGGTAAGCTATTCATTTCTATTTTTAGACAAAAGGAGATTGCATGATGGCAGAGTCAAGTATTAGCTTTTAAAGCACAGCTGGTTACGAAGATACTACACTTTTGCCTTATACCTGGAGTGGCAGGACACTATAGTTCTGTTCATCACAATTTCCAGTCCTTAAAATACCTAATTATTATGATTTATGATCGACAGTGGGAACTAGATTTCTTTTAGAAGTCAAATGAAAACACACTCTGCTGCATTATACCTGTTTACAGAACCACTCTGCTTAGCCTGCTTTCCACAGTAGCTTAGGGAGAAGATTATGGCCTAAACTTAAATTCAGTTTATGTTACATGCAGGCACCATTTTCTATGATATTTCAACATTGGCTTTATGACACTCTGCATTGACATCATAGAGATCAGTAGTTTAAATATGATGTCTAGTTGATATGTTGATAGTTCCAGTCTCTTAATCCCTCATGGCAGGCCTTATTTTAGTAAGGCTTCTGGATCACAGATGAATGATCTTATGCTGGGATTTGGTAAATCAGGACCTGTCAGTTTGGGCAATGGAAATTTTAAATCCCCAATGTATACTATTAGAAAGTCATAAAATTCAAAATTCATAACGTAGAAAAAGACTTGTTCCCTTCCACATGTGTACTTCCTTTGAGGGGTCCTCTGTCAAGTTGGTAGCATAGCCTGTGGGAGAGAGACCCAAAGACTGTGTACATGCAGGCTTGTCCTCCTTAATGGTGGAAACACATGTGAGAACTGTTTCCCTAGGGAATTCCAACCCTATGTAAGCATCATGGCATGACTGTACACACAGCAAAATGACTGTTCTTTTCCTATACAAAGTAACCTGGGAGGCCACTATTGTGTGGGTGGTATATAGTTGATTGAAGCATTGTTTTGTGGCACACGGTTATCCCTCCAAACATTAAGGGATGTGTTATGGATAGATGGTCTGTGTTGCCTATTTTTTCCCCCTGAGAAACTTAGAACAATCATGACTGGCCTTTATTTTTAGTTTATTCTTAGCAACAAAATATAAATTTATCTAGGACATGGCACTTATGTTAATTTTATGGAAAGCATTAAATTGTGGATTAAATGATCCTTGTAACGTCCCTCTACAAAAAAGAAAACTGGATTTGTCGCATACTTACTCTATCTGCATAATCAATCTCAAACACATTTAACAGCCTACCTATACCAACACCACAGTATTATTTATGATCTCCATGATCCCAGTGGGGAAACTAAGGCCCTGGCAGGGAAAGGAACCATTAACAGCTATGCAGTAGCCAAGCTGTCATTTGAACCGAAATAAACTTGTTTCCAAAAATGTAAATTAACTTATATTCCAATATTATGATATAAAAGATCAATGCGTTTCAGGACAGGAAACTGAGACCAGTAGTACTCAAAGTACTGTGTGCAATAGAATGTAATATGGGTCAGAATAAAAATTCAAGCTTGTTGGCCTGTGTGCAAAGGCCATTCAGAGATCTGCTGTAGAGTGTCTTCTCTGGCACCTGCAGGGATCTACTTCCCTTGTCTTCCAGGAGAGAGGAATATACTGAGCAGCCCCGAGAAGACATGCTGGCTCGCTGCTCTTCTTTCGCTCTATTAGCTCTACTGCCTGACATTTTTCTACAAATCTGATTCCAATATTTTGGAGAAATGCCATATTATGAAAGGAAAGATAAAAAGAGAACAGAAGAAAACTGAGTTTTGCCTAATTTAAAGACATGGGAAGAGATTCTTGGAAGAATTTTAACTGTAAGAGGGAGAAAATCTAACAAAATGAAGTTTGAGGAAGTTTGTTGCTTTACTTAACTCCTTCAGTTTCTAAAAGAACTTTTAAAGAAAATTTTAAAATAGTTCTTTTTCTGTCCTAATTGAAGCTTTCTAATGCTATTGAATTTTGTTTTTTTTTTCAGTGAGGGCAGAAACATTAATATTTTAAAAACACCTTCATATTTTTTTGTTTCTTATTTGTTTTTCTAAAGGAAAGAATGGATACAAAAGGATTCAGGAAGAGAGGGAGGGGGACTTGATTGGGGGAGGGGGAGAGAAATGGGAGGCAGTGGCAGGGAGGAGACAGAAATCTTTAATAAATAAATAAATAAAAATTAAAATTAAAAAAATAAATATAACGTGTTCTTTTAAACATTCTTTGATGTTCCAATTCTTACAATGAAAAATAGTCTTTTTTTTCCTTTGTCAAGTAGTACAGCCCATCAGAATACAATATTAAACTGTTAAGAAGAAACTTTAGATTTCAACTAAACAACTGCTGATTTGTGGAATGAGTAAGCCACATCACAAAGACAATAACTGTCCCATACCCTTCACAGAGACTAACTTTGAAACCACAGCTCCCATATTTATTGGGCCCCAGTCCCAAAAAACTCACATAGCCTTTTCAGACACACTTTGAAAAGACAGAATGAAGAGTGTGCTTATGACCCTTGGCCATGACCATTACTTACACCTTCCCCAAAAGTTTTAATCCATCTATCCTTCTCTTTACCAACTCAATTATAATTTCCAGGGGTGGAATCAAGTATCAGAATCTTTTAAAATTCTCCAGAGATCTGAAAACAAAAGGAAAGGCCTAGAACATTTTTCAGAGAACTCAGTGTGAACTTGGGCTGTGACACTGCTGGCTACTTGCTGCCAGCTCAAAAAGAGTCACAATAAGAAACAATATCTGGTGGACTACAGTACAAACCATCCCAGGATTATCAATACATTTCTGCCTGGGACACTGAACTTAATTTCCTCAATCAATGAAGTATAAATTTATTTACTTTGTTCTTCGAAGTCATGTTTGTTTGTTTGTGGGGATCTAAAATAGATCTTAGAAATTCCTCCCAATTTTCATAGTTTTCATGCTATGCACAGTATACAAACACACAGGCAAACCCTGAGCAAATAAACCAACAAAATAACAATATTTAGAAAGATATTTAAACGTGAGATCCATGTCAATAAAATGCAAACTTATTCAAGTCAGTATAGTAACAATTTGTAGCAGTCTATACTGTGCACCGTTTTGAGGTAGGAAGGAGAGGTGCATGTGTGTGCTTGCAGTGTGTGTAGACTTCTTTGTGCATGTTCTCACATGTGTCAGTGCATATGAGCGTCGAGGGAGATGCACTTAGATTGCACAGTTAAAACGGGGGTTCTTACTAACTCAAAGCTCACAGCTTGGGTTAATTAGCGGCTGCCACACCCTCCATGTTCACATGAGTTCAACTGATCCACATTCCTGTTCTCATACATAGGTGATTAGTACTTTGTCCAATAAGACACCTATCTAGTCCCTGGGTCACCATCTCAGTCTCCTGTACACTACCTCCCAGCCCCTGTGTGCCATTTCCCCATCCCCTCATGTGACACCTCCATAGTTCCTGTGTGCCATGTCTCACCCATGTGCCATTTCCACAGCTCCTGTGCATCATCTTCCTCTTTTAAACACACCGACAATTGTTCCTTGAGTTATGCTTCGGTGAATTCTTCCGCAGAAATTTCTATACTTTTTCTGTAACAATGATGAAAATTAGCCTCAATTATCAATAACATGATTACATGCTTTATATATATATATATATATATATATTTGTATACTCCATGAGATCGAAGATGGGCAAAGTTTGTGTTTTGGTTTTTATTTGTTTGTTTGCGTGTTGACTACTAGATTCAGTCTTCCTTTAGTTTGCTCAAATTTGAAGACATTAAATCTTATCAGAATTTGTTATAGGCTAATAAAAGCCAAGAGACTTTTAATTAAGTGCTTAATTGAGGTACACAGTCAACAAATCAAAACAAACACCAACAGAGTACTGAGTATTGATTTTTTTTTCTTATTCTGTGGGATTTCTGTATATTTTATCCTGGGCTGTTTAGGCCAGATCAAAAGCATGTACAAGCATTAGGAAGTTCTTGGTAAAACATGTTCACCCTACTTAGCCAGCTGTCATTCTCTCACCAACAAGAGCAGGGTTTTTAAGGGAAGAAAGAAAATTCTACTTAACCAAGGTGGTAAAACGGCCTCTTTGCAATCCTCAGTGGCATCTGAGAACTGCTGCCTACCCCTTAATCAAAAATCAAACACTGTCTGATGAGTGAGACTATTGAGCCTGGAATACAAGGCACTCTCATCTCACACTGATGCCCTTTTTGCAGAAATCCGGTGATGTTTTTGAAATATTTGTATAACAAAACCTTTATGAAGATGAAACTCTTGAATTTGCATATGTCAACTTTGCCAGCATTTTTCTGTGTGTTTTTGGGTTTTTATTGCAAAATGAGAAAATACAAATCAGGAGAAGATAAATTTTATGAATGACCTAATGGTCTCAAGATACATAGATATTTTGTTATTTTTAATTTATTCTTTTGTAATTTTTAAACCATATTGATATAAACAATGTGCCTAGGAAATTTTTATTATTTTGCTTTGTTGAGTTTCATTGGACATTTGCCAATTATCCATCAAGCACAGAGAAGTATGCTTTTGGCTGTTGAGGACACTGGAGTTGTCTTGTTAGTTCATATGACAAAGTTAGTTAAAAATAAACCTCGTCATAAAAAGACACTTTCATGCCTTCTCAGGCTAAAGGCATAAGATGCAAATGAAAGTTTTTCCTCTGCTAAAATCTGGCTACTTAGGGTTTGCCTGCATCTGAGAACAGAAGGACCTAGCAGCATTATGTAAGTGGTGCTCTTCAAATTCACATACAGACACGGAGGGCTGTGGATCAAGGTCATCCTTAAAATCACTGGAGACCTTCAGTATGGATGAAGCAACAGTGCTACTGTGGCTTTCCTAATTGCTTTCCTTTTCTTCTAGACGTGTGCACCAGGATTTTACCGGTTGCGTTCTGAGCCAGGTAGCCGGACTCCTGGACCAACTCTAGGAACCTGTGTTCCCTGTCAGTGTAATGGACACAGCAGCCACTGTGATCCTGAGACCTCAGTATGCCAGGTAGGCACCTGCAGCTTCATGGACAAGACCTGTGCCCTCACTCCTCTTTCCAAATTCGCAGGTCCTCCCCTCAGCGGCCATTTCATCTGCAGGAAGTGTGACTGTGTGCTTGAACTAGAACACGCCAGGGGGATGTGTGCTTACCATGTTTGTCATTTTAAGATGTAATAAAAAAATTATGATAGAGAAAGCTCAGTTCTTTTCAAAAGATGAGAATAATAGCAGCTTAGGACACAAGAGAATGCATGTGTAAAAAAATTAGGTCTCGAATTATTTCATAATTATAAGCAAGAGTAGTTTTGTTATGGAATCTGGAAACAATACCAAATTTTTACAAAATTTGGATAGTGGAGAGCTTGTGGTATATATGAGGTCTTGACTTCGATATGCAGTGTTTCAAAGAAAAGAGAAAGGAGTAGAAGGACTGAGGAACAGAGGGAGGGAGGGAAGAAGGGAAGGAGGGAGGGAGGGAGGGAGGGAGGGAGAGAGGGAAGGAGAGAGAGAGAGAAAGGAAGCTAGGTGGGGGGTCGAAAAGAAAGGAAGCATTACAAAAAGTAAGTTTGCCCAAATTCAACCTAAGACAGAATGTTAATATCGTAAATATTTCCCACTAATTTTGTCTGTTTAAAAACAAAATATTCAGTACTATTAGAGTTTTATATTCTGCTTTTCACATGTGCCTATCACAAACATCTTTAAATACATTGATGGTATATGCGGTATTTATCTATTGCTCACTTAATTGAGGCTTTTCTCAGCCTTGCATCATCCTAAGGATGCCCAGAACCTAGAACCACCCTTTACTTTTGAGCCATCAGGAGTCCTCTGCCATTTGCACTTGGGATTTCAAGTTCCCCTATCATTGCTGATTCCCTAACGTTGAATCACTTCATAGCTCTGAACTCTATTTATCCCTTCTTTTTCTTCTAGTCTGCTGAAATATGGTCACTGAGCTTATAGAATTTGTGATTAGACATCAACAAAATCACATGTAGAACTCCCATATTTCCCTAGTTTTCTCTTTAGCTTGCCCATAGAAAACTGGCTGTCCCCTTTACAGGCTGCCAGACCTGTGGCCTTTCTAAGTAGTTGTCATTGTTTTCTTTTTTTAAAAAAATATTTATTTATTATGTATACAATATTCTGTCTGTGTGTATGTCTGCAGGCCAGAAGAGGGCACCAGACCTCATTCCAGATGGCTGTGAGCCACCATGTGGTTGCTGGGAATTAAACTCAGGACCTTTGGAAGAGCAGGCAATGCTCTTAACTACTGAGCCATCTCTCCAGCCCCTGTCATTGTTTTCTTATGATTTTTTTTTGTGTCCCTAGCCCTGAAGAGAGGGTGGCTGTCCCTTTCCCTCACTGCCAGGCTCGCCCCTCTCTGTAACAACATGCAGCTATGCATTCTTCCCAAGCCTGTCTTCACACTGTCTCTACTTGTTAAGCCGATCAGCAGCCCCCACAGTTTCTCCTTGTGTCATTTCCACTCTCTAACAAAACTACAATGTAGTTTTGATTTTAATATCCATAAATCAATCCTCCATTCTGCTCCCTCTCAATTTCTTCTGCCATTGCAGTCTCCATTTTGAACATCTGCTTCTTTGGTCACCATCTATTTCTCTCCTGTTTAGTTATTAATATATTAATATTTTTATCACGTCATTGAGCCTTACACCTTATCTCATTTTTTAAAGCAGCTTGCTTCATGTCCTTTTGTGTCATTCCTCATCCTTCATCTATCTTGGTTTTCTTTTTCTTTCTCTTTCTCTTTATTTTTTCCAGACAAGCTTTCTCACTGGCCTGGGATTTACCAAGGAAGCCATGCTCGCAGAGAGCCCTGCCTTCACAGAGCTGGGATTACAAACACATAACACTGTACCTGGCCTCTTATATATGTCCTGGGAATCAAACTCAGATTTTCATGCTTGAGTGCTAAACATCGTTCCGACTCAGATGTCTCTTTAATCACTGGCGTTGTTCCTTAAGAAATCAGCAACAATCAGAAAAGACAGAACCACAGCTTACATGAACTCAGTGATTCCTTGATCCCATTCTGTCTCTTACCTCTTACTCTGATTCTTTCCCTTACATTGGAAGACTTAGTCTTTTCTAGAAAAGACCAGCTCTAAGGCTAGAGATGTCACTCATGGGAGAGCACTTTCACAGCATGCTTGAGGCCTAGTATTCAATCTCTAGGCAATGGGGAAAGCAACACCATGTCTTCTTTGGGCATTCTTGAGCTCACATCTTCCTCCCTTTCAAGAGCACCCTTGTTAGTCCCCTATAACATCTACATCATCATTTAAAACAGGACAAAACACACTTTTTGACTCTTCTTCCTTCTAACAACCATCATCAAAGAATTTTCTATGTCCTGTTAATAGTTTTCCTCAGTCTATTAGGACTCCTGTCACTAAAATCAAGCTCTTACTTTTGCGGCTGTGGTAGAGCCTCAGGATTTACCCTTCTTGTTCTGTCATCAGAGCTGGCTTCTAAGGATTTCCCCATTCTTTATGGAAATCTGAGTTTGAATTATTTGCTAGTCAAGGCACTGACTGAGGATTTTCAAATCCTCTGGCTCCTCCTCAGCCCTCTTTATGTTTCTCATTACTCTGATGTCAATACATGGTATAAGTGGGATCTAATGCTAATTACCTTTGTTGCCATGTAATCTTATCCAGGCACATGAGTCTCAGTACTTATATATTCTGTGATCCTATCGTATTTGCTTGTGTCTTACAATTTAACTTTAAATCTTTTCTATCATTCTAGAAGTTTTTATGGGGTGGGAAGGTAATGCTTTTTTCTTCAAGGATATTATAGCAAAGACACATTTTATTGATTAATATTGTCTCTTCCTCATGATTTCTAAATATACAATTATTTTTGAAATTAAAATCTGCTTAAAACTTTTATTCTACTTGTTTTTTGTTTTTACCGTAACACTTTGCTTCCCTTCATTTTAGAATGTGTTATGTAGTAAAAAAGGATTTTATCATTCTTACCTCTTCTTATTTTCTTAACCAGATGTCCACATATTCATTCCAGATACATTTTATTCACTATTTTGATCCATTTTCCAAAATATGTTGCTAGAATTTTGATTGAAATGCATCAAACTTCTTTATAAGGAATTGCTATATTTATACAGTTCAGTTACATTTTCGCTACCCAGAAATGTTACTCTCATCTCTCTTCAAATATTTTACATCTTAGAGTAAGCTGTTATGAAATATAGGTTATATATTTTGCATATTAAAATTGAATACATCAATTTTAATTTAACAATTTAATTTCATTGGTAAACATTGTAGTTTTGTGTTACCAGTTCATTTACTAATTAGTCTTTATTGAAAAAACTCTCTTAACATGTTTCTTAACCTATGTGAAATTCAACCATTTTTATTTGCAACCTATAAATTTTCAATTATTTATATTTATTTTATCATTGTAAATCATTGTTTTCAAATACTTTTAATTATGTTGATTCTTCCATAAACTATATCTGTAATAACTACTTTATAAATTTTAGAGATTAAGAATTATACAGAAAGTTAAGTAGACAAATAATCAACACCCTATCTAATTACTGATTTCAATATTAGTGTTGCATTCTTCTATCATAAAGCTTGGTGGTGGAGGTTCACTTATGAAAATCATTCCTTGTCATATTATGGAATATCTTTCTATTCTTGTATTCTCAGAGATACTCTCTTTAAGTAAAGCAAAGATATTAAAAATACAGCATATATTGATTGTGGAGGGTTGGATGAGAGTAAAGGCAGATTCAAAATGTGATCATCAAAAGTTTCATCAACTAAATGATGAGTGTCATGGGTAAATTAATAACCAGTGTTAACTATCCTTGAATTCCTGAAATAATTAGTGTTTGCTTTGGTGTCATAGTTTTACTTTCTCTTGTCTGTAAATTTCAACAGATAATTTGGGGAAAAGATTTAACTCACAAGTTAAATGTACAGTTTTTCTGTAGCTTTAAAGGAATACATTTGATTCATATAATTGATTCAGAATCGCTCATAAATGAGAATTTAAGTTCACTTTTTCTTAGGATGAAAGTTTCTATCTTTATGCTGTTTTCTTTGTTCACCTGGGTATTGCAGAGAGCTTTCTGCCTTAAGAATCCTCAGTGAAAGTCTATTTTCTAAGAATTCCCTAGATGAAGAAAGAAACAAATAAATACTTCCATCAAACACACACAGTTATATAAATTGTTATGACTTGAATTTTTATATTGTCCTTAGGGGCACTTACAACTTTTGAATTTAGACAACTTTATTTATCTTAGAAACAGGCCTATGAGGCAAATAAAAAACAACTATAATAACCTCATGGTTCAACCAAGGAAGCAGAAGCATACTGACTTCTCTTCTGCTGGGCTCCAGCTTAATGTTAGGCTTGTTATGTTATATATTGCAATGTCCCTGGCTTTGGTGGCGTGCCAACCCTCAGCTCTGTTATCTTGCCTCAAATCCCAGTTTCTCCTCTTCATGACTGGAAGAGCACAGTCCGTTTCTGTAGCTTTGCTGGTACTTGAGATTCCACATTTATCAAACAGTAGTAATAACAATAGCAGTAGTACCTTCTTGGAGAGTTTTTTTCAAAAATACAGATTTAATAAAATGTTCAATACACAGCTTAGAAAATAGTTTAGCAGATGGTTGACCGCATAAAAGAGGTTAAATTGGCTTGGTGGTTAAGAAAACTTGCTGTTCTTAAAAGTCCCAAGTTCAGACCCCAGCAATCAGCAGCTAACAACTACTTCTAACTTCAGTTCCAGGGGATCCAATGCCAACTTCTGGACTCCATGAGTGCTACATGCACATGGGACATACACATACATGCAAGCAAAATGCACACATAAAATAAAAATAAATTTAAAAATTTTAAATAAGATTGAAAGCACTATAAATGATAATGACCAGGTTAGTCTTCATTTATAGTCTTGAACAAACAAGCTGGTAATTAATAAACAATCGAAGCAATCTTTATGTAGTTATTATGTATAGCACTATGCAAGACTTTCTCCCTATCTTAGTTGATTTGGGTGACTGGAACAAAACACCATATCACAAGCTCATTGGCTTATACACAAAAGATATTATATCTTACAGTTTCAAAATCTGGCATGCCCTTAAGGCATCAACACATTTCGTTTCTGATGTGCACCTGTTTCCTGATCACAAAGAACATTATCTGTTAGTGTCTTTGCATGTTGGAAAGAAGTATAATAGTGGCTCCATACAGAAGATTTCGTAAGGACACAAATCCCAGTCACAAGGGTTTTACCCTAATTATCTAACCACATCTCCAAAGTAATACTTCCTAAGACCATCACATTAGGAGTTAGGACTTCAGCAAAGGATTGAAACAACACAGACATTCAACAAATTCCAAGCTAAAGCCCCCGAGGAGATGGTATTTAGAGGTGGGCACTTATTTATCCTTTTTTATTATTTTTATTTTTACTTTTATAAGCAATAAAGTATACATATTCTATATAATTATATAGAAACATGAGATTAAACAATTCTCCAAAACAAACACTACTGTATGACTACGCTCTTCCTAATCCCATATGACATTTTCAAACTTGTTTTTCTAAGAATTAAAGATTAAGACCTATATGATGTTATACTCCACAGAGGGGAGGTCGTGTGCTAATGTAAGTTAGTAGACACACATACACAAGGAGTCATGTAGATAAGTGGACAGATACACAGAATGATAAACAATAGATATTCTCACTTCATGCTCACTACACCTATTTTCACTATTATCTCTTCTATTTTTCACAAGGAAATACTGACACATTTTAGCTAACTTACATTTTAAAGATCATGTAGTTTGCAAAAATATTATTTTTATAATTATAATTAAATTTTAGAAGGAACGAAAAATACAAATCCTCTTCACTAATGTGCTCTATTGTCTGACAAATCATTAGTATCAAACTCAATTATAAGTTCTCACTTTCATGAAGCAGATATTAATTGAAGGCTATGGTATTTAAGGAATATTGTGAACTGTCTTTAATATATATAGCAACTTTGACAAAATAGATTATTCATATTTTGTAATAACTCTAATTATTAATTCTCAGAAAAAAAATGGTAGGCTTTAAAAACTCTGCCCCCAAAGTATGAAAATTGTGTTTTATTTCTGCTACAAATTGAAGCTTCTAGAATGAAATGGGGCAAATGCACACTTAGTTGATTAAGGGTTTGGTTTTGAAAGCTCGGGTGACTTATCTGCTGGAGAAGGGGCAGAATCCATAGAAGTGATTAAGAAATCCATGTGGAAAAAAGTTCAGGAATTATGAAAATAGAAAATGTATTACCAGGCTCAAAAGAAGTTAAACATCTGTCCAGGTTTCTCATTTTTTGTTTGTTTTTGTTCTGTTTAAAAACAAAAAACAAAAAAAAATCTGGAAAGAGATTGATATTGATATCTAAGGATGGCTTATTTCTATCAACTTAGACGGAAACCAGTTTTCATCAACTGTAGAAAAATAAAGTGTTCACTGAAGGGGAAAAAAGTTCCTTCAACATAGTGAGCATCCAGTCAATTGTTAGGGTTACTACAAACACAAATGACAATATGCAAGGCCTTAGATTGTACATTAGTATATTATCACAGTCCAAGGGCAGGATGATGCATCATATCACAAATACTTTTTTTAAAAAAAGTAGTGTTAGCTGGCATGTGCCTAACTATGTGTGTGTGTGTGTGTGTGTGTGTGTGTGTGTGTGTGTGTGTGTGTGTATCAGGACTGGTAGTATACAGTAATATATTGGTAGTGTACTAGTAATATAGGCCACTGTATATATGTTTTTCCTGTTTATTCTTATAATACATTAATGAGATAGGCAGTATCATTGTTTCTCTTATAATGTTTGAACTGACATGAGAGAATTAATAATTTGCTTAAGTCAAAAACAGTGAGGATGGCATCTGTTATTTGCATGTCGGGTTGTTTAAATATGCATCCAATTCTTGTTTCATGATATCCCCACAAACAAAGGTAAGAATGCAAGCCACATGTTCACAGCTGATAGATTAATGGTATATTGCTGCAGAGGACGTATAACATTTAACTCCAGAGACATCACTACTGGTATGATGTAGCCTCTGAAGCACAAGCTCAAGGTGTTTGCCAGTGCTATGGATAAGAGCTATCCAATATTACGCTACATAAAGCTGAAAAGATTTCTAATGTTTTGAATGATAGATAACATGCTAGCAGGTGACCTTATGACCCACAATTGACAATATGAAATTAGCAGGAAAAAAATAATTCAGTTCACCTGTTCATTTGTTCTTATGGCTTTTGCTACTAAGTATTTCCAATATGCCTATCTAATGGTAGGTGCTGGGCTATGAAGATGAGGATAATAGCAGCATATATAATATTAATTCGTATGATCTAGATGTGCTAATTAGACTGTAGATATACTAGATACCCATACAGGGCATTGCTGCTTGTACAAGTTCCAGAAATGAAGGCCAGAAAGACATTTATGGTGTTTCCAAATCTCAGCAAAACACCTATAATCCCCCATGTTTTAAAAGAAACTCTGAGTAGCTAGGATTGCTAAAGGCTTAGCTTATAGCAAAAGATTTAGGAAGTAATGGTGTTCTTAGATATTTGAGCATCTTCCCTGGGAGATGGGAATTAGACTTAATCAGCCCAGCTTCAGAAGGCAGAACTTAGATTACTGCCACTAGACAAGAATCAAGCAAATGTTCAGATGGTACTAGAAAAATTCTATTGCTGACAGTTGTGTTAGGTGAAGAGACCTCCCTTATGGGGTCTGTGCATTTTGTGGTACCTGAAAAAAGGCTTAGGAAGTATCCTTATAGTGTAAGATTATGTTCAGTAACTTCTCACCTTAAGTCTGAAATGCCGCATGATTGGGTTATATTTATTGGCTATGGTAGAAGTCACATGCAATCCAGCATGTAATGCAAGCATGCAGAATTTACATATTCTAATGTACTATGGAAGAAACACTAATGTGTAAACTCTGTGAATGTATTTAAGCCTATTAGGTATTCATAATATATACATTTCCTTATGCAAAAATTTCTATATAGGAGAAAATATGTGTCAAAGTTTCTAAAATAGCCATATGATTTATACGCTGTGTTTACAAAACTAGTCAGGCTGCCTTATTCACTTAACCAAGTATAGTGTGTCAGTGTATCTGTGAAGGATGGAAATTCCAGAGAAGGTTAAAATACACTGGTTTTCTTGGTAAGCAAATAATGTAAGATTTAAGATTGAAGAAAAATAAGACCAAAATCTGGGCCTCTGTATTTTTAGTATCAATCACTATATTCAAGCAACTAATTTCAGTTGTTACTGATATAACTAGATTACATAAAAACACAATTATTTTGTTGCAAAAGCCAAATTGCTCAAGACTGTTATTGAATAATTTGTCTTTGGGGCATATTTATTTTGTAATTATGAAATGTGATCTTCCTACCTTCCCTAGGAAACACATTCCTTCAATGGCTTGTTAGATAATCTGAGACCAAAATACACATGTAATTGTTTTGTTTTGGAATCATTCTCTCTCAGAGTGTTACCATGAAACATAGAAAGGCTTTGTTTAACTGCAAAGATATGTAGATTATTCTGGATGGCCAAGAAGGAAGGAGTGTGGCATTTACATCAGCATCATAATGCAGGAAATCATTTTGTCCCGCTGAACATTTTTCTGTTTTTATTAGATGTGACACCTGTCCTTTTCCATATTAAAAATCTTGACCCATCTTCTCCACGTTGCCCAGAGCATGAGCTCTTTCATCCTGTCATATAGATTAGTTGTGGCATGCTAATGCTGTTTCAATTGCTCTGTTAAGCTAGAGGAAGCTGTTAAGCCATCTTTAGGACACCAAAAAATGCTAAGGAGAGAAGAAGACATTTGACATATGAGCAGACATGAACTATCCAGGTAAAAAGATAAAATGATATTAACTGAGCGAAGGATTTACAAACCTAGAGATAGGGGAGAGGATCCATAAGTAAGGACTCCTGAGGGCTAGCTCAGTGTACATAGTCAGCACTGACTGGAGGTGAGGCTGGAGAGGAAAGTGTATATCTACATATATCCTGCTATGGAGTTATGCTTCTCAGCATTACTTTTTAGGATATTAAGGAATAAGCCATTGCTCTGACTACTCCAAATCCTGTCTTGCAAAACTAAGCTCTTAGAAATCCAGCTCTAGTTTTTCCCTCTCAACTCTCAAGTGTCTTGTTTTTTTACACTTTTGTGCTTCCTAATTGTCAGCATTTTTAAAATTCCTAAGGTGGATATAAATTCACCAAGGTAGGATTTTATTTTGTACTTTTGTTTCCTCATTTGAGTGCCTTATGACTACATCTATCTGCCTATAGCCGTACTGATTGCTGTTTGTGAAATATGATTCTACGTGGTGGGAATTTTTATACCAAAACTATCTTACTCTACACCACTTTGCATTTCTTTATGAAAATGCCTTTGAATATATTAGTGGAATACCTTCATTATGTAAACATGATAAGGAAATATTGACCAAAGTTTACAGCATCAGATTGAGCTTTCTATACTGGTAAAGAATGAGCAACATTATGCAGGGAATAGATAAATAGCATTCATATGTAGTAACAAGGCTGACCATTTTTGTGTGCATTGTCTCTTAATACATCTACTTAATCTATAGTTAAACCACCTTGGCTTAACTATGGACTTCCCCCAACAGACATGCACCAGGGCCCTGGTCTTTTAGCATTTTCCCCAACTCCTCATAGAACTAAAATTTGAGACATACTTAAATTTGTATTTGCTAATTTTGAATATACACAGAAATAGATTTAGGTAAAAACAGAAGCTCTTATTGATAATCTAGTTACCACACTTGGCATCAGTTTCTTAAAGCTACTGGAATCAAGAATTGATAACTGCAAGCTTTCTCTCTCCCTCCTTCTCTCCCCCTTTCTCTGTCCATATTGCTGTGGAACTTTATGATACAGTACATTGTAACTTCTTGTACATGAACAGCATCCCTTCCTCCATTTTCTTTTACAGAACTGTCAGCATCACACTGCTGGTGATTTCTGTGAACGATGTGCCCTTGGCTACTATGGAATTGTCAGGGGATTGCCAAGCGACTGTCAACCATGTGCTTGTCCTCTGATTTCTCCCAGCAACAAGTAAGATTGATACATATAAGCATATTTTCCCATTAGTAATTCCATCTGCCTAGAACATAGACTATTTATGATTTGCCAATCTTTTCAGTAGACAAAAAATATTTACAAGCCACAGATTTTTAAAAATAAGATAAAAACACTACCAAAATCAGTATGTATACATCCTACGACTCATTTTTCTTTTAAAACCTTCCTGCAAGTAAATAATACTTATTAATAAAATGTAAATATCAATATTGACATTATATTTGCATCTGAGACAAGTGATGCATGTTCAAACACATAGTTTTATGAATGCTCAGTTCTAGCATGAGCTTGCACTTTACACTCTGAAGGATTGCTGGAGTGAATACCAAATCACATTTGTGGCTGGTTCATTTCATTATATACGTTAGAGTCAATATTGGGAAATAATTACCAAAAAGGCAGTTGAACATGGCCAATGAAATTTGGGTAACTTACTAATAAGCTTTTTCTAAAATGTCAGTATCAGTTAGGAGCACAGACCGCTTTCTGTCCATATGGTTTGAGCTGGGTACCATGGAAACACCACCACAAGGGGAAAAGTGGTGAAGTATCCTTTTTCTCATGCTGTCGGAGCCTTCTGCCTTGGTTTATATCAACTGTTGTTGCAAACCCCACAATGTTTTTATCTACCTTTTTGATAAGACTATCTGGACTTCCTATTAGGTGACTTGTGTACTTCAATCTCTACGTGAGAAAGCAATTTCCTTCTAAGAATTTGTTTTTTAAAAGAAGGTTTCACAGTTTGTCTACAACTGAAATTCTGGATGCCTTAAGTGTAAAAGAACCATGAAGCCTTGTAGACAAAATGAACTTCCACTGACACACATTTATCTTTAGCTTTGTATGCGTCCTGAAAACAGTTATGTACAAATTACCCCCGTTTCCTCTGCGTGAGTATAATTCTTTCCAGGATGTCAAGCATAAATTGTTAGGTATGGTGGATATTGATGAAGATAAAATATATGATCTCATTGTTCAAGTACAAAATGATAGGTGTATGAAATGGAAAATTATTTCTTTATTTCCCTTTCCCAACCCTCCCTCTGGTGTTCATACTTAAACAAGGGATGCCATTTATTTTGTTGTTTATTAAAATGTGAGCCATTTGAATTAAAAATAATCAATAATAATTCCCTTTTGGTTATACTGTAATACTCGCAGCTACAGAGATTGTAAAATAGAATTTTGTCATTTCTTAGAGATGCTTTTTATAAAATATGGGGATAAAAACAATGGTCACAGAATTCAAAGTCACAAATACCATTCTCAATTGTGAAAGAGTCCAGAATATGTCAGAGGAAGAATAGATTGTTTTTTGTAGGTTTGTGTAGTAAGAAATTATATGCACAGATGCTTAGAAAACAAAATGCAAGGCATGTTTCAGAGCTAGTAAGTCTCAGTTTGGAGTGTGGGGAATAAAGGACTCTGCAACTACTGCTGAAAATGGCCAGGAGAAAGGAGACTGTATCAGAGAAGTCTTTGAGGGCCAATCTATACAATGACTATTTAACTTCCTATGTTAATTTAAAACATAGTTTTCTTCTATTTAAAAAAAAACTTATTTGATCAGAGCTACATTTTTAGAAAGCCTTCTAGGTTAGAACTGAATACAATAAAATGAAGCAGGTGAAGAAGAAAAGCAGAGTCCAATCAAAGGGAGGTTGTGCTAGTGCAGGCAAGAGGTAATGAGAGCTGGAAGCCAAGTAACAATCAGGAGGGCAACAATCACAGGGAGGAGTGTGAGAAACTTCTTACACACAGCGCTACACGACTGATAGATAATTAGGGATAAGAAGAGAGAGTCCAGGCAAGAGTTGAGGACTGATGGTTTTAGCCATCTTGGCCCCCAAATGCTGGAGCCATGAACTCACCCAGGAATATCGGGAGAGAACTGCTGCTGAAGACAGGTAATTTATGGTTTAAATGGGTTCAAATTGATGTGAAAGGTCTGTCAGAATAGAAATATGCAAATAGCTGCACGGAATGGAAATCTGAAAATTGCAGGAGCAGATGAAGGGAGAAATATGTTAATAAATGAATTAAAGTCAGATTGCATTTCCCAGGTTGTTGCTCCTCAAGGGAAGCACATAGAAAGAAGGCAAAATGGGGCTTCTTTAAGTGATAGAAGTCTTCATTCCCTGAAAATGGAATACAAATGCAGGGGAGAAGCCAGACAGACCAGAACCTTGGGCAGTATTGTCACTGGCAACACCTAGCAAGCATCCAGCATTGTTCTCTCTGTCCTCTCAAAGGAGACTGGGCAAATGTAGCAGCTTCTAAGTGGGGGCATGACTACTGAAAGTTGCCAATAGTGGAAGTGAACTTTAAATAGAAAGAAGTCTTAGGAAACCCTGCCAGTTTTAAGAAATTACACAGATACAATACCAGCTTGGTTGGTTAGCAGAATCAACAAAACATTTTATTCATATTTTTTATTTCATAATTTGGTTTGTACTATTTCAGTAGAAACTTTATATCAAGGAACTTTAAAGACTCAAAACATCATCCTTGCAGGCAGAATGGCATTCAGACTTTATCCACCACAACCATAAGTCACCCTTTTTAAATATCACAGCCTACGTATGGACACCCAAATATGCATGCGTGTATCCCACCACTTACTCAATTTTCTCATCATACATTTTAGATCGATTTCATGACCCACTAATCTCACCAGCTGTAGCTTGGAACACATTAGCCCAATTAACAAAAAGATCTACGGACAGTAAGAAGGTTAAGAGGCAAAGTAGAAAAGCTAGTCAGGGCAAAGAGGGCCACTTTTTCCCCCAGAGTGTGAAAATAGATTCTGAGCTACAGATGGGAGAGGTGAAATGTCTTATTCTAGTAACTTCAGTATGTAGTCCATAAGAAATAAAAGGTAAGGAAGATACCGTGATGGCCAGCTCACGGCCACAGCATTTGCTTCTTTCTCTCGTATCAAATCAATTACTTTAAATCTTCAGCAGTTTGACTCAGTGGCACCATTTACTCACTGTGGGTTGTTCTACTACACACACCCAAGGAAAGAGCAGACGTGAAGGCAGCATCAGAAACCTAGTTTGGGGGGGTGGCAAAAAAACAAAAAAAAAACCTAGTTCAGCCTGTCTTTGCAAGCTATGGCCCGTAGCACCTTTCCACGTGATGTCCATGTTACAGCTGCTTGCTTATTTCTGAACATCATAGAAATCTTGGTTCTCACAAAGACCCGAGATAAAGTGTATAATACGCAGTGCAGTTCTCAGAATCCAGTTGAAGGACCATTTCTGTTTCAATCATTTCCCCAGCCCAGCATGCCTTAGTACTTTTTCATGCCACTAATGCATGGTACATCATGTCTTGACTTCAACCAGATGCTCTTTCACATACTGAAATCCTGAATAAGAGAGAAAACATGGACATGTGTCCTATCCTAACTTTCTGTATGGATTACACATAACTGTGCATTCCATGAAGATAAAGGTATGTTAGCTATTTCTTTGGCCAATCAATCTTTAATTCAATGCTATCTTCCTCATGTTGGGAATATATAAGCAAGAAAAATAATCCTATTTCTTGCTCTCTCAGATCTTGTATTTTTCAAAAGTAAGACAGTGAGCAAAGAGGCATGTAATGGAATATATATGTTAAGACAGTGCTTCCAGGAAAAAGCAAGTAGCCACAAAGGATGGGTTTGCAACATTTTCAGTAAGGGTTAGTGACCTCCACACACATTTGTGGCTGATGCAGTGATGTGGATGAAGTAGAAGAATGAGCCTCTGGAAGAGCAGCAAGATTAGACCACCTGACTTCAGCAGGCCTCTGCCTGACCCCTGACTGGCAGAGACCAGGTAAACATGACTGGAGGGAGTGGGGTGAATGCAGAAGACAGCAGAAAGGTGAATGCTAGCAATTTCAGAGAGGTCAGAGGCAGCACGATATAGGATAGAGTGATGAAGCCACCGAGAGCAGCTCTGGTGACATTTATACATCAAGCAACATTTTGATGGAGTACAAAAGTAGGGGACAGCATTGACACTGTGCATTTAGCACTGGAGATAGAAGCCTAACCATTGACTACGCTTAGGGAAATAAAGTGCATTGTTTTTCAGAAGAGAAGAAAATCAGCTTTATATGTTAGAGTCTACACAGTATATAAAGCTCTCAGGATGAAGGAAGTTGCTTAGAAATCACATCTTTTAAGACACATTAACAAATGAACACCACAACATAGATGTAGTCAAGAAGCAGCCTACAAGCAGGGATCAAAACCAGAAGGAAGTGGTACCCAGAAGGCTAATCAGCACTGAAATCCACAGAGGGTCTCGCACAAAATGAACCCTGTAAATTTTACAAGCTGTGTGGTGGCACATTTGAAACTGGTCACCACAGGGACTGAGAAAAGGCTGGTGACTAAGAGAGACACACAAGGGTTTCCAAATGATCCTGCAGAAGAGATGAGAGTCAGGGTTAGAGAGGGGAGTAGGAGATGTGAGGAGAAAGACTGGACACTGACTTTAGGGAAATGAGACTCATACATGCTCCTTCCAAAGCTCTTTGAAATGCCTAAAGGAAAAATCAAAGTCCATTACAAAAAAAGCAGTTTGTGTCAGCTCATCTAAGATTGCCACACTCCAATACTGCATTTTTAAAGATACTTATATATTCATTTATTTAAGACTTTATCACTTTACAAATATGGACTGTAATTTCATTCTATTGCCTAGTCTAGAATCTGCTTCCTAAACCAGTGTATGACTATCAATGGAATGTGTGTGTGCATGTGCCCACACATATGTTTTCAGCCTCAAGTTTTACGTAAAAGAACGAAAAACTTGACAGATGTACCTGTTATGAGCTTGGGGATTCCAAGTTCTTGGGAACACAAGTTGATGGGATAGCAAAACTGTGAGTAGTAGATTTAAGTATTTGCATATTTCGTACAGTTTATAAAAGTTAAAATTTAGCATCCATTCACAAACCATAGATTTATATGAATTTCACACATCTAGCTATAACAAGTTGCCACCCAATGATGCCCAAACCCAAGACTATGATTGTAGTATGTGCTGCCATATGGATTTTGATCTGTATTGCTTCTTGGCATGGACAGATTTGAAAGACCTCAAACAATAAGATGGAATATCTGAAGCATCACCGCTTGACAGCCAGGAAGTTCTCTCTTCCTAAGTTCCTAATGCTCCATGAAGTGTTATCCAGTGGGAATGAAGCACTGGTTTGAGAAAAGTTTGCTACAAACCCAAACTGTAGGATAATTTAGTTTAGTTTTTGAGTCTTATGATGTCCTCCCTCCCCCTGCACAGTCAGGTAAAAGGCAGTTCTCGAGCTGTGCTCTGACTATGGTAAGTGTGTGTGTGATAGGGAAGTTAGCAGTTACTTCAAAGCCTGGAGAATAGTGAGCAGATTTTGTTCATTTTCATATAGAAAGCTCTGTCTTCTTGTTACACATTAAATCAAATTACTTTGTGGACTTCGTTAGAATGTTGAAATCTGGATAGACTGGGAAATGTGCTGTTGTGTTCTGTATGGAGTAGCTATTCACACTCCACATGTTGAACTGCCAGTGGCAAGTGGACTGAGATTTCAAGGAAAAAATTACACGGTTTTCTGTCTACTCTTTTTTTGCTTGGTTTTTAACCTGAAAGGCATTCCATGATCCCTGACCGACTATAAGACACATGCACACAAGTTCCTATCTTTGTGAGATCTTGGCTGAATATTTAATATTTACATAGATTACCTAAAATCATTTTAAAAATCCCCAAATGCTGTTACTTTTAATGTGGTACCTTATTAATTCATCAAAATGAACCAATCTCTCATTAGTGGTATTTAATTGTTTTTGACATAAATAAGAAATATATCAACATTTATAAATATATTTATCACCCCACCCTTCAAAATGTCCCAATGACCTTAATAATGGGTGGAAATACCGAATTTGACCAAACACATGATTAACATTTTATGTGGTTTTTTTTTTTTTTTTTGATTCAGTTTCAGCCCCTCCTGTGTGCTGGAAGGTCTGGATGACTACCGCTGTACAGCCTGCCCTCGGGGGTACGGAGGACAGTACTGCGAACGGTACGATTAGCAAGGGCCATGATTCTATTCATTGTTTCTGGATTTTCATCATTTCTCTTTGAGTAATTAATACTTTAAAACTATTTCCTTAGCTCTAGAATTGCTTCTTTAAAATGCTGTTTGCTTTAACTTCAAGTTGAGACCTCGTGATCCCAAAGAATTCATGATTGTTTAATTTATGTTTTAGTATAAACAAAGTCAGATATAATATTAAAAGAACAAACTGCAGGGTTTTTTTTTCCCAAAGCTTTTTAGTAGCTATGGAAACTGAGAAGCTGATTACATTGTTCTCAGTTAGTTCACTGGCCAAAAGTGTCTAGCAATGACTTCACACGTGCCGTTGCTCATAGCACGATGGCTGTGTACCAGTAGGGTTTTGTATATTCTGCAATTAGGTAATGAGGGTAGTTAATTAGTCCCACCCAGAAAACAAAGTGTTAAGTTATTGAGCTTCTTCTTAATAGGTATCCATGTTCTTCAAAGGTTTTTTACAAGTCAGAAAATATAAAATCTGATAAAGCACCATTGAACTGAATTTAGTTCCATGCAAATGCTAAGGGACATAATCCTAGCTTGACTATCTCTTAGGCACTAAATTCACATCTTCCAAATACAGATTTACATGAGATCAGGAAAACAGATGTTCAGATGGTTATAGCCACCCCTGATATTTCAGACACTGCAAGAGAACTGATACTAACCATTATCAAGATAAACATATTTTGTGATCTTAGTAGTGGGTAGCAATTTAGTAGTTTTGTAGCAATTCATGGGTTTAGCTTAGTTCCAGCAACCCAACTGAGTGCCTTTTTCCTACCTACTTAACACTGTCTTCCTGATGATGGGAAGTGTAAGGACCCTGCCGGTGTCCTGTTTAGGCTCCTTCAATAGAAAGAGGTGTGGTTAGCCTGTGGACTGCCTTCATCTTTCTCTTGATGGTTTACAGTCAATGATATACAGGAAAGAATGGATTTCAAAACTCTATATCATTTGTCTCAAAGCAGATCAAATTCAGATACTCTCTTCAAATTCTAGAATTTTCTGTATTTATTTCTATATATAAAGCCAAGATTGAAAACTCACCTGAAATCACACTTACTTACAGTTTATCCAAAGCCTGTTTGCCTACTTCACTAGAGTTTCCTAGGAGATCCTGAAACCATTAATCATTTTTCAAAACTAAATAACTATTTGTTGTCATTTCCTATAAAGTACTTAAGATCCTTTTATACAACCAGCAATGGTTATATGGATGATGACAATGAAATGAGTGTAGTAACTAGATATAAGTTTAGTAAATTCCAATAAAATCTATATGTTTGTAAGATACATTCTCAAAGATCTGTATGTATAACAGCACATAATATTCATCATCTTCATAAATGTACAGAATGGGGCACCCACTCTGCCCATATCACTGAGAATTAGCAGAGATTAAACACTTATACTACAAACACCCCAAAAGATATTCATTTATTTGAAAGATGCATACATCATTTAGACATAGATAATAATGATAAAGCTATATCTTCTGTATGTCTACCTCATCCTTTGGGATTATATTTAGCTGAATATTCATTTAATTCTCTTGTAAACACCAATAGGATCATGACTGAAAGCAACCCTGGATACCAATTTTATCATCTTTAGCAACTTATTATGTAACTATTTTTTATGCTGTAGCTAACTTTATAAATTGAGATTATCATTCACTATCTGCCATAGCAGGTCTGCAGAAAAGACTAGAAAAATGTATAGCAAGATTACAATTACTGTCTGAAGCAGAGTGATCACAGAAATCCATCATCTTAATATGCATTAATGTAGACTCAGTAGGAGATGGTAGTTCATGCAGTTTTTGGATAAGCAGGATTATATACTATTAAATGTGAATGGTTTGAATTGTTTTTGCAATTCTCAGATGTTGTTATAGCTTTGAATTTATCATCTCTAACATAGAAGCAATTAGATTATATTTCCCTTAAAAAATTGCTTCCATTCAGCTAAATTAAAGCAAAGGTCTTGGTTAAATTTTTATTGTAACCTTCCAGATAAATTTGTTCCACTTCTGAGAGCTTCTTAGATCATTTAAATCACCTTTGACCTGCCCAGTGCAGTGAGGCTCTAAAACAGCTTGTGCCTCTGGTTGTCCCTATAACACAGAAGCCCTTCCCTATGCTCCATCTTCATTAGTCTTGTAATGAACCCTTGGAAGATTTAATAAAACTGAACCTGCTAAAAATGCACTCATTTCAGGTGTGGATGTTAGGAAATAACTTCAGGGCTTTTATTTAAATAATATTTTCATAGAACACTTGTTATCTGATATTAGAATGGTAATGAACAAGTCAGGCCTGGGAATACAGACCCATCCATCATGAGAGCTCCTCAGGAGGCTGAGGCAGGAGGATGGCATGTTCAAAGCCTTGTCTGGGCTACAAACTGAGTTCAAGGCCAGCCTGTACAACTTAGTGATAGCTTTTCTGAAAACGAAAAAGGAAAAGAGATTCAGAGTATAGGTTTTCATATGCAAGACCTAAGACTCAATCCATAGTAGTACACACACACACACACACACACACACACACACACACACACACACACACACCAGCACATTTAGCGATGTGGCTTTCATTAATCTCCATTATTTTGTCCTTTTCCAAACTAGGTGTGACACACACACACACACACACACACACACACACACACACCAGCACATTTAGCGATGTGGCTTTCATTAATCTCCATTATTTTGTCCTTTTCCAAACTAGGTGTGCCCCAGGCTACACTGGCAGTCCAAGCAGCCCTGGAGGCTCCTGCCAAGAATGTGAGTGTGACCCTTATGGCTCCCTGCCTGTTCCTTGTGATGCAGTCACAGGCCTCTGCACGTGCCGCCCGGGAGCCACGGGAAGGAAGTGTGATGGCTGCGAACATTGGCATGCACGCGAGGGCGCGGAGTGTGTCTGTACGTATACTAACTTAGCTGCTGGTTCTGTGGGCCTGGCTTCCACGTCGGTCTCTGTTCCAATAAGGCCGCTATTTCCTTGTTTGCAGTAGCTATTGCTACTCCGCACCTCCTCCGAAGCTATCTACCCACCTTCCACTGTTACCATGCTGTTTTTGTCTCTGTCCCGCTGAGCCAAGAGCAGCAGAGAAAATCCTCAGCATGCTTTAGTCAGTTCATTGAAGACCTACAACAAAGCTCCTCCAGGCAAGTCTTATTTTTGCCCCTCTCAGGATTTCCATTTTGCCTAAAGTTGGCATTGCCTTTTGTGACAGATTAAAGATCCAAGTCTATTAAATCTTTTAGAATCCTCCTGAATTTGTAATTGGCTGGGTAGGCACTTTAAGCCTTGGATTACAACTGACTTCTTTCAACCAGCTTTTACATAATGCTTTGAATCTTCATCTCAAACTGTAAACCCTGGGTGCAGTTACAATGCACCCAAGTGTTTGGTTTTTCTTCCGTACAGAGTAAACAGTGGGAAAATGGCTTATTTTCTTCCTCCCTCCCCCTCCCCTTCATCTACCTCTCTCTCTCTCTGTCTCTCATCTTTCCTGATTCTGGATTCAGTGTTGAAATTACATTGGGTACTGGAGCTTACTTACACTAATTCAAATCTAGAATACGTTATTTATAAACCTAAAAGGGGAGTGTTGATCCATGCTATGCTTTTTCTTATGTTTGTTTTGTCGTATTTTACTGCAGTCTTTACATATTTCAGTGTGTTTATGCATGACTGTCTTTCCTGTTTTCATGTCTTATGTGTGCCTGACTCTGAGTTGCATTTCGAGAACTTTCGCTTGTGTGTGCTCTGGTTTCCTAAAAAGCTGCCTCAAAAGCTAAGGCTGGGTTTAAAATCAGGTCAACACCATAAGACTGGAGTGTTTGGGAAGATGCATTACAAAACAAGCAAAACAAAAACAAAAAAACAACTGGGCAGGGGACTGAAGAGATTGCTCAGAGGTTAAGAGTACTTGCTGCTCTTGCAGAAGATCCAAGTTCTATGCCAAGCCCCATGTCAGGAGGTTCAAAATGTCGGTAACTCCAGCTCAAGGGGATTCAAAGCGCTCTTCTGGCTTCCACAGGCACCTGCACTCATGCACGCATGCTCACACAGAAACACACATGCCTATGCGGATATACAAAGAATTTTTAAAATCTAAAACAGGGTCTTCTTTGTAGTTCAGCTCTCTTTGATGAAAACACATAGCGCTTGAAGTAAATAAGAAGGGCTATGTATGGCTACGACTCAGGGTCTGAGCCCTTATATTGCCTTTGCCACACGATGGAGAAAAATAAGCAAAAACAAGTGTAAGTGTTGGTGTGAGGAAAGACTGTAAATGTAGTACACCGAAACGTTAGTTTGATAGTGCTGTTATTATATACACAGACACATATATACAGAGAGAGAGACACACGCATGCATGTGTGTGTGTTTGTATCCACTCTAAGTGTGTTTATCTTAAAGATAATTTTTGGGTAGACCCCAGACCAGCAAGAGAGCTTTGCAGGCAAAGGCCCTTGCCACCAATTCTCACAATTTCACTCGATTCCTGAACCCCACCCAGAGGGAGAGAAGTGACTTCCACAAGTTGTCCTGTGACCTGCCCACCTGCACTGCAGCATACAGGCACACATACATAAAAGCAAACAAACAAATAAATGCTTTCATTGCATGCCAAATATTCTACAGCACTGCTTTTGAATAACTTTATTTACAATGAGTATAACTCGCTAATTCATATATAGACACATTTCAACAATTTGACAGTAAATTATTTTATTAATTATTCAGACATCAATTTAGAAACTGTTTGATGTGGTATGTAGAAATTAAATAGTAGCACATTAAAGTCAGCAAAAGATGAAAGCAAAGGATTACTTTCTAAACGTCTATTTTAAAAAGAATTGTGATTTTTCCAGTCAATTTAGCTTCATGCTCTTTTTCTGGTGATCAGTTCTTAACTTACATATTAAAAACATGTATCATAAGAAAACTTAACTCATCACTGCTGTGTATCTCTATTTTTCACATGTTCCATCTGATATTTATTAAGTTCTGACCCTTCACTGACAGAGGCACATGACTCTCAGTGTCTAGTAACATTATTTTTACAAGCAATTCTTTTGCACCTATTGAACGTGGTGTTCACATCCATTACTGTGTCCTGGAGACTTTCATTTCCTTCTGGAATATTATAGTGATCTTTATCCCATAAAAATGTTAAATTGTGGGACTGTTTGGCTATCTAGACCCCTCTTCTACATTATTAGCAGTTGTGTTGTGTAAGTTGACATTTTTTTTCTATAGCCTTCCTCCAGGCTTAGTGGACCCTCTTGCTTCTGGGCCTGCCTGCCTCCCTTCTTTAGGTTTACCCTAAGAGCTGCCACACAGAACAGCTGTAGACTTTCCTTCCTTTCCAATCTTTTATAGTTTCTACAGTTTAGAACAAACACACTGTGCTTTTCTTATGCTGCTCCCTTCCCCCAGCTCCCAGCTCCTGCTTCGTACCCCTACTTTGAAAATGACTCACGAAAACAAGACTCAGTGAGGACAAAACTCTGGCTCATTCTCAATTCTCTTTGCAAGAGACTTCTCTATCCCCAAGCTAAATTAGATCAAGAGACCAAAGAATAGATTGACTTGGTGTGTCTTATCTGTAGGGCCTGCCTACTTTATCACATGGGATCACAGTGGACTTTTTATTAAGTGGGGTGGGTGGGGTGAGAGTTAAGAGAAGAACCTCAGTGAGGGAGACAGAACATGAGAAGGAGACAGGAAAATGAATGTGCTGGTGTCAATGCATGTGGTGTTGACTGCAAAAACGATAACCGCTCTGCTTGGTAGAAACTAGGTAACACACCAACAGTTTATTTGTAAGGATTATATGAGAATTTATTTTCTTCTCTTTTATTAATTATCTAAGAAATACAATCAAAATGGACTCATATCACATATTTAAATGTTTTTTAGTTTTATTTTTTATTCATTTCTAAAATTTTTCATCGTGTATAGTCATTGCTCATGCTACTGTATTACATAGAACATTTGTATACAAGGTTATGACTAGGCTCCTTCAGTATGTTATTCTAGGGGAGTTGTGCATTTGTAGAAAGAATCTGTAGACCCACTATTTGCTTAATAAAAGATATAAATTTATGCTTTAGAATTTGGACAAAGCATAACGAATGAAGAAATCATAATTTGCCTGTCACTGCCTAAAATTCTATAAATGTCTGTTAGTTGTTTATGGGCGTCATTTGTCAGAAAGCCAAGATAACACTTTCCTGTATATAAAAAGGACTTTTCTATTCCTGGTGTGCTGGTGAATACTTGGAACCCAGCGCTTGGGGACAACAGACAAGAACATCAGCAGTTCAAGGTCATTTTTGGCTACTTTGTAAGTTTGAATACAACCTGGGTTTCATGGCACCCTGACTCAAACAGAAGTTAAGTGCTAGGGGATTAGAGAATTTCCTACAAAATACACTCATTTTATATATTATATTTACATTATAATAATGCTAAATTTACACGATAATCTTTTCATTAGGAAAAATGGAGATCCCAGAGTCTCTCAGTAAGCTGATATTAGCCCCATCACAATGGTTAACTCTACCAAACAAAATCCATAGAAGGTCCTACTGAACCCCAAGTACCTTCAGCTTCCTAGTTCAGACATCAGGCATCCCCCAAAGCATTCCTCTCACCACCAAGAGGTTCATCAAAGTAGCAATTTGTAGAAGCTCACCTTGCCTTGGAGCTTGCCATGTTCAGCTCTCCATACACTCCTGTTCGTTCTTGCAGAATATCTGTACATATTACTGAAAACAGCTTTGGGCCTTACCTCAGCTCGCTGGTGATTAACATCAAAAGAATTCAGACAAGACACACAGAGCATAGTGTAGAAGACAAGTAAGGTGTAGGAGAGGAACATGAAACTCACTAGGATGAGGCTGAACAACAACCAGAAAAACTATTTTAACTTGCGTGTTAGATGGGCTTTAGGTTATTGGTTTTTCAAAAATATTTCACTGAATTTGAAAATTTCCATTTATTTTATTTATTGTATGTGTGTGTGCCTGTGTGTACCTGTGTGTACTTGTGTGTACATGTTTGGGCGCATAATGGCCACAGCATGTGTACAGAGGTCAGAGAACAACTTTCAGGAATTGCTTTCTCTCTCCACCTTGTGAATCTAGATAATCAAACTCATACTGGTAAGTTTGTGAGCAAGTGCCTTTACCTGCTGAGCCTTCCATGGGTCATTCTTCTTTGCTCTCTCTTTCTTAGGGGCTGTCTCTAAGATTTAAGATCTCATATATTTAATTAAGATCCATACATATTCATCAGAAGTTGTCCACAGAGTCTTGCTTCTTTGAACTGGAAAAGATACATTAGACTGGTACTTAGACTAATTCCATGCCTTTTCTTTTTTCTTGTCTCTAAGCATCAAACCCAGATGTTTCTTTGCATGCTATTCTGACATTCCACTACTGAGCTACATCCCAGCCCAAATTTATCAGTTTAAAGCAAAGAAAAAAGGAGTTACTTAAGACAGCTGAACAATTTTATTCCTTAGGTGTATTTGTAAGTTCTGAATATTTTATTGTGACGCTCATAACAGGATTTCTGTTTAGTAAGCTGAAATACACAAATACATCTTCCTCTCTAAACCCTCATTTATAATTGACATGTCAACCCCCAAAAGGAGAATATCCACCTTCCCTGAAATTTGAAAACGAATGAGAAATCCATTATGTATTCAATGCAAAAAGTTTTGTAGGTGAAACCCAAAACTTGATTTGTTCATGTTCTATTTTCTTAAAATTCATAGTTAGCAGAATAACTTATACAATGTTTAAAATAGACCATGAGTGACAGAGTAAAATATAGAACAGTCCCGGGGAAGTGCAATCAAAAATAGTAACTTTGGCAAAATGTTACTCCGTAGAATGTACCCAAGATACTATCTCATGTCATGATAAATATCAAATTCGTGCCTACTGTTATAGTCACTGCATAAGAGGTATCTGTAATATATATTTGCTTATTTATATCACAGCTTATTTAAAATATGACATATAAAATGATGCCTCTCTTATCAGTATTGCAGCAGCAATCACGAAGTGTTCTAGATTCTGCAGTTCTGCAGAGACACAATGAAGGTACTACTCTTTATACCTTGTTTCATATTTATTTCTTTATTAGTGAGATGCTGCACAAGCTATGGAATTTGTGTGGATGTCAGAGGACAACGTGACACCATGCAAGTTGCAGGAATCAAAATTAGATCATCAAGTTTAGTGGCAATCATCTTTAATTGCCAGGACATCTTTGTAGTCCAAGATTCTTACTCTTACTAGCTAGGTGCCAGCAAGCACCTCACTATCATAATATACAGACCCTTGTCATCAGTACAATACTGTTGATCCATTATAATCAAAGATGATTAATAATGACACTTACTCTTTCTTATACATGGGAACAGGAACAAAACAGGGGAATGCTATCATCTCTGTAAAAATAAACAATACTTCCTTCTTCAAAAGATGATTTGAAAAGATCTCTTGAAGTGACTAATCTGTGACTTTTCATATGATCCCCCTTTTTCCCTCACCCCTAAAGATCATGCTGTCTCTACCATCACTTAGCTCTCAAGTAGGTGTCTTTGCAAAGTCCTACTTTCTTTTTTTATTTTTATGTGTATTTTTAATTGATTTTTATTGAGCTCTACATTTTTCTCTGCTCCCCTCCCTCCTTCTTCCCTCCCCCTTTCAACCCTTCCCCCCACCAAGGTCCCCATGCTCCAATTTACTCAGGAGATCTTGTCTTTTTCTACTTTCCATGTAGACTAAATCTATGTAAGTCTCTCTTAGGGTCCTCACTATTGTCTAAGTTCTCTGAGAATGTGATTTGTAGGCTGATTTTCTTTGTTTTATGTTTAAAAACCACTTATGAGTGAGTACATGTGATAATTGTCTTTCTGTGTCTGGGTTATTCCACTCAAAAAGCATGCCATCGCTTTCTAGAACTTTAAGCCATTTTGTCATGTTCAAATCCAAGTGCAGATCAATCTATTTAGGCAGCTTCTGTGCCTTCCTCTAGTTATCTGGTTAATTAGTAGAACATGTGTATTTTTCTCATCAACAGCTGATGCAGCAGAATTGCATGCTTCTTTTGTGTGAAACAATATTTGTGGAGCTGTTTCTGGATGAGTCTAAGCACTCCGCATGCCACACTGACTATCCTGCACCATAAGCAAATTAAAACTCTGTGTACTGAAACTTGATTAATAAATACTTAGAGAGAGAGATTGGGGTTCAACCTGAAGATCTGAGAAGCAAAGCAGCCAGCCCCTGACTTTTACTTCTTCCTCATTCTGAAAATGGTAGTCTTGTGTCCAGGAATCTCGGGATGAGACTGAGTATGTGAGCTGTCTCCTCCTGTTTTATAATCCTCATGCACCACTGGGTACCATTCTTAGACAGGTAGTCTCGGGGTGTGTATGAAAAGAAACTGAGTAAGCTAAGAGGAGCAAGGCTGTAAACAACATTCTCCAACAGGTTCTGCTTCAGTTTCTGCCTCCAGGTTCCTGCCTTGAGTTCCTGTCTGGGCTTTTTATCATGATAGATTATGAACTGTAGGATAAAATAAGCCCATTCCTCCCCAAGTAGCTTTTGCTCATAGTGTTTAGTAAACCAATAGGAAGCAAGCCAGGGCAGACGCTGACTGCTCTTTTTACTTTCTGGCCATCTTTAAGGGTAAGGTATTTTGGACATCATGTCCATTTCTGATGAAATATTTCCTTGGCTTAGGAATCACATTTTCATAATTATATCTAGTTCTAGACACTTTAAGTCATTGAAAACCACACTTAGACCCTCTTTACAATTTCTGTTATACAAGTTTCTATATCCATTTTTTTTTTTTGCATTCCTAACCACTGGCCATGACTATTTTGATCCTCACCAAACCACTGTGGGCATCAAATGAGAGAGCGAGGACAGAGTGCCTGCTCAGTATGGTGTAACTGTTATGTAGGCCAAAAGAAAGCTATATCCTTGTGGTATTTGCATACCTTTGCAGTTCCATTTTGTTTTTTGAAAAACTGTATCATCCTTGAATTGCAATAGGCTTGGTTTTTTTTTTCATTTTAATTTTACTGTGTGTGAGTGTGTATGTACACCAAGCATATGAGTGGACATACATGTGTGTGTCTGTATGTGTATGTACATACATATATGTCTATATGTGTGTTTTTTATGTGTGCTGGTATGCATACAACGATGTGAAAATATGTGAGCGAGAGAGAGGACAATTTCAAGTGTCATTCCTCCTCAAGTTCTGTCTACCTTGCTTTTTGAGACAGGGTCCCCAGAACTCACTGATTAGTCTTGGCTGGCTGACTATTAAGTGCCAGTGATAGTGCCATCTGGCTTTGGCTCCCAGGTTATAGTATTACAAGTTTGTGCCATCATATGTGGATTTTTAAGTGTGATCTGGGCATCAAACGAAAGTCCTCATGTTTGGCAAGCAGTGTCCTGTCTGAGCTCTCTCCCAGAATTACTCTTCCAATCTTACATAATTTGATTTAAGTAGTATGTACAGTTGTATTTCATAACTTCTACATGTACAAATTTCTGAATCTCTGCCGAAATTTACATTACTGGAAATTTGGGAGATTATTATTGTTGTTACCTGAAGATAGCAGAGAAGTCAGGGACTCCTCCTAAAATTCTTTTTTTGTTTTTTGGTTTTTTTTGTTTTTTTTTTCCTCCTAAAATTCTTAATCTCATTAATAAAAGAATTTAAAAACAAATTTAAACAAAAACCTGGTGATGACAAATTTTTCTAAGGAGAAGGAAGAGAGAGAAGAAGCAGGAGGAGAAGAAAAGAAGAAGATGACGACTTTATGATAGGCAAAGTATAAATTCCAGCAGCTTCCCATGGAGAAGAGATACAGAAGAGAAAGGGGGGAAAAAAGCCTTGCTGTCTGAGTTAAGGCAAAATGGATGTTAGCCACAAGGTAAACAGACAGTCTCACAGCAGGGAGTTGGGCTTCAGAGGAAGCCTAAGAAGGCCTAAAGTACCAGAAAAAGCAGAGCAAAGCTCTGATGGGCATCCAAAATAAAAAGGCAGAAGAGAAGGAAAAGGAGCTAAGTCTAATCGGGATTCAGAAAGGTTCTCTGATCCAGCAGAGTCTCATGGTGGTTAAAAGGACTGTTCAAGGTGGCAAGAATTCAGGGAGGCGAAGTACATTATCTCCTTAAAGGGATAATTTTCTTCCTCTTTAACATGGAGGTGAACATGCTTTCCTAAGAGTGGTTCCTTAACTAGGTCATTGACCCACCAACTGTGTTAGCTCTCAGCCCGCAGACAATGCTTGTCTCCTAGAGGGGTGGGCTGGGAGGCAACAGCTTTCTCTTAATGCCTTTCTGATGTAAATCTAACTATTTTTTATTGATTTTTATTGAGCTCTACATTTTTCTCTGCTCCCCTCCCTGCTATTCTAACTCTTACCAAACACTTCTTTCTCTGATGAAAGAAACAGCAGGTGTGTGTACCAGCTGGTTTTATGTGTCAACTTGACACAAGTTAGTCATCAGAGGGTGGAGGCTCAGTTGAGGAAATGCCTCCTATAGACTTAGCTTTAAGGCATTTTCTCATTTGGTGATCAATGGGGGAGGGCCCAGGCCATGATGGGTGGTGTCCTCCCTGGGCTGTTAATTCTTTCAGTAATTAAGCTGAGCAAGCTATGGTAAACAAGCCAGTAAGCAGCATCCCTCCATGGCCTCTGCATCAGCTTCTGCCTCTAGAATTCTGCTCTATTTGAGTTCCTGTCCTGACTTCCTTTAGTAACCAACAGCAATGCTGAAGTGTAAACCAAACAAACCCTTTTCTCCCTAACTTGACTTTTGGTCATGGTGTTTAGACTCAACAATAGAAATCCAAATTAAAACAAGATAAATAAACATTTTAAATAAGACTGAAATCAAATTCTTATATCAGATACTGATTTATAAATAATGAATTATTGCTGAATCTGTTTTAATAAGTCCTAAATCTGGTAAGTTTCCTTTTGTTGTTTTTGTATTTCTCAAGACAAGCATCTGACGGTATCATCTCAGGTTAGCTTAGCATTCTCCATGTAGCCCAGGCTGGCTTTGAACACCCCATTTTCCTGCCTTTCCCTCGAGAACACAGAGGTTGCAAGTGTAAACTACCTGCCCTGCTTAAATGTTCCCTTTTCAAGAAATCAAGAGGAAGATAGGCAAAATAAATAAATAAATCCAGATCCAGAGATTTATTAATTTCTTTCAGTTTTCCTACTTAAAATATACACATTTTAGTACAAATTGTATCTTTTGTTAAAAATGTGAATTTACATTCATTTATCCCTAGTTGATTGGAGCAATCAGTTTATGTATTTCTACCTAAAACTGCTCAAAGGGTTTGGCCTTTCCCAAATGCTCAGTGTACTCATTTCAGCTTCAGCTTCTTTGGTTTAAATGCACGATGTGAATTTTTTTGTGACAGTAAGCCAGTAATTACTATGCATGGGGGATTCTGGTAGAAATGCAATATTTTGAACTAATTGCTAACTGAAAGATGTGTAATATCGGCTGCGTGATTTGCCCCTCACATGTGCCCAGCTATAACAATCTGAATTTAGTGCTGCATTTGTTAATATTAGACACAAATTTATCCTGACACTTTTATAGGCAAAGACTCGGAAACATTTAGTCATGTAAAATCTAATCATAGTCTTGAAATATTTGCTTCTACTCTCACGCATTTTCGGCAAGCTCTCACTCTATAAGCGTATCCATATTATTGAATTAGGAGAATGATTTAGAGAGGCATAGAGGATGTCCTGATTATGAGATAGGTATTAATTTACACAGCAGCCTTGTCAGAGAGCCATTGTTTATAGAATGTGAATACCGCATGTCTCTCTATGCTCCTCAGATCTTCCTATCAGGGTGAATTAAATTTGTTTTTCATTTACAGGGCATCTCCAGTGTCTGTTACCATACACTCCATACATTTTTAAGGTCAAAGAAAACTAGTTTGTGGCATAAGTAAATTATTCCATGCCAGAATAAAATGACAAACCATTATGTAAATGGTACAACCCCTATCAACGTGTGTGTTTTAAAACTCAATGAGTTTGATAAAAGCTTTGAAACATCTCCCATGGCCGTTGTATTCACAAGTCTTTCTGAGCCACTCAAACAGATGTGGGTGTAATAACTGGTGCATGCTATAAGGCTTACCTTTCACTTACGGAAATCTGCTTTACTTTGTTCCTTAAGGAAGCAAATGCAGAGACAATAACATAGGGCTTAATAGTAAACCCTTGGATCCAAAGACATAAACTGGCGTGGATGAGGTCTTGAAGAGGCAATTAAGTACATTTCACTTCAACAACTAAAGAGAAAGCAAAGCAGATGGGTGGAGGGAGAACAAACAGGAGAAGCTCAGTCTTCATTGTGCCTCTTGGCATCTTAGCTCAGCAGTTTCTTCTGTGGAATATCTCAGTATATCAGATCGACGTCTGTATTCTAGTCCCCAGGTTGTTCTTGTAGAAATGAACAGAAAAAAAAAAAGCTGTGGATTTTTTTCTTGTAAATTTCAGAAACCACCCTAGAAAGGATCTCTAGCAGTGCAATAATAAACAATCTAGTCCAAATCATTCTTGGAAATAGATAAATTATAGCCAAATAAACAAATTAGAGAAAAGACTATCAATGGATTCCCAATGAATACACAACTCGAAAAAGCCTAGGGAGACAACATATTAAATATCTTCTGAGACCTAAAAAACATCAAACTACTACTCATAGTCTGAGAATAGCTTTCATAAATTCAACTTTACTGGAATGTAATGGAACTTAGCTCAATGGAAAAGGAATCATCATGTTTTTACATAGGTGTGTGTGTGTGTGTATGTGTATGTGTGTGTGCATGCATGTGTGTGTGTGTGTATGTGGTGCATGCATGCATGTGTGTGTATGTATGCTCTGAGAATAAAACCCAGGGCTATTTTTGGGGAAGTCACGAAGTGCTTTGCCACTGATCTGGGGCTTCAATTGATTAAGTCTTAATACTATTAAGAATTGTTACAAATACTTGTTTTTTATTTATGATTTGAGACTTGAAAGTCCCTAATGTGAATCCACATAATGCAAATCCCAAACCATAATGGCAAACATGAATCAAATGTTGCTTATCTTTTAATTACATGGTGGAGTCCCAGCTGGTGACAATGAGGATGAACCCTTTTCTCTCCCATGCTGTCTGTCTCTTAATGAGGCTAACCTGGAATTATTGGTTTGGGGTGTCTTCTGCATATGTGTTGTTTTTAATGATTAATGAACAAATCCTCTTTAACCTATAGCAGAGCAGAATATAACCATATTGGAAAAGATATAGAGAGAGAATAGGTAGAGTCAGGAAGATGCCATGTAGCTGCAGAGGGAGAAAGACGCCAACCACCAACCAGAAACTTACTGGTAGGCCACAGCCTTTTTGCAATACATATTAATAGAAATTGGTTAATATAAGATATACGAGTTAGCTAGAAATATGCTTGAGCCATTGACCAAACGGTGTTGTAATTAATATAGTTTCTGTGTGATTATTCTGGCCTTGGGCAGCTGCAAATGAAAGAGCAGTCTCCACTTAGAAAATACTCTAGGCAAGAGAGTTCTAAGAATGTGAACATAAAATCTTTAAATCTTTGAGGCTGAGACCTAAGCCAAAGGGGAAAGAAAAAAGGTGTCTTGTCGCATTGCCACATTTTGTGAATCAAAGTGTTTTGCACACCCATTCAGAACTGGGAAAAAGTAAGATACACTCACCTCTTAATGTTAGTAAAACCTAAGAAGTTGTAGCTCGGTCCAGGCAACCCAGAAATAAACATCTTAGCACATAGCCTCAATGTATTCTTTCCTAGACATTCTTATCGACTTTTTGCCCCTGCATCCCCTCCATTTCAGTACATTTCTCTGGGTTACCAGTAATAGCTGTACTTACAAGTATTCACTGGGATCACTATCTTTAAGAGTTCATTTTCTTTTTTTGCTAATTAACTGCTTTGATGATTTCATGCACTTATATTTTTTTATATAATTCATTCTGGTCACTCTCTCCTAAGCTCTCACTTACCCCCCTCCTACTCTTCAAGCTCCCTCCTCTCTCACTGTCCTTTTCTGGATTCAAGACATTTGGTTTGGTTTTGATTTTAAACCATTTATTTTAAACAGGAACTTCTTCATGACCATTGGATTAGAAATATTCTTTGGAGCCTGGTGAAATCACCTGAAATCAATAATTTCCCCTTCCCTGAATTTATCAGTAGGAAATAGTTCATCAGTGTGAGGCACGGCCAACGAGTCCTTTGTCTACCCCTATCAGACTGTTGATGGGCTCAGTCTCATGCAGATCCAGTGCAGACATAGATATGTTTTGAGACTCTGTGGTTGCAATGGTTATATGTATGCCATCTTTATACACCCCAAAGATGGTGTTCTGCAGCCCTTCCCTCTGTCTTCTGGTTCCTGCATTGTTTAGGCTGCTCTTCTCCATGTTCTCTAACCATTTGAAAGAATGCAATATATGTCTTATGTGGATCTGAACAATCAACTGCTACTTCTCAGCATCTGTTACAGCCAGTTCTGTACATTCACCATAGTTCAGTGGGAACAGAGGCCTCTCTGATTACAGCTGAGAATGGTGATTGTCTACAGATATAAACAAATATATTCCTCACTATGTATGTAGACAACATATTTATATTCCCACTTAGACCCTCTGATCTCTCCCGCCATGTTCTTTTGAGTGAGTTTGTAGTATCAGATAAGGCATCTCTTCTGTGGGTATTCACAGTTGGTAACGCTGCCAATTCATTTTCTCCCCCAGATTGCTTGAGTAGCACCTTCCAACACCATGAAAGCTAAGCCATCAGAGAGGGGTTTTCACCTCAATTTCAGATTTTCTCATGCAGTTATTGTGTATCATGCCTTCAGCAATAGACTCTCGTTATCCAGTTCTGGATGGTCACCAAGAAGAATAACAAGAGCCTACACGGCTTTGGAGAACTCTTGACTCCAGATTTCTAATCTAGAGTCTAGAGGTCTCCATGAACTAATTCCAATAAGGAAATATCTCACGCCTGGCATTGAGAATTTTGTGTAACAATCCATAGCCTCTAGACAAAATTTTCCCAATGTGAAGGTGTCTCATTTCTAACTCTGTTTTTAAGATGAAATATGCTTTTTTGTTTTGTTTGTTTGTTTGTCTAAGGGTAGTAGGTTTCCATTGGCTTTTTTATACTTATTTCATTTTGGTTAGCCCTCCCCTCACCTCCTTGTCATACTATTCTCTCCTCCTCTCCCGGTTTAAACCTTTCTTCTCCCAGTATCTCCCCATTCCGGGCACTGCTTTCATATTATCTATATTATACTGTCTCCCCTCCCTTAAGATTTCTGAGCTATAAGGGCAGTAAAAAAATTAAAGAATTAGCTTGGATCCACAGATGAGAGAGAACACAGTGTTTGCTTAGTTGTCTTGATTCCTAGGTTATCTCACTCATAACATTTTTTCTCCTTCTATTCACTTACCTTCAAGGTTCATAATTTCCTTTTTTGTAGCTGAATACAGTTCTGGTGTATATATACCACATTTTTCATTATTCATTCATCAGTTGGTAGACATCTGAGCTGATTGGATCTCTTAGATTATATCTCTTAGATATAAGCAAGTATATCAGTACTGGGATATAAAATTCTCTACGTATATTCCCAGGATGGTAATAAGGACAACTATCTGTCTTGATTTCAGACAATCTCTACCCTTCTAGTCAGCAAGGTACTATATTTCCTCCAACTATTGTTCTTATCCTATCTTGTACTCCTTACACATCCATATGGCTCTCCATTGTCTATCAAACACGCCATTCTCACTTCAGAAATTTCTTATGTGACCAACACCTTTCTCTCTTTGATCCCAAATTCTTACCTCCCTATTTTTCTCTCTGTTCATGAGTGTGTGGTTATGCCATGAGACTTCTTCAAATATTCATCCTTGCTACTCTTTGTCTAAAATATTTTCCTATCCTTCTTTCACAGAGATAATAATGCACAACATTTATTAAATTTTTACTGTGTACAATGGCCTAGACATTATAGTAAAGATGTTTAAAGTCTGTCCTAAAATCAAGGAGAAACAATTTAGAAATATGCAAACAAGAAAATATACTAGCCGGTACAATCACAAGAGTTAAATTGGAAAGACATGAGGAATACAGGGATGACATATGACTTATTAACTCACTCAACAGTAGCTTCAGATATCAAGCCTTCTGAGGAAGTCACACATTTGACCTGAACAGTTAGGAATCAGGTGGATGAAGATGAAATGTTCCAAACAGAGGAGACCACAAGCAAGATAACATCCTCGTTTGGGTACTGGGTATTGTGCATACCCACCATCTGTCATAAGGCACATTCTTTTAAAGCCCTGGATACAACAAACAACTGGAATCTTTCAGAAATACTGATGGCTGAATTTTTTTCATGGATATATTGAACCCAAGTCTCCAGGAGGTAGAAAGTGGAAGGTCCAGGCTTGAACATGCTATGAATTTCTATGATTCTGTGCATCCCTAGTTAAGAATTCTTGGTCTTCAGACATTTGTGTGTGCGTTCCATGAAAACTTTCTGAAATACAGACTGTGTAGTCTCTGGGGTGGAACTGGGGTGGATATGTGCAGGACCCTGCATGCCTGTTAAGCTCCTAGGCACTAATAAAACTGATATTCTTCCTGTTTCCCACAGTGTCATGCCCAACCAACACTAACAAAGTCCTTGAGAGCTTCTTAGGAAAGTATATTCTCAGCATGAGAATCAGGAAGCATGGCCTCGCTTCACCTCCAGGATCAGAAACCCATAAGTTTGCCTAGTCCTCTGAAGATCTGAGAGCCTTCCCAGTGGTTCAAAGTCCCAGTAGTGTCTGAGAACCACACTGAGGGTCTTCACATCTTTATACGAGCCCACACTTTATTGTGTCTTGCGACGTGTTTTCTACAGTGATTGAATGCTGACAGGTCTACTGAACTCACTGCCCAAGGGGAAGAGGTCACTGTTCTTCCTTCCTTTCTTTGTGTTTCCACAGTGCAGAAATCCCCTTTCTTACCAGTTGGGACAGTGAGATACAGGGTTCCAGGTCTAGACTTTATCTCCTGCCTCCAGAGCCTCCTGTTCACTCACTTGTGAAATGTCAGCAGCTTGCATCAGAGCTCAGATGACATGCCGTGCTTGTACTTGCCACCTGCATGGAGCTGATTTATTAAAAGCCCTGCTGGGGCTGTTAAATCCCTGTGAAGGGATATGGCAGCTCACCTCCACCTGCAGTCCTATCCAAAAAAATCACCCTCTGTACTACTGCCCTTTGTTTACAAGCTTCTGCAAATGGTTTTCTCTCCATTAAGTGCCCAGGGGAGTGCTGTTTAGAGAACTAATTGAATTTTTGCCAGTCTGGGGCATGAGCGAGTCCTACTCTCCAGAACTCGGTGTTTCCCATGATTAGATAGATAGATAGATAGATAGATAGATAGATAGATAGATAGATAGATAGATAGATGATAGATAGATAGATAGATAGATAGATAGATAGATAGATAGATAGATGGCAGACAGACAGATAGATATAGATACTTTTCTCTTCTAACATGGATAGAGTTTTTATCTCTCCGCAGACTAGAAGACAGAATTTGAATCTGTCTACATGGATTTATGTATATACTGTAATTATGGTAGTCTGTGCTTCTTGGTATAAAGATATAAGTCTTACTAAAAAGTTCAAAGTACGGAGCCAGAAAAAAAGCTTAGTTGGAGAGTACTTACTTAGCATGCACAGAGCCCTGGCTTCCAGTGCTGCGTTAACCAGGCAAAAATATTCATGCTGGTAATCCCAGCACTCAGAAGGTAGAAGAAAGAAGACCATAATTTTATGGTTGTCTTCAGCTACATGTCAAATTCGAGACTAGTCTGGGCTGTGACATAGACCTTGTTTCAAAAAAAAATGAAATATTAAGTAAATACATATTACATTTTCCGAAGAATGGATATATCCTCTCTTTAGGAACTGTGATGCCGCTTTAATTTGGTAATGGTCTGACAAAAGTCCATGTATCCTTCTACCAACTCTACCACAACCCTCTCTACCACATTTGAATAGTTCTCCTTTTTGATCATTCAGGATAATGTGAATGATACTAAAAAAGCCAGTTACTTACAGATTAGATCTTGCACTACCTTTAGGAACTGTGTATTTGCAAGACTGGATAAATTTATCATCACAGTAGAGATTTGTGGAGTTGCAGCTCATTGTAAGAGCTAAAATACTTGGGGAAAGGAGGAAATGTTAGCCCAAACAGTAAACATCAAGACAAGGAAAAGTCCTCATGGAAAGAAAGATTCTTTCTTGGCGGCTTAAAAAAATTCTGTCAGGGGGTGAGAAGAGGGCTCTGTGAGTAATGTGACTGCCTCATAATAATGAGACCTAAGTTCATAGCTGCAGCACCCATGGAAAATGTTAAGTGTGACACCACGCTCCTGTAACCACCTACTTTGGAGAGGTGTACACGTGATTGTCCCCGGCACTTGCTGAACAGCCAGCCTCGTCAAAACAGTAACCCCTGTTCCAGTAAGAGCAATAAAGAAAGACCCCACCACCGCTGGGTGGTGGTGGTGCATGCTTTTAATCCCGGCACTCAGGAAGCAGAGGCAGGCAGACCTCTATGAGTTCGAGACCAACCTGGTCTACAAGCGCTAGCTCCAGGACAGGCTCCAAAGCTACAGAGAAATCTTGTCTTGAAAAACAAAAATAAAAAGAAAGAAAAGAAAAAAGAAAGACCCCCTAACATTGACCTCTTACATCCACAATCACTCAGCATACACACATGTATGCCTGTACCTGTACATACAATACATACAAACACACTCAAAATCTTCTGACTGTATAACAAGATAATGCTGATATACCTTTTTCATAGTACACAAAGCCATACACAAAGCCTTTGCAGGAGAAATGGCTGCAGTACCATGGAAGATGATGTACCACACGTTTGGATGCAGTGAACATTCTTTTTTTGGGGGGGGGGGTTGAGATAGGATTTCTCTGTGTAACAGTCCTAGACAGGCTGATTTTGAACTCACAGATATCCGCTTGTCTCTGCCTCCTGAGTGCTGTGATTAAAGGCATACGCCACAGTGAACAGTGTAATTTAGTGTTACTGCTATGTTCTCACAGATTTATGTTATATGCTTTCTCTTTCTTTTACCAGTTCTTCAACATGCTTCCCCCTCCACACAGTGCAAATTCGATCCGCTCTTCTTGTTTGGTCCCTCTAGTTACTGTGTGATTAGATACAACTTGATCTTCGGTTCTCCTCATCTTTCTTCAGCTGCCATCGGTGTGGTTGCGTTAATTATCTGAGATGCATCTCACCATCTTTCATCCAACTGTGCTTGGACCATAAAGTGTTCCATAATTGATATCTTTGAACATCTGGCTGGAGTGTGTAGCATGAGTAAACATTCTTTATTTCCCTTTCCCAGTTTGTGGCGATGAGTGCACAGGCCTTCTTCTTGGTGACCTGGCTCGTCTGGAGCAGATGGCCATGAATATCAACCTCACTGGTCCGCTGCCTGCTCCATATAAGATTCTCTATGGTCTTGAAAATACAACTCGGGAACTCAAGGTAGGTGGGGGCACTCACAGCTGCAGGGCCAGGACCAAGTGGTCTTGGCTGTCATTAGTACAAGTTCCTTTTATGGCCCCCAAACCAGGAAAGCAAATGCAGGAAAGCAACAACTAAACTGGTGTTTCAAACTGAAGAACTGTAATATGCAGAGTGCTATAAAAAGCAAACACTTTTATATTCCCCTCTGTTTGTCCTAAATTGGTTTTATGATGTGACTTAAATATGTGCAAACATAAAATCAGGTATGTACCCCCTTATACTTATAGCTCCATAAAAATCAAAACAAATGAATCCGTACAGAAGTCTTCAAAGCCAATAAAATTAAAATTAAAAGCATTAATCTAAAGTAATATGATTTGGACTGAAAACGAATTGCTTCTCGCAAGGAGAATATGATGTTGACTACATCCCCACTCCTCTATAGGTGGCCTGTGGTTTCTCAGTCTGCATTCCTGCAATGGAACTGAATAGCCCCCTACAAGGGGTCCTGATGGTGACAAGCAGGTGTGACTTACACATTCAAATTGACCTTTGACCCATGCAAATGTAGATCCTAAGATCAATTGCTGGCATCCATTTCCCAGTTGCTTATCAGTCAGGGAAGTTAAAGTTAAAGTCAGGGAAGCTTTCACTACTCTTTAATATTACTGAAAAAAAAAAACAAGATTAAAATGTTGTTGCAATTTCAAAAGTGATTCTGAAGGTACCAATTCAAGGCACACTATTCTAAAAACATTGCCAAAGCTTTCCATCTGTGAAAGGCTAGTAGCAACATTTGAAAGATTAATGTGGTTCAGAATGAGTTCGGAGCAGTTTCCTGCATGTTGTCACCCAGTTATCAAATTCTTGTTGAGAAGATGCAGGATCCCCAGCTGCACTCAGTTCCCGAGGCATTTCCTAACTCCTCTGGTTTTCCCATAGCTTCAGCAAGCTTGCATAGATTCTCTGCTGTTTAAAAAAAAATAGTTAAACAATAATTAAGCCATTAGCAAAACTAATGTAGAGGTATTATGTGCCTTCTAAAGAGTTGATGCACAAAAAAAATAATTGGAAAAACAGGTAAGATTCGGAATAACTAGGGAAACCAGCAGTGAAGAGAGCCTAGTTTCGTAGGGACCCGAATGGCAGAGGAGGTTTCTAAAGGAAGAGAAATGTAGGTGAGGACAGGGGAAACCTCTTTACTGCATGCACTAGCCAGTGGCAGATATGTTTCTAGGGAATATAATATTCTTTAATCCTCACCACTGCCTTAATGGTGGCAGTAACAACAACTTTTGTTGAAAAGTTATGCAATTAAAATTGTGCATATATGATAGCACAAGGTTCTTGCAATAACAACAACAAAAACCCAAAAAAGAAAATAGAGCTTTGATAAGTAGTTTATGTACCTCTAAGTTTCTAAATTGAAGCTTTGACTTAGTTTGCTTGGCTGCTTTGACAAAATGCTCTAACTGGCTAGCTTGTGAACAATAGAAATGCAATTTTAACAGTTCTTCTGGCTAGAAAGCCCAAATTTAAGGCAGACTCAGTATCTGGTAAGGGATCATTTCTTGTGTATATGTGACTCCTTGCTCTGGCCTCCTATAGTGGCAAGAATTCTGAGCTCTCTGGGTATATTTCAAAGGGTAATCCCAAGAAGAAGGGGTCTTCCCTTCATCACCTGGTTACTTCTCAAAAGCACACTTGATAGCATCTTTATCTTATAGACCAGCATTTCAACACATCCATTTGTGAGCTACAGAAGCCCTAGTTCCCATCATGACAGCATTTTGAAATCAAATCTTTGGGAGGTGATCATTGTTAAACTGAGGAATGAGGATGAAGCCCTAGTGATACAACAATAGACTTGGAGGAGGAGGAGGAGGAGAGGGGGAGGAGGAGGAGGAGAGGGGGAAGAGGAGGAGGAGGAGGAGGAGGAGGAGGAGGAGGAGGAGGAGGAGGAGGAGGAGGAGGAAGAGGAGGAGGAGGAGGAGGAGGAATTGTCTCTCTGCCAGCCATCTCAGCACACAGGGAAAAGAGAACTGTGTGCAGGTCCTACCAGCAACCAAATTAGTTGACAACCTCAGACCATTCAGCTTCCAGAACTGTATGTTTTGTTCAAGCCACCTAATCTGTGATAATTTTTGTTGGAACAATCTGAAATGATTTTTAAAAAGGACTATGTTAAGTGTCTTTAAGTGGGAAAACTGAGGCATAGGAAAGTTCTCTCTGAAGCCCAATTGCCCAGCTAATAAGTGAAGAGAGGAGATCTGAATAGAGGCAGTATGACTCTAGGGCCTTTGAGGCTGAACATTTTTTACAACCTTGAAGAGACAAAAATAATTCATATGGGAGATCTAGCCAGCCAGTAGTGAGACCTCCTTGGCCCCAGGCCATGCTCTTACCACCTAGTCTTGCTTAAGAGAGCCACCTGCATATGGCAGAGAGGCGCGTTGGGCCTGTCTGACCACATTAGAAGTCAGGCCTGTGTGAGAGAGATAAGGCTGGAACTCTAGAGGGCAAGGCGACACAAAGGACAACCTTGAAAGCTAGGCCACAATCTATTTACCTCATAGTCTCATATTCAGAACATAAAACCCTTCATGCAAAGGAGGCCGGCCAGCTATTTTCAACACAGAGAGAGAATGCAGACTAGAAAACAAATTAGAAAAAGCAAATGTTTCAGATGTGTACAAACATATTTTTAAAAAATAGTAAGTTACCAATAGATGGTGAGTTTCCTGGAGGCCCTTAGAAGAGGTTCTACACAGGAGCATCATTAACGCCAAAGACTTCTGACACCTCTCTTATGTTCCAGAGTTCATGAAAATGACCTCCATAATTCTTTAATTCCTTTCTTCCTTCATTCTTCAATTCTTTTTCTATAATACATCTATTATTTGAAAACTTAAAATCCTATTTTCATATTTTACAACATGTAAGTACTATATTATGTTGTGGTTCCCAAGTTCTCGTCAAAGGCCACCAGAACTACGCGTGTGATGGCCAAAGCTAAGTTGACTTACTTATTGCCATCATTGACATTAAACAACATGGGGGAATTGTGCAACATCTCGGTGAGAAGGATAAAGAATGACATGATGCAACAGTTAGACGTGTGCTTGGCCTCCGTAGATGGAGCAAGTTCCCAGATGCAGGAGTTTGCAGTCCCTTCAGTCATTAGCAAGTGGAAGTGAAGCCCTCAATGCAAAGTCTAGTGAATCTTATCTAGAAGAATGGAGGATGGCTAAAGCTGTGATTAATAAGGAGCAATAACCCCTCCTATTAGGCATGAAATGAGCATTGTGGTATTTTTATGATCTATACAAGGACATGGAGCTGTCAACCCTTTGCCAACTTTACAGAGCAGACCAATTTTCAGTTTTCTTCATCACTATCACAGGTTGGCCCTGTCTAAAGGTAAATTACAGATTATAGGGGATTCTGGCACAGCATGTGCATATAGCCACATACTACAAATCTTGATCACAGGTTCAACCTCGCAAGCAAGGTCCTTGCAGTAGGGTCTGCTCTCATTCTCCCTTGTGAACTACAGCTATGCTGATTGGAATGGAAATCTTGATAATCCAACAGTCCTTCTAAATACAACCAATTACCAGCTGATGACCTTTTGTAAAAGCTCTCTGCAGTCCACAGTTCACTCATCCAGAAAATGGGGTAGCATTTACCTCACAGAGTTCTTATAATAAGTGAATGGGTTGGGGGAATAAACAAAAAAATTTAAAACATGGTAATTTCTCAATAAACTGCAGCAAGTCTTCATATTTACATGACTATCTGGCATGGAAGTCCATGGGTAAGTGCCCACTTATGGTAGTTTCTCTTCTATTGAGGACAGCAATGCTAAGTATTCAGTGCATGCAGGAAAAAAATGTGCTTTGTCTGACCCTAGCATGGCTACCAAACCATTTACTAAGATGAACATGACCTGAAATCTTTTTCAGCATCTGCTCTCACCCCAGCGGGCACCGGAGAGGCTCATTCAGGTGGCGGAGGGCAATCTGAACACCCTCGTGATGGAAATGAATGAGTTGCTGAGCAGGGTGAGTGGAAAAGCCACAAGTCTCCTTAAGCACACAGACCGCACAGAATCAGTTTTCTCCTCACTAAAGAAAACAGCAGTGCTATTCTGAAACCTTCTTTCTAATTTTCAACTTTGTTCATGGGATCCAGGAGTAGTGGTTGGCTAATTCTTCTTCAGAGGAAGTCTTATTTCCCAGTGACCCCCCTCCAAACACACCCACACCCACCCCCCACCCACCCCCACACCACTAAAATAAACAAGGTTGACATACTTGGCATGGGTCAAGGAAAAAGATTAATAACAATTGTGTATTTTGAGGACTTTACCTAGTAGCCTCCACTGTAAATTTTTTCTAATCAGTTCTAAGTTTCAAAAACTCTGTCCTTGTTTATGTAAAAGAAAAGAAACACAAATGAAAATACTTATTGTGTCTTTAATCTTTGTGGGGTTTCTACTGTTCTGGAGAAATACAGTCTCAAGTAGTACTCCTACTCCGAAAATGAAATCTTTATTATCAGAATCTGGAGTGTTTAAGACACCATTTAGTCAGGCTGTAAAACCCATGCTGCTTCTATCTGACTTTCCCCAGAAATTGGTAGGTTTAGATTTTCAAAACTGCAAAAGGGTTGAGGTTCTTTTTAACCCTTGGAGACTGGGGAAAATAACATAAAGTCTGCCATCTTGTGGACAGAAGAATACATGAACATGAAAACTAGCCTGAATCCCAGGATCCAGGGGATTATATAAATTTAGATTTAAATGACGAAAGATGTTGCAGTTTGAAGATTCTTGGATATTACTTAATCTATTTAAAGAAAGGCATTGTCCAGCCTTAGCAGAGAAATAGATTAACAATGGACACACAACCTGATAAAGTTAGGGTGCTGTGTTTCATGGATCATCTACGTTCCCCATGAACAAATGTCTTCTAAACGCATAGAGTTGAACCACAGTCCTGAGGGTCCAAATCACATCAGAAATACCTTTTTGAAGACACAGCACACCAATGCAGAATTATATATAAGCTGAACAGAGTTTCAGGCTAAAGTAAGTGATGCTTTTAATTTAATGACAGTAACTTTTAACTTGTCACATGAATATTACCAAATAAGATAGTTTAAACAAGTCTTGCTAAGTTAAATTCATGTCAACTCATTTCTGTTTGTTTGCCCTCTTCATCCAAAGTTCAGATTAAGAGTTGGCAGATAAAAAATACTAATGAGTCTCCATCCATTCTGTTGGAGCTGTTAGTCATGTGTGTGTGTGTGTGTGTGTGTGTGTGTGTGAGTGTGTGTGTATACGTAGGATGTTATAATTTTCTTCAAATACACAATAAAGCATGAAATAAATGAGCAAAGACATACAAAAGAAATGCCTAAAACTGAAGTAGTTTAACCTGGTGTGGAACAATTAGAAAAGAAAGTCCATGGAACAGGTAGCACTTCCCTCCCTCGCCAGTTGACTGCTGGGTCTCACTATTGTGGGCACTATGGCAGACCCGCATATACAGGTGCAGGCGAAGCTGACACTGTCCCTGTTCTCACTGACCCTCTGTAGCCTAGTGATCTCAGTCAAGAGACACGAGTACTATTTCCCCAGAGGTGTCTAATCTCTTTTTTGTCTCAACCCATGTGTTTTTTTTTTCAGCAGACTAAATTTGTATGCTTTTAGAAACCTTTACAGAACAGTTAAAAATGCAAAGCAAAACTGAATGGAAGGTGCAGGAAGTTTCTGCACATTTTCCACCCTACCACATTCGACTGCCCCACTGTTTACCTGCCCAGCTAGAATGGGAAATTTGTCGATGTCAGGGAACCTACAGCGTTACAGTATTATTGTCCAAAGTTTCTAACCCACTTAACCTTCACTCCTGCCGGTACACATTGTATACACATGTAAAACAGTCAATATCCAACATGATCGTATCCTACGGAATAGTTTCTCTATGCTAAGATCTCTCCATAGTGTGGGCTTAGCCAGAATACAGTGGAATTGGAGACATAAATGCGGTATTTTCAGACTGGCTTTTTCCCCTGAGTTATACACACCTAAGGTTTCTCTCCATCCTTTCATGGCTTAATAGATCATTACTTTTTGGCTCTGAATAATGAATACTCTACTGTCTTCACGCATCACAGTTGATTTATCCATGTACTTAATGAAGGATGTCTTGATTGTGCCCAGGTTTTAGCACTTTGAAGAAATTGACTATAAATATCTCCATTCAGATTTTTGTGTGGGCATAGTTTTCGATTCATTTGAGTACATATCAAGCAGCATAATTGCTGGAATGTTTCTTAAATGAGTGTGTTTAGCTTTATAAGAAAGTTTCCATCTCTTCCAAACTGCGTGAAACATTCTCAGCAGCACTGAATGACTGTTGCTGACGTACTTGTCCTTAGTGGATTCTGGTATTGTTATATTCCGGGGGTGGAGTCATTATAGAAGCAGAATATCATGTCAGCTGTTTTTTTTGTTTTTAACATGGGTGCTGGAGATCCAAACTCAGATCTTCATGGCTGTACAGCATGCATCTTACCCACCCAAGTCTCTTCCCAGTCTGATTTTTGTTGTTGTTGTTGAATTTTAGGGATTCTTTGTATGATAAGTAATAGTTTTCTGTCCTGTGGCTTATTTTTCATTTTCTTAAAAGTGCAAGCATTTTTTGTTCTAATGTAGTCAAGCTTATCAAAACTGTTTCCCCCTTAGTCTACTGCTGATATTATAGCCCAGAAGTCATCCCCATCGCCCAAGAGTGTCTATATTTTTGGTTTTTTTCTTACATTCTGGGAACTTTTTAGTTTGTCATTCTACACTATGACCCATTTGCGCTTAATTCCAATGTTATTTTTTAAATAAACCTTATATTTTATATTTTTTTACATATTTAAGAAGTTACAAAAATAGTGCAGAGGTTCTTCATGTAGCCAGTTTCCTTGATTTTTAACATCTTAAGTTACTACAGCACATCTAATGGGCTATTTGAATGAAAAGTAGCTTTATTCTAAGATCTTCAGTTCTTCCATGTAGAAATCACATCTTCCTAAATTGATCTACTAACGAGACTCTAAAGGTGATCAAGATGCCCTTAAAATTCAGACATTTATAGAAACACGTAAAATCATAAGCAGAAGGATTGAGGTTTTGGGTATCCTACAGTAGACTACAGAGCCAGCGCGTGAGCAAACAGTCATATGATTGGGCCAGAGCATGATCCATTCAATGGCTACAACTTCTTGTTCTCCAATACCTACTGTGTTGGACGAGGGTTTCATTGTGAAATTTACCCAGGTCAGGACCCAGGCCCATGAGAATCATGATGCTGGGATTTTCACGAACACCTCATAGATGATTCCTACATCAGCCAAGGTTGAGATTCACTATGGTCCCAAAGTTGCCTCACAGCTAAAGCTTCTATTCCTCTGACGGCTAGTCTTTATATCGGTTGAGACACATGCAGTTTCACTCCACATAGCTGGTGTAACACCTGCCTTTTCGCCTAGAAGTGCTTACATATTTTGTGTTTATCTTGAAACTGTGATCTATTTCCCTAACATTCCTGGCTAAACAGATTAGCATGAGAGCAGCTAGAAAACATGTAGACAAGTCCAAAATCAGCCCTGACTTTGAATTTCTCTAAAACTGTGCCAAAATGAGGTAGCACTTATGCGAAGTTAGATACTTTCTTTGATAGTTGCCTCCCATGTGCTTTGTATCTATGAGAAGGCAGGGCTACCAACAGCCTGAATATCATAATTAAGCTTTTCTTGCTTTGCCTTTTACTGTCTGTTGAAAATCAAGCTTAATGAAGATGAAGCATATATAAAGCAGCGAAACTAGTTTTTCAATATTTAACGCCTGCAATGGCATGCGTTTATGATGCTTTATTTTCATTTTTCAAAAATTAAAGTTCAGGTTGATAGCATCATACTTTATTTATCCTCCTGTGCTTTTAAGGGGGTGAGGGTATATGCAGCAAATCCTGCTGGCTTGGTTTGCACTTTTGAAAAGTAACACAGGACATATTCAGAAAGACATACCCTTAGAAATGTCTCTCTCACCATTCTACAGGGCTAGGTAACAGCTTCCTGTTTCTTTCCTTGTGTGTTGTTGGCCCAACAACTTGCCTGGGGAGTGAGTTACTGCCATGTAGCTAGACAGTGAAGTCTGAAGATGACCCTTGAAAATATTATGTAAATGACTATATCTGAAATTTAATTATAGCAAGAACCCATATAAGGCTGCAGATGCAAAGGTGGATGGCATTTAAGCAATGTTGTCTATTAGGCAGTTAGATTTGCTCCATTAGATTCCTGTTTTAACATAGAGAAGCCCGTAATGAAAGACACTAGTAATATCCAACCAAGAAAATGAGGTACTGAATTTAAGAGGCATGGTGAGGCCTGTTTGAGTTACCACAGGGAAGTAAAAGCCATACCATTCAGAAGTAAATTAACGTCTGCCTAATGGTCAAGCATACTGTCTGCATATAAATACTCTAAAATAAATCAACAAAAATCTAAAAGCCAGGGGAAAACAATCAAGTTGAGTGAGCATATTTTCAAAAGATAAACGAAAGTAAAGAAACGTGTTGGTGGGATTTCAAGTGGCTCATTTAGATTTCCCATACTTGCACTTCCCTTGTACAAATAGGGCCCATGTTTTGGTGTGTCTCTCTAGCAGGGAAGGTAGCTGACATGGAGTGTGTGGTAAGCCCTTGTGCATCTGCACAGAATCTGTCTGGCAAAGGCTGGCTGCGTAACCTGGCCTTTAGTGTTTCAACCCACACAGGCAGTGTCGTGGTGCTAGGGACTTCATATCTACTTGTCTGCTGGAATGTAGCCAAGAGGCGAAACTATCTTTCATGCTAAAAAAAGGGGCTCACCCTAATTAAGCCCCGAACTGTCTAAGGACTCCAACTGTCCTAAGCCTTCACCTTGCTTTCGCCATCCTGGGGTCTCATGTGTCATCACAACTCTGAGATTCCAAGAGGCTACAAGGTAGAACGTGGTGTTCCTGCAAATGGAGGGACGTTTGCCTGGCTCTCCTCCCAAGTACTCAGCTGCAGATCATAAGTAGCAGTTCCATATGAACAGTGAGAAATGCCCAGAAACCTGTTCTGCCATCCACATTCACTGGCAAGCAAAGCACCAGGCATATGGTCAGTCTGAACGACACTGGGATTTCTCCAGCAGGCTTTAGCACTTCAGAAGGGTGGTTGGTTTCATTATTTTTATACCAGCCAATCATCCAACATTTTAGATCCCCTGCTACTTGCCACATACCATGACTGGTTTGCTCGGGAATAAGAAAGTGAGACAGAATCATAGCACCCAAAGGTGAAAATTAGATGACAAATTGTCTAAAAACACTGGTAAGTTTTATGAGAAAAATGGTTTGGTCACCTATTTAAACACATTCAGGGACTATTTACTTTTTGAGCTTAGACACCATACTTAGAGCTGGATACAAAATGATGAACACAGCAGATCAAAACTGTCCCTCACTGTGCTTACTTTCCAGAGGAGAAGGGAAGTCATTATATAGGTAAGTCAGTTATTTATTCATTAAAATAAATGAGATTTCCAAATACATTGTGCTGTGGAAGAAATACTTCTCTACAGTAAATCTGGAGACCTAGTTAAGGAACCCTGCTAAGAGAAAAAATTAAAAGGGATGAATGAAGGGAGGTAAAAACCTCTGAAAGTATTAAAGAGAAGCCCATTCTGGTCAAGACAGTAAGAAACCAAGGGATCCAAAGAAGAGAACTGTTTGGTTTATGTGATGTGTTGAAAGGGAGTCAGGGAGACTCATTCCATCTGGCCTTAGGGATCACCTTTGTGATCATGATTCTCACCTGAGTAATACAGGAATACTGGCATAATGTGAATTTGAATTTGTGTTTGTTAATGAAGTCTCTTACATAATTCTCCATAAATGGAGTAAGTCAAGAGAAGAATAAAATGATTATGTTCTTGGCCATCTAAATATGAGAGAGCATACTAACATAAATTTTAAAGGAGTAGCTATATTAATTTTTCTTTTTCAAGACAATGTCTCTCTGTAGCTTTGGAGCCTATTCTGGAACTAGCTCTTGTAGACTAGCCTAGCCTCAAACTCCCAGAGATCTGCCCACCTCTGCCTCCACCACAGCCCGACTTCTGTATTAAATTATTAAAGGTTAGTGTGCCTGTTGGTGTGACTGTGTGATTGGTTGGTAACATAGAAAAGATAGTGTTATGGCAAAAAATAAACTTTAGGTCAAAAATATATTTTCTATGTAGTAGGGTATACTGGTGCTTGTGGATACATTCATTTGTAAGATAGTGGAAGATGACCATGTTGAAGATCAAGTCCATTATGGTGTTCCGTGACATGTGAACATCACAATGGTATCAGAGAGTAGAGTCGGGGTACAGTTTAGATCAAAGAAACTTCTAGTATATTTCAGGTTGACAAAATCTTAAATAGTTTACCTTAGTTAGCAACCAAAGGAAACATTGAAAAATTGTGTGTGTGTGTGTGTGTGTGAAGCTATTTTATTTGACCCATCTAAGCATTGGGTATATTGAGTATAAATAGCTAGAGAGCCCTGATTTGAAAGAAATTACTAGTATACTTAACAACTGACATACTTAGAAATTATGAGCACAGTTTATTTCTAAAAAGAACTGTAAAAAATCTAAAGGAAAAACAATCCCATGATTAATATCTCAGAAGACTAAATCAGAGTGTTAAGTACATTGATTAGCAGTCTCCAGGTCACTGCTCCCTGCTGCAAACAGGAGTTTAAGAGGGTTCCGATGGCTGCTTCCCTTTTCACCCTTGTGACTTTAAGGCTTGCAGATGTAAAAATTGGGTAACAAGAGTTGGAGTTTAGGTTCCACCGTTAATTCAAATTCTTGTTGCCCCTGCAGGTAAAAAATAAAAGGAAGAACAATTCCTCAGGCATCTCTTGCCATGCTTTATGTTAGCCAAACAAACATTTGCTATTTAAATAAAGTTTAAGCCCATGCCATTGTGCTATAAACCTCGCATTATTGTAAAAGAAATCTTTGACATCATCCAGTCTATTGTATTTGACCTTGTTATGTCTGCAAAGAACACTTCAAATCAATCCCACTGTGTCGAAGGTATTTCCAGTATGATCCAACATGAGTATGTTTTAGGTTGCACTTTGGAAGGTAGAGTTGTTTGGGGGCTTTTGTTTCATTTCGTTGACCATGGTGTGTGATTTTGTGATTAACAGCCATATTTCTAGTGATGTCATATAGGAAAACAAGCATTAATTCTGCCGTCATGTTTTCTTGGCGTCTTGGCAGTGTTGCAAAGCAGGCGTTTAGTACTGAGTAGCTAAATACTCCCCGCCCCCTTTGTTTCCTAATTAGCATATTGATCTAAAGTGAATCCATAGGCTCAAGCTTATTGAGACAGACGGCCAGTTCCTCCCTCAAGAGATCATTGCTGCACACACACGGTTTCAGAAAATAAAAACTAGACAAAACTGTAGCATGTGGAGGCTGAGGATTCCATTAAAGACTTTTGGCATTGGAGCCTGGAAGATACTTCAAAATAACTGTGTATTAACACGTTTGTGTCACCACATATAGCAGGGGTTTTAATAGGACCAAACACAGCTCTCTGATTTCCATTTAATAGAAAAAGTAATAAAGTTTAATTGTATACTTGAGAGCGGGGTGTCATTGCCGGCACATCTGATCAATAATTCATCGATTGCCTTTGGCTCAAAGTAAAATCTGAAAGAAAATGTAGCCAGTGGGAGCTTATCTAGCTCGAACTTCATCGTCTCTATTAATTATACTTCTCCTAAATTTGGATCATTAGGCGACCAAAGTGACAGCAGATGGTGAGCAAACAGGACAAGATGCTGAGAGGACCAACACAAGAGCAAAATCCTTGGAAGAATTCATTAAAGGGCTTGTCCAGGATGCTGAAGGTATGAGAAGATCACATTTTTTATTTTTATTTTTCTCCTACGGAAAAATTAAAGAAAGGATTTTATGGGGCTGCAATTCCCCTTGTAAAGACGTGTCTTTTCTAAATTCAAGTCTTAGGTTTAAAGAGTATTTTGGTTGAGCTACTTGGGGTCGTGATTAGCTGAAATCTAGTCTACCAAGTTAAAAGAGCAATGGTGGTTGATTATTTAATGGTTATGGGTGTGGAATAGGAATCAGTTCTAGGATAATTAAATAATTAATTGAAAAACCTATGCTTGGCTCTTTTTTCTAAGCAAAGCCATCTACATTTTATTAATCCTTTCTCTTTAAAACTTATTTTTGTCATCCATTTGGTACATGAGCACTGCTCTTTCATGTCTCAAAACGGTCCTTCAAGTACTTGGTACCGGTTCTGAGAGAACATCTGTTGCTCAGGATTTGGCTGCATGAGTTCACTAGAGGCTCCCTGGCATGTAGACCACAATTCCCCAGGAATTAGTTCTTGGCATCTCCCTATATGACTGAGAATTAAAGTGGAAGCCGCTTCTTTGGGCACAAGCCCAGACTAAGAAGTCCTTAACACTTCAATCTCTATAAATAAATGTTCAATGTGCATGCATGCTCAGAAGGCTCAAAGAGTGGCTTCTTTTCCTTAAGAAGCTAAGCATCTTCGTTGCTCTACAATACTGCAAACTTTTCAGAGAGAATGTAAGCTAAACTTAAAGACAAATTCTGACTGGTGATCCAGCAACAATAACGACCGACTCCCTTGTTGCGTGGAGCAACAGCGTTTTCAAATGAGTCCGTTCTGAAGTAGAACACGTTACATTCTCTAGCAAACTATCTCAGTTAACTCGCTGTGCTCCCTGGTCTGGTCCATGAAACTGTTGTGTTCTCCCTGGCATTATTTTCCACGGATGCTGTTTGAAAATGTCCCCAAACAACAAATGTATGACACAGACCCCCTCTCTTCCACACGGATCTCTGAAGGTAACCTTTCCCATCTTCTGTCTGAAGTCTCAAATATTCAACATCCAACAGCCTTTTAGTGCCTCATGTTAAAATCATTTCAGCTTTGGCTTGGGGGTTAGTGCTTAAGAGGAGCTGCTGCTCTTGCAGAAGACTCAGCTTGGATTCTGAGCACTCCTATTAGGCAGCTCAAATACCTCCTGTAACTCCAGTTCCAGAGATTCAGCTCCCTCTTGTGGCCTGTAACGGCATCTGCATGCATGTGGTATACATACAAATACACAAGGTGTGAATACAAATAAACAAAATTAAACAAATATTTTGTAAAAACCACTTGTTTGTAAACATAACTGTTAATATACGCTTCAGTGGACACCAGGGTCATCACTGCTTGCTTCTGTTTTGGGTTGAATCCCCTACTCCCACCCCAGAGAGAGACACAAGTATAGTTGCTAGTTTGATCAGCATGGGCTTTCTTTTCTGGTGTTTCTTTGTTGTTTTTCTGGATACCATCTTACAGTTTGTACACCACACAAAGTCACCACTAGGGACTGTATCGTGAATTCTAACTGCACTTAATAATAAAAACTCCGAGTCAGCTATCAGGGGTGAAAGAATCAGAGAAGAGAGGCCAGGAACTAGGGTTCTTACCTCTACCAACATTCAGACCAAAGGGGTGATCCTGTCCTCAGATTGTCTGTTTCCTCTGACTGACTGCTGTGAGCTCCTGTTTTTTCCAGCCTTATATTCCTCTCTCTACCCAGCCATAGCCCTTTCTGTCTCCACCTTCTTAGTGCTGAGATGAGAAACATGTGACCCCCAAATACTGGGATTAAAAGTGTGAGACACCACATCTTGACTCTGTTTCTCTTTTATACTAGATCTATTTCGTGTAGCCCAGGGTGTCTTAGAACCTACAGAGATCCGTCTGCCTCTGTCTCCCTAGTGCTGAGATTAAAGTTTTATGCCACCATTGCCTGGCCTCTATGGCTAACTAGTGTGGCTGTCTCTGCACTCTGATCCTCAGACAAGCTCTTTTTGTTAGATCATAAACAAATATCGCCACAAGGGTCAGTGTAAATATTGTTTTTTTACCAAATCTATGGTCTGTACTCCAGATGAAAAAGCATTGTCAATTGTGAGAGGTAACTTTCATTTCTCATATTATGCTTTGGTCAGATGATCTGAATACATTTGTGCAGCGACAGCACCATTTTCTTCATGTAAGGTGTGTTGGAAGGAACCACTTGTTTGTCCTGGCCATCAGAACCAAAATAACCACACAGAAACGTATTGATTCAATCAGTGCTTGGCCCATTAGCTCTAGCTTCTTATTGGCTAACTCTTACATCTTAGTTTAATTCATCTCCATTAGTCTGTGCATCACCACGAAGTCATGGCCTACCAGAAAAGTTTCAGCACGTCTATCTCTGGTGGTGGCAGCTCCATGGTGTCCCCTGACTCTGCCCTTCTTTCTCCCGGCATTCAGTCCAATCCTCACCACCTACCTAAGTCCTGCCCTATCAACAGGCCAAGGCAGTTTCTTTATTCATCAATGGTAATCACAGCACGCAGAGGGGACTCCCACATCAAAGGTATCATGTGGGATAGCTGTATCTGAGGAAATAGGAACACAGCTCACTTCTGCCAGCAGACACTCACAATTAAAACAAAGTTCAAATTTGCATATACCAGAAATATGCTAAATTTCAGCTAAGATGTTCTGTGAGATTGGCTACAGAAGGCTTAACAGTTTAGGGAAGAGGAGAGAAAGGGAAAGGAGATGAGGAGGGAAGACAATAAAGGGAAAAGGCAGGGAGGAAGGGAAAGGATTGCCTAAAGATTATACAGGTTATCCTACACAGCCACACTTTCTTTTCCTTCACCTAATCATCAGTAATGGGGGTATTAGGAAGACTTGCATTTTATTAGTGGCAGTACATTGGTGTGGAAAAGCGAGTGCTTCGGCCTGGCATTCGTCTCTTTCAGTTTTGTTTAGATAGATGAAGTGCTCACCTATCATAAAGTCTTCCATTATGAGTCATGACCTCTTCACAGACAATCAGCTTCCATTCAACCACGATGTACTTTTATGTCTACTGTAATTGTATATCTACTATGCCGTGACTCTTGATCAGATCATGAGGGAGCTGCGTTTTATCTCATGGGTTAGAATTAATGAAGGACAGAGATCAACTCCATTAGTGTTTATGTTGTGACTTATAGCGGGACTTTATTAATACTAGACATCTTCTTTCTTGTCTGGTTCTCAGAACAGACAAGCAAATTCCCTCCAGGATAAACTTACCGGTAAGAGGGTTTTTCAGATTTAACAGAGAGAGCATATTTGCTTCCTCCCAGGAGTGGATTGGGTTTGTTTAACAGATGCTTTTCTTAAGAAGGCCCCATTTGTTCCATGTTGCGCATAGAATGCTATCATGATTTGAAGCTGGTTTAGGATATTTCAGAACAAACAGTATGGCTTGCCTTTCCATCTAGAAACATTTCCTTCAGTCTCATTTTTTTTCTTTTCCTCTGGTTTCCCCTCATGGTGATTTTACCCTGCCTTTAAAATATTTTAATTACCATAAAACCCTTTTCTGAAAGAAGACCAGAATAAGTAGAGTCAATTCAAGTGGTATATTCTGCACTTATTTTCAACTCTGTAGGAAATGTATTGAAAGGGGCACTGCATACCTTGGAACGAAGAATTAAGTAACATTGATCTTTAGTTTAAATACTGATTCTACCTACATAAGCAGTAGAGGATCAAACCTTGTTTGCCCAACCAGCTTTCTTCTCAGTGCTGGGGACTGAGTTGAGGTTCTCACGCATGCTGGGTAATGTTCTACCACTGACCTCGGATCCAGCCCCTCTTAGTTACAAATTTTGTTTTCTTCCTCAGTTTAGCATCATGTTGTTGCAACCATTTGTGTGTGCCCTGATGGTTTCTTTATGTCTTCACATTACATTTTAATTGAAAAAATGTGGCATACATATTCTAAAAGATACAGCTGAGGCCGGTGTTTCCTTATTCTTATTCTCTGGTCACTTTTTTTCCTACCAAATTCTTCTCTGAGGAGAGTTATCTTTGGGAACAGACTATAAAAGACACTTTAATATAACAGAGGCCCCATCTCTACCTATCGTCACACGGAGTTAAGTTTTGCATTACGATTTCAGAAGGAAAATAAACATGATGTCTACGGCTCTGATAATCAGGAACAAGTGTTTGCTGCAACAGATTTCTACACGAATACATTTACGAGGAAAAGGGGTGATTTGGAAAGAGCAGTTGAGAAATACACAGCTTTTTGCACTTGTCAATGTTCTTTATACCCCAACAAAAACTTCTGGAGGACTTGATCAAACACCGGAATGCTCGTTCTTGGTTGGCAGACTCTTTGTCTCAGTCAGTCTGTGGCAGGACCTAGGAATCTTCATTTCCAAAAAGCTGCTGCTGCCACTGAATGGGGCACCACATTCCCGAATCACCTAGTCAAAGACCACCCGACTGCTGTGTGCATCTGACTTGGGAACTCTGCACACTGCAAACCTGAAAAAAAAAATCTCTCCAGTAGGGAAAGTTCAAGATTTATTACAGCTTAAAGAGGTCTTCAAATAAACCTTTAAAAGTTAGAAAATACCTCTAGGGCAGGCCAGACTCCTCACTCGGAGGATTTCCGTGGTAATAATGTAGAAGTATATATTCAAAAGACAAAGAGCTTGAGGAAATATCTCCCTTCAACTCACCAAATTAACGTCCCATAGAACATCCAGAAACTGTGAGGCTAAAATGAATGATAGAGCCACGTAACTGTTTCAATTCACCAAGTTTTTAAAGTTTCATTTGACAGAGAGTTCTTTTTCCAAATGAAATCATGCCCAGAACACCAACCTATCAAGCAGTTTTTTGGCAGAACAGACATCATTTGTAGAGTACTTGAAGCTCCTGGAGAATGCTAATATCCCGAAGAGCACAGTTTGAAATCCCACTTACTGCATAGTAAACACAGTCCCCGGGATGGATGTGACTGCTGAAGACATGCATCTTTCTGGCCCAGTCTACGTCCCTCCTCCCTAAACTGCTGCTCCTTCCCTCCTTTAAAAACTTAAGATGAGGGAGTTGTGAAGACACAAAGGCAGGTCCATGTTCAGTGACCTCACAGATGATAGCGTTTGCATTCTCAGTATCCTAAAATGGACTGGGTATGACTGGTCACCAATGCAAATGATCTTCTGTATTCAGGCACAAGGTGTTAGCCTATATATCCGCTGTCTTTACCTTTGACCCAAAGAGAATCTGAATCTGTTCCTCATTTATATGTCCTCCATTTGAGGCTAGACAGACAATACTTTCATTACTGTGGTTTCTCAACAGAAGTTTAACATAGAGAGCTATGTCACATTTTCTTCATTGCTGCCCAATGTCATGGTACCCACCTCTGGTTCCCAAGCAGGGACACCCTGGAGATAGGGAGAAGACCAGATGTTGAATGCCAACTTTGCGCATATCGTTTTCGTTACTTAATTTACAAAAGTTGCCTTACTGTCCCCATTCAGCTATAAATGAAAAGGCTGTAAAACTAAATGAAACGTTGGGAAGTCAAGACAAAACTGTGGAGAGAAACTTGCAAGAGCTACAGGACGACATTGATCGGATGCTGAAGGAACTCAGAAGGAAAGATCTTCAAACACAGAAGGAAGTTGCTGAGGATGAGCTGGTGTGAGTAGATGTTCTGCGGTCTTTTCATTTCATCCTTTGAACAGCATTATTAAGAGTATCCCATGTTTCTATCCCATAGGTGAACAGAACATTTTTCCCCCAGGGATGTTTGCTATTATTTATTTTTCATGCCTTCACTTAGTTCCCTATTTTGCCTTAAAATAATTAAAAGCATGTTTTCCTATCTATAAAATAATAAGTAAAGGAACCTTTCCATGTTGCCTTTTATAAGTAGGCTTATAGGCTTGATTTGCTAATGACTGGTATTAGGAACGTTAGAACTATCAATATGCTTACTAGGCTGGAGGTGTGACTTGGCTCGTAGGGGCTTGCTCTTGATGCATAACACCTGACTTTGATGATCAACACTACCTAGAGTGGACATGATGAAACACCTGTAATTCTAGTACTTGTGGGATAGAAAGCAGGAGGATCTGAAGCTGACAGTCATTCTTGGCGACATAGCTAACCCAAGACCAACCTGGTATACATAAAATTCTAAGGAGGAGAGAAAGAGAAGGAGAAGGAAGTGGGGAGAAGGAACAGAAAAGAAAGACAGGGAGAAGGGGAAAAGGAGGAGGAAGAGAAAGCAATGACCACCAATTTGATAAATAATAAATAAGTCACATTTTACCATTTTAAGAAATGCTGGTAACTTAAGTCAAAGACTTTCTAGATCACTGGGTTGTAAGAAAAAGTAGAGTCAATTAAAATTAAGAGGTTTGGGGATTTAGCTCAGTGGTAGATAGACCTTAGCAAAAGCAAAGCTCTGGTTTGGTCCTCAGCTTAAAAAAAAAGACAAAATGACAAAATTATGGTATTATTCTAGCATGGCAAAACCCTGAGAGTTCTATCTACAGTTGCCGTAGCAAACAGTCTCTCCTCATAGTCAAAGAAAGTATCACATTGTGATGGGACAACTGGCATTTTGGTGTCTTTGCTTTTGTATGTATAGTAAAACCAAATTTTTCTTTCATTGGTCACACTGTGACAATGGCATAATGCACCTAAACAATTAAAAAGTATAAAGTTATTACTATATTTAACAGTATATTCTCAAATTTAATAAAAATTCTGCCACAAGCAGACACCTGTTCACCTTGACTTGGTGCATAGTGAATCCATTGGTGTGTTTTTATGTATTTTTAACCTTTTTTTGTTAGCATTTCCTGGTAACATAGTTTAATATAAGTAAACCCTTATGATGCCTTCTTGGGCTGGGGGTGTTTACAGGGCAGCAGAGAGCCTTCTGAAGAGAGTGAACAGGCTGTTTGGAGAGCCGAGAGCCCAAAATGAAGAAAGGGAAAAGGATCTCCGTGAGAAACTGGCAGATTACAAGGACAAACTTGATGATGCTTGGGATCTACTGAGAGAAGCCACAGAGAAAACACGAGATGCTAATCGCTTGTCCACTGCCAATCAAAAAAACATGACCATTTTGGAGGTGAGAGCCAGGAGCCCTCTTGTCACAGTCTTGGGAATGGGGAGTTGGTCGAATTCATCTAGAATAGTGCAGTTGGCATATGTTTACAAAGGTCAAGACTATCACTCTAGGAGGTCATCTAAGAACCGAAACAGAGGGAAAGTGTGTGTGTGTGTGTGTGTGTGTGTGTCTGTCTGTCTGTCTGTCTGTCTGTGTCATTCAGACTATGGAAGGTCTGTAAGGATGGCACGGAAGAAGCTCTTCCCTGAGAGACAGGGAACCTCCCTGTCAATGACAAGTGTGTCGACACCTAGAACTCCAGACGGTCTGAGCTCATTTCCCAGTTCTACAATGAGTGCATTATAACGGAACATGCATAGACAATGGCTAAGCCCCAGTGTCACACAATTTTGCGGTTCACCAACCGGATTCACAACCTGAATTCAGAGATGTAGATGCAATCACTATACTTCCCTCTGCTTGTGTAGAAGCTGAGCATATGAGAGAACAGAGACCAGAGTGAGGGAACCTTCATGTCTTTCCTCTCCGGAATGAGTTCATGGACAAGGACATTTTTAATGGGTCTACCATGACAGATGAGTCTGGGTTGTTCCCCTCCTTTCTCTCACAGAGACCAGTCACCATTTACCAGAGTGCTGCTAAACTTTAAACAAAAATAGGTCCTTTCCAGCATCCCTTTCCCCCTCCATTCCTCTATCCCTGCCTTACTTCCTTTTTTTATTCATTGTTTTATTTTCTTCCTTGATGATAACATGGCTACTGCTTGGGTTCTCTGGGAGTGCATGCAGTGTACACAACGGCACAGAATTGTGTTTAGTGTTTAAACACCTTTCCCTCCACACACAGCCCACCTCTTGCTGTTGGTTTCCCAGCGGATCCAAATGCCGGAAGAAACCCACAGCTCTGCTCATGTGGAATTTCACAATCAGCAAGAGCCCAATACTCCAGCGCTGCACACGATTTCTAAAATGTTTGTTGAATGTCACCGTCAGAGTTAAACCAGCCACACATTTTAGTTTTTGTTCTTCTATTTAATCTGTTTTCCTTTGGGTCTAAGGAAAATAAATTAAAAGAAAAACTGGGGGAGACATTCTCTCTTCTGGGATTTAGCCTTGTCACAGTGGTAGACGATGGAGGAGGTGGGCATTTGCTAGAAGTCCTATATCTGATCTTAACCAAATCAGGGACCACTGACATACTAGCAGTAATCAAAATAAAACAGCATCTGGAGAGCCAGAAAAGGATGAGACTGTCCTGTCACGGGCTCCATGATGACACACTCAGCTCTGAAACATCCCAGAGCTATACCCAGAGGTCTGCCTCTCCTATATGACAACAGCTGAAGACATTAGAATCCCTAATGTGGAAAGCATACTGAGTATTTGAGAAGTGTTTCAAGAAGAGTTATAGTGGCACATTGAATGGGACCTGCGGCTGGTCCTCACATTAGTGATGTGTAAAACCAAGCATCCCTGGCAGATGCTTGTGCCTATGCACTCAGCTCTGGAGTTCCAGGTCATCATTTTTGTGTTTTTATTTCATATGCCAGACTTAACTGAAGTCTTGTTTAAATACTTCCTGGATAAGATAGGCGAATTAAAGCCGGGTGGTGGTGGCGCACGCCTTTAATCCCAGCCCCCGGGAGGCAGAGGCAGGCGGATCTCTGTGAGTTCGAGACCAGCCTGGTCTATAGAGCTAGTTCCAGGACAGGCTCCAAAGCCACAGAGAAACCCTGTTTAGAAAAACCAAAAAAAAAAAAATAGGTGAATTAAGTAAATTGTCATAAATAAAGTATGGTGCTTTTTGTTTGTTGTTTACATCGGTAGGGATACTAATCTGGTAGGTGCCAGACTAACCTTTAAAACATGTCACTTAGGGCCATTTGACATGACTCAGTGGATAAGAGCCCCTGTGCCAGAGCCTAAAATGCTGAGTTCAATTCTCAGAACTCTTTTGGTGGAGAGACCTGACACCCACAGGTTCTTATCTGACTTTCACATGAACATTTACTTACACACACACACACAAGTTGACTAAAGAACTCATTAATGAAACAATATCTATGATCCCTGGACTCCCATGTGGAATCTTCATAGACTAGTCTAAGATGTTACTGATGTCCACTCCTAAGATCCTTGGATTAGCTTACTGGCCACACACATTTGAAAACAGTGGCCTTAATACTGAAATGGCTTTAAACTTCCATTGTACTGGACCTGCTATTAAGGTAATATTCAGATACAAGTCAAATGGATAGTTATTTATTTATCTTAAAATGACCAGCTAATAACCTTGTTCTTAAAATAGCCTCCAAAGTTGAAAACGGTGGCACACACCTATAATGCCTGTGCCAGTGAGGCAGAAGCGAAAGGGTAATAAATTCCAAACTATACTGGCTACATAACAAGACCTCACCTCAAAAGACAAACAAAACAAAATAAATCCTCTAGTAACTCAGACACAACCTCAAGTCTAGACACACTTATAAAAAACAACAACTCTGGTGGTTTTAATAACCTGGGTTGACTTGGAGGTACACACAGGCAAAGAAGCAAACAAAACTAACACTTCAGTAATTATCATGGAATTAATGACGTAGATGGGGCAGCTGATTTGCCCCTCTGTAGAGCTTCTGACACTTGTTCTGGGCCAGAAGATAGGTACCATTTGGTAGAAGCAGGGGTGAAGAATGTTTCAGAAATAGGGGAAGGCACGTGAAAAGAAATACAGGAAGGGAGGTAACATAACAGACAGAGAATTCATGGTTGGTAGAATTGGAATCGAGTACCTGTGAAAGAATTGGCATAGATATCCAGGGGGAATAAGCAGATTCCAGATCTTGAGTTACAAGAAAATTGGGTTATGTGACTAAAGAATTTTGCTCACAGTTTAAACACTACGGGAAGCAACAAAAATGCAGAATCATATATTAAAGTTACACATTCAAGGGTTTGTTAGGAGCTCATGCAAACTGGAACCTCAACTTTGTGTTTTTAATACTGTGTTTCTGGCCAAAGAGAGCAACCTGACCTAACATTTAAATGTTGATCAAATCTAACCGCTGTTGGTCACCCAGCCATTTCAGGTTGAGTATGAATAATTACTAACTGAAATAATATGAAAAATCTAGACAGTTTATATTTTCCCTATATTTAATGTTGTAATTTATATTGGCTAGGAGGGCCAAAAATATTTGCAAAAATAATGACACCACACCAAAAATTGTGAGAAACTGATAGAAGGAGAGAACACTATGCACTCAAATATGGAACTATGAAGGTAAAAGGTGAAAAAATTTCAAGTAGAACAGGTTGTTTCATTTACAAGTTGTATAAAAGTCAGGAGTGAAAGATAGCTCTGGCAATGCCATTTGGAATGAGACCACAGAAGGCTTTGAACACAAACTACTACAAGGGCATTGCTAGCAATGGAGAGGAAACAGGGTAGGGGATCAGATGAGCAACCTAGTGAAGCAAAGGATACAAACTGATCCCTCTGCCCCAATGTCTACTCTTAGAACTTGACTGAAGAAAAGGTTGTTAGAAAGAAAACTGAGTTGACATAAAGGTATACGGAAGCTGGTGTTTGTAGACTCCTACAAAAGCTACCTTATACACGACAGCAAAAGAGAAGGGCAGTACTCCTCTTGATAGGCTCTGAAGGGGTGAGAATCTAATTAGCTAGAAAGAAAAGGTAGGAATATACTGAACCTTAATATCTAAATAGAATGAGTTAATTATGGTTATGGAATACTTTGTATATGTTTTAAGAATGTCATGAATGCATATAATATGTTTGATCAAATCCATCACCCACTCTCTCCCGTGCAAATTCCTTCTTATGCACCCCCACTTTCTCATCCCAACTTGATGTTTCTTTTTTTTTAACTCATTGTGTCCACTTAGTGGTACCAGTATGTGCATAGATAAATGGCCATAAGCTAGAGCTCAGATACCCCCCGGGGGGGACTTTATTCCTAAAGAAAACTGATTCTCCCTCCCACAGCAGCCATTACTTGTCAATAACTCCTTAGAGGTGTGGCTTCCTGAGTCATCCCTCATCCCTAGCATAATTTTAAAGATTGTCTGTTTCTAAAGATGGGTCTTCCTGTTTGTCTCTTAAACACTCTGAGCTTCCTGTCAATGTAGTCTAAATCTGACGTCAGTCTTTATTCATTCCTTTCTATTATTTTTTATAACACTGAAGTCATGATTACCTAAATTGACACATTAATTTACTAAAGCACTTTCTCCTTCAGTGTTAATTATCCCTCAATGGCTGTGATAGAACAAATACAAAAAAAATGGATGAAAAAGAGTTATTTAGGTTCCATCCATCTATCAGAGGTCTCAGAACATAGCTTACTCATGTCACTGTTTGTGGTCTATGGCAGAGAAGAACATCATGGTGGGAGGATCACTTTAAAGGAAAGAATCACCTTATGGCACCCTGTAGAGGAAGGATGGTCACCTTATGATGTCCCGGAAGGAAAAAGGGAGAAAAGGAAGGAAGAGACGGAGAAAGAGGGAAACATACCTGTTAAATGTTTCACTTTCTTCTATTAATGATGCATTTGGCCTTTGTTGAATATTTAAGATTCATACTACACTACTCTTCCAGAGGAATGCCAAGAAATATATCTTCAATTCTGATTGTAGCCTTAAAGCCTTAAATGGTGCTCAACACAAATGCAAAAACACAGTTATTAATCAATAAGAAGAACAGAAGAATCCAGGCAGTAATGGTGTGTGCCTTTAATCCCAGCACTCGGGAGGCAGAGGCGGGCGGATCTCTGTGAATCTGAGGTTAGCCTGGTCTACAAGAGCTAATTTTCAGGTCAGACTCCAAAGCTACAGAGAAGCCCTGTCTATGAAAACAGAAACAAAAACTAAACAAGAAAAAAAACCCAAGAAGAACAACAAAAAAATGTCATAAAGCAAAGAATAATCAATGCTTTGTCTAATTTCCCTAGAGCTCCAAATCTCCATATTAATTGTTTCAAAGCTAGAGTCTATCATCTAATCTGAAAACTGTCCACCATTAAAACTTCTTTACTCTCTAGATCATCATTTGCTTTAGTGTGATAAGGAGCATGTCCTGACCCTTACATTACAGTTTGTTCCCTAAACTAACAGATACTCTATAGCTTATTTTAATGTGACTTGATATAGTTCTTTGCTTAACACACACATGGAAATATCTCTCCCTCCTATTGGCATAGTAACTTTTTAACTATGTATACAGTGTTCTGCCTGCATGTATGCCTACATGCCAGAGTGGGCACCAGATCCCATTGTAGATAATTTGAGCTGCTATGTGGTTGCTGGGAGTTGAACTCAAGACTTCTGGAAGAGCAGCCAGCGCTCCTACTTCTGAGCCATCTCATTAGCCCCAGTAAAGCATTTCAAATGACTTTGGTGCCTTGATACAAGCAAATCACAATAAAAAGAGCACTTTTGAATCTCTGTGTGCAGTGTACATTTCCAAATGTTTATACAGAGCTAGGGAGTATGTGGCTATTATGTAAAGAATTCCAGACCCTTGAAAGCAAAGATGTGACTGGAAATCAGTGACACTGGAACTTTTACTGCAATTTTTTGCAAAGAAAGCAGCAGTCACAAATCAAATACTCCCCTGAACCTTCCAGATACACAATGGCTCAGTGAGCTGTGTCGCTGAACAAGTCGTAAGCTTCCCTTTCATTCACTCACTCAAATCTGCTCACTGGGGAAGTTCATAGAAGTACTAGAGAGACAGGTGCTGCATAAAACTGTTTCTATGGGACTCACGCTGTAGTGAAGGATATATTCTTGGTTCCAATTAACAAGTATGTGAAATGCTTAGAAGCCTGGACATGTGAGATAATATACAGGGTAAGGGTTTGTTGGTTATATGTATAGTGTATAATGGTTATATAATGCATGCTCTGCAGCCCCACACTATGATTCCTCATTAAACATTCTATGCAGTGTCCATCACTGTGCACAGTTCAGTAGGTTGTGTCCTTTCAGTGGTCCCTGTACATGCACTGTGATGTGTTTATTTCTCTGATGTCCATTAAATAACTAGTGTTTTAGACCCCCTCAAACTAACCATGATCTGTCAACATGTATAGAAAATGAAAGTCATTTGTATGCCTACAATTGGTGAAATACCCCCACAGAATAAATTTTAAAGGAGCCTTAGAAGGTGACTCGGTTGACAAAGTGCCTCCCACACAAGCCCAAGGTCCTGAGTTTGCATCCCCAGGACTCATTCACATGCCTTATGTTGCAGCCTGTGTCTGTAGCCCCAGGGTTTGTAGATGGGCAGATCCCTGAAGCTCCTCAGACATTACGCATAGCCAGATCTTTGAACTCTGTGTTCAGTGACAGACACTGTGTCAAAACTAAGATAAAGATATCTATTTCAACATATGCACATGTATGTATTTTTACATGTACCTACTTTGCAGATATGCGTTTACTACCTAAACATGATCATACACTATACACAGGAGCAAACACTCAAGTTCACACACACACATACTATTCTCTCTCTGTCTCTCTCACACACATAAACACATACATTCACACACAATCATAAATATACACACTCAAAAAATAAATACACACACTCACATTCACATACACATAAACAATAATTGAGAACTAAGAACAAAACCAACAATATAATGGTTAACAATTGCACAGCATTTCTTTGTGCCTGGCCAAAGACTTATAAGCCAAGTCTTTTTTTAATCTACTTTCACAGAAGCCCGAGTTCTTGTTACAGTGTTCTGAGTCAGTACTTCCCAGAAAGAATTGAGATGCTACATTTCTAGCGAGCTTCCTGTTGAGACCCATGCTGCTAGAAAATGAGCCACACCTTGAGTACTGAGGAACTATGCAATTTGTTAGAGGCCACATGGCTTGCTCAAAATCTTGTAAGGTTTGTAAGCTGGGATTCGCCTCAGGCAGGCTGTTGCTGAATGCTATGTGCTTTACCTAGCGTGTACATAATGATTAGGAGGAACACAGGTGATTTTTCAGGTCGATAGTCAGGGAACTGGCCATGAGCAGAAAACACAGAGGAACCGAGCCAAAGGACTGAAGAACATGTGGTAGAGGGCACTGAAAAGACGTGTGTACTGGAATCGTGGTGAAGTGGTGGGTGATAAAATTAGAAAAAGGAGGTATGAAGCTGGCAATCACTCGTGCAAATCAGAAACATTTTTGTAATGTAAGAGATTGTTCCTTTACAGCTCAAAATCCAAGGCCTGTTAGGTAGATAAGAATTACACATTAAAATTTTTTGTTTAAGTGAATGTGTGTGTATGTGAACGTATGTCTGTGTAGCTCATGCATGCAGGAGACCAAGGAAGTCATAGAGGGCATTATTCACCTGGAACTGTAGTTATAGATGGTTGTGAGCCACTAAGTGGGTGCTGGAAACTGAACCAAGTGCTCTTAACTGCTAAAGTATCTTTCTAGCCCCGCCCCCACATGCCACCCTTTTCACTTGGCAATGCTGTCTGTGATTCCTCAGTTAGTGACTTAGGTCATTCTGACTGCCATCACAAAATCCGGAGCTGTCTAATTTAAAAGCAAAATAAATATATGTCATATCCAAGGGCAGGGGGGTAGAGGAGGATTAGTGCTTGATGAAGGTCTATTTGTTGGCTCAAAATCTCATCTCTTTGCTGTATCCCTACACGGTGCATAGGTGAATAAGCTCCCTTGCGTCTCTTTTACAGGGACACTGACCCCATTGATGAGGTTTCTGCTACATTCTCTCATCATCTCCCAAAGGCCCTGCCTCCTAGCACTAATACATTGGAGTGTTGAATTTCAGCATAGAAATCTGATGGAGACACAAGCACTAAGACCATAGCACTGCAATGACTCAGTTTCCAGCTTATTTCAAGTGGATGGAGATGGGGCCCATAGAATCAAAGGCTTACAGGCTGCTCTGTGCATCTTAGAAAACTACACATGTATAAGCTATCATTAGTATTTATTTATATGAAAAACATATAAAGGCCAGAGACTAACATTCTAATTGATTTCATTAAACACATAGGGGAAGAAGGGTAGGCAGAATACGAATGGGTTTAAAGTACAAAGGAAATAATAGGCAAAGGCAAATTCCACAAAAAGGCATGGCAGTAATTCTCTTCCATTGCTTTTCTTCTTCTAGGCCAGGAATGAGCTTCATGTAGCTTTGAGACAAGCCATAACTTTCACAGAGAAGTTAGTCTGTTCTCAATTTATGAAATAATCCATTAGGTTTATTCTTGGAGAGAGGGTAATTTCTTCTTCTTAAAAGGTATTCTCTCTAAATTCCCTTAAAAATCCCAGCTTTTGAATTTCTGGTATTTCCCTAGAGTACAGTTATGCTCACAAAGAACTATTTCTGTGTACATCCTGGAACTCATCAGGTTTTTCCAGTTTAGTCTGGCACACTTGATGCTGGTGGCACGTGGTCAGCACTTGCATTGTAGTTAAAATGAAGGTCCCACTTTGCCTTAGCAATCCTGTTAACTCTCTAGTAACTATCACATCACTTTATTTACCTGGATGGCTTTCTCAAATGGGGAAGAGAAATGGCCTGTGTATGCTCGATGTTGAAGAATTCTTAAGAGGGTTGAGTGGGTAACTTACATCATAGTCATCTGGCCAAACTGTCAATATATACTTTGTTATTGAACCTGTTGTTCAGGCAGCTCAGGGGAAATAGGAAACCACAGTAGGGATGGGTTTTACCCAGATGCTGGTGTAATATTGTTTTCTTTGTATGCTACAGAAAAAGAAAGAGGCTATTGAAAGTGGCAAACGACAAATAGAGAACACTTTAAAGGAGGGCAATGACATACTTGATGAAGCCAACCGACTTGCAGATGAAATCAGCTCGGTCATAGATGTGAGTATTGAATAAATCTCAGAACAAAGAGAAAGAATATGATGACTTAATTCCTTCCCACACTGGCAGCAAAACTCAGCCACAGAAACAAAAGCCTCTCTTTGTGTTTTTGTAAGAATATATTATTGCAGTACAGTGTTGGGGACTTGCAGGTAATGTTAACAGTTAGAACCTAACTTTATTGGAGTACTCACTTATGCAAGCTTGGGTTGTTTTCTTTTCTACTTCTCTTATTACTTCTCTTATCATGGTGACCAGATCATTCCTTGTTCCTAGGCCAGCACTTACCATCTGTTTTGTTATCTCATATAGCTTTAGTTAAAAGAGAAATGAAAATCTTCAAGGAAACCTTTGGCCCACTGTCTCGCACGTTGCATCAGGACATGTGCAGGAATAAGGATACAAAGATCTAAAAGGTCCCGATGATTGTCACATGTTCAGTTGTTCTATGAAGTAATCTTACAAGAAAAATACTTTTATAAATGGGCTTCATAAAGTTCTATGATTTTTATTAAATAACTCTTTTTATTCTATATTTGCTGTGCCAGTAGACTGAATGTTTTCTAAAGAAAAAAAACAAGCATATGTGATTGTATCTCCTAGAGAAATTAGGAAATTCAAGGAGGTCTGAGTGAAGCTGCTTTTAATACTGTCTCTTCTCTCTCCGTATCAAGTACGTCGAAGACATTCAAACTAAGTTGCCACCAATGTCTGAGGAGCTTAGTGACAAAATAGATGACCTCTCCCAGGAAATAAAGGACAGGAAGCTTGCTGAGAAGGTCTTCCAGGCTGAGAGTCATGCTGCTCAGCTGAATGAGTCGTCTGCTGTGCTTGATGGGTACGCCATGTGTGCTTGGAAATGTCTGCAGAGCTTGACACTCATCCAAAAGTTTAGACAAGCAGAAAGGGCAGAAAATCACTTTCACGTCTTGATTTCCATAATTATGAACAAAAGAGCCGCATGGCTTTTCAATGGAAGATCCTAATTAAGAGAACGTAGGCATACATCTCCTGGAAAAGTATCAAAAGTCACAGTTGAAAGTGAATTCAACTATGCCTGGTTAGGAAACGAACATAGCCTTAGGCTACCCTTACAATATTGTGTTTTGTTCTTTATTAGAAGGCACCACAGTTGTCCTATTAGCATTTTAAATAATACACAAACACGTTCTGCTGCAAACTTCAGTTTTACGTTTCTAATGCAATTTAATCATTTCACTGTTTCCAAGTGCCTCTATATGTGCAGCTTTATAAACAGCCATTCAGTCTCCTCCCTCTAGTAAGACAGCACGTGTACCACTCTGAAGGAACAGCTCAGGGCTGGAGGGTGAACATCTATAACCCCAGCACTTGGGAAATGGAGGACACAAGTTCCAGGTCAGCTTCAACTACAGTGTGCTCAAGGCCAGCCTGGTCTATAAGAAACCCTGAAAACAATAAAAGAAATGAAATAAATAACAGCTCACTGTAACTGGGATTATCACATGGGTCATAGGAAAGAGAGCTGGAGCTCAGGGTTTGCTTATTAAACAACACTCTAGGTATGGCTGATTTACTTCCTCTGTACTTTTGTGATTGGCACACACACACACACACACACACACGAAAACAGGAACTATTCATCCTAGGAATAATTTTCCAGGGTAAATCTACTTAATATGCACCACATGCAAGTCTGTGTTCTCATCTTTGATAATCACTGATGCAGAAAGATCGCCTGGAAACACAAGCATCCCATGCATGATTAGTTTTGGAACAAACTTTCCCCAACTTAGAGCAAAGAGTCGTGGATGAATCAGTGGCCAGTAATCAGTACACCCGGATTCCAAATATCCCATTAGGGATGTGTTAGTCATGATTTGATTTTTTTTTCCTATGATCTCTTTATGTTTTCTGGGAAGTGTGCCTACTCTGAAGACATTGTAGAATTCATTTGATTAATGGGATACAAGTGCTCTGGAAACTGGAGTGCGCTTCCCAGATAACGGGAAGTACCGTAGCCCTGCACACACCTGCCTAGACACATGGTTGCAAAGGCTTTAGTGGCTATCACAGAGGTTTAAGGAGTGGCAGAAAGAATGCTCAGTAGGTCAAGATGCTTGCCACCAAGTCTGAAGACCTGCGTTCAATCCCTAAAACCCACAAAACCCACACAGCAGAACTGACTCCCTCAAGCTGTGCACATGGGCATATTTTCATTTGTGCATGCTCACACACATGCAGAGAGAGAGGGAGAGAAAGAAGAAAGGAGGGAGAAAGGGAGGGAAGGAGGGAAAGAGAGAGGAAGGGAAGGAGAGAGAAAAAAAGTATCTTAAAAGAAATAGTGGCTATATTTCACAGCAAATATTGAGGAAAAAAGTTTAAACAGAACAATGCAATGTGATACAATGAATAGACACATCAGTAGGATTTGGAATTAGCCTGATTATATTGGCCACGATCCTTTAGAAGCTGGGGTTTTTATGACGTGATTGTTCATTATTTGAGTGCTAAAGCTCTTTTCTCCATCTAACCTGACAGAATCCTGGATGAGGCTAAGAACATCTCTTTCAATGCCACTACAGCGTTCAGAGCTTACAGTAACATTAAGGACAATATTGATGAAGCTGAGAGAGTTGCCAGAGAAGCAAAAGATCTTGCCCATGAAGCTACACAACTGGTAAGAAAAAAGAGCACATCACATGCTAAGCATGGAAGTTGAGTTCCTTTTCATTGTACACTGAGCATGCGTCTCATTCTCATCCCCTCCTGTCCTCACCCCTCTCCTGCCCCATTTGTCTGCTTTGTTTCCCCAGACAATGTCACCTCCACTCTCTCTTTATATGTATGTGTCTACATGATTTATAGCACTGTATAAAATCTAGATGCTGAGAACCAGGAAATACATACAATATCTGCTTTTCTGAGGCTGGCTTATTTCACTTAATGTTATTATCTCCAGTTGTAGCCATTTTCCCCTAAACAACTTAATTTTTTTCTTTGTTGATTAAAACATCCCATTGTGTACACGCACTACAAATTCTTTATCAGTTCTGTTGATCTCTAAGGTTGGGTCTATAGCTACACTAGTCAAATCTTTTTAAAATTTATTTTCAAACTTAAATGAAACATTATAAACCTAGGAAGTTGGAGTAGTTTCCCTGAGTCCTTACTGAAAATCTCATTAAAAAAAATTCAACTCAAGTATTTTCTCACTATCTATAACCACAGTACTCACCCACTGCTTACTATTGTCAGTTCAGAGTTCAGAGGTCACTGCCCAATGCCAATCAGATTTGTTCTGCGGTTCGCAAAATTAAAATAAGCAAACATAATACTTGAAACAGAGAACTTTAATCACCATTAGTTCAAATGGTATTGGTTTTGAGAAGTATCCTGCACAGAGCACTTTTTATTTCAATCGCCATTGTGTTGGGTTTGACTCAAGTGCACTTTTATAAACTATATCAGATCATATGTTTCTAAAGTATACAGACTAATTTTATGAGCTGAATATCCCCTATCTTTTAGTCATTGTTCAAAGGGTGTTAAAAGTACGCAGCTAATATTTTAGAGCACACATACCTTCAGAATCTTCATCTTCAGTCATGGAAACCTTTGTTGACGGTATGCAGAGCAGCACTGTACAAGCAATTTTTCCAGTAAGTCCCTTAGACTGCTTTGGGTGCAGAAATGCCTCAGGGAAATTCCTTGTAAAGTACAAGGCCCAGAACAATTGCTTAAATCATTTTGCTTTACAGAGAATCTACAAGTACATCAATAATTTTTGGGGGAAAATGCCTACTGGAAATTTGTGAAATAAATGTGCATAAACTATGACTTTCAAGAGACAGATTGACATTTCCCTGGCTTTGCTATTGAGCAAAAACATTTCTTGACTATGTGGGATATCTGTTGTCTGACGTTTCTGTCCTGCCCGGTTCCCACAGTCGCTATTCCCAAAGAAATTACACAGAGGTCTAAATTAGTTATAAACTGATTGGCCTTGTAGCTCAGACTTCTTATTAACTCTTATAACTTATATTAGCTCATTATTCTTGTCTGTTAGCCACGTGGCTCGGTACCTTATTTGGCGAGGCGGTCATATCTTGCTTCTTCTGTGGCTGGGTCACCACTGCAGACTGTCACCCTACCCACCCTCACAAAGAGGCACACACATACACACAACCAAAAATACTAATGATAACTGTGTTGTCAAAGAACCTACCATAATCAATAATTGATATCGCTATCTTAAATTCTTATACCATAGTGAATCTTAAAACCTGTTCCATCATGAGAAAGATAAGATTCTTGGAAGTGTGTGAATAAATAGATTTCACATGCTGTTAAGTGGTCACATAAAAATGTTCAAGTTCTTTGACACTAAGGATGAAACCTTCCTTGACCTCTACTGCTATTGAGGTCTCAGGTACTGTGTGTACTTAACTAGAGAATACAAAGGTTAATGTATATGAACGCCATAGATATGGTCTTAAATATAATAGAGTCACCACACTGCCTACACGTCCTCCATCCTTGCTCTAAGGCAATGGAATGTGCTGCCTTAGTCTCTAATATCTGGAAGTCCTAGTCTTCCCTAAGGAGCTTGCCTTTGTAAAGATTACTTTTACTTTCCATGGAAACAGAACTAGAGTCTCCCCCCCACTTTCTCTCTCTCTCTCTCTCTCTCTCTCTCTCTCTCTCTCTCTCTCTCTCTCTCTCTCTCCTGCTCCTTCCTCTTTTTTTGTATTCTTTTTCCTCTTCCTCCTCTTCATCTTCTTCTTCCTCCTCCATATCCACTTCATATTGGGAGCATGGAGACTTTGGGAAAGGGTTGAAAGGGAGGGGAGAGGCATGAAGGGGAACAGAGAAAAATGTAGAGCTCAATAAAAATCAATTAAAAACTTAAAAATAAATAAATAAATAATCATGGTTTTAAAATAACTCAAAACAACATCTGAACTAGGGCTTCTTACACGTTTATTGATCCCTTTCACCTGAGGATGTTTTAAAGGATCCCAGTTTATAGATATTATATATTTTTTAAGAAAAATCTTTTATTTTAAAATAAATATATGATATACTTTCAGTAAATGTTTGACATATATTATTTGATATATATCATTTTAAAATAAATGTGTGACATATATTAAACATTTACTAATGGTAAATCATAAATTTATTTTAAAATAATAGTGTTATATACATATAATTTTACTAATTATAAAACATTAAACAAATTTGCATAATAATATTTATGCCCTGGTTTTTTAGATAAATCATGGCTCAATGTTTAATATAGCAGAATATAGAAAATCTTCAACATTTTTCAGACATAATTAATATTTTATTTTATAATTAACAATACTGAGAAAACTACTTCACATGAGCATATACTCAAAATGGCAAAAGTGTGTTTAGTAACTTTTAAGAAATTGTTGGAAATTCTGTCCTAGTACCAAACAAAATTTTATGTAATGATGTTTTATGCAATTTAAGTCAACAATTCAAGCAGCACCGTTAAAAATCAAACTCTCTAACATAATAAATCAAAGGCATAATAATTTGTTACCAACATATGAAACATAAAAAAACATTAAAACTTTTTCTTTCTTTTTCTATAAACTATTGTGTTTATATAAGAGCATATGACATCTGTATAATCAAAATATTGCAATCTGTGAAACCCAATAGTCTCAAATAGGAATGGTGGTGTTTCACTGATATAGTGTGGTGTGTAACAATCCACATGCAGAGTGTGTTTAGCACATGTTCAGGACCAAAATTATAGTAAAACAGCAGTGTGGCAGGACACAGACATACCTGGGATTCATTTTTACACCTTTGACTTTGATTTAAATTTTAGTCAGTGCACATGCAGAGACTTTTTACTACTGTCAAATTTTTAGTGGCCCTCACATTGCACAAACCATGGCTTAAGAAGCAAAGATAGTATAGCTTTTAATCCGAACCTGGGAACCCTAGCCTAGCCACACTTAAACTACAATAACCATCACAAAAATCTAAACATGTCATGTAAGAAGAAGGAAAAGCAAAGTGATCAAAAGAACAATCTTTAACCTATTCCATAAAAGGCAAGACAGAGGCAAATGCAAAATCATCACATCTATGTGTACATGTGTATACATGTGATGAAAAATATGATAGAATTTAATTAATCCAATTACAGAAGTCTGAATAGCCTTCCTTAGTTGCTGCAAACAATGTCAGAAATTTCAAAGCCTGGACACAAGTCGAGTCTGTGTCTTAAACCACAGTTCAATGTGCAAGATACAGTGATTGTCCTCATTGCAGCTAACAGACATTACACAGACTCCAAGACTGTTCTGACAGAGAGGAAAAGCAACATTCCAACTCCCACCGCAGGGTGCATGTCCTGGGCATATGTGGTCCAGAGTACACTGACTGACAAGGTAGCTCTCCAGTCTAGCCAAAGGAGAGGCTGAGAATAAAGAAAGAACAAACATGTTGATGAGAATCAACACTTTGCAACACAAGTTGTCTTTATAATTAAATGTAAAAAGATTAAAATCTTCAGTCAGGTTAAAATGATTTTCATATTGTATTAAAATTGTTATAGCTTACACAAAATACCACTAAACTGTGAGGATAAGGAAAAATTGCAAATTAAGGACCAAAAAGATAATAAAGGAGGAAAACTAATAAAAAAAAATGCAGAAACACACTGCTAATAGCGCTAATCACATGGGCTTTAAAGTTCCCAAAAGGAGTTATTAGGAAACAATAGTAAACTCACTAGAATAGAATGAAAAGAATGATTTAACAGGAAAAGTCAAGCAGCGCAAACTCCCAAGGTTCTAACAGAAGAGCCTAAAGAATAAATAAAGACAGACACATCAGAAAGAAAAATTCATTATTTCTGCCATGAGGGCCTTTAGCATGTCTCTTAAACACTGACAGGTCAGGCAGCGAAATGGGGGCACACAAGTTTGAAGAGTAACATAGACAGGATTAGTGAAAGGCTTTATCGAACCTTGCAACAGCCAGATAATGGATTCTGTATGCCTCAGTAATCAAAGTACAAATAGAATTTAACAGGACTGTGAAGTAGAGCTCAAAGAATGTACCAGAAACACAATGTGATCTGATGTCAGCCAGCATGCATATTTTTATCACAGAAAGTAAAATTATAAACTGACAAAAAATTATATTAAACTATTTGAACAAGTTCATCATGAGGCTATAGACATGGTTCAGGGGTTGAGAATATTGGCTGTTCCTGCAAGGTTCTGTTCTCAGCACCCACATGGCGGCTCACAACTCTCTATAGCTCCCGTTCCAGAGGATCCCAGGGCTGCATTTGACTTCCACATTTACCAGGAATGCACACATGGAATAAATGCAAACATTTGTATGGATACAAAAGACAAATCTAAGCTCAAAATATAAAACATACTTCCAAATATTTCAACAGTCAAAGGACCCAGAATACTTTGAAATCACTGAATACTTAACACAGTAAAAAATAACTTGACAAATTACGGAATGCAAATAAACTGGTAATTACCGGAAGATGTTGGGAAAAGATAGAGAAGAACTAATTAAATCTAAAGTTCTGTTCAACTCATTTAAAAAGTATGAAAGAAGAAATAAGTATAAAAGCAGAAATTAATGACATAGAAAAAATCATTAGCATTAACAAAACAGAAAGCTGATTTTTCAAACAAATTGGAACATAAACAGGGAAGGCAGAGAGTATTAAACAAACAGAGGAGAAGGATTAGGAATGAATAGTTCATAGTTATTGATAGCATGCAGGTTCAAAAACTCAACATGTATACGCTAGAGTCCCCAGTAGCTTTATTTAGATAAATCTAAATATTCAGAAGTAGTGGAGAATAAATCTAAAGCAATTTTTTTCAAAAACAAGACCACAGACTTCCAAAGAATTTCATCAATAATTTGTATCAGTAGACCACAACTTATCTACTATCAAATGATAAAATTTGCCATCAATTCAAGAGCCCCAGAAACAAAACATCCTAAAGCACAGCAATAGAAGCCAGGGGTCCCCAGCTTATTTTGTAAAAGTGAAAAAAAAATCTTGAGTGCAAAGCTCTATATCAAACAGTAATTTTTGTTATTGTTTTTAAGATTTGTTTTCATTTTTGTTTATTTGCATTTGTCTGTGTCTCTGACTGTATGCTATGTATGTGTGAGTACCTGGAGAGGCCGGAAGAGGATGTTATATAGTTGGATTTACAAGGAGCTTGGGAGCTACCTATAATGGTTGCTGAGATCCTAACTCAGGTCCTGTGCAAGAGTAGAATGTGCTCTTGACTCAGCCATTTCTCCAACTCCGGAAAGAAGAGGTTCTCTCTGTCTCTGTCTCTGTCTCTGTCTCTGTCTCTGTCTCTCTCTTTCTCTTCTCTTCCTTCCTTCCTTTCTTTTCTCTCTCCCTATCTCCTTTCCTCCTTTCTTTCCTCCCCTCTGTCCTTCCTTTCTCTCTTTCTTCCTTTCTTTTTTATGTTTATGAATATACATATATGCAAATTTTTAAATAGAAATAAGGAACTTTAAATAAAACATTATCACCTGTGTTGGAACATAGAGGACTTAGGGCTCCGGTTGAATAGAGCAGAACTATCCTGTTTTTGATATGGAGAATGAGAGTACTCAGGTCTACATTTCTCCTCTCCCCTGTATGTTTAAACTATCTTCTAGTTAAATGGTTTGATTCAAAATATAAAGAAAAAAATTTAAAACAGGCCTATAAGATAGTCTTAATTGCTTTTTTTTATTTAGAAAAGTAAGACTAAAACGGTTCTGGAAGCCAAAGTTTATTACATCCTGTAAATTCATGATGCACATGTGTTGGCATATCTGTACATCTTAGGAGGGGAGCTGATCATTTCAAGCTACAATCCCCCTAGAACTCCCATTTCTCACTTCTGAGATCACACCTTTGGGAGCTACCACTTCTAGATGTTTTAAACGTTTCTTCTTTTTTATCTCCTGGTGCTATCATGCAAGTGTGGATTTCTTCCTTGCATGAGACATTATCATTTTAATATCACTGTGATAAGTGAGTTCTGGCTCACTTACAGCACATGATCTCCATCTTTATTCACCCCACATCAGATCGTTTGTTATTTGCTTTTTAAATTATGCAGAGATCCTAACAGTGTCTTTTCCTGTTCATGCTGGTGGATCCCACATTTGTTAAGATAATGGAGGAATGATGCCCTGTGTGCTCTCAACCTTTCCTTTTGCTCACTTCTTTGCTCCTTCTTTCAACTCCTATTGCTTTAACTCTCATATTGTCATTGAAAGCAATACTTATATTTTTATCTCTAGCCACTGATGTTCTAAGAGAATGAAAGAACATTTTCTCACAAGCCATTTTCTTTCCCTAATGGACACTGGTTATCCTTCCCCCCGGTATGGGCGATGGAGTACTCTGTATGAAGGATTGATAGATAACAGTGAAATATCTCTTTTTGTTCTCGTGGCTGACTCTGACCCTTGACCCCCCCCCTTGTTTCTGTGTGCTGATGTGTTCCAGATTCTGTGAATTCATGCCCTGCCTTATTTTCTATATGAAGATTGTCATAAATATCCGTAGATGATAAAGGGACAAGAAATACCCACAGAGTCATGTTGATATGGGCAGAGAAGGGTGTTTATTTAAGCTTCTATTGCTGTGAAGAGACACCATTACCATGGCTGTAGATGGAAGTTTCTGACGTGTCTGGTCCAACAGCCATTCAGTCCCAAATAAACACACAGAGTTTTATATTAATTATAAACTGATTGGCCTATTGATCAGACTTATTACTGATCAGCTCTCACGACGTACACTAACCCATAATTCTTATTTATATTTAGCAATGTGGCTTGGTACCTTTTCTCAGTAAGACATTCTCATCTTGCTTCTTCTATGTCTGACTTGTGACTGTATTTCTGCCTCTTTTCTTCTCAGAATTCTCCTAGTCTGGTTGTCCCACTTATACTTCCTGTCTGCCTGCTGGTCTATCAGTTTTTTATTAAACCAATATGAGTGACAAATCTTTACATTGTACAAGAGCATTATTCCACAGCCACGGCAATTCTTATGAAGGAAAACATGTAATTGAGGCTAGCTGACAGTTTCAGAGGTTTAGCCCATTATCATCACAGCAAGAAGTATGGCAGCATGTAAGTAGACATAGTACTGGAGAAGGAGCTGAGAGTTCTACATCTGGATCCACAGGCAGCAGGAAGTGAAATTCCCACTCTGGTCAGGCTTGAGCTTCTTAAAGGCACACGCTAGTGACATACCTCCTCCAACAAAGCCATGCCTCTTCCAACAAGGTCCCCTAATAGTGCCATTCCTTATGGATCTATGGGAGGCATTTTTATTTAAGCCACCAGTGTCCATCATGCAGAAGCAAAGATTTCTGTGATGAGTTTGTGGCTTCTTTGGGCTTCTCCATAGATATCCATCTTACTGCTATTCCCCTGTGGCCTGCCCTGTAGGTACTATCTTTTAAATAACCAATCCTTTGGTGAAAATTCAAAATTTAATACATATATATAATATTTACATTATACTTTTTTCATTGCAAAAAGAAAATTTGTGGACCTTTAATTGCCCACTGCTTATGTTCTGAAATAGGAAAGTCACCCTGCTTAACTCAATATGTCAGGGTACATATGGAACTGGGCAGTAATCAGACCATTTCTCTTGGCCCTGAGATGGAAGCTTGGTATGCTACCCCAGCATCTGCAACTTTTATGTATAGATTTAGGCAGTTCTGAGATTCTATCAGCTCTCTTCTCTAATAAATCTATTCCAGTGGCTCCTCTCTCTTCCTTTTCTGACTATTAAAGGCAGCTTTTATTTCTTCTTTTCACAGACAGCAGTATCTCCAGATTTAAAATTAATGCTGTCAACAGATTTCTTAGTGAACAGAAACCTGAATAACCAAAAATTACCTTGAATTGTTTACTTAATTTTTTTAAAGCTGTTTTTTTTAATTGACTTACATTTTATCATGTGTAGCATGATGTTTGGAAGTTCATATCCATCATGGAATAGCTAAAATTAGGTAATAATAAAAGTGTCACTGCCTTGCCATAAAAGCAGGTAAAACCCATTCCCTTCACAGTGTCTCTAGAGTACAATAGGCCATCATCAACCACAGTCCCTCCCCCGGGCATAGTTGGAGACCCCATCTCTCCTGTCTAGCCTACATTTCTCCATCTGTTTTCAACCACACCTCTAATTATGACCTATTTACCTCTATAAGACCAATACTAGATGCCACAAAGTGGTGAGATCTTGAGACTTTTGTCTGTCTGCGCCTGACTAATATCTCCAAGGCAGTGTCCTGCATATTCATTCACACATTCACAAGGGAATTTCCTTAGTGTATGGGTGCATAGCATTCCACTGGGCGTTTTCACAGGCTGACTTAGTGCCTTCTGACTTTATAACTTAATTTTTATGTAACTTAATGATCACTCTACAATTATAGATGATAATTTCATACCAGCTATCAAGGAAATTATGGTATGAATAGTTAAGTGCTTTAAAAAGTACTTATTTATTTGAGATATTAAACATTCTTATATTTTCTTTGCCTCATTAACATTAAATTCATATTTGTTGTGAAACTACTAAAATTAATAAATAGCACTATTAAAAATATAGGATAAATAAATACAAATGAAATTCTTGTCTGTCCTCAAACCAGGAATAAACATCAATTTTTCATTATTTGTCTTGCTAATAAAAAATAAGGCTGAATATTCCCTATAGAATTTACTCATTTATTTTATTCTGTTCCTACTTGTATTGTTCTCTCATTTATTATTTTCTTTTATGTTACCCCTATTCCTAATAATTTATTTTTTGCTTTACGCCTTTCTGAGATCCATGTTGACAAGATTCTTCTGATTCACCATTAAGCAGTGAATCAGTGTGAATCCTGTAGTTCTGTGACCAAATAGTAAGGCCTTGCTAATGAGTGTTTGTTCCAAAATGTTGTCACATGTTCTGTTCAGTACATCTTATTCAAATAACATGATGAAACAGAACACATAAAGAAGACTATGAGGTGATTTTGTGGTATTTTCTGCAGCATAGTTTTGCAAGTAATGAAGGCCAAATATTGTATTATATAAGCCATGTTGCATACATTATTAAAACAGGCCTGGGGTTTTTCTTGGAGGTATTTTTTACTATTATTTAGTCCCTCAATAGTAGCTTAATAGTCATTAAAATAATACTTGGATATTTCTATGAATTTTGATATTTCTATGAATTTTAGAAATTAAAATTTAGACCCATGTAATTCGAAGGGAATATGTAAGTCCACACTTGATGTGACAGTTGAATGTGTCGGTGAAACTGGTGAGCAGCATTTGTTCATCTCCATTAGTGACTTGGCATCATATTTGAGAGCTAAGCATTTCCCACAATAGCAAATACCAAAATGTCAATGAGGATCTCAGGTCCACAGTTCATATTAAGTCTGTGAGTGAAAGTGGCTTCATTATACCACCAGGTATACGTGATACACACACTTCGGTCAATAACTCCATAATTATCTATTGGAAGCACAAAAGCCAGCGCTATTTCATGACCCAGCAGTAGGTGTATTTAAAAACTAACAGCCTCAAATGTTAGCAAAGGTCCAGCCATCCTAATGCCTGCCTAGTGACACTTAGCTGTGCCACCCAGACAACCTAAAGTGATTGTGGCCAGCACAGTGGAAAAGAAAAAAAAAAAGATTTTCATCTATCTTTATGTCTCTGTTATTTTTTGAGTTATTTGACAAAATAATTGGCAGATTCTTTTATATCTTAAGTTCTCCTTTAAGATGTATTTTAGTATTCTCTCGTCAGTCATGAGCTTGGATTCCCAAAAGCAATTCTGGAGGTGTCCCTCTGAATCTCTGTGTGCTCCGTTTCTTTCAGCCTTCCACAGGAACTCACTCAGTTCATCTATGTAGTGATATTTCATTTGTATTTTAATACACAAAGCTTGCCTGAAGATCAGAGAATAAAACAGCCCTACTGGTCAGCCTTATAGACCAGGCAGTGGTGGCACACCTTTAATCCCAATAGCGACACTAGTTTCCATAGAAACTGAGTGGTAATGGTGCATGCTTTAATCCTGACCCTAGAGAGGAATATAAGACAGGAGGAAAGATTTCTCAGACCGAGTCTCATTCTGAAAATTCCTGGTCATTTTCAGACTGAGGTTGACATAAGAGCCAGTCGTGGGTGCTCTGCTTTTCTGGTTTTCAAGTTGAACCCCAATATCTGTCTCTGAGTTTTTATTAATCATGTTTCACCTCTACATCCTATACTGCATGATGTGACACCAGGAATCTGAAATGGATTACCTTGCTTTAACCATTGCCATCTCTTAGAGTTATTTCTTAACTGATTTTTGATCCACTTGTCCCTTTTAGTTATTAGTTATTTAAAACTATCCTGGTAGTGCCAGCAAGGTGGTTCAGCAGCTAACAGTGGTTGCCATACAAGCCTGAGAACCTGACTTCAATCCATGGGTCTCATGGTTGAAGAGCATTGACTCTAGCAGTCCCCAGATGCCCATCTGTGAGTCATGGCATGCATTGACCTGCACTCACTCATATCAAACATACATACATAAACTAATGATGCTAAGTTGAAGTTGAAGAAGAAAAAAATAGTTTAAAAAAACTGTACCTAAATTGATATGCTGTGATTTCCTTATTTGCAAAATGTATATTATCTTCATAATATTAGTATAAAGACAATTCATGTCTACTTTATAAAAATATGAAATAAGACAAGGAAGAGGGAGCAGTGAAAAACTTTGTTTTTCACTAAACTAACCACAAATGATTACCTTATAATGCTGGTTCCTATCTGTCCATACTCCTTATGGTAATACCTTTTCATAAGTGTGTCTTTTCAGGGAAACTGATTTGTAACTTTACGTAGCAACTAACTTCAAAAACATATTTTAATAATATTCCCAAAGTTATGTCTTTTAAAGTATATATAACAGTAGATTCGCTTACTTCTTTATGAAAACTCATTATAAACAGAGCATTACTCTTCATTTTCCACAGCAATCTAACATCACAATGAGTGTAATTTTGTCATTACATATTTTATGTAAACATATTGCCTCTAATTACCAATATTACATATGACTTTTACATTTTAAATAGTTTTCTAAAATCATGTAAGTTAGGATATTATCTTGGACATTTTCCCTTCTGGAAGTGGGTCATTTGTCTTCTAAAATTGGTTATTTCATAGACAGAGTAGCACTGTCAGCTACTACTTCCTTTAAAAAATAAAAATGAATATTTGCATGAATTCAAATAGTCAACTCTTCTAACAAACTCAGAAAATTATTCTCTAATAAATTTATTTGAGGAACATCACAAAAATACAGGAAGCCATATGAACAATGTTTAAGCTTTTAAGAAATAAATCACATAGGCAGTTTACCTACCTGGTAGATTGTATTTTACCTCTAGGGTTCCCTTCACATTCCCACCCCTCTTCCTTCTTTCCTAATAACCAAACTCTTGGTGGTATGCTTCTGACCCCTAGTAGAAAAAATCATTTGTTCTTTGATAGTGATTTTTAATTTTTCTATCTCCTCCACTCCATTGCAATTTGATCAGGAAAAACTGATGACTTCCCATTTTGGATATCCAGGACTGGCCATTGTCCTTGCAAGCAAAATCATTTGTTGGACAAATCAATAAATTCATTTTTATATTCACAATGTTTTGTTTCCATGTGAGTTACTACACACTTTTAACAAAGAATAAAATTAACATCAAAATGGAGGTAAATACTTTGAACCCCTGAAGTTAAATCTTTATAGTTTATCATTTCAATTTTTATATCTATTTACTACTTTGTTTTAAACTCTTTCACATCATATTAAGTAACTATGAATGCATAATTCATATAGACACATGAAATAAATTCTATTTTAAATGGCGGTAAATTTTATGTAGTTATGAGTATACATACACACATTTATAATCGTACACTCAAAGAGAACAAAAGAACATATTTATAAATACAATCTTGGAGAGCAAGAAACAGCCTTTTGCAACTTTCAGACTCACTTGTATTTCACATATGCTCTAGACACAGCTCAGAAACTCGGATGCAATGCTCATGAATATGTATGAGGTGTAATTAGCTTGGAGAATGTTGCTTCATCACCTGTCTTGATTCTGTTGCTGTGCTTCAGTAACTTACTAAGCAATTCGAAAGGGTCTCTCCAAATTCCAATGAGTTGAAACAGTTCTGTTCATCCATCAGATGTTAGTGTTTCCAATCTCCTTATCATAGGAAACCTTCTCTTTCAAACATGGGCGTTGGCAGATTGCGTATAACTGACAGTCACATGCCATCAGCTGCTTAACATTTTGAAGATTGTCTGAAAACATTAAGACCTTTCTTTATTTCTCTACATTTTGTAAATCTCAATTCTGCAGGCCTATGACAATGGCCAACTTAATGGCTCACTCCCGTGTCTTTCCTTAAAGTAACGACCCTACCCTCCAACTCTGAAATGGTTAATGGCTGCAATTGCTCACTTCCCAGTACCCCTAATCTGACTTCAAAACGCTATGGAAAGGGCATGCCTAGCAGTTTTATTTCATGGTAAGTTCACACACACCATAGGCCAATGGCACAGAAATATTTGTTCACTCATTCATGCATCCAGATCCCTTCCTGACACCGTTTTTACTATATCCCCCGAGTGCTTCTTACATCGCTCATCTTCTTATGTGTCACTGAGGAGTAGAAAACTATAGCTCTAGAGAAAACCCTAGATTTTTAAAATTCAGAAAAAATAAGATTATTGGAATAAAAAGGCATAAGGTGTTTTAAAAGGCAAAAGTGAAGGAAGAAACAAATCAAAACCCACTGGCAGAAAGGAAGTCAGCCAGGAAGAATGAAGACTTGTCACAGGACAAAGGTGCAAGGTGAGATGGAGGATCGAAAGGTGATAACCATCCAGCCAGATTGATGATCACCAGTGCAGGCAATAAAAGGTGTGATGTCACTGTACCTTCTGCAGAAAGGAAAAAAAACTCGGAATATTAAAACGATGCTGTACGAATAATCCAGTAATTTTATTGGAATAGAAAAATTTTACAAATTGAAAACTGTTAAATTTCACCTAAAAACAAACAAATAATTAGAATTGTTTTATATTCAGAAGGGAATCAGATTTGGAGTTTAAAACCACACAAACACACATGCATGCACACACACACACACCATTTTATCAGCCTCATATTACTCTTATACAAATACCAGACAACATCATCAAATAGAAACCAAAGTATAGGCTGATGTTCTTCATGAAAGCATTGTAAAAGTTTTCGATGGAATTATAACATATAAAATCCAACTATTCATTAAAAACATTATACAATTTTTTAAGTGAGGTGAATTATAGAAACAAGATAGATCAAAATCAAACTATGCGTTTAAAAATATTAACGAAATGAAAAGCAACAGAATTCAAGGTCATTTCCCAAAAATATTCTCAGCACACTGAAACTAAAAGAACTTCTCTCCCTATAGCTAAGAAGGTCTATTGCATAAAAGAAAATCTTTCCACGAGATTCGTTCAGAGTAAAATATTTCAAAATTTTATTCCTAGTTCAGGAAAAAAGGAAAGGATCTCTGTTCTCATTACTGTCATTCAACACTGTACTGGAGACCACAGCCAGCCCAACAGGCAGATAAACAGGAAATAAAAGTCATCCACAATGAAGGCAATGTATAACCACGCTCATGGTGCCTGAGTGTGACAGCCATTATGGTCTATTAAAATGTTATTAGAACTGACCAATTATCAGTGCTAAAGAGTATGGCAAAAATATACAAAAATCAATCTCTTGTAGATTCTGTCAATAAGGAATTGGAAGTTGAAGTTAAAATGGACAACAGCATTAATAATGATAATAGAAATAAATTTTATACAAGTTCAAAATGCCCAGAAACTGAATATTCTTGAATAAATAAAAACTGAATAATCAAAAGATATACAATGTTTGGGGATCAGAATATCCATTATTTGTATGCTGACAATGTTAAAAAAAAACATTGGGATATACCATGAAAGAAATCCTAATAAAACCTGCCTAGCTTTTATTCTTTAGAAACCTACACATCTGTCCAGGAAGTCACTGGGGGATAAAGGACAAAACAATGACACAATGACTTATTTGAACATCCATGCTTTCCACAAAACTGGGATGTGTAGGTGGTGTGGTGTTGATCCATATTAAGAAGTAGGCCACTAAAACAGAAGTGTTCATAGTCCAATGGATTAAATCAATTCATGTCAATAAATGCTCACATAAGAATTGTATATTTGTGTTAAAAAATATCTCATACCATAATCTAAAAGTAAACCCCCACATGCTATAGACCTATGGATAAGTTATAAAATTATTAAGAACTTAAAATATAAAAAAAACCTCTATGATATTAGGGAAAAATTCTTAGGACTCATAGCCCAACAGTTAACATGAGAAAAATGATAGACTTTATTAAAGTTTAGAGATATTGTCTTTAATAAAGTAATATTAATAAAATAAAAATTCAAATCCAAAAATATTAAAATCTGTTACAAAATTTCATATCTGACCAATGACTCTTATCAATAACATGTTACTATTTTTCAAAACTGAATAAGAACAAATAACTCAATAAAAAAATTGAACAAATTTAAACATCATGCATATCCGGAGTCCCAATATTCGGGACATATTGATCAGGAGTTTAAAGCCATCTTGGCTTTATAGTGATTTCTAGGCCAGAGTGGGCTACATGAGACTCTGTCTCTAAAACAAACAAGATTTAACCAGGTTCTTCACCAAAGAAAATGGCCAATAAACACATAAAAAGATGCTTAGGATGGTGTAGCAACAGAAAAATTGAAACTAAAAGCAAAATGCCTATTTATAAGGATGTCAAAGTTTTTGAAATTTTAAGGATGTGTTGGAAAGAATGTACAGAAGTAGAACATCCTATTGATAGGGATTTAAAATAGTTTCAATACTTTTTCGATCTGTAATTTCTTAGTTATTTCTTAAATAGTTCAACCATTTTCTCCATGTGATCCAGTTTTTCTAATTCAGGATGTTTACTCCTAGGAAAATGAAAACACATGTTAATACAAAACATCACACAAGAATAAACAGAGAAGCTCCATTTAGAATGTCCAGGGCAGAAAAAAATACCAATAACCATCAGGTGATAAATGAATAAATGGTTCGAGGCATATCCATGTAGCAATGCCACACACCAGTTGCAATCAAATATTGATAACAGCACGGGGGAATGTCCAAATGCATCCAAATAGAAGGAGCTAGAGTTTTAAAGGCTGTGCTAAATTATTAACTTTATGAAAGTTCGTGTAAGTTGCAAATGCAATGTTGGAAATAAGATGAATGCTTAGAAATAGAGATAAGATGGGGAAGAAAATATTGGTGCAAGAAATAGGAAAAAGGATGAAATAAAATTAATGTATTTGCTATTTTTATTGTGATGGTTTCAAGGTGGTATGTGGATGAAGATGTTTCTTTCCTCAGTCTGTACAGAAGGACCTGTTTTCGATCCCTAGAATCCACATTTAAATCCTTAGCTGAGCTTAGTAGCTTGTGCTCCCATGTTGAGGAAGCAGATCCTGACTGACTCCTAGCAGTCGGGCCTGTCGGCCTAACCCTACTCAGGGGCTTCAAAGCCAGTGGGAGATTGTACCCAAAGACAAATAGACAAATAGTGACAGTACTTAGGGATGACATCTATGACACTAGAGGTTGTGCTTCATCAGCCTCCACACGTGTTCTCGTTCTCTCTCTCTCTCTCTCTCTCTCTCTCTCTCTCTCTCTCTCTCTCTCTCTCTCCTGAGTATCAAAAAATGTTCTTATTTTTCTCTGGTTTTCTTTCTTTTTCCAAGTTTTATCTAAACTGTGAATGACCCATATTATCTACATGATTCAGGATTATCAGCCTGAGATATCTTGCTATAATAATATTCTCATCTCCCAAAACTACTCTACCCTCAAACATTTTACCCCTCTCCAAACTGTCTCCCATCACTGCTTAGCTTCGGAGGTTAATTAGACAAGATCAGATATGTCCAGGGTGGTACAGTCCTATACCCTCTCCAATTGCCTTGGAATCCTAAGCTTTAAAATGCTCTCTTCTGTTTAGCTTTCTCATCTTGTTCCCCATTGTCAAGCAGATTGTCAGCTGGTCTTTCTGTTGTTTATATGTCTCCTTAGATATTTACCATACAGTTTCCCTTTGTAATATCCTATCTTTAATCTGTTTGAGTAAGAGAACTTAGAATCAGGCAAATAATGATATGTAGATTATAATGAATTTAGAACCTGGTTGGATAACCTGAGGTTTTCTTTCTTTCAGTAAAGCACATGGAATTTTAGTCAAGTACATGGAATTCAGTTTATTACTGTTACTTTAATTTTAATTTTTTAAAGATATAGCCCAGTCTGGCCTTATTGCTCTTCTACGTCAGCATTTTCTACCTTTTGTGCCACCATAACTCATTCATTTTCTCTTTTTCGTGGTTATTTACTAATTTTTGAGTTAGTATGCAAAGTAATTGGCTTCAATGTGGCATTTTCACAGCTACTCTGTTCTTGTTCATTTCTATTTTCCTGCCCCATCCTTTTCCCCTTCTCTTGCTGGTTCCTTTATTCTCTTAATAATCCCACTTCCTCTTTCTTACCCTCTGTTTTCCTTACTCTCATCTCTTCTTAAGATTGTTTATCTTACGGTCTTCTCTCTAGTTCTCTCTTTCTCTCCTCTCTCTTTCTCTCTCTCACACAATACTATATATATATATATATATATATGTGTGTGTGTGTGTGTGTGTGTGTGTGTGTGTGTGTGTGTGTGTGTGTGCGTATACATTGTAGGTATATACTTATATTGTATGTGTATATTATATAGTATATATTTTGTATGCATGTATATATATGATCCACATATGAGAAAAAGCATGTTATATTTGTCCTCTCTGACTTATTTCAGTTATCATATTGATTTCGTAAACCATTAATTTTCTTACAAATTTCATAATCTCATTTTTCTTTATAGCTACATAAAATTCCTCCATACATATTTGTCACTTTCTCTTTACACCAAGTACAACTCAGTTTTCATGTTTCTATCATATACTTTGCCATATATCTTAACATTGTATCATTGATCTGACTCATGTTCAGTCAAGTACTTAAAGAAAAACTTGCATTAACACATTAAAACTAATTTGATCACAGCATTACCACATGCTGTCATCTCTCCTAGTTTTGTGCTAAAACAACCCAACTGAAAAATTGTATTTCTAGGATGCTGCCAGTGCCTTTGAAGAGTGTCATGTCTAGGACAAACCAAATTCAGATACTTCAACTGTAAGCGGTTAAAACTCTCCAACCCCTTGAACTCTGAAATATTTTCCCATTTAAAACTCTGAAATATTTTCCCATTTAAAATTACACATAAGCTCATGTTTGATTCACCTCTTGGTATATATGCATTGTGCGATGGCTTCTAAGAAGCAAACACTGTTTAGATGAATATCTAGACAGGAAGCTAAGCGTTCCCTTTCCAGTTATATTATTTTATGTCACTCTGTTCATATCTAATCCTGAGTTAATACATATTGTCTAGAGGTCCCCAGGTTCTAAAATTTTCAATTAGAAGTTCATGTTTTGCAGTGGTACTTAGAGATGTATTTAAAAAGAGATTAGTTCTTGTTTCCATTTCAACACTGAGAACGTAGGAAGAGCTTTCTGGTCATCCTGTAAAAACAGAACACGATGAGAGGTAAAGTCAATGGATGGTTTTAGTTCCTAATTTGCTACACTCATAGTCCTGACTACTAAGAGATGCTGGTGCTGCAACATTTTCAGCTTTCATTTATGGAATGCCAAGCACCTCATCAGCCCCCCTTTCTCTACCTATCTTAACAGTACAGCCAGGTTTCTGTCCCAACATTTCTCAACCCACACAGTAAACAGCTTCCAGTCATGAAATATGCATTAAAAATCCACAACTCTAAATGCATAGTGCTTAAAGTAAGCTCTGTATAGCTGCTGCCTTCTATGCCTTACCCCTCTATGATTTAATGTGTAACACCCTTTCTTCTCTCCACAGGCAACAAGTCCTCAGGGCTTATTAAAGGAAGATGCCAAAGGCTCCCTTCAGAAAAGCTTCAGGATCCTTAATGAGGCCAAGAAGTTAGAAAATGATGTGAAAGGTTAGTGTGGTCATTGTTTCTATTATGTTAAGGTTAATAGCATTATAATGGGAAATACTACACCATACTATTAAAGAATGAAACTGTGAGCCATGACTTATATATTTAATACAAGTGACCTTTCTCACTGGCCTGATGACACTTAGTCTTCAAGCTTCACCAAGCAAAATTTTATAATTTTAACCTAGCTCCTACAGTATTGCTTCTCCTATCTAAAGAGAAATTTTAGGTGTGATAAAACTTTAAACTGCCAAACTCCACTTGGTATGGTTTTAGAAATAAAATTCAAGAAAAGTGAGCTAAGAGGATGTGGCGTCAATGTGTTAGTGAAACCTTCAGTTTAGTCAATGGGTTCTGAAGTCTTGAAACATTTACAAAATAATCGTGTATTTTCTTGTTAATTGAAAACATAAAAGTGCACAAAGCAATTTCTACTCTGATATATTATTAATGTTTGTAAACATGGCTGCTGTCAGCGTAAGCTATTGTAGCTATCATTTCATTCAAGGGTCACATGTTTCTCAATACTTTTTTGCGGTTTCTCTAGTCTCATGCCTTAGTCCCATCTGGCTTGCATCCACCACCCAAATGTTGCTACACATGGACTCTCACAATACTGCTATCCCAAAGTGTCATGTGTTCATAGTGATATTCTATCTCCATCAATTTGCTCATTCTCCTGTATTTTTCCATCTGCACACCTTATAACAGAGCATCACATTTTAGTTCTGCGATCTTATGGATACTGGGTAGAAAGGGCAGGAGGATGGCAAGTTCAACAAAGGCCAGACTACATAAGTACTTGAGTTGGGGATGCGGGTACTGATAGAGAGCTCACCTACTGTACACAAGATCCTAGGTTCCATCCCTAGTTCTTCACTCCCTCCCTCCCTCCCTCAATCAATCAATAATTAAATAACTGTGAGACTCTGAATGAAATAAATAAAAACAATCTTTGCCTAAATATTCTCTCTAAGAAACAATAATATCTAATTCACACTTAACCTGCTCATTCAATATTTCTCATAGACCTATCAAACCATTGCTGTTCTTGACTTTATAGTCCTCAAGAAAGACATAAAAAATTTTTAACATTGAACTTATAATGTATCACATCCTGCCTAGTTTAAATTATGAAATAATTACTGATTTTAAGTAAATAATAAATTATAAGTAAATAACCACAGATTTTTAATTAAGTTTTACTGTGTTAGAAAACATGAAGTGTGAAACCGTCTAGATTTGGCATGCCTTAAAGCAAAATATCTAGGACTTCCTTAGCAACTGATATAGAATTAAAGAGCCATCTCTATTATAACTCACTTTGATACTAAAATGCTTTAGACTACGCATTACACAGGCTCCTTTTTACAAAGTTTTGCGGTAGTGATACCTCTACTTCAGCAGAAGGATGACTGTAAAGAATCATGGACTGTTTTCTTATTGCACAAGTAGAATGGACCCAATTATTTTGCAGCCACTCTTTGCTATCAAATGCATATTCTAGATGCTAGAATTTTACCCAGGGCATTAAAGTTCATGTACAAATACAGAGCCAGACTCTGTCTTTATTCAAACATTTGATGTATTATTCTTCATGAATTTTCTTTGTTTTGATTTTGATGTTATAAAAGTTGGGGTGACTAGTGGTAACTACCGCTTGTGTATTGCTTATGACACCCTGGATTCAGACCCTAGATCCTCATACACTTAGGATTGCACACCTATCATCTCAGCAGGGGAGACATAGAGGCAGGAGGATCAGAAGTTCAAAGTCATCATTGGTTACATAGTAAGTTTGAGGCCAACCTGGGCTACATGAGACCCTGCTTCCAAAATATATCTATTCTATGAAAATACTTCTGAGTACTGAGTTTGTGGGTGCTCATTCGGATTTCACTCCTAAATTGAGTGCTTTACATACTTTATGTTGTTTCTAGTCCTGTTCTTGACTCTCTTTTCCTAAATCCTAATATTACACATAAAAGGACACAATTTCATTTGTTTCTTTTGGAAAATCTGAGGACTGGGGTGATAGAAAGGGTTAGGAGACAAAAATGTTCATTAGTTTAAATGTCTTTTTTTGTACTTCAGGTAGTACATTATTTAAAGTAATGAAAACCCAGCAACTACTCAAGCAATAATTCCCACAGAAAACCAAGCCAAGGCCATGACGGAAATGGGAATGTTTTCTTGCTACGTTATGACACTCTCTTGATTTGTGGCCAATTACACAGGTTATAAAATGGCCGTTAATCAGGGAAATGCCATATATTACCACGAGGAACTGCTGAAATAGGCCCTGCAGAGCAAAACTCTTGACAGCAGCTATTAAAATAGAGATTTAGTCATTTCTCTCTCTGTGGCGCCTGGAGTTAGATGGAATAAAAATGGTGGGCCAGCATGCCCTCCATATTTCTAATTTGTTGCTTGTTCAACTCAGTGCAGCTCCGTTTGTTCCTGTACTCTGGTCAGAAATGACTTACTGCTGCTCCCTGCCATTTTTATGCTGTCCTTGCCTTGGGGGAATCTGAACTTGCCAGCAGCAATTTGTTTTGTTTTTTAAGTTTTGAATATACATCTGTTAAAAGTAAATTCGCCCTTGTACATGTTTGAGCTTTGACAACAATCTACAATGCACTTGCTGAATGTCTGTGGAGATAAAAATCATTTTGTTGATGGATTTGAGGTGGGGGACTAACTGATGATTGAAAGGGCCAGAAGATGAATTAATGTCACCAAGTGAACACCACTTTATAGAGAAACAAGAAGTTTTGTCAAAATAATAATAAGTTGAGGTTCTCCTAGCATATGTATAGGGCAAAGCCCAAGGTAGTTTATGGAAAACTATGTGAATTCTAAGATTTTATGTCCCTCACCTCATTGGAGTCACTTTCAATTCTATTCACTTCCTGATTTGCCTCTAATTGTTGACTTTGCCCAAGGTAAGTGAATTGAATTACTTATGAAAACAAATAGTTTTTCTATATACTAAAATTTAATGACACAAAAATTATCCTAAGCTCAAGAACAATGAATATATTAGTAATAAATCTGAGATTCCTAGTTATACATTACTGTGCAGTATAAGGAACAGGGCAAAACTATGTTCCCATCAAAGATGTGGGATTTCCCTCTGTATGCTATGAATATGTTTTATTTATAGATTCTGATATTATTTTATATTTTAAAAGATTTTATTTTATTTTATTGTCTATTTTATATCCTTGTTGATAAATGGAAATTCTTTGGTACTGTTAAATATGACATAGGAATTTGATTTTTATTAAATAATTTATAAATTATTAAAGTTATCACCATTTTGAATTCACATACTAGCATTTGCCTGCATCAGCTTTTTGTAGTGTGGAGCTGTGGGCTGCGTTCCCACCACCCAGCTCCCAGCCGCCTGACTAGCTTATGCCCCGAAATAACAACACACAAATTGTATTCTTTCAAACACTGCCTGGCCCGTTAGTTCTATCCTCTTCTTGGCTAATTCTCAAATCTTGATTAACCCATTTCTATTAATGTGTGTAGCACCACAAGGTGGAGGCTTACCAGGAAGGATTCTAGCCTACATCTGTCTCGGGTTGGAGAATCATGGCAACTGCCTGAGGCGTCTGCCTAATTGCCTTCTACCCAGCATCCTGTTCTGATTACTCTGTCTACCTAATTTTCTGTCCTATCAAAGGGCCAAGGCAGTTTCTTTATTAACCAATGAAAGTAATGCATAGACATAATTGACCCTCCTCCATCAGCTTTTTTGCAGGTGCATGTGTGAAAACAAACAAAACCTACTCCATTGACAGTGATTTGGCAATAAGTAGATGAAATTGAGTCTCTGTGCCCTGTCAACCATGCTCTCTCATCTTTTCCCATTAAAATTGCTGATCCTTTGTACTGAATTTGCTGGCTGCTTTGGATATGGACAATGAAAAGCAAGAGAATAGGACTGAGATGGAGTCATGTTAAAAGGAAAACAGCAAGATAGTAGCAGTATGGAGGCACTAGCCATGGGAACAATCTTCCCTAAGAGTGTGACTTAGCAGACAAGTCTCTGCCTCATTTTGTCAGCAAATCATCATGAAGTTCATGAATAACATCTTAGCCAGAGACAAGGGCCTGCACAAACCAAATAGGTGCCCTCCCTGGAAATGACCTGGGCTTGGTCCCATGTTCAGAAACAGAATCTAGGATTCCAGGAGGTGGGAGGAAATTTACTAATCAGTTTAGACATCATGTAGATAAACAAAAAACTTCAACTTCCTGATAACTCAAAGAATCGTGAGGCTTGTATGAAATCTGAGAAACTGAGATTGATAGATAATAGACACACAAAGGATGATAGAGACAGACAGACAGACAGACAGATAGATGCATAAAAGATAATAGATATAGACATATAGATAATAGACACATAAAGGATGATAGAGATAGATAGATGATAGATAGATAGATAGATAGATAGATAGATAGATAGATAGATAGATAGATAGATAGATAGATAAATGATAAATAGATTGATAGTTAATAGACTTGTAAAGAGATGACAGAGATAAATAGATACGTAGGTAGATAGAGGATAGATATATAGGTTCTCAGTAACAGAAAATCCCCTTAATTCCAGAAAATCCACATTAACGGTGCCCTCATCACCAGACTAGATCTATTTCACAAAGAAGGATTGTTATCATTCAATAACTTTATTTTAGTACTGGCAGTATAAACAGCAGAAGTGTTAAAGAAAATATGAGCTGTGATTGGCAGAGAAGAAAATTCAATTACTTGGAAAGAGTATTTGAGAGACCAAAACTGAAACTAGTAATGTATTAGTAGCATAAATGAGCATAGTGATGTCTTAGAGATGTGCTTTGCTGGGCTGGTTTATGCTTTGTTTTCTGTAACATTATTTGGCTTGGACCATAAAGTGGAGCACCTTAAATGAGATGATGTGATTATACCAGCATAATTTGTACTATAGTCATGGCTGCTGTGGATTATGGCTGTGGCTTAATTGGGCGACCTATAAGAGCCTTTATGTGCGTTGGAGTGGATCATTAATGTGTCCAGTACTCGTTCATGTCCAGAGCACTGCAAGCTCAGAATTCTCTGTCTTATTTCCCTTTGCATTCTTTCCAGAAGAAGGTCAATGGAGGACAGGGTGATGATTCTTCAGCTGTTTGCTGTTGGCATAGGTCCTCCAACAGCTCTATGCATAGCCATGAGAGGGGCAGGCACAGTTCGGTTAAAACAACTGGCTCTTTGCTGAGGAGAATAATTTCCCTTGACCTGATCACTCTGAGTACAGGGAATGAAAAAAATAAGTCTTTGTGTTGGATAGTACTACCAAAATGACCATCTTCTCAGCACTTAAATATACATTTAAAAAATCAAAAACAACAATATACACAGAGAGAAAATTTAACTAGTACAGCCAGATACAAAATAAGAAGTTTTAGTTTCCTGTTTTTGAAGCTGCCAATTGCTACTCCATCAATTCTTAGTTCCTATCCTATGTGTAGCCAAGATTGTCTAGTATATTCTTTCCTACCTAGTTCTCAACCCCTGTCCTACCAAATTGTTGCATATACATCATCATCTGCCTTTTACAGTGGGGCAGGTCACATCCTGCTTCTTTGGCGTCTAGACAGACCTGGGAGAGAGCTTCCTTCTTCCCAGAATACTCCTGTTCTCATTGCCCCGCCTCTACTTCCTGTCTGGTTGCCCTGCCTATACTTCCAGCCTGGCTATTGGCCAATCAGTGTTTATTTAAAACATAATTGATAGAATACAGAATTGTCCTCCACTAGAGGGTTAGAGTCCATCACCATCAAAATGAGCAATCATATCAGGGGGCAGGCAAATACAATGCTGTAGCAGAAGCTGAGAGCTCACACCATGAGACACAGCCATAAGCAGAGAGAGGGAGACACTAGGAATGGTGTGGGAGTTTGAAACCTCAATGCTCACCCCTAATGACACACATCCTCCAAAAACATTACCCCTTCTAATTTTTCTCAAACAGTTCCACCAGAAAAGAAACAAGCCTCCCAATATATGAGCCTGTGAGGGCCATTTTTACCCAAACCACCACAATATATCTTACTTATTCATGCGACAGCTTTAAGGATCATTATACACCCACACATACTCATACAATTCCCTTTTAAAGGCTGCATCATCCACACTATTGTATGAGCATGGTGTAATGATGTGAGAAAAAAATACTCTTAACTGAATTATTTAACATTTTCTTCTTGTTTTCTATGACAAAGATCTGTTTATCCCAGATGATATACATTAACACACTTCCATTTTTGTTCTGTGTATCTTATACTGACTCATCTACAATTCTCCAGCCTCAGTCTCTGCAGTGCTGAGGTTCCAGGTTTGTGCCAAGCACATAATAATGAGGTAAGTTTTGCAATAGAACTGCTGCTCCTAGGGCTGAAAATGAAGCTCAGTGGTAGAGTATTTCCTCAGCTTGTATGAGGCCCTAATCCAATGCCAAGTGCTGAAAAGAGAATTGCCAAATCAAATCCATTTCCATTTTAAAATTCTGATAAATTTATTCAAATGCTCTTAGAAAAACAGCATTGTTAATCATTTTTCACTTCCAACACTCTTGTGAACACTTGATAGTATCAGACTTTCTTTTCATTTTTCTTAGTTTCGTAAAAATTTCATACAGTGAATTTGATCATGTTCATCCCCTCTCCAAACTTCTCTCAATCTATACCCCATTTCTTCACTTACCCAAATTTATGTTCTCATAATTTTAAAACCCATCAAATCCAGTTTGTGCTGGCCATATACTCTTGGGTATGGGGTCATTTGGTGGAGCATGGTTGCCCTATCAAGAGCCACACCCATAAAGAAAACTGTTTTTCCATCTCCCTAAGTTGTCTATAGCTCCTTAGCATGAGACTTTGTGCTCGCCTCTCCTTTCCATGCTAGCATTTCATCCAGCTTGAGCTTGGGCAGGTCTGGTCCATGCTATCACAACCACTGTGATCTCATGTGTGCAACTTCTGTGCTGTGTGTAGGAAACTGTTTCCTTATAATCACCCCTCAACCACCTTTAGCTCTTATCTATTAGTGACTCTTGAGCCTTGGAAGGAGGGGTTTCATGTAAATGTCCCTGTATTCTTCAGTCTCTTATTCTTTGTACCTTGACCAGCATGTTAAGGGTCTCTTTTATACCATCTATTGCAAAAAGAAACTAGAGTGGTTTTTGATGAGAGCTAAGAGTTACCATAATCTGTTGGTATAACAATTTAGTCATTAGTAGCCAGGTTAAAACTATATCCACTTAGTAAATAAAAATAGTAAGTTTGCTCCTAAGGCCTATGATCTGTCGAGCCAAAGCTTCTTGGTTTCAATATTACCAGGTATGAGCTTCATCTTGTAGCATGAAGTAGGCCTTACATCTAAGCAAATAGTAGATAGTTACTACCTTGACATTTGTGCCACTATTGCACTGGTAGGTTGTCTTGCCAGGCCAGGTGCTAACTGTAGTTCATGGTGCTCACAGATGATCAAGATTGATGATTACTTTGAAACTTTAGTTATGTGCCTATTATTTGAAATACCCATAGAGGTCAGAAAGTTAGTAAGGAGTCATGGCTTGGTTTTCAAGGAAGGAAAGATAGAATGTAGTGAGATAAATAGGTAAACAGGACTACTAAAACAAGAAAGGTTATGTGGGGTGGGGAAGGTTGCTCAGAGGAAGAAACACATGGAGAAATAACTAACGCTAAAGTCCTTTTGAAAAAGTCATATGGAAACCTGCTATTATAGAGGCTTCATAGCACAAATACATACCTAAACACATATGTACATATATACATATATGTATATGAGTTATTAGATGAGTCCATTTACTTTTTTATATATGTTTATGAAATATGTATTTGAGATATATATTAAATTGAATGGCATTAGGTAATAATGGATTAACAATGCCCCTACTAGATCCAGAGGCTAACAAATTAAAATCCTAGTTTCAAGAGTGTAGTAGTCCTCTTTCAGATTTGTTGCCATGGAAATTCCATAGGCTCCCAAACATGACAACCTATTGCTAAGAGTCTTGATCACCTCCAGGACTTTATGTTATAAGCCTACTGCTGATGATACCATACCCTTCATTCATATAACCTGTAGAAATAAAGTGGATCCTCACCTTGAACCTTCATCTCTGTTGTCTAATATCCAAAGTGCTGGAAGTGCTTTGTTCCACAGCATGTTATTAGGGTGATAGATAAAAACTATATTTGGTTCTTTTGCTTAAGGTTCTTTTATCATGATAATGTTGAGTATTTTGATTTTACAACTGGTTCTTTCTTTTGAATCGATTGCAACCTACCTTTCCTGCATTCTTACCATTATCTTCAATTACATGGAGGACTGAGCCTATCATTTTGTACATAGACTCTTCCCATGTATCTCCTCTCACTTCTGTAACTGTAACAAAAAAGGAAAAGGGAAATGGAGAGACATAGACGGAAAGGCATGAGGAAAGGCAGGTGTGTGAGCGGAGGCGAGAAGGCCATGACTACCTGCTGCACTCATTCTGTCAGTCCCTGCTCCTGAAATCATGAAGCAAGGGAGAACGGAAGTAGTTGCCTAGAACTGACAGGCATTGCATATGGTATAGATCACAAACGCAGAGACAGTTCCCTATCATTATTACAAAATGCTGGCCAGTCCTTTCAAGGAGACTATAAAATCCCCTCTTATTTGTCCTTTTTCATTGTACCTCCTTTTTGGAGAGTCTGCCTTTTATCTCAATTAAGCTATCTTGAACAATTAAGTGTGCATCTCCAAAGGAAATGAACATTATGATATAATAAACTATCAAAAGAGATGAACAGAAGGCTCAGTGGATAAAGGATGGACATAAAGAACTCAGTTTGGGTCCCTAGTACCCATGTAAAGCCCTGGGGGTGTAGCAACACTACTGTACCTTAGTCCTGGTATGGGATAATAGAAATAAGTTTTCCCAGGCTTACTGGACAGCTAGTCTAACCAAAATGACAAGGTCCAGATTCATTGAGACATACAATATTGACACCTGGCTTCTGCAGAGGTTTGCACATGTGTATGTAGGTACACACACTTGTGCATGTGCACACACACAGACATACACACACACACATGCACACACACACATACACACACACATACACACACACCACACACACACACATACACACACACACATAATTTTCTTTGCAAATGTGGCAAATGTTACTGAGTGAAGCCAACTTTATATAATTTGCTTTTTCACTTTAATTGATCATTTATAAATGACAAAAGGAGAGAGGGCTGGTAACTCCTTCAGTCTTCAGATGTTGCATTAGTGACTCTTTCTGTTGCTGTGATGTTCCCATCCACACACAGGAAATAGAATGAATTGGAAGTCAGACAAGGCTAAAAACTCCCAAAGCCTTACTCAAGTGTCAAACTTCTTCCAGCAAGGCCTGGCTGCTCCTCAAATGGTTCCATTAACTTCACTAACAGTACCAGCAAGGGACCAAGTGTTCAAATAAATACCTGACCCTATTGGACTGGGGAGGGCGGGTGCAATTCTCACTCAGACCACCACATTTGCTTACTTTTATGGGTCCTCAGCAAGATCCTAAGCCCACATTTTTTATATCCATGAATTAATCTTTCCCCCTAAGTGATTTCAAAGTTTTTGACATTGCTAAAATCTAAACCTCATAGTTCTTATTACAATGAAAGCTAACCTAAAGTCAAAAAGGTGCTAATATAAATAACAAGATCCAGAAGCCAATATGTACACATTTAATATTAAATCATCACTTGAAAATACTGTTTTTGAATATAAAGTTAATGTAGCAAGACAAAAAAGCTTTACTGAAGTCTTTTTGAGGGAAATTGTAAAAATATTGCTTTCTCTATGAAAAATGACGGGTTTATCTGGGTTGTTTTGCTTTCCTTTGCTCTAATTTTTTTTCTGTTCAAAATAATACTCAGTGATGTTTACTGAAATAGGATTTCTTATCTATGAATATATATATATATATATATATATATATATATATATATATATATATGTAAGATTTTGAAAAGCTAACCCAATGATCCATTTCTGATAATATAATTTGAATATGTAAAAATCAGTGGAGGGAGGTCAAAAGAATATCATCAAAATGCACTTAAAGGCTGAGTGTTGAAGGTTTCTAACTCATAGGAAACCATAAAATTAAGTCACAAAAGCCAGACACCAAAAGGAAAATGGCATGGCTAAATAGTCTAAAATACCAAATGGTCACGATATCTATATTTAATGCAGAGGTGTGTGGATGGATTGATGGCAACAAATGAAGTATATATTTCTTGCTTTTTGTTATTTATGTGTTAAAGTTAACTGAACTCGCATGTTCGAGAATAATATAAGTCATTTTGTCTTTTGTTCACAGAAAACCACAATGATCTAAATGACCTGAAAACCAGATTAGAAACTGCTGATGCTAGAAATGGTGATCTCCTGAGAGCTTTGAATGACACTCTGGGCAAGTTGTCAGTCATTCCGAATGGTAAGCCTCGCAGTCCTGCCCTCCGCATCAGGGGATCGGAACTACGGAAGAATCCTGGTAGCTTTGACCACTTTCCTAACATCACATTTCTACTCTCATAAAATAGCAGATGCAGGTTTTCTTAATTATGAATTATTCTTTTGAGAATCAGAACCACATTTCACAATTTAACAAGATGATGGCGCTATCCTTTGTTACCTTTAGCTGGCATGCATAGGAACATATTGTATCAAGGAAGATATTGACATCATATTATTATATTGCCATGCTTGTTGCAGTTAGTGGGAAAGAGTAAAATCATACATGGATTGTTCTCCTCTATATTAGTGTACTACTATAAATCACAATTTATGAGAGTCTCTTCACAACAGACAAGAGCATAGGCCATTTCTGATGCCTTGCTTGGCTAAAGTGACCTCCTTAGCTATTTCAGATTTCAAAAGCAGGTAGTGGTCAACCCATTTCTGTAATATCATGCAGCCTATTAAAATTATTTGGAATTATTGTTTGATATTAGTTCTAGACAGTGCAAATTCTCTTAGGGATATTAATTTTATATTTTCCTACTAGGCAACACTGATTTATAAGGACTTACTAATCAATATGATTTGATAAGCATGTGTAATCTCACGCTAATCTCTCATGCTTATTCTCCATGGTGGGTAGAATTGTTACTTTCACTTTGCAAGTGAGAAGCTGAGAAACAGAATACTAAAGGCCATTGTCTAAAGTGATGTTTATGAGATTTGAACCTTACAGTTTATCTTCGCAGCCTATGGCCTTTCCCAGCAGTACAGACACACAACCATGGATCTATTTGTACAATTGTGTTAGTCACTTTATATCTCTGAAATTAAAAAAAAAACAGATTTAAACAACTTAAAGAAAAAAACTTACTTTGACTTATGGTTTCCGTGTACAGACAGCTGACTCCTCAAATACGGCTGTGTGGTAAGACCTAGTATCACAGTGGTGGGGATGTGTGGCAAAGGACAGGGTACTTTACTCACGGGTTGCCCAAAAGCAAAGAAAGAGAGACAGAGGAAGGAGACGGGGAATCATATAAACCTTTCGAACACATATCTTCAGTGACTCACTTCCTCAGGTCTGCCCCTGCCTTTCACATTTCCACCAACCCCAATATTCCATCAAATTATTAATCTATTGGTGGATTCATCCATAAATGAAGGCAGAGACCTCATGGTTCAAACGCTTCCCAAAGTCTCAACTCTGGTGACAAGTCCTTCAACACAGGAACCTTCAACATCATTTTATATCCAAACCACCAGAACTATGTTACGCTCAAATTATGATTCAGAAATAAGGACACATATGTATACAATGTAGGAAATATTAAAATTTAAATACACTTTACTTTTATTAACTTTTCATGGAACCTCTTGACTACTTAGGATCTATTGAAGTGTCAATGCAAAAAAAAAAAAAATAGAACACTCATAGACTCTAATAGTCCCAAAAATTCTATCCCAAAATGAAAACAAATTCATTTTCTTCCCGTGGATATACAGATTAAATCTTAATTCTAGTTTTGATGAAACTACATGAGTCATGTGTATAGATTCCTCCCTTGAATATGCTCAGCAGCAAATCACAATATACCCCTAAAGACTAATCATGTATTCATCACAAATTTCTCTGGGAAAATTTAATTTAGCTAAAGAATTTGCTTCATTTACTACAGCTGATTGAAACACAGTTCAGCCTTTACCCTGTGTAAATGTGTTCCTGAGGTCAGCCAGGCACAGCCTCTCTCTGCTGAGCGTGGATGCCGCGTCCCATGTCTTTTCTTTGTTTTCTTTCTCGTGCCCGTTTGTACCAACAGACACGACGGCTAAGCTGAAAGCTGTCAAAGAGAAAGCCAGACAAGCCAACGACACAGCGAAAGCTGTCCTGGCCCAGGTTAAAGATCTGCACCAGAACCTCGACGGCCTGAGGGAAAACTACAATAAACTCGCAGACAGCGTGGCCAAAACGAATGCCGTCGTGAAAGACCCTTCCAAAAACAGTAAGATTTCCTTTCTCGCTGCGCTAATGTCATTGATTTTGTCTCACCGTGTGGTCGATCCAGATGAAACCGTAAAGCTCATGCCCTCTCCTTCCTGGTATGGTTGTGAAAAATGTAGGTCCTGCCATTTCAGGATCCACCTCTCTGAGCTTTGAGTGGGAGCCTTTTAAATTTAATTTCACCCAATCAGGAGGAGGCTGGAAATTCTCGAGGTTTACATGCTTTTGATATGTGGGTGCCCCATTTTAATCTGTTAGTGTGAGTGAAAGTGCAGTTATGCACAGGTGACTGTGCTTAGGACTGGAGGTGCATAGAACAGTAGAGTTTAAGGGGGCACATTCACTAAGCTGCCCCGTTAAAATCATCATCTTAAGATGCACCAACATCTGAAATTTCTCCCTATATATTATTTGGAGTCCAGCCAACTAATATTTCCAGAAAATAAAGCATTTAGCTACTTTGTCACGACGGAATCTTCGCATCGCTCAGATATGGCATCAAATTTACTGAGAAATCTGAGGGAATTAAGTGTAATGATTTATATTTTTAGTTACGTTTAGTCACCCAACGTTGGTAGTACTTAGAGTATTCTCCCTTTTTATCTCAGGATAAGATAGCATCTTGGTATATGATTTCCCTAAAGAAATGTGTTTCTTCTTTGTTTGTTTTGCTTTTTGTGGAATTTTGTTGTTGTTGTTGGGTTTGGTATTATTATTATTATGCTTTTAGCAACACTAGACTATCTATCAGAGTTTTTCTAAGGCATAGGAACATTTCTGGGATTGCTGACAGGAGTAGTGGTATCAGAATGGTGGTGACTTTAGAGTGGATGCAGATCTGAGTGTCTCCACTTCAACTCGGATGCTAAGGATGCCATGATGAATGAGACCTGGCTATGCCGGTGACACAGGAGAATGCTCATGACAGCTTCCCGGGCAAGGAGGAAATCAGCACAAAAAATGATATACTTCAGATCTGGGATGAAGAAAGACCAACTCCTTTCCATTTCTTCAAGGAAGAGAGGGGAGAAACATAAATTTTACTTCTCTTGTATGTAGGCACAGAAACAGTACCACGTGTTTCAGCAACAGCTGAACAGAACAGTTACCTCTTCTGATACACCACAACATTTCTCCAAATTAGGAAAAAACAGATTTAAGAGTAAATTAGCTATTTTATTTCACTTAGGCTATGATTTAAGATACCATTTTGTTCTAGTTGAGGTTGTTCAGCTGATGATATCTTTGTCAAAACACTGTTACTGGTTTAACTATATCTTCCACTAAAAGAAACATTTATTGGTAAATATTAATTAAATATTTTCCTTATTTTAATAACATTTCCTTCCTTGTGAACAGTTTGCTAAAGGACATTTTTCCCATTTTTTTAAGAATCAAATTGTTTCCATGAAATTTATTTTAATTATGTTTTTATGTTCTTTTATCTGATAATACTACTTGAATTAAAATGTATTTATAAAGAACATTAGTTAAAAGTGCTACTTTTTGCTACTTTATAATACCTGTAGAAAATATTTTCTCGGGAATTTTCTAATTTCTTTTTTTTTACTTCCATATGAAATTACCTGCAGAAATAAGTATGTATATGTTTTTGTATGCTTTTTAGTAAACTTAATGCTTCTCTGCTTATTGCAAAAAGCTTCAGTTTGCATGTGACCATATATGGGGCCTGCTTTAAACACTGCACAGCTGTTCTTTCCACTATCACCAATTAATAGTAGATACATGAAAAGAATGTCCCTCCAGTGAGACTAATATGCAGATATATTTGGCATAAAATGTTTTACTAGTGCTATGGAAACCTAATGAAATATTTGAATCTTATCCACATAGAAGTGTAAAATTGGCTTTTGCAACAGATTGAGAAAAACTACAGTGTCTCTGAAAGTACAAATTCATATACTGGGCTCAAAAGTCCTCCCTGCACATGGGTTAAAGTAGCTAAGATCGACTACGTTGTTGCCACCCACTAAGCTCACTTTCCCTCTCTCCATTTAAGTAATTATTCTCATAATTAAATGGGTTCTAAACAATTCTTCTTGATAAAAAACTGTAAACAAGTGAGCAACTCACTTAACTATAAAAATATTGTCTCGTGAACATTTCAGAGTCTGGGCAGAACGTCACAGCACTACAAATAAGTAGGGGAAATGATAATAAAATCAAACATCTAAATCTAAGGAATATGATCAAGGCTGGCCTCTGTGGAAAATATTATAGAAGAAGTGCATTACTGTGCAAGCAATGAAGAAAAGTCTTAAGACTTTGCTCAGTGTGTTGGAAAAATAAAACTGACATGAAAAAACCGCTAACCAATTAATAAGTTAGAGTATGGAAAATAATAAGACAGATAATTAGCCGGCTTAACCTTGAGAAATAAATGACAACTAGGTGATTCTGAAGGGCAATAGAAGTAGATAAATGGGAACATATAATAGAAAAGCGATTACTTGGGAAAACGCCATGCTGGTAAATTTTAGAGCCTACAATATACAGATGATAATCTTCCAGAAAACCTCCATTTATTAAAATCTAATTGGAGAAGATATTTAAAATCTACTTACCCAGACAATTAAGGAAGAGAATGAGAACACATTCAAACATTACTAACTAAGAAGCCTTAGACTTGAGATCACAGACAAGTCAGTTCTCACAGATATGGGAAGAGAGTTTCCATATGATTTAAACAGCTATGGAAAGTAGAAGCAAAGGAAGGAGGGGAAACCTCCAGTTCCGTTTTGAAGCATTTTAAAAGGCTTCTGGGAGATTTAGGAGAAATGGGTCTAATATTTATCCTGGCCCTAGTAGCCTTAACTCCTCTTTCTCTTTCTGTGAATCTAGCTGTAAAACTCCATTTTCCTCAATTCTAGAATAATTTATAGAATATAAAATAACACTAGAGGGTTATAAAAAAAGAACACCAGACAATTACAGAAAACATAGGCATAGCAATGTCATGCTACCCGTATGACAAGGGCTTTGACCCAGGCAACCTGCATTTCCAGAACAAGCTAACATAAAAAAAAGAACAAGCAAAACACTGGAGTCTTGATCTAGTAACCCTACAAATGTTAACAGCTGCAAATTCTTTTTAAATTCCACTAAGAATACAGCCTGTATTAATGGGCATGAGTCCCATTCTCCTACCTCAAAATACAGTTTAAAGATGCTGGTGTGTGGAATGAGGACTGAGTTCTGTGGTCACTGCTTGTCTATCAAGAATTGGGCCCTGGGTTCTGGCTTCAGCATGGACCAAAGCAAATGGAATGATTATTTCTGTCCATGTAAGCATATTGAGTTCAATCCTAAAAACTAGTTCTCAATGGCCCAAGACCAGGCAAGCAGCAGATTCTTCATAGTCTAGCGGGGCTGATGGCCTTGGACCTTGAAGAGTTCTTCAGGGTCACAATAGCAGAGACCTGAATAATGCGAACTCAGTTAGATAACAGATGACATAGTTTGATTAAGACTGCCAGCATTGCAGAAGTTAAAGAATTGGCTTTCCACATTTTATATACCCAACACCCCCACCTTACCCCGTTGCCATGTGAACACATACTACACATCTACAGGTCACATAACCTTCAACCCTTTTCAGGTTGAGCCTCTCAACACTGTAAGTATTCAACTATTTTTATAACCTACAAAAAAGATAGTGTAATATGAATCCAACCAATATAGAGTTGGATTGAAATGAAGTTTGAACGATTTAATTAAGGTATAACAGAGGCCTTCAGTCTTAAGTGTTGTTCAACAAGGTAATGTTCGTCAAGCTGTGTCTCCACAGCCTCCTTCTCAGAACCACGTGCAAAGAAAGACAACGAGCAAAAAATGAAAAAATAAAACAATTCTGCACAAGAACCTGGATTTTAATGTGGTTTGTGAGGAGGCAGAGCAGGTGATATTTTAAAGACACCCCATTTTCATTTTTCTATGAATAAATTCTATCCTGTAAAGGTCAGCTTGAAGGCTAAAAGGTCAGCACTGCTTACGCTTATCAGATCTTCTATTTTTAATGCCAATTTTCATCTCAATCGCACAGCCAAGATCTTCCTCTAACATCTCTGGCCTGCTTTAATCTCAACTAAAATATTCACAGCTGGCCTCATGCACCCTGTCAGCCATCATGGTCTTGCTTTGGTCCCACGTATAAAATGGAATAACTTAATAAATGCACTGCTGTCCTGGCACCTATGGCTGGGGGGGGCAGTACATGCACACCCCAAATATGCAGATGATAATTTTGTTCTATGCAGTTGCAGATGCAGATGCTACAGTGAAAGATCTAGAACAGGAAGCTGATCGGCTGATAGACAAACTCAAGCCCATCAAGGAACTTGAGGATAACCTAAAGAAGAACATCTCTGAAATAAAGGAACTGATTAACCAAGCCCGCAAACAAGCCAATTCTGTAAGATCTTATTTTCTGGATTAAGAGCTACTAGTAAGGGTTACTATTATTCCCAGAGGGAAAGTCTTCCCCAGTGAGTTTGCTGAATAAATAATCTCTGGCCTCTTGAACTTAAGGCTATTTTGGAAGAAAGAAGCAAAAACACTTTTTTTTCCAATAAATTTCAAAACTATTTAAGAAAAATGATAGACTGTACTTACCGTTTGAAAATTAGGAAGCTTGTAATATTTTGTTGGTGCTTTAATATACTAAAACAAACAACACAAACCAAACAAGCTTATTCTTGTATACTTAAAGGAACAATGAGAGTGTCTTACTCATGAAAAATATAAGAAGTCCAATGAGTGGGCTGCAACCTGAATTCACAAACAACAGTAGGAGAAATAGAACCATTATTTTAATTAGGTACAATATATAGCTTTTGCTTATTAAAAAACCTCAGCAACTTACTTTTCTTGTTGTATTTCTATTTATATTTATGAAGTAAAAATAGGAAATATCTGGCCTGAAATTTTGCCTTATATTTTCCCAATTAGAAGACTAGTCTGACAGATAGACCTCTCTAAAAATAAATGCTAAAGGACAGCGATGTTTAAATTTTAGATGTATTTGTTTGGTTTTATTTTTTGCTTATTTTTAAAGATCTATTTATTATATATATATATATATATATATATATATATATATATATATATATATATATGGTGCTCCATCTGTATGTACATGCATGCACACCTACATGCCAGAGGAGGGCATCAGATTTCATTATAGATGGCTGTGTATCACAGCTCTACTCGTTGGGAACTTGATGATCAAATACATCACTTTTCCCACCTAGATACCTGTTAGATGCTTTGCTTTCTCAGGTAAAATGCTTTCAACCCAAACTCAAATTCTCAAATTCTCTGGCAGTTTCAGCTATATTGCAAAGAATTTTCTGTGACACAATACTAACTCTGAATAGTGAGCCGCAATAAAATGACAGGGAAAAAAAGGCATAATTGTAGTAAATATTGATGCAGGATAAGCATTTCCATTCTGAAGGAGAAGAACGGAAGATTGAGCAGGAATAATTGGACTGAAGCAAGGCAGAAACACAGCAGGGCAAAGAGTGTACCCTGAGGCTCCATGTCCAGCATCTGACATTTGTAATGGAACATTCTGACCTACAAAAGGCTTGGGTAATCCCCTCCTTCTCTGTACCCTACAGCATACAGCTTTTCTCTTTGGCTCTTCTGCATTCCAGGAGCTTCTGTCGGTGGACATCTTATGATTCTGGCATGGCTAACACCCTGAGGTCTCCATTGTAACGTAGGTTTTATCTTCACAGATTCAAGCAGTAACATCTTAGGGCATCCTTGCCAAACTCTAACCCTGCCATACATTGCCTAGCCTCAGCAGCTCTCTGGGGATATGGTACAAGACTTGTCTTGGGAATCAAAATTAGGTCGTCAGGTTTGGCAACAAGCACCTTTACTTACTGACCTATCTTGCCAGCCCAGTCAGATGTTTCCTAATTAAGGAACTAAGTGTGATTATTTTAAGGTAGTTTATTTCAGCCTGTTGATTGCATAATTGAGTAACTCATACTGTGTTTAAATGAATGGCCTAATTACCAGATGAAAAACGCAGTGCAAATCCATTCTATCGAGCAGTGAGATATCCAACAAAGTTTAATTGTGTTTATGGTGATTAGCTGGTGAATAATGTCGTGCCAGGAACACCTTGGAGACATTGACTTCTTAGTGGTAATTTCATGAGCTACAGTAGAACATAGTAATTGGCAGAACTGAACATTCCAACCGAATATTTGCACTTCCGAACTTTCATGCCTCTTGCAAAAGTGATGTGTCCAAGGGGTTTCTTTTAAAACTATGTGTAAATGCTATGTTTTGATTGAACTAGTTTAAGTTGTTTATATGCAGTCAAATGCTCTACCACTGAGCCATACACCCATTGGAAGTCGAATTATGGTATTTTCAAGAATAAATTTGTAGCTATGATCTACTTGTAAACAGTTGGGCTACTGGAATATTCCAGGTATTTCGTGTATATTCAGAAATAAAAATCAGCAAAGACTAGTGAGTTTTCATAAGAACTGAGCAACAGGTGACTTTGTAAAATTATCGGGCATAGGGTATAACCCTGTCCTTTTCTTCAGAGAATTGAACTTCGTGGATATGAAAAGTGTCCGATAGAGTACATTGGTTGCAAATGCTAGTAAGATTCAGTATTCCTGGTTTTGAAATGGGTACACTCAATGACTTGGTTCTCAATCAGCGATTTGTCAGTTCAGTTGGGGTTGTCTCCATATTTGACGCCACCACCCACCCCTTCTAGTGCAACAACTGTACGATCATCTAGTGCTGCCTCAGCTCTGTAGACAAGGTCAGAAACTCACCCTATATTTCACATAGTCATTGTATCCACACACAATTGCAAAGGAGAATTATTTCAATGTGTTCTTTAAAAAATTATTTATTTCTGATTCAACCAATGATAGCATGGCTTTAGAGCTAAGCCTATAAATGAATGTATGATGTAAAGATAAAAAAACGACACACAGTTACTTTCCAATGCTAATCAAAAGCCTCTATGATTTTGAATATGGTTTTTCACCAGGTATGACTGCATCTACAATTTAATTCTATTCATGTATGCCAGTCAGATCTTTTACTCCTTCTTCTCTTTGATCCTCTTAAGGTATCAATGGTGGTATAACCTTCCTCAGATTCTAAATTTGTTCAGTGCCACCGTCTTTTCTCAGGAAGGTTTTGGTTCATTCACTGTGAATTCCTCAAAACTCACTGTGTATTATATCTTTCTTTCAACATTAAAAAATATCAGACGACTGCATTTTTTTCAAACCACCCTCTATTATAGGGTCTTTCCCTTCTGATGTTTTATCCCTTTAATCTCTGACCCCGGATACCTCTTTGCATAGCTGCTATTCTGCTGCGTGACTTTTCCCCACTCACGCTGCACATCTGCCTCATAGTACTGGCTCCAGAGTAAGGCCTGTACATTCCCTGCCTCAGGAGTTCTAGAATTCATTTTATTTGACTACACTCAGCATTCCATATAGAAGGGAAATTCTATCGTAGGAGAAACAAAGAATCAATTTCCTGACTGGAAATTACACAACCAAGATCAGCTTATAGGGACACAAAGCAAATATCCAGAGATCCAAGGTGATCCCTAGTTCTGAACCATCCATTGTCAGGTTAGATCACATCTTTGCAGGAGGTGAAGGCACAACCAGATGGCTTCCTAGATCAGTGCAAGTTCAGGTGACTACACAAAGCCGGTTCCTTTGCAGAATAGTTTCCTCTAGGCAGAGACACAGTGTGCTTAGAGACCAGATGAGGAGACACTTGTCAAATACAGGCCTCTGTTAAGTCAGCCGGAGAACCACTAGATTTGTTCTTTTCCCGGAAATTCTCAGAAACAAATGTGAATCTTCTATTTGTCAGAGCCAAACAGTCTTCCTTTATTTTCTTTTTTTCAACATAAATCATTTTGCATCTAGGATCTCCTCCAGATACTTTTCCCCTTCCATAGAAAAATTCTACAAGGCTCCCCACCCTCAACACCCAACGTGAGCCTCTTGGGGATCTCTCTGACCTTACCAAACTATGGAGAGCAGTTCAGTAGCCTAGTCAACCTTATTCAAGGTCTAAACAAGTTTTTTATGTGGATAACAACAATAGTAGTTGATTTTTCTCAAATGTGAAAACTATGTGAGTAGCAACAGGTGCAGGAACAAATGAACAAATGGGAACGGACGACTAGGGAAGGACAGTAGGCATCCTGACGTTACCTGGCTAGACCTCTAATCTGATAGACATCAGAACAAGGGGCAAAGTAGGTTTCACATCTTCCCTTCTCCCTGCCAGGCACTATCAACCCAGCACAGCAGCAATTTCTGATGGTGATTTTGCACCTGACCCAAAAGAAATTAAATCTAATAATCAAATAGTACTATTTGTGACTGAACGAAGTCTCCTTTAATAGAAGTAAAAATTGGCAGGAACACTGCCATTCTATTCACAGAAGAATTCCTTTCTTAGCAATTTATAGTAATTTTAAAGTACTATTGAGAAGGGAAAGGAGCTGTTATATGTATTAGTAGTGATAGACATTTGGAAATTATTTCCATTTCATTTCCTGCTAACCTAATAATAAGTGTAATTTATTCTGAAATATATATTCTGAGAGGAATGATTAATATTCTGATTGTTAGAAGATCTAGAACTAACTCTTCTTGGCCTCTTTGAACTGTAAGAGTATGGGTGGGCTGGCAGTGCCCTCTTAAAGACAATAAAATCTGGGTTCCTTTTAAAGTGATACCCAAATCACTGAAATTTTAATTAAAAAATCTTTCTGAAACAACTTCAATGAAGATCATTTCCATTTGTTCTGCATAAAACCCCTTTTGGAAAAGTGTCTTAAAGAATGGCATAAAGGTAAGAACTGGTTAGCTTCATGCTTCAAAAATAATGGCACCCTAACAAGCAATAGAAAGAATCATGAGCAAATCATTGGAAAAACACTAGTGAAGAACCAATTATCTGTACTCTCTCTAATCTACATAATGATGTCTGCATATGGACATTTGATGATTCTATTTGGTGGCTGGAAAACTACTTCAAAGAAAAGAGTAATGATGGTTTTGCGGTGGTTTGGGGTGAACTTCAAACTTACAAAGAAATTTAGTCGCAGGGTTTCACAGGATTTTATGTCTTGTTTTTCTTGAAGATCAAAGTATCTGTGTCTTCAGGAGGTGACTGTATTCGAACATACAAACCAGAAATCAAGAAAGGAAGTTACAATAACATTGTTGTCAATGTCAAGACTCCTGTTGCGGACAACCTCCTTTTTTATCTTGGAAGTGCCAAATTTGTAAGTCTAATATTAAGCTACTGTATATGTGTAGTGGTAAGGAGTTAATAAATGGGGGAAATAAGTTGAATTTAGCAACTGGTCCTCTAGAGTGTCTCATGTACCTTTCACGTCTGAAATCTCAGAATCTTACTGACAAATGTTTGCACTGTCATTTAAGTTAGAAAGATGAACAGGTGATAATTCTTTACTACTTCCAGGAACATTTCTTTTTATGTGTCAGTGTACCAATATTTATTTTGCATTGTATTTTCAGATCTATCAGTTTAATGAAAAAACTGATGAGAATAAAAGATTTTTCCTATTCTCAAATTTAGAAATAAATAACCTTTCGCGTTAATGAAGCGCAAATAACAACTTGTACATAAATTCTAACCGAGGCAAACTCCTTTTTTTAATTGATTTTTATTGAGCTCTACATTTTTCTCTGCTCCCCTTCCTGCCTCTTCCCTCCAAGGCAAACTCTTGCAATGTGTTGTATCTATGACTCAAGCTGAAGTTATTCAAGTTGTTCCTGCAAACACTCTCCCACCAAAGTTAACCTATCTTCTCATGTATGCAAATCTTCCAAGGCAGATAAGGTGTTTAGACACACTGGTTGTGTCCTAAGTAAGCATTTGCTATTCACATGAGGGAGCCTGTCTCGCCTTGTGTTAGAAATTACAACTACCTCTGACAAAAGACAATACCTTGTGTCTAACTAGAAAGAATTCTCATTCCAATTATTTTACTTGTCATTGGAAAATACTACCCAAACATCCTCTTTCAGAATGCTTTGTTCTAAGGCATGTCATTTCCATATTTCTTTGATCTAGATTGACTTTCTTGCTATAGAAATGCGTAAAGGCAAAGTCAGCTTCCTCTGGGATGTTGGATCTGGAGTTGGCCGTGTAGAGTATCCAGATTTGACCATTGATGACTCATATTGGTACCGTATTGAAGCCTCAAGGTAACTTCTCAATAAAGACTAAGATAGCTGGATGGCAAAGTTTTGAAGTAAATTCCTAGTTTATGAGAAAAATTCTGCTGCCATTTCAATAGCATACCTGTGTGTGAGTGTCTGTGTTTGTGCAAAGGTTATATGCTATGTGTATAAATGTGTGAGAAAATGCATTTGTCATCCTGTTAGATAAACATCTGCTTTCAAGGTATAAACCAGAGAATCTATTTCAATTCTAACTCCTTAATCTGTTTTCGGCTAAGAGCAGGAATGGGAAGAGAAAAGCTATCTCGGACATCTTACCTCACCTGAAGAAAAAAAAAATACAGCTACATATTTTTTTTAAACATACAAAAGAGCATAATAAATCTTCACTGTTAATATATATTACCTAAGGGAATAAATCTTCACTGTTATCACTGTGTACTCAGTTTCCCTTCTAGTCTATGTCATAACTGCAACCCCAGACCTATTCTATGTCAACATACTGGGTCCCATATCTAATGTGTGAGGTTCATCCATGCTATTTTAAATGGGGGCGGGAAGAAAAAGGATAAAGCTGTGCTCACCCCCATGTGAGTGTTGGGGTGATTGAGTACTTTGCTCGGTTTAAGGACATTTATTCTCATAAAGTAGAGGTCTTTCAGAAGAGATTCATTCTTTTCAAGAACTCTCGTTGATCAAATCCATTCTTTGTTCCCACATGTTCCACTTAGCTCTGCCTCCTCCAAGAGAGAGTTTACCAAAATTAGACAAAAGGGAGAGGGACTTAGGGAAGTTTTGTTATGACTGCTTGTCTCAGAAGAGACCAGATTTTCATATTTAACAACTCATAGAAATCAATCACTTAAAAAAGAAAATGGAATAAAATGATAATAGCTTTCAAAGTTTTTTTTAACTAAATTTAAAAGTGTACTTCTACAAATTTGTATGCACAACTCAGCAGACTAGTTACTTGCTCTATACATTAAGATGATGTGACAAACAATGAGACCTACAGTTCTGGGAAGACTACTTCAACAAATTAAGATCCATTATAAAGAATTTTAGGCAAAATTATGCAGCCTGTTCTGCATAAGGATGGCTCATTAGGACTCCACTTGCTGAATTAAATTTAACAAAATACTAAATGAAGTTAGAAAATTTGTTTAAGTTTCATATCTTATAAAACAGCAAATTATTACTTTAAGCAACAGGGAAACGCTCTCTTCTTGATCTATAATAATTTCATCATCTAATTGCTGCTGTCCTTTCTTATCAATGGCTATATACAGAACTGGGTTATGTTATTCTTTCCTTATTTGAATGTGATGGTAAGTGCTTAGCAAAGATCAACTCTGGAAGTGGCTTGCGAAGTGCTGACTTCGCTTGGACCTAAACACACAGTGTTCTGAAGTTTTCTAAGATGACTTTTTCTATTTTATGTCTTTGAAATCTGCAGGTGATAGAATATGATTCATATTTCATTTTCTGTATTTTCTTCCCTTTTATTTCAACACACATGTATGCTTGAAGAACGGGGAGAAATGGTTCCATTTCTGTGAGAGCTCTAGATGGGCCCAAAGCCAGTATTATGCCCAGCACCTACCACTCAGTGTCCCCTCCAGGGTACACAATTCTGGATGTGGATGCAAATGCAATGCTGTTTGTGGGCGGTCTGACGGGGAAAATAAAGGTAATGAGCTACTCCCCATCCTTTCCTTCTTCTTTACAGATAACTAAGAGAAGGTGTGGTGAACGCTGAAAACAGCAGACCATGTTTTCTAAACTTGTGTTTGTGAAACCATCCATTTAAAGAACTTTATGTTTTGATGTTTTATTTCTCTTTGATCTGATCTATTTTATTTTGTTTCTTTTGAGGCATGGTCTTACAGTGTAGCCAAGGCCTGCTTGAAACTTGTAATCCTCCTGTTTCAGCTCCCCCGCTGTTATGATGACAGGCATGTGTCATAACACCCAACAGAACTTCCATCTTTGACTTGTGAACATTCAAATCTGGAAGTGCCATATTTCTAAACCTTCGATAGTGGCTTATTCCTTAACTGTGACACCCATTTTTGGCATTTTTTTTCAGTCACTTGAAAAGCAAAGTGTTTCTTAAATATGCATCATTTTGGCAATCAATTTATGATTTATAAAAGTGAAGTACCATAAAGCTCATACATCTAATTAAAAGATTTATGAACCTTTAGGAAATATTGTAGGGGCCATGCACTTTCCGATCATGATCGTCTTGAAAAAGTTTCTGAGTTGCTCCTCTCCTCATCCTTCAGAGCAATACACTTAATATTCATAATTGCTCCGTGGCAGGTCCCTGTGCATTTCAAATTGCAAAGTGCTCGCATCTGAAAGAAGCTTATGTTGATTAGATGGAATTAGGTGTTGAAAATCCGACCTGTGGGGGAGATGCAGGAACACAACCGAATATAATGGATAAACCTGGGCTTGTCAAAATCACCCTGGGCTGAGATTAGCCAGAGAGTGTAAAAAGGCAGGGTGACCCTACATTCTTGAGAGCTCAACTTTCAGAGAGCGTGAAGCTAATTTGTCTACTTTGTGCAAAAGATGTGACTCTTAAATATGGGAGTTGATTCCACAGCTGCACACCAAAACCATCCTCTCCATAGAGCTACTTATGAATATACACAGTACGTAGTAATATGTAGTCACATTGACAACTTTCTCTGCCCCCTCAAAGGAATATTAGGGCAATACATAGTAGCACAAGGCCATGAATTTTGAAATTATAGCTGTGTTGCATTTATTTCTCTATACTGCCTATAAAATATGTCCACAGGTAAGACACTTAACCCTTTGAGCTTCAGGGTTCTTTACTACAGAAGAGCTATGAGAATTTGTGCCTCACTTGCATGTTAATAGATACACTAAGACACTTTGATAACATATTATGATCCTCACTATGTGCTAAGTTGCATTCTAATCAATTTATGTGATTTATTTACTATTCAGAGAATAATAAAATTCTTAAGAGATTTTGGCTGTTGTAACAAACTATCATAGAATCCAGCAGTCTGGAAGCAATGAACAACTTTCTCACTGCTCTAGAAACTGAGAGGTCCAGGATCAAAGTACCAATAGGCAGGTATTTAACGTGAGCCCGTTCAGCATGTAAGGCTCCGTCTTGTAATGTGCTCCATATGAGAAGGGGTAAATGATTTTCCTTGGGCCTTTTGTGCAAGGTCACTCATCCCATTCATGGAGGCCCTGCCCTCATAGTCTAACCACTTCCCAAACTCCCACACCTTGCCTGTAAGGTTTTCTGTTCATGTGTTTGTTTTTTGAAAGAGGAACTCTCTACACAGCCCTGGCTATCCTGGAACTCACTACATAGACCAGACTAGCCTGGGACTCCACAGAGTTCCACCTGCCTCTACCTCCCATGTTCTGGGATTAAAGGCAAGCACCACCATGCCTGGCTTGAGGGTAACATGTTCACTATGAGAATTTGGGAAGGAGATAGACATTCAGATCACAGCAGGGTAGATACTAAAGTCATCCTTATTTCATAATTAAGGAGACTGAAGAAGAGAGAACGTGAATGTTTTGACCATGTTACACAGTCATTAGTGAAAGGGATTAGATTTGAACATGGAGTAAGAGGCCACCACCCCTGATCTCCATGCTTCGCTGACACAGTGAAAAGTGAGACCATGTGTTTAAAATATATGAAAATTCATAAAATGTGTTTATGTATATGAGTATGTTTTATGTACACATATGCATGTATATATGTATACAAACCAAAGGTGGCTATTAGGTATTTTCCAATATGGCTCTCCGCCTTCTCCATCTCTACCAGGGCTTAGGTTACAGTATGCAATCCTGCCTGACTTTTGTGTAAGTGCTGTAGATCCAAACTCAGGTTCTCATACATGTGTGGCAGGTACATTACCAACTGAGCCACATCCCCAGGCCCAAACTGATTTTTTTTTTATTATCCAGGTGTCACTAGTGCAAGAACTAAGGACGGGCTAAGGATAGAATTTGGCTATCTGGCCAAATTTGGCTTAAGGATAAAAAAAAAAAAAGCATACAGACAGATGACATCTATAGAAAACCTTAATAAACCACTTGGACAGAGTTCCCAGTCCCCCAACACCCAAACTATGAACCAAAACCACAATTACTCACTCAGTGATCTTACTGCTTAGAACACAAATGAACAGGAAGATTTCTCAAGTGCAGCATCTCAGGATGGAGGAAGACTGAGAAGGCAAGTAGAAGCCACAGCAGGATGGTCCATGTCTAGTCACAAGAGGCTCCAGGTGTTGGTTGACAGCATTCCAAGGACCTCTCTCATTAACATTTGTGGCCTTGGTCACAGCACTAGGAAGGGATGAGTATTGTTAATGTTAGAACTAAAGCTGTAACCAGAACACCTCAGTTTCTCATGACCATTTTCTCATGTTTTTTCTGAATCATCCTAATCTGTTCTTTGAGGTGCAGGTAGACTTAAATATCCATTACTCTTCTGGTTGCTGTGACCAAATACATGACAAGCATAATTAAGAAAGGGAGAGTTTATTTTGACAAATAATCTGTGGTAGACCCATCCTGGAAAAGAGAGGAAGGCATGGTCGCAGGGGTGTAAGGTGGTTTCTCACAATCACCACAGGCAGATCACAGAGCGAGGAGGAAGCTGGTGCTTAATGTGTTTTCTTTTCTTTCTTTTTTACTTTTTCTTTTTATTCAGTTTAGGAACATACGTTTCCTAGTTTTTTATTTTTCTGATGTTACAATAAAGGCCATAACCAAAAGTAACTTGGGTGAGAATGAGTTTGTTTAGCTTGTATGTCATCATCGTATTTCATCACTGAGGAAAGTTAAGACAAGGACCCAAGTAAGAAAGGAACCTACAAGCCAAAACTAAAGCAGAGTCCATGGAGGAATTACTTACTGGCTTGTTCCCCAGGGTTGTTCCCCAGCCTGTTTTCTTATACAGCCCAGGACCACCTGCCCAGCATTAGCACAACCCCAGTGACTGAGCCCATTCACATCAGTCATTAGACTTGCCTAGAAGCAATCTGATAGAGGCATTTTCTTAACAGGGGTTCTTATTCCCATATATAATATGACACATAGCTTGTGTCAAGTTGACGCAAACCTATTCAGGATACCAGGTTATAGGATGTTGCTGCCCATATTTAGGGTGGGTCTTCTCTGTTCAGGTAAACCTTCAAACATACTCACAAGTGTGTTTCTTTGATGGTTCCAAATCCTTTGAAGTTGGCAATGAGATTACCCATCACAGTTAGCTTTGGCACAGTTTCTGATGTAGAGAACAGACAATGCCCCTTATTTGTAGTAAGTCAGGGCTGGGACAACAGGTATTTAAACAAGGCTTTCTATCTTGGAGCTGGTCGTTTTTTCTCCTTTATGAATGCAGTGTTCACCAAGCAGAAGACCTGCCTCTGTGACAATGACACTAGAACTGGCGTTGAGAAGATGCCCTCTTAGACCCCAGACTCTGTGCTGCGGATAGCAGCAATCAGAACCTGCATGGATGCATATGGTCCTCTCTTACAAAGCTGCTGCCTTTCTCCTCATTCTCTTGAGATGGAGGCCTACATGGCTAGGAATGAAAACCCTATCAGCAGGTCTCTACCTGTGGGTCTTGACTCCTTAGGGATCGCCTAAGATCATCAGAAAACATAGCTGTTTATACTATGATTCATAACAGTAGAAAAATTACAGTTAAAAGTAGCAATGAAAATAATTTTATGGTTGGGGGTCACCACAACGTGCAGGATTGTATTAAAGGGTCGCAGCATTAAGAAAGTTAAAAACACTGTTGCAGGTTAATTTATGCATATGATCTCTCCTTCATCATTGAGAACTCTGTGTGAATTCCCTCATGACCTCAAGGGAAAAACATCTTATGTGTTGTGGGCTGAATTTACCCAAAGTAAACAATATCCATGCACTACGTTTTTTTAAAAATGTTTATTTAAAAGTTTCTATTTTCATTTTACATAGCAACCACAATTCCCTGTTCCTCCCTTCCCCTCACTTCCCACCATCTTTCCCCTCCCATCCACTCCTCAGAAAGGTTAAGGCCTCCCAGAGGGTGCCTATGAGGTCTGGAATAGCAAATTGAGGAAGGACCTAGCTCCCCTCCCCTGTATCGCAGCTGAGCAAGGTAACCCTCCACAGGGAATGAGCTCCAAAAAGCCAGTTTATGCACTAGGGATAAACCCCACTGCCAGTAGTCCCACAGACTTCCCAAGCCACAGAACTGTCACCCACATTCAGAGGGCCTTGTTCAATTCTATTCAGGTTCCCAGCTCTCAGTCCTGAGTCAGAAAACTCCCACTAGCTCAGATCAGCTGTCTCTGTGCGTTTTCTCATCATGATCTTGACCCCTTTGCTCATATAATTCCTCCCCCTTCTCTTTGACTGGACTCAACCCAGCATGTACTAGTTCTTAACACACCCTTGTCTGTACTGGGCATTGGTTTTAGGAGCAGAAATAATCTAATTCTCACAATGATCCCATATGGCAGGCACCTGCAGAAAAGCTCAGTAGTTAGCCTAAGGTTAGAAGCTGGAAATCATTTAGTTCTGCCACAACTATACATGGGTTTTCCATCCTCGGACTCCATAAATTAAGAATGGAAAATATTTGAAAAATAAAATTGCACCTACATTGAAAATATACAGATGTTTTCTTGCCAGTTTGTAAATAATGTAGTGTGAGAGCTAATCACACAGAATTTATATTATGTTGCTTTGAGTTTATTATTTAATCTAAAGATCATTAGCAGTATATGGAAAGATGTGTGTATGTTATGTACAAATACCACCCCATTTTTATATATGAGACTTCAGAATCTAAGGACTTACATTATGGATGGGTTTACAATAAAACATGGGCAATTGCTTTTACTAATGGAGATAATACATGTAAATTCAGTTCTATTATAGGATGACAGGACCCACTGATGAAATATCTGGGCTTTCCCCTTTATGACCTATCTTGTAGTAGCTGTGATGGCATAATATGCCCTAAGACGACTGCTAAGATTGTCATACACAACGGATAAGAGCTCTTCTGCCTTCTGTTGCTAAGAAGTCACAACTATTGCAACTGGGAAAATCATTAACTCTAACAAATACCTCCTGTCTCCCTGCAGAAGGCCGATGCTGTGCGTGTGATTACATTCACCGGCTGCATGGGAGAAACATACTTTGACAACAAACCTATAGGTCTATGGAACTTCCGCGAGAAAGAAGGGGACTGCAAGGGCTGCACTGTCAGGTGGGTTTAGATAAGACGGTCTGCTCCGTGCAACACGCAGGTTGTATTTCACTGCGTCTCCATCTATCACGGTGCACAGCAGGGCTCATCGTGCTTACGGTGGATTTACCAAAAGTGGGGGAAACGTCTAGTCCTGGCCCAGCCTTTGTGGGCATTTTCCAAGGACCTTGAAAGTACCCTTCACCACATCAACATGGCCGTGTGTTTTTTATAAAATCTGCACAGATGAGCAATTTGAACCCCAGTCAATTATGCCAGTGTCTCTTCATAGCCAGGAGAGTTTGCTTATCTATTAATGACCCCTGGTCATAATTACTATTTTATAAGGAGCGTACTCCCCAAACTGATTAAGCATACATGTAGAAACCTAGCTTGCATTGCTTTTCCTGTAGGACCTTCAGAATTGACATCTGATCCTGCAAGTGCTTTAAGGGGTAACTGAAGGACTTTGAGATGCATCTTAAGGTAGGGGGTGGGGGATAAAACTGGTGCTCAGTCCAGGAAAAAGTACCATAACACAGAGCATTAAATGTAAGAAAGAGTCCAAAGCAAACAGGATTTTAAAGTATATCTAGCATAAAATGCATGTGTAGGAAATAAATAGTTTTATGTGAACCTGAGCAGAGAGTATAAAAATAATAACCTAAAAGGAAGGAATTTCTCAACATGAAAATAAAGAACCCCCTAGTCATTTGAGTCTAAAAATGATTAAACTATAGTAAAACTCTGAAGAGCACATTAAATACCTGAAATATTAATGTAAAAATACACAAGAATTCAGAGGTAGCAAGCAGTTTGTGTTTTTAATTCTAATTTAAAGAGTGCATGGGCATTCCCAAACCTCAAACCCCATTAACACAGCAAAGCACATGGTACATTTTCTTCTAAATAGCTCTTCTTTTCAGGAAGACTCTCTAAAATACCTCTGAAAGTTTTAATGTCCTTCTGGTACCATAACCTTGTCAACGTGGCATTAAGACAGGGTGAAAGTCTGACATACTTAAGATGCTTTTATCCAGAACATATTGATACAGAATATGCAAAGCTGTCAATAAAATTCTTTAGTTCAACCAAAGCCATGGGATGCAATGCAAAGTTTGATGGCACATGCCTGTAATCCCAGCACCAAGAATGCAGAGGTTGGAAGATTATTAATTCAACACCAGCCTGAGACACACAGGGTCCAGACTTGCCCCCAAACGTTTCCTTGCTAGTTTTCTAACTGGAATTTTTAGATTATTAACAACAGTAGCAAAAGGAAATCTTGCAGGACTATTCAACTAGCTGACATTGCAGTATGATATTGTCATCCACAAATGTACAGTGTCACATCCACAGCTCTCTTGGAATACATGTAGCCCATAGACCACAGGTCGAAGGTACCTGATTATCCTAAAACATCAGATCATTATTCTGTCAGTCCTAGTTATAAGACTACCACATTAGCAACTGTGTAAAAAACCTTCAATATGTATTGTATTATCTAGGGAGCTTATACTTCCAACCTTCTGATAGTAGGAAGAGTTCAGTTCAAACTCAGTCATCAAAAGATGTATCTACCACATAGAAGGGAGAAAAGATTAATAAGATAGTTAAATTATGAAGTACAATTTTAAAAAATCCCTTTGAATGGGGTATAAAGTATATTAGATCTAATCCACATGGGAAGTAGAAAAAGACAAGCTCTCCTGAGTAAATTGGGAGCATGGGAGCCTTGGGAGAGGCTTGAAGGGGAGGGGAGAGGCAGGGAGGGGAGCAGAGAAAAATGTAGAGCTCGATAAAAATCAATAAAAAATTGGAAAAAATAAAGTATAACTTTGGGAATTTGCTTTGTGAAGGAAGCAGCCCACCACCCTGAGGTAAGCCTCAACAATGTTTCACACATAGTAAAAGGTAGTGCTGACTACCCAGTTTTCTACCATAATGCTTTTTGACTAAGCTCCACCTTTGTGCAGTGTTGATCCCCCTGTCAGAGTTGTATTTCTGTTGCTGATGATAAAAACACCACCACTAAAAGTAACTTGGTGATGAGAGGGTTTATCTCAGCTTACAGATTCACATTACAGTCTATCATCAAGAGAAGAACTCAGGCAGGGCAGGGAACTCAAGCAGGCCAATAACCTAGAGGGAGGAACTGAAGCAGAAGTCACAAGGAAAAGTCCACAATAGATTGGGCCCTCCCACATCAACCATTAACCAAGAAAATAAAATCTATAGGCTTGCCCACAGGCCAGCCTGGTGGGGATACCTTCTCAATTGATGTGACTTCTCTCCAAATGACTGTAGCTTATGTCAAGGACAGAATCTAATTAGGATGCCTTCCTTTTGCATCCAGCTTTCAAACTAACCTTGTCTTTTTTTTAAGTTCTTTGTTTACATTTTTTAAATCCCCAAATATAGAATTATTTAAGTACCTTTTTGCTTTGTGAAATTATTTTGATTAGAATTGTTATTGTGCCTTAATGTGCTTTGATTTTGTAGCTGTATAAGTTTTGAGTGGTCTCCTGAAGCACTGCTGTCCCCTTTGACCTTACATTTGTAACAATAATTTTTATAGAACTCAGGGTATTGTTAAGTATTGTTCTAGGTTTCCTTTGAGAAAGCTTTGTTGTGTTTTTACATAAAAACAAATCATTCAATTTAGAGGACAAAAATCAGTTTTGTGATAAAGATAAAGGATAAGTCTACAGGAGGTAGGCTGGGATAAAGGGTAAGTCTACAGGAGGTAGGCTGGGATAAAGGCTAAGTCTACAGGAGGTAGGCTGGGATAAAGGCTAAGTCTACAGGAGGTAGGCTGGGATAAAGGGTAAGTCTACAGGAGGTAGGCTGGGATAAAGGGTAAGTCTACAGGAGGTAGGCTGGGATAAAGGGTAAGTCTACAGGAGGTAGGCTGGGATAAAGGCTAAGTCTACAGGAGGTAGGCTGGGATAAAGGGTAAGTCTACAGGAGGTAGGCTGGGATAAAGGGTAAGTCTACAGGAGGTAGGCTGGGATAAAGGGTAAGTCTACAGGAGGTAGGCTGGGATAAAGGGTAAGTCTACAGGAGGTAGGCTGGGATAAAGGCTAAGTCTACAGGAGGTAGGCTGGGATAAAGGCTAAGTCTACAGGAGGTAGGCTGGGATAAAGGGTAAGTCTACAGGAGGTAGGCTGGGATAAAGGGTAAGTCTACAGGAGGTAGGCTGGGATAAAGGCTAAGTCTACAGGAGGTAGGCTGGGATAAAGGGTAAGTCTACAGGAGGTAGGCTGGGATAAAGGCTAAGTCTACAGGAGGTAGGCTGGGAACATTCTGTAGAGCCATCAGGATGTCATCTTAGGAAGCTGTGGTTTTAGATAAATAATATGAAAGGATGCAGTTGTTGTAATGCTTAAAATAACATTTGGGAAATAATTTATTTTTATTCAAGATAAAATGCCACATTAGGATTAAAATACAAAAACTGCTACAAGTAAAATGCATTTAGCTGAGCATAAAAATTACAATAAACTTTTAAGTACTATGACACAATATACACTCATTTTTGTATGAGCATCCAAAGGGTGTGGCTGCTCCAAACCAGCAGACTTATTCTGTACTTACTTGACCAGACACACAGGTTTGGCACAGAAATAAAAGGGAAATTAAGGTACGCTGTGTTTATGAGGTATAATAGGGTTGCCACATTTCCTTTGAAAGTATGTTCAAAATGGACAGGAGATTAATATAATGTTACATGTTGAAATATTATAGCATATACCTAACTGAACTAACTTTTCCCACTGCAAAATTAGTCATTCAAAGCTGGATTCACACTCCCCCCCTTTTTTTAACCAATATCAGTGGTGAAGTGAGTGAAGGCAGCTTTCCTACACCTATAGGCTGGTTCACTTCTCGCCTGAAACTCTTGCTCATAAAATGTCTTTTGTTTGAAAGACATAATGTTGTCAGTATTGGAAAGAATTTAGAAATCTAAAAGTGACTGAAACTTTCATGTCACACTTGGGAAATTCCAACATGAATTGTTAAATGGCTTCTGTAAGGTTCTCCAGCACTCCCCAGGGTACCTGATATCTAACTCACATTGAGAGGAAGATAGGTTAGGGACACAAGGACATCAGGGCTTAAATTTCATAAGTTTTGTATCAGAAAATAAACTGGTATTTCTCTTTTGAGTCTAGAATTGTGCACTGAGATTTTTGTTATTTGGGGGCACTTTTAAAGTTATCAGTAAGTAACAATGTCTGGGGACAAAGCACATAGAAAGTGGATGTGGCAGGCTCCCACAATCCTTTCCTGAGATAGTCCTGATACCATGGTGGTATGCTATGCAAAGCCCTGGTAAATGGGAACCAAAGGAACATGTATGGCGTCTATTGCAACAACCTCTTAGGTCTAGTGCAGTGTTCCAGAACTTCTGTTCTGTCGTGATGAAAGGATAAAAAATAGTCAAGTTACTCACTGTCAATAAGCTAATTTAGTCCCTCAGTTTCCAAATTAAGACGTTTTATAAATACTGGAAAAAAGGCATCCTTCATCTTATATTTACTGTTCTTTTCTCTCTGGCAAGGAGCCAAGAGCAAGTCAACTTGTACAAGTGTGAAGCAGCTCTTCCTACGCAACACGCTCAATTTTATACTCTATAATATTTTTTTAATCTCATTAGCCACGATTTCATGAAAATAAAATTTTAGGCAATTATTTTATGACAGAACCATCACACTTCTCATTATCCCCTCTGTCCTCACAACTATACAACACGCCAGTTTCAGAGCTTAAATGATCACTAACATGCAGGTGGGGAAGATTGAAAACTCTCCCCACAGTACATATGATTGTGTGTGGGGGTAGGTAGATAGCTGGGTGGTTGGGTGCATGTTAGGTACATAGATGCTCAGATACATAGATTAAATAAACTCACACTTGAAAAGCCAATACTTTTTGATTATTATATTTATAAGTTTATTTTAATCATTAGTTATTAAAGCAGTATTGAACATATCTATGAATCATTTTGCTATATGAAAATCTCCTTCATCCCACATATGTTTATTACAATCTATTAAGCAAGGGCTAGCATAGATCCTGAGCATATGACTGCTATAGTTAGGGACCCATAACTTCAGGATAATCTCTTAAAGTCACACACTAATGACAAATGCTAATTAAAAACACAAAATGAAATGCAGGCATCTTTTATTGTCTGAATTTAATTTGTCCCAGGAGAACTTGATGGACAGAAGGATTTAGAGATTGGGAGTCTATATTCCAATTTGTTGTGTAGATAGTAAGTATCATAAAAGATTCAGTCTATTCCAAATTCTAACAGTGTTCACAAATATCACCAGGAAGTACTTAAATATTGTGGAAATTTATTCTAAGTGCTTGCCTAAAATGCCTACGAAAGTCTAGGTAAGAGATTATGGTTCGGGATCTAAGTTTGTGGACAGTGTGGGTGGAGGTAAGGGGGACATGTGCCATCCTTAAGATAGTTTGTATCTAGCAAGAGCTTGTCATCCCATCCTGGGGATAGTCTGGCTCACTGAAGGATGACAGACAAAATGGGTCCAACTGATGTGAAATGTCTCTTTTCAGTCCCCAAGTGGAAGACAGTGAGGGGACTATTCAGTTTGATGGAGAAGGTTACGCCCTGGTGAGCCGCCCCATCCGCTGGTACCCCAATATCTCCACAGTCATGTTCAAGTTCCGGACGTTTTCATCAAGTGCTCTCCTGATGTATCTGGCCACACGAGATCTGGTAACATGGAGAATGGGAAATGGGTTTGCTTACGTTTTTTGTAGAATATCAATACAACTATTAGTTATTGATTAAACTATCAATTAAACCACAAGTGAGTCTTTAATGGTTGTGTAGTTGCCACAAATGATACAGAAAATGCTTATATGTTCTCAGTGATGATTTAATCACGATACAGTTTAGTTACTTTTTCTCTGAAGTATCACTACCTGGATAGCTCTTTATGAGAAACACCCAGTGATAACTTCCTTGGGATAGAATTGGGTAGCTGTATTTGAGAGACAGAGGTTGAAAGGTATTCCTAAATACTCCTTGGCATCATTTTTCTCGGGTCCACATTTCTTTAGTAAATTTGTTTGGGTATCTTAACATTTGGCTTGCGTAATACATTTTTCAAAGGAACCCATTTTGCACTGCCATCATGAGAGAATGTGTCTCAGTAGTTTGATTGTAGCTATCTTCACTGTAACATCACACTCACAAGCAAACCAAAATTGCAAATAGTAGCACTAGTTCTCTTTCGGAAATGCACTTCTGTCACAGAGTGACACATGCAGCGAGCTAGCCATAAGGCCCTTTTAGACGCCCCATAAAAAAAATGAATCCCCATATATTTCTCCGTGTATCTAATCACCAGTGTATTTTCACTCTGTTAATAGAAAGATTTCATGAGTGTGGAGCTCAGTGATGGGCACATAAAAGTCAGCTATGATCTGGGCTCAGGAATGGCTTCTGTTGTCAGCAATCAAAACCATAATGATGGGAAATGGAAATCATTCACCCTGTCAAGGATTCAGAAACAAGGTGAGTTTTTCAAGTAAGAACGCAGTGTGGGCCTTAATCATGCCATCCAAAGCACCCGGGAACCTAATCAGGGGAAGGACCTTGCCTGTAATTTCAGCTACTCACAAGTTCTGTGAAAAATTGATACAGTCATTTCTTTGGCTTACATTATAGGTGGTTTGGATTAGACAAGACTGATTGAAGAGCCAAATGGTTCTCTGTCATTTTCTTTTTTGAAACCGAGAGCTTAATTTGAAAGCATAAAAGTGTCTTACAACTTGTGAAATTATATCCTATAACAGATTTGGAAAGGTGGTGTGCTTTTCCATTTTGTCAAGATGTTTCCTTTAGTTTAGAAGCTATAGGGTTGGTATGTCACAGCTATCAATTTCTTGATCTTCAAAAATGTCAAAAACTGTAAATATGTTTCAGAACTTAATTGAAAACTAATGGCATGACATTTGCTATGGTTCTGGGGCTTTTTTAAAGTAGAGAATTATTTTATTTGACTTTATAAAGGAGTATTTTTGATCAGTGGTTAAAAAATGGGAAATGCACCCTTAAACTTATATATGCTGGCATGTGTGCACATATACATGTACAGTGTACATGTACTTGGTGGAGTGGGATGTGGTGAGTGTGTGTGTGTGTGTGTGTGTGTGTATGTTGGCTAATCTTGGTTTTCAGTTCAAAACACTCGAAAAGATGCAACCCCACATCGAGGACAGCCTCCATCAGTTTTATCTGCAGGCACATCTGTGGGAAATTTTCTTAATTTCTAGTTAATATACAATGGCCCCACCCTCAGGAGATGGTACCATCTGAAGGCAGATGGGCATGGGTTGTTTATGAAAAGTGGATAAAGCGAAGCCTGGAAGCAGAGCAGCAAGTAGCATTCCTCCATGACTTCTGCTTCAAGCTCCGGTCTTGAGTGACTGCCTCAGCTTTTCGTCAGGGTGAATTGTAACCTCTACGCATAGAAACCCTTTGCTCTCCTAAATTGTTTTTGGTGAGAGTGTTTTATCACATCAATGGAAAGAAAATTAAAGCAAGATATATAATAATAACCAAGATGGAAGGCCCTGTCTCTTAGTTCTCAGTATGGTGTAATAGTGCAACTTATTTGGTTAGAATCTCATAATTCTATGTTATTACCCATATCTGAAACTCGAACGTTGATACCTCTGAAAATAGAACTAGACCTAATTAATATTGGTGATGCCAATGTGATATTTTAAGAAAATTTAGATTTAACTCTATACTATCTTCCCACACATTTTGTATTTAATAAATTTTTGCCAGTCATCTACTAAGTACTGTACAAGAACTAGCAAAAATCTGAAGCAAATATTTGCCTCCAAGAAACTTAGTCAGATGATACAAGAATCACTAATTGCTGATAGTGTTGTGTATAGTAAGGTAGCACTCTGTCACGGTAAGGGTTTCTATTGCTGAAAGAAAAAAATACCATGAGCAAAAGCAGTTTGGGGAGGAAAGGTTTTATTTATTTACCTTTCTCTTCCATAACATCATTGAAGACAATCAGGACAGGAATTCAAACAAGGCAAGAACTTAGCGGCAGGAGCTGATGCCGAGGCCATGGAGGAGTGCTGCTTATTGACTTGCTCCTCGGGCTTGTTCAGTAATGCTTTCTTATAGCACCCAGAACTTCCAAACCTGGAGTAGCATCACCCACAAATGAACTGGGCAGTCACCCATTGATAACTAATGGAGAAAATAACCTATTGGTTTGCCTACAGCCAAATCTTGCAGGGGACTTTTTTTATTTCCTCAAATGGGGTATCCTCCTCTCAGGTGACTTTAGCTTATGTCAAGTTGATATAAGTCTATGTAGTCTCAGAATAGAACTCTGGATGGAGAAATCAGCTCCAGGAAGGGCTCCTGAGACACAAGCAAGGGTGGAAGAGTGGCCTAGGTGGAGAGCACCTGCAGAAATTTCAGAGAAATGCTGGCCTAGGTGGAGAGCACCTGCAGAAATTTCAAAGGAATGCTGCACAAACCCTGGAGCCACTAGAGAGCTACATTTGCCAGTTTGAAGCGGCCTCTCCTTGGAGCAGGAGGTGCTTGGAGAAACTCCTTAGGGTAGACAAAAGCCAATGTTAGACTTCAGAAGCTGGTTGCTGCATTCTTCATCCCCATATAAGAGAGACGCAGTGCTCACAGGTCATAAGAACCCTGTGTAGTTCAGGATGGACATTTAATTAGGTGTTTCTCAAGTATCTTTACTTACATAAATCCTTCAACTACTGCAATAGAAATGTTTCTGCCGGACACATGTGAGCAGACACATTATTAGCTGTCAGTAAATGGGTAGACTAAAATGAGTAAGTGATGGTAGAAAATTACCAAATTATACTGAGATAGCAGGGTGAGTCTCTGCCTGTGAGCCAAGAAAATGGCTTTAGCCATAGAGGAATTCAATTCTTCCCCAAGATCACATCTGGGCTTCACTGAAATTTCTTCCAGAGCAACTTGGTCAGCATGTTTGTGACCATTTTGGTTGCTACTGAGATCTTCAGAGGGTCAGGTAAAAGAAGAAAATTAAAGCCAATAATGAGAATGTAGAGGGAACATGGAGATGAATAATATCAAGTATCTTATACCCAATAAACTTAGAGGAACAAGATCTGGAATAAACCCTTTTTCTTGGATAACAAGATTCTGTCAGTGATACTGAAAGGGTTGCTAAATTGAGAGACAATATCAGTGTTTTTATTTTTTCTTTGAAAAATAGTTCTATTCGAGACTTATTGTATTTAAGGTACCTTTAGTAACCTAGGAAAGCTGTGTAGATGGCAGGCAATTAGATGTTGTGAGAGTCATGGAAATCTAGAGAGGAGACGAAGAAACTGGAATCATTTCACAGTCAAAATGGTCAAATATGAGTAAGGGTGAGAAAAACTGAGTAGCGTATCAGATTGGGACGACCCACCACCACCTGGAAGCCCACAGATATCGAAAGAGGAGTTACACGAAGACCTTGAAAGGGAGCCAGAGATAAATAATCAGAGAAAGCTGAAATTAATCTTTGCAAGAAGCCCAATGTTAAAGAAGAAAATGAAATAATTTTCTCAAAAGAGGAAGAACTGGGCATGGGTGCACATGGAACTAGAGGCAAGAGGATTAAGAGTTAAAGGAGGTCATCCTTGGTTACACAGTATATTCTAGACATGATTACATAAAATCTTGTATGAAAGAAAAAGGAAAAAGAATTTGGGTTAACCTAGAATGCTGACAGGAAATAGGAGCAAAGGAATTCATCATCAAAAGAAATGTGGAATCCATAATAATCCTTTAACTAATTGTTAGAGTGGAAGCTCTTTAGCTTCCAGACTGGTCTAAGATGTATGTGTATATAGAGCTAATTATGTGTAAAGGTAATTAATTAAATATATGAAATTTATGTAATTAATTAAAATTTGAACATTAATTATTAAATAGATCTTAATGGGACAGTCATTTCTTTAGGGTGGTTTATCTAGTTTAGTTTATTTTTTCACTTTTTACAAAAGTGGACTTTTGCCTGGTGTGATGGTACATGTACTTAATCCTAGCCCTCAGGAGGGAGAGGCAGGAGGATCCCTGGGAGTACAAGGCAAGTCTGATCTGAATAGCAAGTTGCAGGTCAGTCAGAGCTATACACTGAGTGCCTGTTTCTCCAATAGATGGATGGATGATAGATAGATAGATAGATAGATAGATAGATAGATAGATAGATAGATAAAGTGATAGATGATTTCAAGGTTTTGAGGTGTTAAGGTGTTAATAGGTTTCGGGGTATTTTCATGTGCTGATGGTAACTGATTTTATTTAAGATAGATTTTAAGTAGCACTGTAGACTACAATGAAATTTTGTACTTTGCTATTTTTCTTTGTTTTCCAAAGAATCTCTATTATAATGACAAATGCAGAGACCATAATAATCTTGCATGTTCAAAAAAATGAGTAATACCTCGCCTGTGACCCTCAGTTGGAGCACTGCACAGTACATCAGCCTACTGAAAGATCTGGGCAACCAAATATTAAGATATATGTTTAATACTGTTTGGTGCAGTGTACATCATGTGTGTTTGAACCAGGGACCTGCAAGAAACTAACATTGTAAGCAGTGAACATTTAGAGATTCCCTTCTAACTAATTGGTTTCAATGCCAATTTCCAAACCCACACTCTTTGAGTTCTTCCACGAGGCAAAGATGCAGAAGCAAAACCTGTCACATGAATGAGCTGATGTCTCTCAATATATATCAAGGACCCTGAACATATGACGTACTTAAAGAGCAAGTCTAAGCTAAGCATATAGCATGCCCAGGAATCATATCACTCAGAAGGAGCCTACCCTGATCCTTTAAAAAAATGAATGAGGAAAACCCATGATATAAGAATCCCCATTTTGTTTTCTAAACAATGCAGTCTCAGCAGAGATGTGTGTTCTTTCTTCTTCCTTCTCTAGGTCTACGTTCTAGTCCTCTCCACATAAGAAAATCCGTTGAGATCTAAGAGAAAAGCAATTAGGAGTAAGGACAGTACATCACTCATGACACAGCCTCCCAGAATAAAATGTGCTTTACATTAGATGTGGGTCTCACTGACTCATGGAACCAAACATCCACATCTCTCCATCAGCATGTGTCATGGTTTTATATAAGGAAGTAACACTTTGCAGATGAACAGAAACCTCAGTTGTTCTGAAGAGACTGAAATTCACAGGAAGAGGCTAAGAGTTGAAACATTTCTAATTATCTAATTCTAGCTGGATAGTCCTGTGAACACAATACTCATTTTCTTTAGCATGAGAAACCATGTCTAGTGGTTTGTTGATAGCCATCTAAGCTGTTTTCTTTTGTCTCCACTGATTGCCTTCCTTGTGTGGAAACCATTATTTCCATGCTTCAGTGTGAATGTTTCAATAATGTACTGTATTTATGCTATTGTTGTGCATTAAATAGTTTACATATATAATACGCATGCTGAGAGAACACTAATATCTACTCAAACTTTAGACTGAATGTATCTCCAGTTGTCAATAAGAGCATAGCTATGGTGGACCTTGCATTAATTAAATGGAAAATTACTATCTCTATTACAGCCAACATATCGATTGTCGACATCGATACAAACCAGGAGGAGAACGTAGGCACTTCATCTTCTGGAAACAACTTTGGTCTTGACTTGAAAGCAGATGACAAAATATATTTTGGTGGCCTGCCAACTCTGAGAAACTTGAGGTAATCTAGTGTATACTTAAAGGGAAAGTTTTAATTAAATGGCCATTGTGTCTCGTAGAGTTGGGAAGTTTAATTACAATGGCAATGCCATATAACCTTTAGCTATAGAAAGGACTAATCAAAAAAAAATCATGTTGTATGTAAGAGCAACGCAAGGATTTGGGAACTGGGGATTAATTTGACATCTTTGTTGAGGAGATAAATTGGAATGGCTGTTCCTCTTACATTCACCTGCTGAGAGGAATTATGAAAGTAATTAAAGGTGGAAGCCGAAGCTGAATGTGAGTCCTGTAATTGCTGCTCTCTGTGCACAGTCGCCAGAGAGAATGGCATTCTGACATTGTGCAGGCATCTGAAAATTAGTCAGTGTTCAGGATGCTGTGAGTATAAGCTATGTTATTGCTGAGCATTAGCATCATAATACAATAGTGGAGCTTCCCCACGTATCCAGTACCAAACGACATTTGTTATTCACATGCCTGTTCCAACATAATTTAGAGACTTCTCATATGCTCTGTAGGGAGCAGGGTAGAAAGACATCAGTAACTCATAGGGCAGTTAGCTCAAAAGCAGGAACTAAAAAGTCAGAAAGTAGCCCATGCGGTATTTAATTAATTTGCTGCTTAATATAAAACATGAGAATCAAATCCCATAGAGTATCTGGTACTGGATGTTAGCTGAATCTGATTAAAATGGGATGAATTGATCTGGTTAATTTGTGGGTAGTTATGACACTCTCAGAGCACCATGTTTTGAGGGTTTTCCTTTCTGGTTTCTGGCTTTTTCTTGGTGGTTTATAAAGGTTATGAAAGTCCTTCAAAGGTATTTCTACTCAATAAAAATAGAATATCTGGAGATACCTTAGAATGTCATCATCGGAAACCATGGGGACAGTTAGCTCCCTATTTCCCATCAACAGGTCCCTGAACAGAGGAACCTTGGTCTCATTTTATATATCAGTTTTATATCAACTGAAGTTGTTTTTTCTCAAATCTACTCCTAGATTGGGCAATTGTCTAATTACCAGCTTTTCATAGTGTATATTGATAAGCTTCATGGTACAGATCATGAGTGCATGATCACACACATGTTCACACTATATATATATATATGTGTGTGTGTGTGTATATATATATACATATGTACATACATATAATCAGTATATTCATTTGTTTGTAATATAATTCTGAAATATCAAATCATAAAAATCACTACATATCAAAATTATTTGAAAGGTGTTATAGCCATCACTTAGTAGTTTCTTTGTTAAATAAGCATCTAATACTATGTGCTAGGTATCATACCAAACGCTGGTGATCCAGTACTTATTTAAGCCCAAGATATACCTTGAAAAATCATTTAGAATGAATTAAATATAGTGAAATAAGACTACCTAAAAGTAGTTCACTTAGTCTAGTGAAGATTTTTATTATTTGAAAGTGAATTCTTGAAACACCCACAAACACATCATGAATTTACTTCATTGAGAATAATTTGTATCTTGGTGTTTATTTGGAAACTATTTATGCTCTAAATCTTTATCACCAAAATGTTACTTTTTCCATTCAGCAATTTAAAATACAATACTGCTGCAGCATGGCCTACTATTTTAATATAATCTTGAATGCCTACCTGTGATTGACAAATTATTCATGCATTCATGGGTTGTTTTGTGCCGTCAGTACCACTGTATGATGATGTGGTAAACACAAATTATTTTCACGTGTACTGTTAAATTTGAGCTTCTTGAGAGCTGATATTTATAAGCTGTTCATAAGCAACATGTTCATACACTTTCTCATATATTATGTCAAAAGAATAAGAACTTTAAATTTGTATTCCAAAATAAAAATGTCTGGGAGGTAATGTTAGGTGAGTGGCCATCTCTGAAGTTTGGTTTCACTTCTATCGAGGACATTGGTCTATTCTGTGTACTTTCCTTTTTAAATATTCCTTTCTATGGGGTGGGTTTTAAATAAGATTTATTATTAATGTTTGTTGTTTGATTAAGTGAAAATTATAAATAATTTTTATAAGCAAATGGTTATAAGTACATTGTTTTTTTTTCTCTTCCCTTTGGCTTAGTATGAAAGCAAGGTAAAATTTAAATTTTTGCATGCCTTCTTCAAGTGCATGGCTGGGGACATTTGGCTTTGTGGGGCCAGCAGCAGGGCAGAAGCAAAGCAACACCGATGCAATTGCTTCCACCGTAGATTTCATGAGCAAATAATGCGTGCTGCAAGAGTCCTCATGCTTCCCAGCACTTACAAAGAGGCTGCTGCTTGCCCACCATCAGTCAGGTGACAACATCTGTTGTCTCACTGCTTCCTTGTGCAGACACTTGGCACAGCACCTCCTGGTGGCCAGCAGGCCATACACACACGGACGCTGGCCAGTCAAGTTTATGAGCATAGTCTAATTCTGGGGAGCCATGTTAAGATGGCTACTGAAGCAGAGCTTAGACTCTGGCCTCCCCAGCACTGTGCTGTTTGCTCAGTGCACCACCCGTGCTACTGAATGCTCAGCGCTGCCTTCTTGCTTTCTGCAAAGATGCATTTCCATGGCCAAAGCACCTCTCGGCAAAGCCGCTTGTTTATTGCCATTTATAAAATTTTCTATGGAGCCAAATGAAAAAAAACCTCTGCAGATACTACAGGTTCTATTTCAAAGAAATGTTTAAGAGTGGAGAGATTTAGCATCCGTCTCCATATAGCTTTTTAGCTGCCTTTGCATTCTTCCCTGAAGGCAGATACTCGTAAGAATTAGCAGTCTTGTAAGTGGCTGATCAAATCCTAGAGATGTGGATGGATGGCTGACCCTGGCCAAAAACAAAGGTGTTTTGGCATTTCAGAGACTAATTCTGCCAGAATTCTGAACAGGAGATAATGAAAACTGAAGTGGCCCAGGAAATGTTTAAAGCCAAGACCAGATTTTAGTATCAAAAACTAGAAAACATAGACGGTAGGAAGATTAAAAACAACTCTTTTTTTTTTTTCATGACATCATTCTGCTACTAGTCATGCCCTGTTTGCAGAGAAGGGTAAAAAGCAAAGACTGAACATTCATTGCACATACACATAAATGAAGCTCCACGTTAGCACTGTGTAATTTTTGTGCGTGAGTGGTGGTCCTTGGGAAAGAGACCTGTGGCTGCCTTAAAAAAAGCAAATCGCTGTACCGTGACTCATCCCCGAGACTTTCATAATGTTGAACTTGCTGAATCATTACACTTTGAGGAGGATCTTGGTATTTCCATGAAACAATAAGCTTGTTGGAGTGACTCACTTTATTGACAAAACTTCCCCAACCCCCCAAATTGTGATACATCTGTCCTCCTCTAAAGCAAGTGAGCACTGAAAGTGAAATCCACCATCCCCTTCACTTTGGAGATGATGATAAGTAAGACCCCTTCCCCCCAGCTGGCAGGGTTCTTCATAATTACTGACTAAAGGAACAGAAAGAAGAGACCCTGGGAACCAGAGGAAATGATCAAAGGAAATAAAGAAGTTCCAGAGAGACGGGGGTGGAAGTGGAGAGGAGAGCAAACACTTGACAAGAAATAAATCACCTGGTACAGACTGCCAGGGTCTAATTTGCTTTCCCACCTGTTTTTCCTCATGCCGTGTGTCTTTTATAAAGACGAAAATGAGAAACTTGGCATCCAGGGATGATGAGAGGAGAATTAATCATTAGCCTATCAAGTACAATATCGGTGTCGAACGGACACTTTCCAGATGTTCATCAACACTACGTAATGAAAATTGGCCATTTTTACTCCTATATTTTGACACTGTTCAGTGTAGTAGCTACCAGCCACTGTGAACATTTTACACACATGCGCACGTGCCTGCACACACAGCTCCTTCTCGGCACAAACCATATTGCAGGTCCCTATAATCAAGATGCCTGAGAACTAATAAACTCCTGAAGAGAGCACGTCCACCACCAGAGAAAGATCTGCCGTCATAGACTCAAGAGATGTCATCGCCATGCATGTCCTATCAGTATGTGTGAACTGTGCATTTAGGTGTGCTGCACTCGGCAGTACATCCAGACGATGGTCATCGAATACATAGGCACTACTGTCATTGTCACCATGCCTGCTTACACATACAAATATGGAATCCGAGGGAAATCAGATCACTTAGTCAAAATCACGTAATAAATCAGAGCAGCATGTGGGAGTCGAAGGCAAGGAATTAATTTCTTATTTTGTAATCTATTAGCATCCTTGATGTGTCATTAGAAGTAGTGAGCAGAAAGCCAGCATTTGAATGTGGTTTGGGGGTAGAAGGCATGAACCAAATTAGAAGAGCTGACTGCTTTGCATTATGTCGCCTTATTTGGTTATGGCACACACATATACACACTCACATGCATACCCATGCACGGGTACATGTACATACACACATGTACACACTCACACACATTCTGTCACACACATCCTCACATATGTGCACACATGCATACACCTACACACTTCTTTCTAGCTTCAGGAATGTTTCAAATAAACATTTCCAAATATTTTTCTTACATTTTGAACGAGATTTTAGAGAGCTTTTTATAAATAATTGAATTATTCTGCCCACACAATTATCCGCTCTGTCATGGAAACAACAAGCACTTATTTCATTATGCACATGAAGCATTAATAAGTCAGTTGACTTCTGGGCCTCGTGTTGAAATGCTGTGAGGGAAGCTGCTCTTAGAAGAAAAAGATATCAGAACTCTGTGTACAGAGTGATGTCAACATCCAGTCAGCCAGCTTCCACATAACAGAAAGCACAGTTTATGATGTGCAAGTGTGTGCGTGTGCACTTTGATGGGCATGTCCCTGCTTCTGTGTGTGTGTGTGTGTGTGTGCATGTGTGTGTGTTCCATATGGCTTCCTTCCAGTGCTCGACAACTACACTGCCATTAGTCTAACGGTGTTGCTTTGATTCTCCATTTGACCACTCAATAGGCCAGAAGTAAACGTGAAGAAGTATTCCGGCTGCCTCAAAGACATTGAAATTTCAAGGACTCCGTACAATATACTCAGTAGCCCCGATTATGTTGGTGTTACCAAAGGCTGTTCACTGGAGGTTGGTTAATTTCTAAAGGTTCTATAACATATTTGGGTCATATTTCATTTATTTAGCGTGAGTGCTTTTGCCAGAATTGTTCCTTTGTTAGTATGGTTCAGATTTGTTCTGATCTTTTCCTAGTCATGCATAGAGGACAGAGTAAGACAGAAGCATCCTATAAGTCACTGTGATAGAAATGGTATTACGCAGAGCCAAAATGTATCCCATTTTCCACATCCTATAGTACTTGAGTACATAGCAGGTATCTTCATAGGAATTGCTCTTCTGGTTGGTTCTATCTTCCTTTTCAATAACATTTCTTCTCATTTTTGTTATCTTTTCTAAATTCATTTTACATTTGCACATTATACAGCTTGGTTACCTTTATCTAGAATATGTTAAAATAGTTTACACAGACAGTACCACCATCCATCATTCTCACCAGTGTGCAGCGTCTTGTCCACAGTTTACACAGATGACAACCCCACCCACCACCTCACCGGTGCACAGCATCTTGTCCACAGTTTACACAGATGACAACCCCACCCACCACCTCACCGGTGCACAGCATCTTGTCCACAGTTTACACAGATGACAACCCCACCCACCACCTCACCGGTGCACAGCATCTTGTCTACAGTTTGCATAGATGGTACCACCATCCAGCATCTCACCAGTGTGCAGCGTCTTGTCTACAGTTTACACAGATAGTAACACCACCCACGACCTCATCAGTGCACAGCATCTTGTCCACAGTTTGCATAGATGGTACCACCATCCAGCATCTCACCAGTGTGCAGCGTCTTGTCTACAGTTTACACAGATAGTAACACCACCCACGACCTCATCAGTGCACAGCATCTTGTCCACAGTTTGCATAGATGGTACCACCATCCAGCATCTCACCAGTGTGCAGCGTCTTGTCCACAGTCTACACAGATGGTACCACCACCCATGACCTCACCAATGTGCAGTGTCTTGTCCACAGTTTATACAGATGGTACCACCATCCACAGTCTCACTAGGGCACAGCATCTTGTCTACAGTTTACACAGATAGTAACACCACCCACGACCTCATCAGTGCACAGCGTCTTGTCCACAGTTTACACAGATGGTACCACCACCCATGACCTCACCAATGTGCAGTGTCTTGTCCACAGTTTACACAGATGGTAACACCACCCATGACCTCACCAATGTGCAGTGTCTTGTCCACAGTTTACACAGATGGTAACACCACCCACGACCTCATCAGTGCACAGCATCTTGTCCACAGTTTACACAAACAGTAACACCATCCATCACCTCAGCAGTACACAGCATCTTATCTACAGCCTTGAAGTTGGATGTTGTGTTTTGTCCAACTCTGCAAAGATGCATGTGATATCAATGTGAAATTCTCTTGTATCTCAGAATCTCTTCTTTGTTGTTAGTGCAGCCGGGGGAATGTGTGCTCAGTAGTGGCTCTTCAGCTCTGGCCAGTCAATGTGAGAAAGACTCAGAGCATCACTTTCCCCTCTTATAACATCTAAAATCAAGCTAAAAATTACCATCAATTACTAGCAAGAATTTTATGAAAATTCTATAGTGATGAGATTTTAAAATAAGAAAATGTTGACTCTATCAAACACTAATTTTTAATTACCTATTCTGATGTAACTGTTCATTTTTGCTGCTTTCTTCAATTCAAATCATTTTGAATCACTCCAGTGGACTTCAATGAAATGAAGAAGGGACAGGGAAATAGAGAAAAGAGTGGATTTGCCTTCTGGCTGTGAGACTGCAAGATTGGGACAGACCTGTCTGGGTCTTCATTGTTCATAGCTGCAGGCTCTCTGTGAAATGGTCATAGACTCCCACTCCAAGTCTAAGGAGAAATACAGAAAGCACGAATACTCTAAGGGTCCACACTGTCTTCTTAAGGAAACCTTGCATAGAGTTATAACCTTCAACGTCTAACTCTCATATGCACTCAAAAGATATATGCTTGGGAGTGAAAAGCTGTCCAGAGCAATGAACAGCCTGTGGCACAATATAAAGGCATCCTATGTAAAAATTCTTATGTAAAGGCATTCCAGAATAGAAAATTATTTGCCTAAAATAATTTTGAAATGGATAAATACTGAAAAGTCCGCAAATTAGTTTTATCTGAAACATCTAAAATTGTGAAATTTGAAAATCAGAATAGAAAGTAGATTACTCATTTTCTTTCAATGGCTATGCCATTTTGCTGGACTTGAAACCCTGTGCAGGGGTGCAAGGGTGCAGGGATGGGGGCTAGCCCACATGAAAAGATTTTTTGCCTTTCCTCCAAAATATCAGAGACTTTTAAAAATGAGTATTTTGGGTACCTTAAATGTCAAATGGAATGGTCTTGCTAGAATAAATGTGAGCACTTTTAGATGGTAGAATTCCTCCAGCTATTAAAAGCAGTGATAAACCTGGAAGTGGTGGCACACGCCTTCAATCCCAGCACTAGGGAGTCAGAGGTAGGTGAATCTCTGTGAGTTCAAGGCCAACCTGGTCTACAGAGTGAGTTCTAGGACAGCTAGGGCTGTTACCCAGAGGGAAAAAGAAAGAAAGAAAGAAAGAAAGAAAGAAAGAAAGAAAGAAAGAAAGAAAGAAAGAAAGAAAGAAAGAAAGAAAGAAAGATGATGAACTATATTTACTGGCAGAAAACCTTACATACTTGAAAAATGAAGCTGCTGGACTGGAGAGAAAGTTCAGTGGTTAAGGGCCCGTACTGCTCTTGCAGAGGAACTGATTGCCTATGGCTCCCACAGAAAATGCCTCATAACTGCCTCTAACTCTCTCCTGAGGTAGATCCTAAGTCCTTGGCCTCTGTGGACATGTGCTCACTTCCCCCACCCTAGCCCCCCCCACACACACACGTAATTTAGAAGCAAAGCAAAGTCTAAGAGAACGTAAAGAGGTGATTCAGTCTAAATATGAAAAGAATGAAGGAGAGGACAAGGTTGTGAAAGATAGGGCGAAGGAATAGATGAATTCTAGATGACTCCCTGCTTTCTGCATGACTTTGAGAGATGAGTCACTTTCTCCCTTTGTACTCAGTCAGTCTCTGAAGCACGAGCTTATGAATTCTATGGCTAGCAGCAAAACACTGGTAATATTTTGAAAAAATAAACATGCAATATTGGATTTATCTATTTTTAATAATTAGGATATATCTCTAGAAATTATTCTAGAACTATTTGTACTCTTGATATTAATGACCACTCTCCCATGGGCTCATCCTGAGGAAGAATGTAAATATAAGCCATGGTCACACAAAACTTTACAGCACAAAATATTAACTGATATTTCATAGCCAAGAGATTTAAGAAAGACAGCAATGTAGATTTAAGACAAAAAACACGTTGTCTATCAATATCCTTCCACATTTTATGTCAAGTATTAAATATTTAAACAGAAGTCATACTTTTTACCTTTAAAGTTGAACTGTTCAAAAAATTAACAGTATTATTTCTTCAATGGCTCTTAAGCTCTCAAAGGGACTATAGATTTTCATGTTCCCTAAAATTACACTATTTTTATAATCATGTTGAAAGTATTGAAAATGGAGGTGGCGTGGAGAATTTAGTCCCTTATCTCTAATGATTTCTCTTTGCTTTTTCCCACAGAATGTTTATACAGTTAGCTTTCCCAAGCCTGGTTTTGTGGAGCTTGCCCCTGTGCCCATTGATGTCGGAACAGAAATCAATCTGTCCTTCAGTACGAAGAATGAGTCTGGAATCATTCTCTTGGGAAGTGGAGGAACACCAATACCACCCAGGAGGAAACGGAGGCAAACTGGACAGGTACCTTCGCCACTCATTCATAAGAGGCTTTCCCCTCACTTTAGGAGTACCTTTAGGAGGTGGGGAGATGTTTGGTTGAGATGGTCAGTTAATAAAGTGCTTGTCTTAATTAACACCATTACATTGGTTTTATATTTTAGAGTTGAATCACTTATTTTGACTGTAATCTTGGTAAAATCAGGACTGGTCATTCTCAGTGAGATGATTCATACCAAGTCAGATATGATCAAATGAATAAGTAAATTGTTGTGCAAATATATCTTTGAATATGAAAACACCTTTACAAGTGAGATGATGTCATTCTTATTAGATGCTTGTGTGTGTGTATGTGTTTGTAGGTACGGGTACATAAATGTGCATAGGGGCATGTCATGTACATATGTGTGAGACGGCCTCACACTGGCCTATAACTCACCAAGTAGGTTAGGATGTCTGGCCAGCAAGCCCCAGACATCTTCCTGTATCCACCTCCCTAGTTCTGGAATTACAGACATGTGCAGCTGCACCTGGATTTCTTTTTATAGCATGGATTCTAGGGATTGAACTGAAGTCTTCACGTTTGCAAAGCAAGTGCTTTGCCAATTGAGCTATCATCTCCCAGGCCTTTTTAATTTGTTCAATTTTAATCTTGAGTGATCATTAGTAGACAATAGAATCTTAATTTCTTTCTCTAAAACATAATTAAATCTACAACAAAAGATTGGGTAAGCGGAGCAAGCACTATATGGCCTTGAGAATGTCAAGAATGCATGGAGAGGCTGGTGAGATGGTCCAGTGGGCTAAGGTCTTTTCTGCCTGATGCACTGCATGAGTTTGATTCTTAGGGCCCACATGGTGGAAGAGACTGGTTCCCACAAGTTGTCCTCTGATTTTGGCTTCATGCCTCATACGATGGCAGTTATGTGTCCCCACATGCCCACAAACATGTTCACAAAATGAATAAATACATAAATAGAATTCTTAAGGAAACCAGTATAATCTAATATTTCAAAAATTAAAAAAGAATCATAAAACTGTCACAATAGATTTAAGAAAATATTAGGCAAAATTTAACAGCCTTCATAATTAAAAAAACACTTAGTAAACTAAGAGGAAGAAATATTCTATCTGTAAAACAATGATGATTAGTGCTCCTGATGGAAGAGCATCACAGACATGCGATGCGCTATAAAATCAGGACTTAGATGGGCTGATGAGGGAGGGGGACTTGATCGGGGGACGGGGAGGGAAATGGGAGGCAGTGGCAGGGAGGAGGCAGAAATCTTTAATAAATAAATAAATTAAAAAATAAATAAATAAATAAAAAATCAGGACTTAGAAAAAGATGGCTATTTCCTAGGCATCAATCTCTCTGCTACAGCAACAAAAGAAAAATTAGCTAGACAGAAAGAAGAATTGTGTGCTTTGAAAATAAACACAACAAGTTAACATAGATGAGGAAACTGTAAAGTTTATTGAAAGCCATTGAAGTCATCCTTAATGAGTGCACATATTCATCTTGTTAGCAGGGAAAAACTCATTAAAAATAGGTCAATTCTCCATAATACGATGTACAGAGATTTAATTTCGGTATACCATCTTGTCTCTCTTGCAAATTGAGGCATTTATTTTTTTTAATTATAGCAAAAATAAAAACCCACAAAAACACCTGAAATGGAAGAATATGGTGGTAGAACCGCTGTAGCAGGGTCTTGCTCCATCTACGTCAGAGATTTAGACTCTAGTGATGTTTTCATTCCTGGAAAATTCTGTCCTGGTAGAATAGAAGAGAGAAGACTGGATATGTCCAAGCATAAATACAAGGACATGTACCAATAGGTGGCCTCTCCGATCATTAAGAAAACAGTAGGCATTCAGTGAATGAGTCCAGGGTTGTTGGTTTATATACAGGAAGGAATAAAACATTTTCTACTTCATACCAAAGTGAAAAATAAGTTCCCAGAAAATAAAACAGTAATTATGGAAAGAAAAGAAAGTTTAAAAATTTTTGACTTATCTTGCTATTTTATTTTTTTTTTATTTATTAAAAATTTCTGCCTCCTCCCGGCCACCGCCTCCCATTTCCCTCCCCCTCCTCCAATCAACTCCCCCTCCCTCATCAGCCCGAAGAGCAGTCAGGGTTCCCTGACCTGTGGGAAGTCCAAGGACCTCCCACCTCCATCCAGGTCTAGTAAGGTGAGCATCCAAACAGCGTAGGCTCCCACAAAGCCAGTACGTGCAGTAGGATCAAAACCCAGTGCCATTGTTCTTGACTTCTCAGCAGTCCTCATTGTCCGCTATGTTCAGCGAGTCCGGTTTTATCCCATGCTTTTTCAGACCCAGGCCAGCTGGACTTGGTGAGTTCCCAATAAGTTTAAAAATTTTTAACAGAAAATAGCCCAGCATGGTAGCAAACACCTTTAATTCTAGCACTCAGGAGGCAGAAGCAGGCAGATCTTCATGAGTTTGGAGTCAGCCTGATCTATATCATGAGTTCCAGTACAGCCAGGGCTGCAAAGAAAGAAATCCCCCTCTCTTCTCTCTGTAAATACACATACATATATATTATAAAGAGGGAGATATAGATTAGATAGCTCTAAATTGCAGATAGATAGATGATAGATAGATAGATAGATAGATAGATAGATAGATAGATAGATAGATAGATAGATGATAGATAGATAGATAGATAATCTCCTGGAAGAAATTTAGTAAACAAAACAAGGCTGTAAATACAACCACATTAATATTAAAACTCTCCATTCATCAAAAAGCACAAAATGCAAGCATCTATCTGAAAAGGTATTGTTAACATAACCTCAGAAAATCTAGTAAGCACAATATGAAGCAACTTTCAGAAAGCAAGAAGCAAGTGAAACATGTTCAGTAATGAACAGCTCTGACCAGACATTCCACTGGAGAGAAAGCACGGTGGATGCAAAAACAACAACAATAGTAATAATAATTAAATATTCAGCTTTGTGGTGTTAGAAAAATGCATTTTCAATCCACACTAGACTTTATATCCATTGGAATGGTAAAACATTGTGAAGTATAATATGACCAAGTGCTGGCAAGGCCTTTGTTAAAGGCAGTTCTTACTGCTATGGACAGAGGAAATTGATAAAGAGCTTTGGTGACTGCTTTGAATCCGTTCTATATGGTAGACCATGTGTGAATTCTACAAGCCAGCCTTTTCACCCCATGCACAGACCTGAACAATGGCAAGCGTGCACAATGAGATAAGTATAAAAAAAAACCAAATGATTAGTTCTTATTTATAGTACATAAATGAAAAAGGTCCCAAATATTTATCAACTGGAAAAGAGACCAGTAAACTAGTATTTTGGCTTAATGGTCTAGAAATCAGGAGTAGCAAGGGATAAATTACAATTTGACAAGACAAAATAGATAGATGAGAACTAAGTAGCAAAGAAGATGCAGAACACATTCTGACATCACTTGCATAGGTTTCTGTATGAAGTACTGAGTATATTATTTACAAATAAATATGTAAGTCTTTGAAAATAATTTTTAAAACCCTGGGATAATAAATCACGTAATAGTGGTACCTCTGAGGTGGGAAAGCAGGAAGATGGATGGATCAGTGCCGGGAGCCATCCCCAATGCTGGACAGGTCTCAGCAGAGGGTATAAAGAGCTGGTAAAGGAAGGATATAAGCCAAGCCATGATGATCTGGAGAATCTTGCAGTCTGACTCACTAGCAGCCAGAGTGCTTCTTTATTTATACAGAATTTAGTAAGTAGGGATATGTTGTTCCAAAACATAGATCATATGTTCCCAAACATATCATTTTTGATTTTGGACATGTGTTTCATTTCCCTTTGCTTATCTTTCAGTCATCACTAATAAAGTAGGACAGAACAGAGTTATCATTTTTTTCCAATCATTTTCCCTCAAGTTTTGACATCATTGATAAACAGGGTTATTATTTTTACTCTTTAACCCCATAACCCAATTTTTAAGAATCTAGGGGGATATGAAATGTTGTTCTCACACTAGTTGCTTCTGTGGCTAGGAAATTTGACCAAAACAATCTTCAAGTCATCCGGGCTTGCTTCCACTTCCCAAGAAGTGTATTATTAGCTCTTAATGGTCAGAGTGCCCAAGAAATATCCTCTGGTCAAAGCTGGTGCAGTTATTGTTCAAATTCTGTCATAATACAATGTCTATATTTTATATTGTTACAGAATATAAAATACCATCTTTCTACATCATTTTTTGCCCATCAGTATAAGCCTCTGTGTAGGACAGAGGTCGCTTCAGCTAGTCTAACTTTATTGCTGTCTATGCCATGTAATTGCCTGGGTGTACAGTGGGAAGAGGCTTGTGATCTGAACTGGGGCCAACTCCTCTAGCCCACTGAATCTTCTTGACCTTTTTAAGTTTACTTTGTTTTGATTATTTTGTTCTTGAGTAAGTACAGGGACAGATGTTTCAAAAATGTCTCATAGCCTCATAAAGAGACCTCTTGCCTCTTTATGTATGTCACAACCTCCAAGGCATAAGGAAGACCTTCAAGTAGATAAGGATATCTCCCTAAAACAGGGTAGGGGGGGAAATAGTATGTTCAGGACTGTCCTGGGGAAGTTTAGAAATAACATTCCTGGGAGAAGGCATAAATGATTTATAATAAAATTTCCATCAATCCAATATTCCCAAAATGTACAAATATTAAAAGTCTCCCAAGTATGCCACAGGTTGAGATGAAAACCAGTGGTGGTATGGCGGCCATCATGTGGCTCAGCTTTGCCGGATCTTTGTCAAATAGCTGTGCTGGCTTTATGACTTCTGCCATCCCCATCAGATATGGTTGGGTCATCTCCCCCTTTTTTGTTTGTGAACTTAAGCTCTGTCCTGAGATTAAAGAAGAGAGAGTTTGTCAAACCTTTTTTTGTAACCCAGAAACCAAGGCAGGCTCCAATGAAGCTGTAATTAGCTGGTGCAAAGACTGCATGTTTGTAGCTAGTTTAGAATTGTTTCATAGGCCATGGAGGTGGGGAAAACAGGCTGCTGATTCATAGTATTTGCCTAGGGTCCTTTACCTGTGAGAGGTGGAATCAAGCCAATTCCCTGAAGTTTAAAGGAACCCTTTTTACCTTTACAAAAAAGGAAGTAAAAAAACATCAAGATTCCTAACACTGTTTCCTTTGCCTCGAAGAGGGTACCAAGGCTTGTCATTCACTTTGTAATCAAGGTTTTCCTTGTTTATAGTAGCTCCATGTATTTTGAGGCAAAACCCCAAAACTTAATGATTCAGTCATAGTTTGTCAGCTTCTAAAATTTCCCTACAATTTTCTTCTTAAATGATGTGTTTCAGATCCAATAGCTCATGCTCATTGTTACCACGTATGTAATATGTTCTATAGAAGACTCAATTTCTTATACAGCTCATCCTCCCAGGGAATCATCCTAAGTTTTATTCTTAACATCAGCTTTCACAAGAATTGTTACACTGTCCCAGGTCTAGCCTTCGGTGAGTTGCCTTCAACAGCAAGGAGTTCAAACATTAGATCTGTCAAAGACATGCAAGAGTTGTGCAGCCATGTCCAGCAACGGCAGTGAAGGGTCAGTCCAAGTCATCCAAGCATGGTGATCTTTGTCCAGCAGCAGCTCTAGGACGCTTGACACCACCATCTGTATAATCGGAATTCAGGGGTACAGTGAAGGGTTAGTCCAAGTCATCCAAGCACTGCAATCTTTGTCAGATCAGTAAGAAGCTCAATGGATATGAAATTCTCGCCTTTTCAATTGCATGGTAGATTACAGTTGATTTGACAAGAGAGCATAAACATGCATTTCAGCATTTCTATTGTGAGGACCACACCAGCTCTAATGAAACTTTCTCGAGGGGCTGGAGAAATGGCACAAGGGTTAATCATGCCTGCTGTTCCTGCAGAAGACCCAAAGGATGGCTCAAAACCACTTGTAACTCCTGCTCCAGAGGGCCGGCTGCCCTCGTCTCCTTAGACATGCTTCTGAACTCACATGCACAAACTTAGGCACAGATACACACCTACAAACATAATTTAAAAATTTTTTAAAGTTTTTGAAATATTTTTCTTGCCACGTTGAGGAAGAAAAGTAATACTTATCTTCTCACTGAGAGGAATAATCATTGAGGAGGTGTAGAGTAGAGTGCCACCAAATCTTCATCTTCTAAGTCCGAAAAATCAAATTCCTTTCTCGTTTTTGCAAATGATACTCAAATTATATTGAGCACCAAACCAAACATTCTGAAATTTTCATCACATCCCCTTGGCCACTGCCAATAATTAAACACCTGCCAGCTCCAAATTTCTTAGCACTGAATAAATGGATTAAATCACCAGATTTCAGGCAAATTTTTAAAATAGAGTGTGTTCCCATTAAGACAATTAACATACAAAGATATTAAGTACTGAAATACAAAGCACATCAGAAATGAAATTTTAATGCCCTGAACATTTAATGAGAATATCTAGCTTTTAAAATCTTTTAATATTTGTTATCTTATAAAGGAAACAGTGATAAATTATTCAAATGGGCTTGAATCAGTGCTGTCTAAATGGACACATTTTATTTGTGAAAGCTAACAGTTGAAATATCTAGAAGGTTATGTGTGGTTTTGTTGTCCTACGTGTGCTTTTGGTATCAAACAATCAGTTAGAGTAGTTTTTGAGTAGGTAGCTTGTGGTGATCCCACTGAGGGATGATGAGGGATAGTCTGCAGCATATTGTATACAGGACACGTAGCTGCATAGATAACCTAGTGAATTATTGAAGGGATGATAATGCTGATAGAAAGAAAACATGTTAAACACCATCAGTTACTCACGGAGCACAAAACGGTCACTGTGCAGCAACTGCCCTGATACTACACAGGAGAGGCAGTGCCTTTAATATCAGCTTTGGATGCTTTGGATACAAGGATTGCATCCAATCTCCCTGGAGTTCATAATCAGATATCAACACCATACTGGTTGCCTTGGTAACACTGACAAGAAGAAAACAGGCATGTTTGTGGTTGGAAAATTGTCTTCCTTCTTTCTAAATGTGGGAGACAAGTTGCATGTTTGTGGCAGTGATCTATTCCACCAGCTTGGAGACAAATTAAAGTCTAAGCGCTCAAATGCCACGAGATTGAGTCAGAACTCATTTCTAGAAACAAGCGGCCCACTTGGGAGTAAAAAGGAAAATGATTTTGTTGACACCCTTTGATTCCTGACAGTTCCTGAAAGTTAGGACAGCAGTGAGCAGAGCTGTTAGGTTGAGCATTAGAAACTTGTCAGACAACTGATATTACTTTATCTACCTGCTCCCTTACCCAAGAAGTAAAATAGTAATGGATTTTTAAAAAGACATTTTTATATCCTTATCAACTCTGTTTAAGTAAATATTGAGATGCTAAAGAGATGGCTTAACGGGTAAGAACATCTGCTGTGCTAGCAGGAGGATGTGAACTCAAATCCCTTGAATCTATAGAAGCAGTGAGATGTGGCTATATGTGACTAGATATAACACAGCCCTAGGGGAGGCAGAACAACAGGATGTTCGCCGGGGTTTGATGGATGCCAGCCTAGCTCCGGGTTCAATGAGAAAGCCTATTCCAAGTGACGGAGGCAGAATGGTAGAGTGCGACCTGACATCCTCCTTTGGCTTCTCTGTGGTTGGAACAGAACATCAATCGCTCCATCTGTCACATATACAACTCCTGCTTAATCCTCAATACCCATTTTTTCCTGCAGGCCTATTATGCCATATTCCTCAACAAGGGCCGTCTGGAAGTGCATCTCTCGTCGGGGACACGAACAATGAGGAAAATTGTCATCAAACCGGAGCCAAATCTGTTTCACGACGGGAGGGAACACTCAGTTCACATGGAAAGAACTAGAGGGTAACTAAGAATAGCCCACTTGCTGTTACTCTATCCATTGTGAACTCCCTTTGCCAGCATAGCTCTTCGCCTGAGTCTCCCTGTGTGGACAGACCACACACTCCAAACCGTGACAATGCACCGAGGTCCTCATTTTGTGTTTGGGAGCCTTATAGGCAAGGGCCGGGGAGTTCTATTACTAAGGTTTCCTTTCTCTGTGGTTCTTCTCACACATTCACGGAGTGCATCTTCTCCAGCTAGAGATAAAGGAAAATCCCTCCCCTGCACCTTGCAAGTAGCCACTTTTCTGATAAGGTAATCATAGGATAGCTGAGGTTGAGCCAGTAGCCTCTGGCTGCTGCTAGTTCCCTCAGGTTCCAAACCAGTTATGGCAGATGCTTAGAAACCCACCATCAATACTGTGGGCATGACAGTAGCTATGAGACCAACTGTGCCTCTTATGAGTGTGCTTCGTCTCTGTCTGTTCCTTAAAACAGCATCCAAGGCCCTGTAGTGACTTTCTGAAAGAAGAGGGTCGAAGTAGAAAAGGGGAATGGTGGCCATCTCTAATCATGTATAGTGACCATTTCTCTATAAATCTCCAAGGATACTTGTCCTCAGTCCTGAGCCAGGGAATCATCCTTGAAGCATATTAGCTGATTTTTTTTTATTTCTGCACAATGCTTTGTCCTTACTTTACTGGGAAAGTCATCTGTGTTCTTCATCAAAATCTTATGAAACAATTCAGAGAGGTAATTAGTTCAGAGGGAGGATGAGAGGAAAAGACAACAGAAGCCCAGAGACTTGGGGGCCTCAAACCTCCAGACCAACAATCCATTTATTAAACCAAAGGCAAAGAAAAGAACTAGAAATTCAATCTGATGAAATCTCAAAACACAGAGAGCACGTGGGAGGGTAGCAAGGCTATGAATGCGGAGTGATGCTCCAAAGAAGCAGGGCTATTGTACTTTGGAGGTCTATATTTTCTAATTGTCCTCTTGTATAGATAACAGTTTAGATAACTAATGAGGTTTCTTATTTTCTGAGTAAATAATAAAGCCTTCTTTGGTTTGTTCTGTTATTGTGATACAGGGCATTTGTTTGTGAGCTGAATTAATTCTGAGCATCTGTGTTGTGTCTAGACCAGGAGATTTGGAAACCATGATTAAGAAAAATGAGTGATCAACATTCAGATAGCACATCACTTTTGCTGATTTAATAGCCAAGTATCATAGTTAGGGTATCTGGGGGTAAAGGCAGACCAGATTTTCTCACTTAAATCTTAGGGAGCACTTTAGAATATCAGTTTTGCTTGCCTTCTTGTATGCATTTTAGGCCATTTGCTAAACTTTAATCTTTCTCACTATGGGAAGGACATTTTACAAGTTCTGAAATCTCAAATAATTCCAACAAACAAATGCAAGTTTGAGAAATATAGATGGCCAAAATTCAACAACGGTATGTTATTTTCAAAAGAAAGCATTTAGAAATCCCATAGTGTGTCACCATGTTATGTATACTAAGATGTCCTCAGAACAGGTGTTTCCTCAAGCAGGGCATTTTATTATGCCGACTTCACAGCTGTTGGCCATCAATCCAAATTTGATTTGATTAAGTTCTGTATACAATGCATCCCTGAAAACTGGTCACCCGGTTAATCAGCCTTATAAACAAACAGGTTTGCCACTTACTCTTAGTTAAGAGATGATGTATTAGACATACGACTGTGTGGTTATCTAATTCCATGCCAACACAGGAGCCCATTTACTACAGTGTCCTTCTCAACACCCGAAGGTCAAAGCACAGTCACTGTCTACTCCATAAGCAAACACATGAAGCTGGTTAACCAGACATCACGAAAGAGCCTCCCAGCATCACTCAGAAACGTACTGCTTCATATAGCAATTCTAAGCAATGCCTGTGTTGAATTCTAGGCTGATTGTCTTTTAATCATTTTAAACTAACTGTGAGAAGTGTATTAATATCCCTTCACCCCAAATGAGAAAACATGACATAATTTGCCTCAAATTGCGTAGCAGAAACAAAAGCCAGGTTTAAAACCAATTAAAACCAGCCTTAATGTCTCATTTATGCGTGGCCTGCTATTTGTTCTTACCCAGTGAAGACTTCAAACATTTATTATTGCTAGGTATTGAGTATGGTATGCTATTACTAGTTTGGAAATCTTGCTTTCTCTCAATGCCTTTATACATCAGCTGTCAATCTTTTCTTTCCCTAAACTTCAGAATATTATGGTAACTGGAGTAATACTCTTAAATTATTTGAAATTTTAGCTTATTTGACAAACAAACATACATTGTTTGACCAAATTTCTCTCCTCTTTTGCTCCTTTTTATCACCCCCACCCCATATGCTCTCCTTTTCTATTTCTTCCTTTTAAAAATAAAATAAACTCACATCAATCATCTTCTTATGGCGATTCTGGACACGCAGGGACCCTTCCTTCTGTGACTGCCTTCATTCTGAACTTTCCCCTGGAGCCTACCCTATGGACAGCAGCTCTAACTGAACAAAAACTTTGAAGCCCTAAGGCCTAAAATAGCACCTTGGGTGGCTGGGATAAAGGACTGAGTTGAGTGTGTCCTCTGAGAAAGCAGTTCGTACACAGGTACCGAATATAGCTAAAGACCAGCAAGTTAGGAGGTTTTCAGAAGTTAGGACTTCCAGAGATCACAATACAGACAATCTAAGCTTTGTCTCCCATAGCATTCAATATATGTCAATTAAAAACATACCATTTTATTTTTCATGTAAATTACAAATATTCCAGTTAATACCCGCTTCCGCATACACAATTGCTGATGAGTTGAAAATTAAAAAAAAAACCCATTTTGCAAATAAGTACAGACTAAAGTACAAGAAGAAAATAATTATAAGGCTGTGAGAATCAACCACTGAAATTATAAAAGAAAATGGTCAGTACCGATGAGTGTTTACTGTAGAGTTTAACATAAAGTAGCCTATCAGTTAGAAGTTATAAATGAGGGGCTGGAAAGAGTGCTCAGTGGTTAACAGTCCATACTGATCTTGTAGAGGACCAAAGTTTGTCTCCCAGCACCCATATCACATGACTCACAACCACCTATAACTCTAGTCCCGGAGCAGCCAGCCCCATCTTCTGGATTCCATAAGCCCCTGCCCTCACACTTGCGTATATCTACACACACACACACAACTAAAAAATAAAATAAATCTTTAAAAATAATAAAACGAGAACAGATTATCTCACCAGAATGGAAACGTTGTTAACATCCTTATCTAAAAAAGGAACAGAATCAATTATTTATATTTAATGTTTCTTGAATGTAAAATGCAAAAAATATATATATATCAACTGTAGCCTTTCAGCATTGCCCTTATTATGTACCTCAGCCTCAGGGCAATCTCTTAATTAATGTATTCCACTGTTTGAAGTAAGTGTTTTTAATCTCCATTTATAAATGAATAAAATGAAACTAAGCATGATTAAATAACTTGCCCAAGGTCACGCTACTAGGAAGATTCCACATTAATACTGAATTCCACTCTAGCCCTTTTAAAGGCTCACTCTCCATCTGAGTTACAGCGGATTAAGGCCTGTTGTTGTGCTCCCTGGATGGAACAGGACAATTGGAGAATCTACCTTAGAAAGACAAGGCCCCCTGGTCTCTTAACACCCTAGTCAAGATCAGAAAGTTACCTCAATGGACATTCCTTAGTAGTCGATTAAATCCTCAGTTAAGTCTTAAATTCAGTGCCTTAGAAGAAAAGCCAGTGCTTCAGCCTAGAGAATCCTGGCTGGGGGAAGGCGCTCAGTGAGTCCCTCACACCTGGTGGCTGTCAGGTCTCAGAAATCCCCAGAGCTCTGAGGGGTGATGTTGAACCCCCCTGGGGTTTGTCAACATATTCCTCCAGAGTCTATCACTTAAAACCAAGTTCTCCCTAGCTTCCTTCTGAAATAAAGTCTTGCTTGTGCCTCTAACCCCTAGAACAGCGATATTTTTGAGCCATGACAAAGTTTATTCTGTTCTATTTTCTTATATTGGAATTGTGGATCCACTGCTCAGTTTCAAGTCCTAACTTGTCTTAGTTTGTTATTTGCAGCTTGCTCACCTCTCCTTCCATCCCCCCACTCTCTTACCTCCCTCCTGCTCTTTCTTCCCGCTGCCCCTTTAACAAAGGTAATAGGGCATTTTAAGGCTGAGTTTCCACCTGGGCACTTAGGTCCCGTCTTCAGATAAGAACTAAGCTCTCTGTAATCCATCTGCAATCTGTCCACGATGAGGAACAGCACTGTGATTACTGCTGGGACCAAGTTCAAAACCTGCTTGTAGAAAGAAAAGTAGAAAAAAAAATGCCTTGGGTCGTTTTCATCATTAGAACTCCGTGTCTCGGTTCTTTGGCCCTGGATCCAAGGATTGTTGTGAATAAGTAGTGTGCGGTTCTCAATTAGCAGTGTGTGAGTAATCACTCATAAGCAAATTAGGGAAATTAATGAAACAGCCACTGAGGAAAATCACTGCAAGGAACAATTAGCTTGGTGTTCTGGCCTGCCTCTTCTATTCAACAGCCAGCAGCTACGTTCTTTATACAATGTACTGTAAGTGTTTGCTGTTGATTCCTGCAATCTAAGCTCTCAGGAGGACAGTTTGTCCCCTAGCAAGAAGATAATAGCTAGCACAAACCAAGACATAAAGAGCCAAACAAAATGCAGCCCCTTGCGGTGCCAAACTCACAGATCCTTATCTGATTAGACACTGCTGTACAGCCCTGCAGCTTCTGCGCTCACAGAATGTGTGTTGGGCTGCAAACCTGGGTTGCCACCTGCATCAGAGATGCGTGTTGCAGCTGCGGGATTGCCTAGTTTCAATAAACTTTCAGTACACGTTAATGAGCGAGGCATGAGGCAAAGTCCGAGGGAACAATGGTGTTTGTTAGTTGCTTGGTGTTTAGGTCCTAATCATCTCTTCTGGGCTACCTTAAAAGCTATGGGAGATCAGAGTGCCATGAAACATGCCTGCAAACTCCTAGCTGCCAATAGACTGAGGCAGAAAGATCATAAGTTCAAAGCCAGCTTAAGCTACATAGCTAGATCTCTTTTCAACAATAGTAATAATAACAGCATAAGAGAAACTAAATTCCTGGGAGCAGAGAATAAGAGGTGATGGGAAAAGACGTTTCTAACTGTACTGGATGTCTGTTGTCTTTAAATGTCTTATCAGCATCTTCACTGTTCAAGTCGATGAAGACAGGAGACAGACACAAAACCTCACAGTGGAGCAGCCAATCGAAGTGAAGAAGCTCTTCGTCGGGGGTGCTCCTCCTGAATTTCAGCCTTCCCCACTCAGGAATATCCCTGCCTTCGAAGGCTGCGTGTGGAATCTTGTTATTAACTCTGTGTAAGTGGCTCTCATATCTGCCGCCGTTTGCTTTGAATTTAATATGAGGGTCGCTGTAGCAACCGCATCATCTAACACCACAGAAGACAATCCTTTAGTGTAGACCTAGAATTCTATCCTGACCATTTCAAGTCAGAGTTGGGGTCTGATTTAATTGCTCAGGAAGAAGACAGTGAAAAATAAGAAAAACTTTCGTTTTGGTTATATTTGATTAGCCCCATGGACTTTGCACGGCCTGTCGCCTTCAAAAATGCTGACATCGGCCGCTGTGCCTATCAGAAGCCCCGGGAGGACGAAGATGCAGTTCCAGCTGAAGTGGTGGTCCAGCCTCAACCAGTGCCTACCCCTGCCTACCCGTCACCTGCCCCTACCCTGGTGCATGTAAGTGTTCACGTGCACACTGCTTTCAATCTTTCTATTCTGAGTCATTTCCAGATCGGAAGTTGTTCAAGATATCTAGTAGACTGTTGCTAGCTCTAGAGCACCAGAGACCTGTGTATAAAAACCTGGTCTTTTCACATCTTCTTTGGATTGCTTTTATCTTCATTTTCTTTTCTGCTAATTCTGATGTTCATAAACTGGAACTGATTTTTCTTTGAAGGATTGAAGAGGACTGAAGTTTTCAGAATCCAGATTCAAAGCCGTTTGTAATTCCAGTGCACAGAGATAACTGGACCAGTGTTCTGTCCCTTTGAATCTTACACATAGATCTCATATAATTTGGAGTCTTAACTTTTCAGACTGGTAGTACATAATTGCAACTATGCAAATATCACATAGATGTATGTTTGTGTCTGACATAATTTTCTATTGTATATACACACACACACACACAGAGGGTGTCACACAAAATAGTCCACATTATAAAATGAGGCTGTTAACCGCCCAGGTGTCAAATTCCATTAGAATTTTAGAAGACAATTTCTAACTGCCTGAAACATACTAAGCATATACTAATGCTTTTATTTGGTGTTTTCAAGACTTACTGTGTACTCACCTCTAGCCAAACCAATTCCATCCAATGTGAAATACCAATTGATGTCCTGTTTTCAGTAGAATGGACAAGAATTGGCCATCTAAAGTAACTCACAATTCACTCAAACAACTGGCCAGCGACAGGATGGGGATGCTAATCTATTAGATCAGACCCTAAATTCTGGTTCCTAATGAGCACAGGGCTTTGCCTTTACTTGGCCGTCCCATTGAGGACTACTGGGGGAGGAGAGGGGTTCCAGTTTGCATTATTAGTAACTAAGAAACCAAGAACTTCTGAGAATTAAAGTCTTCCAACATCACTCATTATTGTACTGGAGTTCTAGTAGGAAACTATGAAGCCAAAAAAAGAAAAAAAAAAAAGGTGCGTCTAAGAATTGCGTGTGGGTCAAAATGGCTTTTTCCAGAACTGACTAAAGCTTACAGTCTCATCATTACTTCAGAGATGGTCCATCTCACTGCACTCAGGAGCATAGGCATCGATCACAATTGTGGTCCAGGGCTAACAACGGTGCAGCACACGTGGTCTTAAGTAAATATCTTGAAAACACTTAAACACAGCATTCTCTCCTTTAGTTTATTCTCTAACTGGTTCCTTTCCCTGGAGAGTCTTATTATGTGGCAGGCCAAATAGTCATTGTTCAGAAAAACTGATTATCTGCTATAACCAACATTTAAGCTTCTGAAAAAAAATGTGTCTTACACTACTACAATTATTATAATGAAATTACAATAATGAGTATATTACAATCATGATTCTTGTGAAGATATAATAATCAAAGGGCATGGTGTATGTGTAACTTTGAAAATTAGGGTTCTTTTTTATAAGATATTATTTTATTTTTCTTTTTTATTTTTATTATTAGAAGTATTATTGTCCCAGCCCTTACAAAAAGAGATGCCTAGAGTCACCAGCAGTCAACAGGAAGCCCATGGTCACGTAGGGTGATTTCCCCTGTTTTACCATTGCTCCATGGGTGCTTCCAACAGATGCATCAATAGGATGTGTCCTATTTAGTTAACATATTTGGTCAAGCAAACCCTCGTGGACCTTCTTATCAGTAGGTCTTCAGCTTTATGTATTGGTTTATTTGGGTAGAAAAGATTGCTGGTAGTCTCTACAGAGCCCTTCATTTTTCCTTGTGAAATGGATAGCCCAGTCTGCGGTTAATATATTATCAGCAATCCAAAGTTAGAAAGCGTTTCCTTCATGTTATCTCACTTGACACAGTGCCAGAGTCTAGCATCCTCTTGTGTTTCTCTCTTATTATACAACCTGTTCAGCTCTAGGATATTCCTGTAAATTCTACAGACTTTGCTTTAAGGGATTCTTCAAGCACTCCAGTGGCTCTGGTTTCTGAAGAGCACGGTTTTCAGAAACATGAAGAGTTTTACAATGAGTTTTTTTTGAAACCTCTTATTCTAATTCAGGTTTTCATTTTCTCTGAGCAAAAATGCTTTAACTTTTTCGAAAACACAACACTGCACTATCGACAAGACTGACGCCAAGGGCTTGAGGAGCAGCCCAACTTGTAGACCAAAACCGATCTGTATCATGGGTAGAAAGGATCTGAGAAATCCCAACTCTTTTATAAAGCATTTATTGTAATGTGTATGAGTATATGTGTGCTCCATGCAATGCACACTAAGTGCAAAAGGAGGGTACCAGATCCTAAAGACTGGAGGTGCGGATGCTCGTGAACCTTCCTGTGAATGCTAGAGCAACAAGTGTTCGTAGCTTCTAATTCACTGCAGAACGAAATCCTAACTCTTAAAAGGCCCTGTGGGAAAAGTCACAGTGTGGTCTCAGATTATACAAACAATAGAGACCTGAAGCCCATCCGGTATTTCCTGTCCTACTCTTCGCATCCCTTTGTGACTGTAAGGTCAGAATTCTTTTAGGACTTTTCAACTTCATGCTTTTTGTTTCATTTTAAAATGAGGTCTTGCTCTGTAGATCAGGCTAGCCTCAAACTCACAGAAATTCACTTGCCTCTGCCTCCCAAGTGTTGAAATTAAAGGTGTGTATCACCACAGCCAGCAGAATTGTGTTTTAGAGGCTCAGCTCCTGTTTCATATAGTATGCATCATCCATTTTAATTTCTTTCTTTCCCTTTGTGGAAAACAGTGTCTCCATTTTTGCAGTGACTAAAAGTTAATAACTTGGTAATTTACTTTATAAAATACATTCATCAAAAGCCCAATGAATATAAGATTGATATCATCCTAGCTAAGAGGAAGGAACAGAAAGGGGAAGGAGAGGCCTCGTGCCATTGCTCAGTGAGCTCTGGAGTTGATGCCCTCTCTGAGTATGGACACCTAGCTTTGAAGATCATTAGGCACAAAATTACATACTGTTCATAAACCTAGAAAAAGGTCTAGCCTGTGGTAACACCTCATCATACTGTGAATTCTTCTGTGAGAAGTAGTTGGTCTAACCTTTCACACTTCCAAGGTGGACACGCATACTGGGAACCCTTGGGTGCTGATGGCTGTTCTATTTGTAACAATTTCAAACTCAGGCGTGAAATGTTTTATGGATCTTTGTTTCTAGCTATTTTTAATTCTCAACATTTCTGAGTTTATATTTTTAAAATCAGCACAGGTCAATCTTGGAAGTGGGCACTACTGTCTACAAGTCTCATATTTCCTGACTGACAGGAATTCCCCTCCTTCATGACCATCGTTATCTTCCTTATACCTTGACAGCCGCTTAGAGTGCAAAGAAAACATTCACTAGGCTTCAGGCTAGTTGAAAAATACGCTGGGAAAGTCCTGCCCTGTAAAATGGATGAGTCGATCCTTTGGTTATTACATGGTCAGCCATCCTAGATTAGACAGAATTTCCTTCATGTTATCTCATTTCTCAGTGCCAGAGCCTGGCAGCCCCTTGTAGTTTTTCTCTGATTATTTAGCCCATTAATATCTAGGGGAGGGGGAGACCCCTGTTGGTCTTATCTGTGGATATTTCTCATCTAGAATGACAGAGATGGGATGGATAAGCATCTCGGCTTATCGATACTGAAATGTATTGATGTGTTCAAATGAGACAAGCTTCTACACTGTTGACTCCAAGCTCTCCTGAAAAGCCTGGCCCATGAGAATTGGCATATATTAAGTTGGTTGCATTCCTTATATTTGAATCCCGCTGGAGAGTTGAATGTAGCACTTCCAAGCTCTGGTAGAAATAAAGAGTTCTGATAAGGTCTCTTTGAGAATTGAAGAGAGGTGAGCTCAAAAGGAAAAAAAGTAACAAAATAACATAGAGCTCTAGAAAGTGATTCCTGTAGCAACATCAGTGCTGCAACTTTAAAAGCTATGTACAGCCAAAGCCACGGGATAATCAATTGGGCACTGACACGTACTTAAATGTACACACATTCTACACACTCCAAGGAATCTGTCTTAAGGTGTGTTGCTGGCAAGGCCCAGTTCCCACCTAAGAGCTCACACACAAGGAGTTAAAGAGGTTCAGTGTCGCAACCGCTGCAGGCATTGTATCCATCGGGACATTGAAGTTGGTGCTGGAAAAGTACCTAGTTAGTATTCACCCACAAAGATCATCAGAAGCAAGCATCAGATGGGATTTTAGCCCACACTTATTAGCGGGATCATTGACTCATGAAGGAAGAAAATTACACAATTTTTAGTATGAGTCATCATGTGGTGCCCGTTTTGATACACGTGGTTGAGACCTCTGCATCACAGCTATCTGAAGTCAAAGGATGCTGACCAAGAAACCGTGTGCTGCCTTGGGTTTGATTATTCCCAACTGTCAACTCTGCACCGGGAATTATTCCGACCTGAAGTTTAACCAGTGGAAAGGTTTGCCAGGGAAATGGACCGTTTGCCTTGTGCCTGTGGCTCCAGGAAATATGGCTTCCTTCAGAATCCTCTCGAATCACTTCAGGCCCTCATCAACAAGTGCACTACTCCATTAGGCTCCCCACAACCCTGTGTCCCTAAGAAGTGTCACCTAAAGCAGAAACAAATCAATTTGTCCTTTACCTTTCCCCGGTGTGTTGCCTGCATTCTAAAGCGTCGCCACCAGGTGGCAGAAGTGTAACACGCTGAGATTGATGAGCCTCTAGTGAGGCTGTTTTTTAAATTACTATTATTGTTGTTGTTTTAACATGTTTCAGAGATGAGTGTTTCCAAAACACAGGAAGAGCCCTTTCTCGGGCCCTCATCAGCTGAGAGGTATAAGACTCAAAACAAAACAAAAAAAAAAAAAAAAATAGCTGTGCTTTGCCTATTCCTCTATCCTCTCGTGCTTAGCTTCGGTGTCTATGGAGGCCCGGCTTGAAAATGTCCTTGCTGACAAGATGGCTTCACTCTCTGAGAAGTACCATTTTCTAGTAGCCCTCAACTGTCCCCCCTTAGCAGATTGGAAAGAGAAAAGAAACTGAAACTGCAGTAAGTGAAGGTCTACCCTCTGTCCAACAGCAGGGAAGGAAGGGAAGCTCCCACCCCCCCTCCCCCCATAGCAGGCAAATCTGTGGCATGGAACCCGGACACATCCAAACCTCAGATCCCCCAGGGGATGGTGACTGGGCAGGATGCCATCACGTCAGCAAGGGGATAGGTAAAGATTTGTAGGGAAATATTGTATTGAAAGAGAATTTTGTTTTAATATTTGTATCCTAACTAAGGTAGATCCGTACATAATCCACTTACTTGAACTTCTATCCTTTGCCAAGGGCCAGTTTTATGAAGGGCTATCGATTATCTTACTGAAGTGATATACAGGGTATGCATCCTCTTAGCAATTGGTGGTGAGAATCTGCCACCGTGATTATACGTGGGGTGACCTGTTAAGAGAAGGGGCGTGTTCCCCCCTCTCCTGTGGCTCTGAGCATTCTGAGAAGGCTGCTGTAATCACAGCTCTTCCTGATTCTCAGATCCACCCCCCTTTCACAAACGTGAAGCTGGCCTCTCACAGGGTTTTCCTCTTGCCTAAGCGATTGTACTATAAATGACACCGGAGTCCAAGGACCTGGACGGGATCCCTTTCACCTGAAAGTGTGTTGAAATGACCGCCTAGGAAATTGGATAACATTTTCAGGGTCAGCAAGATGGACTGCTCAGCTGAGGACCTGCTCCTTTGCCAAGAGGCAAAGTCATGATGTTCAACTACCATGTGACATTCAAAGACACAAGCTGTCCAAAGCATAGCACTAATAAAACACCTAAACTTTACAACTGCCATCCTGATCACTCAAAAAGCCATGTTAGAAAATGATATGTTATGGTATTATTTGGTGCTAACATATTCTCTGGTGAATGGATAAGCGGCCGCAGCAGTAGCAACAGCAGCATTACCTACTAGTGGATGGATTTCTGCAGGCTATGCATTATTGATTCCTAATTCCTTGGCATCCACTGGCTTTTTCAATGTCTGCTTTTAGAGCTCAAAGTTGAGAGATGTGTTGGTAAAATTCCCTTCCTAAGAACAACATATCCCCTCTCTCAGAGAATTCCAAGGAAGGCTACATACTACATTTGCTGAGAAGGTCTTCTGTACACGAAACACCCCGGAAGCCTGAAAAATGATCCTTACTCTATTCGTAGCCTGTGTGGGACAGGCCATGAAGCCATTAAAGGTGTTCCATGTGGGTTTCCTTTGTTGGACATGCAATAGGGAAAGTACTGCTCAGTGTCATGAATAGCATCGTCTTGCCCTACGCAGTGTGCATTCGCACAGCCTTATGAATTTCAGCTGGTCTTCTCTTCATAACCAACCATCTCCCGGGAGTCAAGGAAGGAACCACCTCCAGAAAGACCAATTTTATAGCTTTCAAAACACTTTAAGCCCTTTTACCTGCTGTGGCATAACAGCGCCTTTGACTAAGCTCGAGAGAAAAGACAATAAGGCTTTTCCTTGCATAAGGATGTCCTAGGTGCTGATGAGTCACGTCTGAAATACTCCGCTGGAGAAGAACGCCCCCTCGTCGAAAGCCTGCCCTGGGTTGTTTAGGAGCCCTGCTTCATCAGCCTTGGCTGGGGTGGCTGCCCTTTTGTAGCTATTAATCTCAGATCTGAAAAGCAGATGTGGGCGTGCAAGGGTGCATGTTGTTCTCATGGATCCTCCCATGAGCCCGGCCTCTAAACGACTTCGTCAGCCACCTGCATGTCAAAGCAGCCTGGGAAACGAGACAACTAACGAGGAGAAGCCTTGTGGCTTTGTCATTTGAGGAGCCTTGCTTCCTGAGCTGTGTGTGAGTCCAAGTTACCGGGATTGGTTTTGTGATCGGCGAGGCTGTGTACAAAAGGGAAATGCAGACTCCCTTCATCAAAAATTATTATGAATTTCCAGGCGGTGACAGCATAGCATTAAAGCGAGTAACTGCACATACATGCACCTAGCTGTCCCTCTCGAGCACCCTGGGAAGCTGATCTTTGAACAGCAGCAGTGGAAATGGTGTGTGGTGGGTTGCATTAAAAAAAAAATGTGATGGTTGCCTAGCAACTGGCTAAGGCCCTGAATGGGCTGACTTGCAGGTTTAGATACACCATCTTGAAATTCTGAATTTCCGTTCTAGTGGACTGATAATTTTCATGGAAAAAAAAAATACATGGGAAACGGAAATGGGGAGGGCAAAAAGGATCCCATTTTTCTACTCTCATAATTCATGTGGCATCCCATAGTCCTCCTTGTTCCGTCTTCTAAAAACAACTCCTCCCCAGTGACGTAAATGAGGAAAAGAAATTGCAATTTCCACAGAAATCTCAACCATGTTTTCCTTAGAGAGTGAGGAAAATATGAATGTATCGATACATTTTTAACACGTTCCTTTAGCAACTCTAGGACACGGCTAAGGAAAACTAGTTCAAATTCACAGAGCACTCCCTAAGCTCCTGCATATGCTGCGGATTGCAGAGATGAATAAGAAGTGCATTTTATTCTTGAGGAATTCTGCATTGTTCAGTGTCATGAAGGGAATAGATGGAACCACGCAGTCTGCAGCATTGCCTGTTCACAAACGGCTGTAATCTCACCTTCTGTCCTTGGTATTTCTCAGGGCCCCTGTGTTGCAGAATCAGAACCAGCTCTCCTGGCAGGGACCAAGCAGTTTGGGCTTTCCAAAAACAGCCATGTCGCCATTGCCTTTGATGACACCAAAGTGAAAAACCGGTAGGTATTATTCTAGAACATGCCACAGGAACTAACTGATCATCGAAGCACTGAATATTCACATTTAATCAAGCCTAATCAACTACATGTAAAATCCCCAGAGACAGAGGTTTGTTTGTTTTTAATCCACAGAGGAGGAAACAGAATTCTGTTTGCTTTGAGCTCATATACAGGAGATTCAAAGCCCTATAAATTCCCCCGTTCCAGATTTTATATCCATCATCAAAGTGCGTCTCTCATATGATACCACTTTCTCTTGGCCTAACAATGCTCTCGGTTTTCTGTTTCTTCTCCCCATTTGTATTTCATAGTCTCGCCATTGAGTTGGAAGTGCGAACTGAGGCTGAATCAGGCTTGCTCTTTTACATGGCTCGGATCAATCATGCTGACTTTGCTACTGTTCAGCTGAGAAATGGATTCCCCTACTTCAGCTATGACTTGGGAAGTGGCAACACCAGCACCATGGTTCCTACCAGGATCAATGACGGCCGGTGGCACAAGGTAATAGGCCCAGGTTGTGGGGGGTATTCTAGGAAGGGTCCTGGAGACAGCCAGGACCTTCCCCTGCTGGGGCTGTTTTGCCAAGGCTGACCCTAACCCCAGAGTAACAGAAATGTGTCAGAGACTGAACCAAATGGCCAGTGGCATGTAGAGTGGCCAGAGCCTTGAGAATGTGTTTAGACCCGAGAAGGTTTCTGCTTTACCACGTGAGCTGGTTATAATACTACAGAGTCCTATCATTGTTACATAACTGCGGTTCCCAAGCATCTGTCCACGAAACAGGGCCAGGCAGTTGAAGATGGTTGCTTTGGCTCCACTGAGAATCCGAGGACAAAAGAGTATGTTCATTATGATGCTTTGTGTGTTCTCAGCTTCTAAGCTGAAATAATGTTTGCTCCAAGACTGTGCATTCGTCTCTAATAAGAAATAATATGTGGCCAAAGTAAAAGTTGGCAGCATTAAGATGGGCCCTAAGACCTGCCCCTCACCCTAGCACATTTTGATCTAAAAATCAAGGGACCAGAAATCTCTGCAATATCAAGTTTAAGGGTACCCCGAGGTACCATTTCCACCAACAGTCATTTGCAACAACTTTAAACGTTGGCCTTACATGCAGAAAGTGGTGCTAGTGTAGGCACAGAGGGCTCGTTTGCCAACTTACTCCTCTTTGGCATGGCTGCAAGTAGCTAACATGTGGCCTGATTAAAACAAAAGCTCAAAATTGGTCTCTGCACCTGTGATAGTCTATTAAGCAAAGTTTCCCTAGGTAGACCTATAAACTGTTTAATTTTCAAAGTGCCATGTTATTAGATGTTGGATTTGATGTATTAACCTGCTTTGGCTTGTCATGTCAGAGAGAAAGCCAAAGAAAGGAAGAAAATAGAATTATAATACAAACTGCAGGTCAATCAGCTTGTTATTCCCAGAAAGAAGCTATGAGATCTTTTTTGCTTGGGACCTTCAAAGTAGCAAGCATGGCTCTTGATGAGGGAGGTCTTGATATGATTTCTTCTATTCTCTGACTGAAGAATAAATAAACACTCGAGGAAAAAAACGACATATTGATAGACCAGCAAGTTGAGACTGGGAAAGGCAGTTTACGTAGCACAAATTCAGGTTGGTCTTATAATAAAAATATCCAGAGTCAGATATACGGGTGTAATGCTGAAGAATATCACTATAAATTTATGTAGAATAATTAGCCTTAATAGCCAGTACAAATTTCATTTGTGAAAGTTAAAAAAAATTACTTCTTACATCAGAATAGATATTTAAAATGTGGTATTACATTGTTCTAATCCTGCCTAAGCTGCTGTTGGAGCACTTTTGTGCACCAGCATTTAAAGGCCTACATCTTCCCTTGGCTAAATGCAGACTTCCCAGGCCTCACAGTCCTCCTGTTCTCTCATTCATTCCTGTCATGATATCAGCAGATCTCAGGGTTACATTTTCCTCCCTGACTTTAGACCAATCAGCTGCTACAGGAATAGAAACACCCCTCCCCTGCCCTGATCTTTCTTCCTAAAATTTTTCACAGGAAGGGCTTAGTAGGCATACATGAATTTGTATTAGGATCCCAGGCTTTGCTCATCCAAAGTAATGCACTACTCAAGGTAGACATGGAAACCGAGTGCAATAAACATGCCTATCCCATCAGCACTGGGGGACTGGGGCAACAGGATCCTGAGTTCAGAGCCATCCTAAGCTAAATAATGAGAGCTTGTTTCAATAATAGTGATAATGACAAAGAAATGCATTTTGCATCTCTCTTAGCTCAAGACAAAGCTGTTAGACTGCCAAGTTCTTTATGACACACTGATCTCTGAAGCATTTATCTCTCTTTATATTTCTGGAACTGTATCTGGTACTTACTCAGAAAGAAATTATACTCAAGGACAGCATTTGATATGCTCTGTAAACACACTTACTTTCACCTGTATTATGGGCTTAGCACGTGAGTGGTATCATTTTTCCTTTGAAATACCAGGAAAGTTCTTACGTCTTGTGTTTTTGTTAAAGGCAAATGTTAACGATGCCTCCTCACTTCTGTAGATTAAGATTCTGAGAGTGAAACAAGAAGGAACTCTTTATGTAGATGATGCCTCCAACCAAACCGTCAGTCCCAAGAAAGCTGATATCCTGGACGTTGTGGGGATGCTGTATGTTGGTGGGTTGCCGATCAACTATACCACACGCAGAATTGGTCCAGTAAGTTTCTAATTCTTTGTTGTTTATTTGGTAGAGTTAATGACTTGTGCATGTATATATTTTTCTTAATTCTGAAGTCCCATATCTCATGATTACTTGCTGGTGTGTGGGAAATCATCTTATTAAAGAAATAAAGAAAGTCTTCTAGGTAGCCTTGACTATGAGAGAAACTACCACAGAATACTGAAGTGGACCCTGGTGTCCAACGTCCTTAGTTTGAATATCTACTTAACTAGATGTTCACACTAGCTGTATGAGCTTGAGCAAATATTTTCACTTCTTTTTAAATGAACTGTTTTCAAAACATGGTAATGATAATGCCAACCAAATAAAGATTCTATAAAGATTAAAGGAGATGATACATGTAAGGTCTTTGGTAAAAGACTCGAGGTATAGAAAGCACTGGACAAGGAAGATGAAAGCGGTATTCATGTTGCTCTTTTAGAACTCTTAAGAGATGCAAATTTTAAAGAGTAGCTCCCAAATTTTGACCTTAAAATTTAAAATCTTAAAAATTGTACAAATTAATATTTACCAGTTAAGTTTTGCAAACTTGGCTTGTGTCATGATTTACTTTGGAAAGCACAATTCTGAGAAGTACATGGGATTGGGGAGTTTAGTGACTGCAATACAAACAAGATTGAGACTCCACTCAATCAACAAGTGTCTATTTATGCATCAGAGCCCATCACTACTACAGTCACAATGCTCAGCACCTGGATATGTGTGTGGATATGTGCGTGACCAACAAACATTACTTTTTTTCATAACTATGCTACCTACCTATCTATCCAAAACAAGAGTCTGGAGTGATGATAGCAAAAATGATCAACTGGAATTTCAAAACCCAATAGACTATAGTGGATCAAAGCATGTTAGGATTAAGTTAGTTCTAAATTCCATCATCCCTAAAATATTTTATACAAACTTTTGCATTTTTTTGTATTTATCTTCTGAGGGAAGTGACCATTGCCTTTTCTGGGCTTTTGTTCTAAAGGAAGTGGAACTGATCCAAATGTGTCTTTTTCCACAGAAACTGAAACAGAACACAATCGAATGCATTGATAGTAAGGTTAAAAAATCTATCTATAGAAACTTGAAATCAAAAATATAAGAGACTAATCAAAAGTTACTGTTCTCATATTGGTCTCACATCTCTGTCAAGTCAATGGTCACATAGTGTAACCCAGTCCTTAGATTATCACGGTATTGTGGTCCTGATTAGATACATCCCAGTGGACAAGTTATATTTTGGATTTTGGTCCAGTGTGCTGTCAAGTCTGGGGTATAGACGTCTAGGCCCAAGCAACTCTGACGCATGCTCTAATAGCTAATGACTGTACATAGTGTAGCCAACAGTTGACTGTGGGGTGGAAACACTGCTAAATTTGGCGTCTGTTTCCTCTGCCCTGACTGCTCAGGTAACCTACAGTCTTGATGGCTGCATTAGAAATCTTCGCATGGAGCAGGCCCCTGTTAACCTGGACCAGCCGACTTCCAGCTTCCACGTCGGGACATGCTTTGCGAATGCTCAAAGGGGAACTTACTTTGATGGAACAGGTTTTGCCAAAGCAGGTGAGGGACTTCCACATTCTTTCTGTTGGTATCCACGATGCATAAACACTGACTTCTTACTTATGTCAAGAAATAAAAATTCCCTCGGTCCTGAACTATTTATTATTCTTCATTTAAATAAAAAATTAGTTTCTACAACTAACAAAAAAAAACACTCTAAAACTTTCACATATGGTTTGTGGGGGTGGAGACGGTAGTTCAGTGGTAAAGCACTTGCCTCACTTGGGTGAGGCCCTGGATTCAGTCTCTATGCCTGCCAAAGCAAACCAACAATGACAACAAAAATTCCCATATGTGATTCTAATAAGAACGATAGGAAAAAATAAATAATTGGGGTAAAAGGACACTTGGAAAGTCTGTTCCTTTTCCTTCACTAGAAGTCAGTGGCAACAAAGTAAAAGTAACTATGCAAGAAAGCTCTCTTGTCATGGTCTGCGTCTCAGTGCTCTCTGTCTAACTTTCTGGGCATGAGATACCCTTTTCTTTTCTTCCTTTAACATTCCCTTCAAGGTTCCATTTCATCACAACACACATGCATGTGCACAGAGGTACCTAGTCATCATTGACAATGACAAGAGATGTCATTTTGGCTGGCTTTAAGTAGTAATTTCCAACATAGGTCTGCATTACTGAAATTGAACATTGCATTGTAAAGGAAAATAGAACTAATCTGCATTTACATAGAACCCTTTATATTAGTTACTGTAGGAGAATATTTAGGATTATGGGCTTTTGAGTGACATATATTTGTTCATTTAGGAGAAAAATAAGGAACATACAATGTGTGGGTGTTAATTCTAGGAAATGTGTAGAGATTGTAATTCCTGCCTTTAAAAGTATATTATCAATAATAAAAAAATGCAATTTTATGAGAAATCACAATGAAAAAAAGAAAAATAATTTGCTGAAGACATACAGTGTTCTGCAGATTTACAAAAAAAGATTAGTTTTGTTTGGGAGTCAGAAAAGGTTTTCTGGAGAAACAGATATGTTGTAGAAGGTTGCTTATTTGTTCCTGGCTGTTACACCCCAAAATAATCACACAGAAACTATATTGTTTGCAATAATGTTTGGCAAGTAGCTTAAGCATATTTCTGGCTAACTCATATCTTAGATTAACCCATCTCCATTAATCTATGTATCGCCACGAGGCAGTGGCTTACCGGGTAAAGTTCTGGCTCTGTCACTGGCAGGGCTATATGGCTTCTCCCCGACTCAGCCTTTTCTTTCTCCCAGCATTCAGTTTAGTTTTCCCTGCATAGCAAAATTCTGCCTTGCTATAGGCCAAAGTAGCTTCTTTATTCATTAACCAATAAAAACAACACATAGACAGAAGGGCCTCCCACAGCACAGATATGTGAGAAAAGCTTTATTATATGAATTGAATACTTACATGCAAAAGTTGTGCAAGTGGATATCAGAATGCTCCAAAATGGTCTAGGGAGGAAACACTACCTCAGTAGAAACAGAATTCCAAAAAAGAGAAAATTTGTTAGGTGCTGAAACACTGGAGGATATGATGGAACCCAGAAGTCAAGTGCTATGAAAGTCAAAAGCTTTCTCAAGATTTCTACAAATTCACAAGTGGTTGCCAGACCACTCTCTTAGCCAGGTTTGATGCCAGGATCTGACATCTGTAGCTAATGGATTGACATGTCACCCTCCTACCTATTCTTGGCACTGGATCGAACCGAAAGAAAGAAAGAAAGAAAGAAAGAAAGAAAGAAAGAAAGAAAGAAAGAAAGAAAGAAAGAAAGAGAGTCATTCCTCCTATTTCCAACAACCTCTCCCGCCATGGCAGCTCACAGCAGAATACAATACACAGAAGACTTGGGTGAACGGAGCTGAGGGTTACTTCAGTGGAAACCATATAAATTCAATACCTCCATTCTTAAAAGCTTGCCCATCGCTGTACATTTTATGGGATGCTTCACTACCTCTGTCTCCAGTTGAAGCGCCTTACATCATTCCTTTCTTCTTTTTACTTATCTCTTGCTGTTTTACTTTCCAGAACAATTCAGCTCCTTCTGCCCTTTACTTTAAAAAAATTGCTTAAGATCCATCACTCTTTCCCTTGCAAACTCATCAAAATTCTCAGGAGAACAAAACATCTAGCACATCACAAGTGCCACCCTTCACTGGGGACGTGTGTGCTCGCACGTGATATTTATTGCTTGCACAGTGAATGAAAGGTGCAGCGAGGATTTTCTTGAGTGCTTTCCTAATATTCTGTGGACTTCATGTAGTCTTAACTGATCTTAGGAAATCATTTTATGCCTAAGTGAAATATCTTAAATTCTTATTTAAAGGCTGAATAAATCCATGAACCAAATGTTTAAAAGTCCAGAGAAAAGAACTGGCTGGGTTAAATAGAAAAGATTATGTGTTAGAATCTTTCCATAAAAAAAATTATATTTGCACCTCTTCTCTTCATTTAATAAAATATTGAAGACTGTTTAAACTCGCTTCAATCTGTAGGGCCACTTAGAGTGTCTCAATAAAATTTTACTGAGTAATTGTTGAAATGCTGTTCTTAACCCAGCAGACTTTTGAAATAATCATACCTGGCTGCCAGCGTCCTTAATTCATTCTTAGTGTGTGCTCAGTCATTTGGTTATTCAGTGATGCAGTCCCACTATGTGCTCACTCATTCACTTAACTCAACCGTTAAAGTTGCACGGTTTGCTAGGTTTGTGGACAGTTCCAAGAGTAAAACTAGCAGCAGTATAGATAAAGTTGTGCCTGTCACATCAGCAGCCAAGAAAAACAAGCAATAGATAGTGATAAAGCATACTACTGGTGAGGCTACAGAGTAAAATTATCGAACTCTGATAAATACTTTTCTTTCCCTCAGTTGGTGGGTTCAAAGTGGGATTGGACCTTCTTGTAGAATTTGAATTCCGTACCACAAGACCCACTGGCGTTCTCTTGGGAATCAGCAGTCAGAAAATGGATGGACTGGGTATCGAAATGATTGACGAGAAGGTGAGTGGCCATAGCCCAGATACAGCTCATCCTCTCAGCTCTCTTTTCAGGTCTTGTCAGTTTCTTCATTGCCGGGGCATCACAATCCAAGCTGCACTTTTATCGCCAGCATCCTGTTCGCCAGCCTGTACTTTCAATGTCAGTTCACACCACAGTTGTGCTGACCAATTGTGGGCCAAGTGTTTAGGGTTACTCGGGTCTTAGCGCATACTCCAAGGACATCCGTTCTCTCTGTCCACCTAGTCTGCAAAACTAGTGGTGCAAAAGGGGGGGCATCTCCCCAGTGACACTGAGGCCAGCCACAGACCAGCTCCCGATTTTTACTCACAAGCACCCAGATACTTTTCCAAAAAAAAAAAAGCAAATGTAAATAAGCATTACTAGTTTGTGTACTACCAATAATCTAATTTCACAGATTTTCTAATTGACTCATACATAAGGATTGTACTTTTATTTTTAAATAATATCATGCTTTCATTTTCCACCGTGGGTGCTGGTGTTGCCCAAGAAGAAACATGACAGGGTGGTCTAAAAACACACCTTCCTTGCCTCTCTCTCCTTTTTGTGTTCCTCAAATGATCCCACAAGCAACACAGAAAAAATATCCAGGAGTGTAGAGGCAAAAAGGATGGACAAATGAATAGATTGGTCAAACTTCAGATTTGTCGGATTTTCAAAGCCTACATTCATGACATCGTCTTTCAAGTTTCTTTGCTTGCTGTAACCTTTTACTGTTTATGTGGCACGAGGTCGTGTGCTTTTTCACCATGCTCTTCAGAGATGCAAAATGTCATTTTTACCAACTCCACTAAGTGTCCTAAACTCTAATATTTATCTTAGTATATGTTTTGCAAGGTTTTCACCTAGCCTTATTAATCTTTTTTAAACAAAATATTTCTTTCGTCTACCTTGTCAAGTCTTTTGCCAAGCTGAGTAATGTTTTTAATATTTCAGCATGTTCCTTTTCTTCATCAGCTTCAAAAGAATTCTGATGTCTCAAATTTCAGGGACTTTGCCATGTTACTAAAAACAGATTTTTCTCATTTAAACAAGAACTTCTAATCAAGTTCTTCCTTGTTGGGAATTTAACTGGCCTTCTGGCTCAGGTCTTTGACACCCGTGACTTGAAACTTGCCCAAAAAAGTAATTTATGTAACTCTTAATCCCGTATATAAAATGAAAACCATGAAGGAGAAAGAAAAACACAATTAAAACACCAAAAGTTTAAATTTAAAAGCAATCCTTTAAAGTAAATTTGCAAGTCAATTAACGAGTTACTTTAAGCAATATCTCCTAAGAGAGTTTTGTGAGGTTCACCAAGAACCCTTACCCTCTAAAAAGATGTGTGGCAGAAGTTTTCTGTGTGGATTGGGTTCTTTGTTGTTGTTGAACTCTCTTCAGTGGTTTTTCTGAAATGAGAACCAAGAACACACACATTCTCTGGTAACACTGGAAATACCTAAGAGCAAAGAACATGGTTTGTCACTGGTTCTCAAGTCTTAAGTTTGCATTTCAACTTTCCTAATTTTCCTCGTGTGTGTGTGTGTGTGTGTGTGTGTGTGTGTGTGTGTGTGTGTATGCATATTCTCAAGTGTGCATATGCAGGCATACATGTACACGGGCACACATGCATATAATGATGGTCAGAAGATGCTATGTAGTGCTATCCTGAAGAGCTCCCCACCTTGCTCTTTGAGATACTATCTGTTGCTAATATGAAGCACACCAAGCAGTGTAGCCTGGCTGGCCAGTGAGCCCCAATCTGCTTCCTTATGCTGAGATTCTGAGCCCATGTCTGCCACATCTGGATTTTTCACGTGAATTCCGGTGATCAAACTCAAGAACTGCACTTCAACTGTGCCTCTTATTTCCACCCTTTGTGCCGATGTTTCCTACCAAAAAAAAGTAATTTCAAATACACCATCATCCTTACCTCCCTCTTTTCCCCTTATTTCTCAAACCTTTGCATAAACAACAGAGTAAAACATCCAAGAACTCAGAGGCAAGGGTAAGCATATGAACAGAGAAGCAGAACCGAATACCTAAATAAACTAAGTGGTTTTAAGTGCATGTCAAGCACTTTACTCGCTGAGCTCTTTCTCCGGGCTCAACTTTTGTCCAGATTAAAAAACAAAATTAAAAAGGCCTCAGTTGTGTTCACTCCAGACTCTAATTTCCACTGTGTGGGCTGTGGAGCTCGCGTCTGCTAAAGCCACCTGTGACTGCTTATTTTCCTACTTCCCAGCTTCTGTTCCATGTGGATAACGGCGCTGGCCGATTCACCGCCGTCTATGATGCTGGGATCCCCGGCCATATGTGCAATGGACAGTGGCATAAAGTGACTGCTAAGAAGATCAAAAACCGCCTCGAGCTTGTTGTAGATGGAAACCAGGTGGATGCCCAGAGCCCAAACTCGGCATCGACATCGGCCGATACAAACGACCCTGTTTTTGTTGGCGGGTTCCCAGGTGAGCGCTGGCTGCTCCAGCAAACATGTCCTTTGCTCCTTATGCTTGTGGTTTTAAACATTTATGTTTGGAGAGCCATGTCCAAGAATGTGTACTTAAGGGTGCTTGCTCCCCAGCTTTAGAATATCCTCCCATAAATAACATTTGGCCTCAAATTTCCAGTCTGTAAAATGAGAGGACATTTATTTAAACCACATGGAGCTGAAATTTTCATAATCACCCCCAAAGTTTCATCCAAGGGGAGGCTAAAGCTAAAGGAAATGAATCTGCCTTATAAAATATATAAAGCATTTAATAGCAGTTGAGGCCAGAATTGTGGGGCTTTTTTTTTTCTGATTTTAAAATTAATGTATCAGAGGAATCATAAAATTCTGCTGAACTTATTTCCTCCAGTTGTAGAATTCTCCAGGTTAAATGTAGCTAATTTCCCACAAAAGTTATTATAGAGTTTATATTTATATGGCAAAGAAACCAAAGCAATAAATCTGTACTTAAAAAAACCTTATTCAACACATTAAATATGGCATAGTTACCTAGAGTCCATGAACAAAAGTGGCAAACTGAGCAATGAAGCTACTACTTCCTCATGACCAATGTGCAGACAATACAGACACCTGAAATGAGCTGTCATCATTTTGAAAAGACAATTTTTGTTCTCCCTTATACAAAGCCCTTCTGCCTAGGAGGCAAGAAGAGAGTACAGTATTTAGCACAGGCAGACAGAGCAAAGGACAGCAGAGGAGATTGACAGTGTCTCCTTCCAGGGTTTCTTTCGATTTTTCTCTTTTAAATTTTATTTCATGGGCATTAATGTTTGGCCTGCATGTGTGTCTATGGACCATGGACATGCCTGGTTCCAGAGAAAGATGGCATCAGATCTCCTGGGTCGGGGAGTTCCAGACAATTGGGGCCCCCATGTGGGGGCTGGGAGTAGGGATTGGACCAGTGGTACAATGACTGTCTAGTGTGCACAAGGTTTCTGGACTGAATCACGAGCACATGTAAGGAAGAAAAGGCAAACCTGAAATCTCTTGTTCCGTCTTTTCAGATGGCCTCAATCAGTTTGGCCTGACCACCAACATTCGGTTCCGAGGTTGCATCCGATCTCTGAGGCTCACTAAAGGCACTGGCAAGCCGCTGGAGGTTAATTTCTCCAAGGCCCTGGAACTGAGGGGTGTTCAACCTGTATCATGCCCAGCTACCTAATAAAGAGAAGTTCAAGCCCGTAAAGGGTCCATCAAGCGAGTGTATCAAGTTAAACAATATCCTTCCCTATGCATAGTAATAAAACTAATGTGTGCGCATACATAGAATTCTTTCTGTTTTCAGGTGGTGATAATTCAGACCACAGATTGAACTTTAACTCAAGTTCTCTTTCAAACTTATAATTATTAAAACAATTATTTCATTCTAAATAATTGCATGTTCTGTGTGATTTTTTTAAAGATGAAAGGCAACTGACCATAAAGTAAATTTGCAACATGCCCTGAAGTCATCATTTTAAAAATACAATTTGTGGAGGCAACTATAAAAAGAGGCAACATCTATGAATACTTTTTTTCATCCTCTTCCATGGCTGTTGGCTTTGACTTTGTGTTCAAGCCACTGAAAACAAGTGGATTTTGTACTTGTGTTTGGGAGGTAATCAGGCCCTTCAGTCTCTGTGTTTGCAAAAGCATTAGCAAATCATTTCCCTAATCCAAGTTCATTATTAGAGCATTTATGTGGCCTTGTGAGTGAATACCTTTTCATGCTGAAGGTTGATAGTATAGATCAGATTCAAGGCAGAGAGCTTAATTACTTGATTTTCTTGTTTGATAATGATTTATAGGCTTCGAAAAGAAGCCAGGGCCAAGCGGCAGAATGACAATGAAGCTCACAGCCTCTGGTACTGTAGTGAGATTGTGGACTCTAGGTTAATAAGAGGGAGTTCACAACCTACACTCAGATGGAGAGAAAGCGAGGAAACAGCATTTGTATTTATCAGGAGGCAACGCACCAGAAGCTTCAAAGACATTTCCCCTTGAATCTTCCTGACACATAGTATTACCCAACAAACTCATTTCCTATAAACAAAACAAAACAACAAGCGTCTGGGTTGCTTCTTTTTTCTTCTCTGTATTTTTTTCTGTTCAGTCATCTTCAAAGGGGTATGGAAACCAAGACTAGCCTGGATTTTATTCATCAAGTTTTAAAGGGAAACATTTCATTTGCCACCTTCAGAAGAAATGGCTGTGATTTGATAATTCAGAACATGTAAAGCAGTGGTTCTCAACCTTCCTAATGGTGTAACCCTTTAATACAGTTCCTCATACTGTGCTTACCCCCATCCATAAAATTATTTCCTTGCTACTTTATAAACTGTAATTTTGCTACTGTGATGAATTGTAACGTAAGTATCAGATATGAGGGATATCCGATATGCAATCCCTGTGGAAGAGATCATGACCCAGGGGTTGAGAACCACTGATGTAAAAGAACAGGAATCTCACCCCACTAAAGAAATTTGAGCATCAGGAGAGTAATGGATTAGGATGGTGTTATCCACTAGAGAAACAAAGGTGCTGTTTCCATCTCTGTGATGGCAAATGTACACTTAGCATTTTACCATTAGACAGTGGTTCTGCACAATTTGTCCATATGTTTCTATTCTATTGAAAGCAATTCTCAATTTAAGCTTGGGTTTTAAATCTATTTCCTTGGAGGAAAAAAAGAAAAAACCCTCTTGTGAGACAGCATTCAGTCGAGAGCAGAGGGCTTTTGGAATCTTCCCCTTGAAGAAAATCACCACTATTAAGAAATAATTATCCAAGGAACTTCTGGAGGCATCACAGTCCCTGACTTCACACTCTACTACAGAGCTACAGTACTAAAAACAGCCTGGTATTGGCATAAAAACAGACAGGAGGACCAATGGAACTGAATAGAAGACCCAGATATCATTCCACACAAACCTATGAACATCTGATTTTTGACAAAGAAGAAAAAAATATAAAATGGAAAAAAGAAAGCATGTTCAACAAGTGGTGCTGGCATAACTGGATATCAATATATATATAAGAATAAAAATAGGTCCATATCTATCACTATTCACAAAACTCAAATCTAAATGGATCAAAGATCTCAATATAAAACCAACCACACTGACCCTCAGAAGAGAAAGTGGGAAGTATACTTGAAAGCAGTGCACTGAAACAGGAACCCGCTTCCTAAATACAACCCCCGTAGCACAGACACTGAGAGAAACAATTAATAAATGGGACCTCCTGAAACTGAGAAGCTTTGTAAAGCAAAGAACACAGTCAGCAAGACAAATCGGTAGCTTATAGAATGGGAAAAGCTCTTCACCAGCTTCACATCAGACAGGGGGCTAATCTCCAAAATATACAAAGAACTCAAGAAATTGGTCATCAAAAAAACAAATAATCCAATAAAAGAAAATGGGGTACAGACCTAAACAGAGAACTCTCAACAGAGGAATATAAAATGTCTAAAAATGTTCAACATCTTTAGCCATCAGAGAAATGCAAATCAAAAACAACTCTGAGATTCCATCTTGTATCTGTAAGAATGGCCAAGATCAAAAACACTGATGACAACTTATGCTGGAGAAGATGTGGGGTAAGGGAAACACTCCTCCATTGCTGGTGGGAGTGCAAACTGGTATAACCACTTTAGATTTCAGTATGGCGATTTCTCAAAAACTTAGGAAACAACATTCCTCAAGACTTAGCAATACCATTTTGGGGCAAAAACACAAAGGATGCTCAATCATACCATAAGGATATGTGTTCAACTATGTCCACATCAGCATTGTTTGCGGTGGCCAGAAGCTGGAAACAACTTAAATGCCCCTCCACCAAAGAATGAATAAGGATACACAATGGAGTATTATACAGCAGAAAAAAATAATTACATCTTGAAATTTGCAGGCAAATGGATGGATCTACAGAATATCATATTGAGTGAGGTAACCCAGACCCAGAAAGATAAATATCATATGTACTCACTCATAAGTCGCTTATAGACATAAAACAAAAAAAGTGGCCTACAATTCAACAATCCCAGAGAACCTAGACAACAAAGAGGACCCTAAAATAGACATACATGGATCTAATGTACATGGGAAGTAGAAAAAGACAAGAAAGACCTCCTGAGTAAAAGGGGAGCATGGGAACAATGGAAGATGGTAGGAGGGGAGGTGTAAGGAAGTAAGGGGGAAGCAGAAAAAAATATAGCTCAATAAAAACAATTAAAAAATATGTAAAGTCAAAAAAAGAAAAAAGAAATAACTATCTGCTATAGGGATTTGCATTGGTATGGATCTTGGTTTATTAATACAAATTAAGGTCAGTTTTGTTATATGTATATTTCTGCTCTTAAGGTATTGTGTTTGAGCAGCTCATTTAAAAATGTAATGTGTAGTTAAGAAATACAGGTTAATAGAGAATCACCTATAATAGCTAAACTTGTAGTCATGTTAGGTGTTCTAAATGTACAGAGATGTATTTCAAGTGGATAGGCATTCTTCAAACCTTTCAAAGACTTCAGAACATGGCATTTAAAATGTTTTAAGAACTTGGGCCTTTTCATGACAGTGAGACATCTGTCCTGGCAACACCAAGTTATTCCAAGAGGAAGATGGGCAACGAAGATGCTCGTTATTGAGTTTGTTAGGCATTTGTGTAAGAAACTGCTCTTGCCTGGACTGCTTGTTGCTGTGATGTGTTAACTGGTCATTCAGGACCCACAGAGAAATGACTGCTGAACTTCCCTACAGGTGAGACGGTCCTTCAGGGTTCCTGCTTTATGAAAGAGTCTGTGAGACATTCTGGAGGATACAGAAAAAAAGTGACCAACTGCTAATATAGGCAGAACTGTCTTTGAAATTTCCTGCTTTGGGGAAAAATCTATTAGATACTGTGGGCCCGTAGGCTGAAGATAGATGCCCCAATGGTACAGAAGAACTTTGGGTCCAAGCAATGAGATATCTCTGTAAATTCTAGAATTTTGAAAGTTGCTTACAATGCACTTCCTGTTTACTTAGGTAATATTATATCCTTCTGCAGTCTTTGATGGAATTGAAGAATATATAGTTATAGTTTTCCTTAGTTATGATGAGAGATAAAGTAGATATAAATTTTGTAACTGTAATTCTTTCTTGATACCTGTTTTGTTATATGTAATTTTACTATGTTAAAGTTAAAACCTTCCTTCTTATTTAAACAGAAAAAGGGAGCTGATGTGAAATTCCCCTCTGTATGTTGTGAATACCATTGGTAATAAAGAAAGTGTCTTAGACCTGTGATAGGATAGAGTAGAGCTAGTCAGAGAAAACTAAACTGAATTCTGGAAGAAAGGAATCAGAGTCAAAAGGAAGCCATGAAGCCGCCACGGGAGACAGACATGCTGAAACCTTGCCAGTAGGCCATGAGCCTCTTGATAAAATATAGAATAATGGACATGAGTTAATTCTAGATGTACAAGCTAGTTAGCAATATACTTAAGTAATTGCCCAAGCAGTGATTTAATTAATATAGTTTCTGTGTGGTTATTTCTGGAGTCTGGGAAGCTGGGAAATGAACAAGTGGCCTCCCTACTACAACTATCCTGCACGTCAACTGAATTTTATAGACATTTAAAATTTCTACTATTATCATCACCTTTGCTAATTCCAAACACATAAAAAAAAAATCTGTATTGAATCTAGTTGCTTCTACATCAGCCTTTAAGCCATTAAACTATTTGAAATTCAATGTGTCTTGAAAATGCAACCATTACTTCTGCAGTAGGTTTATTCTGGATACTGGACAAGATAAACATGAATAAAGATGCTTTCCTTAAATTAAAAAAAGTCCCATTTTTTTCCTCAAGTTCTGCTCAGGATGATACATAAATTGGAAAGCTAAGGTGTATGATTGACACTCCTATCAGAAGCAAGTCCTGCCGAAGTCAATTCTAGATAAGTGCTATGGAAGGGGAGGGCTCAAAATGTCCTTTGAGATGAATGCAGTGCCTCCTGATTCCAAGCAGACATTAAGAATTGCATAGGTACACAAACAAACAAAAGAATTATATATGAATTTTGTCCAATACCAATTAAAAATAACCCTTAGTAGGGTCCTTGCACACACACACACACACACACACACACACACACACATAAGTTTCCAACTGAGTCTAATGTATGATGGAGAATGAAAATCTCAAGCCTCTTGCCATCTCCATATTTCATTAGGAGGAACTGAAGGGTATCCTGAAGTGTGACAATCTGCTCAGAGTCCCACATTAGAAATATTTTCCAATGTGGTCCCAGAAAAGTTGTTTGAGGCAAAAATCCATTCTATCAGTCTTTTGGTAGATTTCTCTCATTCTAGCCTTATACCAAAGGGTAGACCCTTGACTATGCATGAGCAGAGCTTATCTAGATTTTAAAATCAAAAATAAATTTTATGAAAAACAGAAGCTTCCCTACCATACTTTAATTTCTCACCTCAAACATCATATTAATATTTATCCCAAAATAAGTTAAATTTTTTTTCCTTTCAGTCCTTCTCAGCAATTTCCTCACCCCCTGTCATAATCAGCAATCATGAAGAAAGGTGAAGAGTCTTCATTTATTTTCCAGATATCCACTCCTACTAGATTGTCAGTCTTTCTTTTCTCAAGATGCTTGGTACTTTAAAAGAAAAAATAAAAACATTTGTGAGGATCTTTTATGGAAGTTACCATGGTAAAAAGCACCAAGAACGGAAAAATACAAACAAGAGCAGACAGACCTCAACCCCAAATCACCAGCACACTGACAAACTCTCAGAGCTTCAATTAGCAGCTGTAAAAATTGTAACTATTTTCTCCCACTTTCATTTAGTCTATTGTCCCCAACTACAAAGCCCTTCTAGATTTTCTACTTCACAAAAGAAAAGACCATTTTAACAAATTGAAATCTTCTGATTTTTATGGAGATTTTATTGGACTTATTTATGGATAAAACAGATAAATATTATTAACATAAATACAAGACAAATCGTAAAGTTTCGCAAGTGTGGAGTCATTTTTACAACCGCCTGCAAAGGTCATGGTGCTGGAAAAGTTTTCTTATCTTGTTTCTTTTTACTTTTTTCTGTTTAGTCAGTAGAGATAATGTGAACACATTCAAATCCAGTTTCCTCATTTGCTTGTCCAAAAGGCACCCAAAGGAAAAGGCTACCAAGCCTGGGTGCTGAACTGAGGCGTTATTTTAGAATCTGGATAGTGGTAAGACTGGCTGTTTAACACTGTTTAACATTTGCACCAGTTACCTAAGTGGGAATGTCATCTCTGCCCATTAGTGAGATGGGAATATTAGAGGGTGGAGCTGTGTTTTCACAAAATCCATGTGCAACCCTAATGCCCAACTCTAGACATGACTAATTTTGGAGATAGACCCTATGATGTGATTCCCTTCTATATGCTGTGAATACCATTGGTCAATAAAGAAGCTGTTTGGGGCCTGTGATAGGGTAAAACAGAGCTAGGCACAGAAAACTAAACTGAATTCTGGGAGAAAGAAGGCAGAGTCAAGGAGAATCCATGTAGCCCTGCCTGAGACAGACATCGGAACTTTACCCGGTAAGCCATAGCCTCATGCCAACACACAGATTAATGGAGATTGGTTAATTTAAGATATGTTTTAGCCAGAAATTGCTTAAACTACTGACCAAAGAGTATTGCAAATAATATTGTTTCTGTGTGATTATTTTGGGAGAAATATAAAACATTCAGTCAAGCTGGGTGGTGGTGGTGCACACCTTTAATCCCAGCATTCGGCAGGCAGAGGCAGGCGGATCTCTGTGAGTTCGAGGCCAGCCTGGTCTACAAGAGCTAGTTCCAGGACAGGAAGCAAAAGCTACGGAGAAACCCTGTCTTGAAAAATCCAAAAAAAAAAAAAAAAGAAAAGAAAAGAAAACCATTCAGTCAATAAATAGTTCAATTAACTGAACAATAGCTGAAGTATTCAACATCTTTAGCTATCAGAGAAATGTAAATTAAAACACTTTGAAATTTTATCTCACCCCAGGCAGAATGGCTATCATCAAGAAAACAGATGAGGTCTTCTCCTACAATTCCAATGTCCCAATTTCATCTTCAATCCTATAGCAGACTAGTTGCTGTGGTCTCCAATTCCTCTCTTCACCTATTTCCAGCAGGCAACCCATATCGTCTCCTACACTGTTTCTCCATTGCCCCATTCCTTTGTGATAGCTACCATTTCTGTAGTCACTACCTGGAAACTCATGGCCTTGCTGGTCAGGGAATTAGGTAGAGTATCTACATTCTCCTTTCAGTCCTCTAGCTCCAGTTACCCAGTCTTTTCCCAACTTTGTAGCAGGCCACCTGATATGATCCCTATTTCCTCTTTTCCCCCATTCCCAGGGGTCTGCAAAGATCCTGAAAGCATATTCTGCCATCTGGTCCTCCTGTGGACCCTCTCAACTTTCCTCTTCCAAACCATCCATATTCCTAAGTATCAGCTCCCAATATCTAGAAACATGATCTACCTGCAGCCTCCTGGGGCCACACCTGGCAGGATCTCAGAAGCATTTCCTTCAAGGCAACACATTCTTCTAAGAACCACAGCGGGCAACTGCTGTGGAATAATCCTCTTGTACACTGTAAAGATTTGTTACTTGAATTGGCTTAATAAAACAGTGACTGGCCAGTAGCCAGGCAGGAAGTATAGGCATGGCCACCAAACTAAGGATGACAGAAAAGAGAAGGGCAGAATGAAGTGATGCCTGCCAGATCCAGAGAGAACAAAATGGGCATGCTATACTGAGAAAAGTTACTTGCATGTGGCAGAATTAAATAGGGAATATTAATTAACTTAAAATGTAAGATCTAGTTAATGAAAAGCCTGAGTTACTGGCCAAGCATTTTTAAGTAATATTAGCCCCTGAGTCAGTTACTTTGGGAGCTGCCAGTTACTGGGAATGAGCAGCTCCAAGACAAAATACTTCCACTTAAGGGCAACAGAAACCAAGGATTGGAATACCCAGCAGACAAAGACAAGACCAGATATCATCACCTAGAATTAAAATCAGTCCAACCCTATCCAGATGCACAGATTCTAGGATAAGAACACAATAGTCAAGATAATATGTCTGCACTAGCACCCAGCAAAACTACTACAATAGACCCTGAGGAATGCATATAACTGCAACACAAGACAAGGACTTTAAAATAGTTATCGTGAATATGCTCAAGGACCTTAAAGGGGATATAAATTACTCCATTAATGATAACACAAACAGTAGAATGAAATGAAGAAAACAATTCAAGACATGAAATTGGAAGCATAATAAATAAATAAAACACAAAGTGAGGCAAAACTGAAATGATAACATAGAAACTCAAAAAACAAACTCGGAGGCAAGCTTCACGAACAGAATACAACAGATGGAAGAGAGAATCTCAGGCATTAGAGACAAAATAGAAGAAACAGATATATCAGTCAAAGAAAATGTTATTCTAAAAAAAGAAAAATTGGAGAGATCTAGTGTTAGTAACTAGCATACTTGAGAGCTCTAGAACCAAAAGAAGCAATTACATACAAAAAAGAGTAGATTGAAAGAAATAATTAAATTCAGAGCTAAAATCATTAAAGTAGAAAGAAGCAAATTTTAAAAAACAATAAAAATATCAATGAAACAAAGATTTGGTTCTTCGAGAAAATCAGTAATACTGACAAACCCTTAGCTAAATAACAAGAGGGCTGAAAGAGAGATGGTTTTAATTTTACAGAACTAATGGGGGACATAAAAGAGATACGAAGAAAATCCAGAGAATCATAAAGACATAATTTAAAAGCCTGTATTCCCCAGATTGGAAAATATAACAGAAATAGATAATTTTCTCTATATATACCACTTACTAAAATCAAATCAAGATCAAATAAGCAATTTAAACAGACCTATAATCCCTAGTGAAATATAGGCAGTAATTAAAAGTCTACCAACCAAAAAAGGCCAAGGCCAAATGGTTTAAGTACAAAATTCTACCACACTTTCAAAGAAGAGTTAATGCCAATACTCTTGAAATTATTCTTCAAAAATAGAAACAGAGAACATTGCCCAATTATTTTTAAGAGGCCACAGTTTCCCTGATGCCTAAAGCATATAAAGACCATCCACCCAAAAGAATATTAGATCAATATCCCTTATGACCATAGACATAAAAATTCTCAACAAATTACTTTCAAGTAGAATCCAAGAACACAACAAAAAAGATCATCTACCATGATCAATGAACCTTCATTCCAAGGATGCAAGGATGGTTTAACTTACATAAATCAATAAATGCAATCTAACATATAAACAGACTGAAAGCCAACAATCATATGATTGTCTCATTAGATGAAGAAAAAGTCTTTGACAAAATCCAACAATCCTTCATGAAAAATCCTGGAGGTACTAAGGATATAAAGGGGGTATTTAAAAAAAAAATAAGAGGCAATTCACAGCAAGCCCACAGCCAACATTAACTGAACAGAGAGAAACTCAAAGGATTTCACCAAAATCTCAAACAAGACAAGGTAGTCCTCTTTCTCCATATCTATTCAATACAGTACTTGAAGTCTTAGAGAGACAACAGAAGGAGATCAAGAAGATGCAAATAGAAAGGGAAGACATCAAAGTATCTCGAATTGGAGATGATATGACTGTGTTTGCATGGATAACCCTAAAAATTCTACTGAAAATCACCTACAGAAGATTAACATTTTCAAGAAAGTAGATGGATACAAAATTAACAAATGAAAGTCAGTACCATTCCTATATACAAATGACAAATGAACTGAACAAAGATCAGAGAAACAATACTTTAACAATAGCCTACCCCCAAAAATAAGTAATTTAGGGTATCTCTAACAAAGCAAATGAAAGATTTGTATGATTAAAAATTTCAAAACACTGAAGAAAGAAGTTGAAAAAGGTATCAAAAGATGGAAGGATCTCCCATGCTCATGCATGAGTAGAACTGATCTAGTGAAAATGACCATCCTACCAAAAGCAAGCTACAGATTCAATGCAATTCACATCAAAATTCCAACATGATTCTTCACAGAACTTGGGGTTGGTGACAATCTTTTCCCATTTTGTAGGCTGTCGTTTTGTCTTGTTGACTATATCCTTTGCTTTACAGACGCTTTTCAGTTTCAAGAGGTCCCACTTAGTAATTGTTTCTCTCAGTGTTTGTGCTACTGGGGTAATATTTAGAAAGTGGTCTCCTGTGCCAATACATTCAAGTGTACTTCCCACTTTCTCTTCTATGAGGTTCAGTGTGGCTGGCTTTATGTTGATGTCTTTAATCCATTTGGACTTGTGCATAGTTTTGTGCATAGTGATAGATATGGATCTATTTTCATTCTTCAACATGTTGATATCCAGTTATGCCAACACCATTTGTTAAATATGCTTTCTTTTTTCCTTTTGATACTTTTTGCTTCTTTGTCAAAAATCAGGTGTTCAAAGGCGTGTGGGTTAATATCTGGGTCTTCGATTCGGTTCCGTTGGTCCTCCTGTCTGTTTTCAGTACTGTAGCTCTGTAGTAGAGTTTGAAGTTAAGAATTGTGATGCCTCCAGAAGTTCTTTTATTATACAGCATTGTTTTGGCTATCCTGGGTTTTTTGCTTTTCCATATGAAGTTGAGTACCATTCTTTTGAGGTCTGTGAAGAATTTTGTTGGGGTTTTGATGGGCATTACATTGAAACTATAGATTGCTTTTGGTAAGATGGCCACTTTTTACTATGTTAATTCTAACTACTCAAGAGCATGGGAGATCTTTCCATTTTCTAGTGTCTTATTCAATTTCTTTCTTCAAATATTTAAAGTTCTTGTCATACAAGTCTTCCACTTGCTTGGTTAGAGTTACTCTGAGATATGTTATGCTATTTGTGGCTATTGTGAAGGGTGATGTTTCTCTGATTTCTTTCTTAGCCCATTTATCATCTGTCTTCACAGAATTTAAAAGTACAATTTTCAGCATTTATGGAAAGACACACACACACACACAGTCACAAAGCCCAGGATAATTAAAACACTCCTGAATAGTAAAAGAACTGCTAGAGATATCACTACCCCAAAACTAAAATTGTACTACAGGGCTATAGTACTAATAAATACTATGATAGTAGTGCAAAAACAGATACACTGATCAATGGAACAGCACTGGAACCTAGACATAAATCCACACTTTTATGGACACATGATTTTTGATAAAGAAGCCAGAACTACATGCTGATGGAAAAATAAAAAAAGATCTTCAACAAGTGGTGTTGTTCAAACTGGATGACTGCATGTAGAAGAATACAAATTGACCATACTTAATCACCCTGCACAAAACTTAACTCCAAATGGATCAAAGACATCAGCATAAATTCAGAGGCAATGAATCTGATAGAACAGAAAGTATAGGGAACAACCTTGAACTCATTTGCACAAATAGAGTTTCTTAAAAGAACACCATTAGCACAGGCACTAAAGAACAAAAATTAGTAACGGAAACCTCATGAAACTGAATATTTTCTGTATGGCAAAGGACACCATCATTCAGACAAAGTGGCAGACTACAGAATGGGGAAAAGTGTAGAAAGGGGGCCACTTGTTCATTTCACAGCTGCCCAGACTCCTGAAATAACAACACAGAAACTATATTAATTAAATCACTGCTTGGCCAATTAAGCATATTGCTAGGGAGCTCTTACATCTAGAATTAACCTATCTTCCTAATTTTATATTTTACCATGAGGCTCATAGCCTACCAGCAAGGTTTCAGCATATCTGTCTCAGGAGGTGGCTCCATGGCTTCTTCCCTGACTCCTCCTTCCTTCTCCCAGCATTCAGTTTAGTTTTCCCCACCTAGCTCTGTTCTACCCTATTAGGCCAAACCAGTTTATTTATTAACCAAAGTATTCACAGCAAACATAGGGTAATCCCACATCTAAAAGGATTTTGCCAACTATACATCTGATAGAAGAATAATATCCAAAATATATAAAATAATTAAAAAAAAAACCTAGACATCAAAAAAAATAACTGTTGACTGAGTTTTCTGTCCTGCCTGGTACCTGCAGTTGTTAAGTCCTATTAGCTCAGGCTTCTTATTAACTCTTATAACTTATATTAGCACATTATTCTTGTCTATGTTAGCCATGTGGCTTGGTACGTTTTTCGGTGAGGCAGTCACATATTGCTTGTTCTGTGGCTGGATCAGAACTGCATACTTACCTGTTCTCCTTGACCCGCCTCTACCTCCTGTCTGGTTGTCCCGTCTATACTTCCTGCCTGGCTACTGACCAATCAGCATTTATTTAAAATATAATTGACAGAATACAGGCCATTGTCCCACACCACATAACCCAATTAAAAACTGGATTACAGGTCTAAGCAGAATCCTCAAAAGTTGAAACTCAAATGGCTGGAAACACTTAAATATTTAATATCAGGGAAATGCAATCAAAACTACTTTGAAATTTTCTTATATCAGTCAGAATGACCAACAATAAAATAAATGACAGCTCATGGTGGTGAATACGTGTAGTAAAAGAAACCCTAATCTCTTGCTGGTAGGACTGAAAACTTTACAACCATTATGGAAATCAGTGTGACAGTTCCACAGGAAGAGGGAAATCAGTTTACATCAAGATCAAGCTATGCCATTCTTGGATATATACCCAAAGGAAGTGTCGTCCTGCTAAAGAAACATTTCTTCCACCATGTTCATTTCTGCTCTATTCATATTACCCAGAAATCAAAAACAACCTAAACTCCATTAGCAGATAAATGGCTTCCAAAATTCATGCAATCTCTTAACTGTAATCCCCTGTAAAATCAACATCAAAGACCAGATACCACATATAATGGCACAGGATGTAATTTACTGTTTCAAAATAGAGGACAGGAAGAATGGTGAGGAAATACTGAACCAAAGCAAGACCAAAAATAATCTAAGCAAACGCCAAACTCTGCATCTCCATGTCTAATAACAATGTGCTCTTCAGATCTCAACTCCTTTCAGTTTTATTGAATATAAAGAAAGTTTTTTCTCTTGGGCTGGTTCCATTCCCAGTTAGCAGTTTTCCTTGTCAGGTATCTCATGACTCTGATATCTACAAAATTTTGAGGTCTCCAAAGCAATCTAGGTTTCACCTCCATAGTTTCACACGATGGCCCCTCTAGGCCTCCATTCAGGGACACCCCTGACACATGCTGGCCTCAGTGGCACTCCTTAGTCTTGGGGGAAGATTTCATAATCCCTTTCTTCTGCTCTTAGTTGTAAAGCCACAGCCATGTGACTGAAACTGTCAGGTTCTGCTGTTTGCTGGTGCTGGAACATGCCTCTCTTGTTAAATTGTATCTTCCCCAACTTCCTGTCGGTTTCCATCACTACCTAAGCTTGTCTATCCTGAAATTCAATCTATTGACCAGGATGGCCTCAAATTCAGAGATTTGCCTGCCTCTGCCTCTCGAGTACTGGGATTAAAGATGTCTACCACTACACCCAAACGTAAGATGTTCTTTAATTCATTTTCACAAGTTGAAAGTTTATCTGTGAGGGGTCTTGCCATGAGGTTACCACTCCCATTATTCCATTTTTCCTTTATTCCATTTTCTGCTTGTCATGGGATTTAGCTCCTTTCCACTCCCTTGTGTCTTTTTTTCCACTCAAAATGTACATTTTGTATTTTTTCTGTTCTGCTTATTTTTTATTATAGATCTGTATAAGGATGACTTAATTTTTTATTATAGATCTGTATAAGAGTGACTACTAATAACTCTATGACAATACTAGGCTGTTTTGACATTTTTTTCTGCCACAGGAATGAATCCAAAATATCACAAGAACAATTTCTAAGCAACATATTAAACTCTCTCCTCTGAAATATCTTGTCCAGGGCTTCACAGTTCAAATCATCCTCAACACCACTGTTTTCAATGCTCCTACTTGAAGGCCCAAACCATTACATCATATAAACAGAGGTTATATGTAAAGTGAGGGACTTTGAAAGAGGTATGACTCCCCCTGGAAAGAGGAAATAGAATAAATAGTTATGGATGGTCAGGGGGCGGTAAGGACTGCAATGGGAAGATCAAGATGAGGAGGGAGAAATAGAAAATGAGGGAGGGAGTACAGTGATGGACAGCTAAAACAAAGGGTCATTGCAGGGGTTTATGGGTACTTAATACAGTAACAGCTACTCTCATCCTGTGGGTTTCAACCCATTGATGAGTCAAATGACCCTTTCACAGGATTTGCATATCAGACATCCTGCATATCAGATATTTGCATTATGATTCAAATAGAAGCAAAGTTAGAGTTATGAAGTAGCAACAAAGTAATTTTATGGTTGGGGTCACTACAACATGAGGAACTGTATTAAAAGGCCACAGCATTGGGAAGGTTGAAAACCAGAGCCGTAGACGTTTTCTAAAATATATACAAATATGAAGGGAATCTAAATTAAATCACCAAATAAGAGGTGAGACAGAGTCCCAACTGGATATCTCTCATCATCAAACAAAGCTTCCATTACCGGAAACTGGAAACATCTGATCTAGTTGTTTGCTAAAGGGGTCAATGAGAACCCTCAAACAGCTGAGACTACTGGCAAAGCTACTGGTTACTCTCCCCAAACTGACAGCAAGACCCTATTTCTGAAGACAACATCTAAACCACTCATTGAACATGGAGAAGTCAAGCTGGTTCCTATCTAGATCCATCACCCCTACATACTAGTGTTTCATGGTACTAGAATATACTCTACATTGCCACCAAAGGAGAAAGACAAAACCAGCCCAGATACAAACTCTTCAACCAAAAGGGTGTCCTGGCTGAAATACATGGTGAAATACTGGCACAAATCTTGCAGGAGTAACCAAACAATATATAATCTGATTGAAGGCTCACTCAATGAGATGGTGTTGCAGGAAGAGCTGCTTGTTCATCCCAGCCACCCAGAACAAAAATAACCATGTAGAAACTGTATTAATTAAATCACTGTTTGGCCCATTAGCTCTAGCTTCTTATTGGCTCACCCTTACATCTTAATTTAACCCATCTCCATTAATCTGTGCATCACCAAGAGGTCATGGCCTAGCAGCAAAGTTTCAGCACATCTATCTCCAGTGGCAGATTCATGGTGTCCCCTAACTCTGCCTTCTTCTTCCCAGCATTCAGTTCCATCTTCCCTGCCTACCTAACTTCTGCCCTATCAATAGGCCAAGGCAGTTTCTTTATTCATTAACCAATAAAAGCAACACAGAGACAGAAGGACCTCTGACACTAAGATAATACTCATTCCTGGCAATGATCCTTGTTGGGTGGCCAAAAACCTCAGACTACATAGGCCATAGACCTAGGAGAAAACCAAATACTAATGCTCTGCTAAACCATAAAGAAAAAATTACTCCTAATAACATTCTCCTATACTCATAGATCAGTGCCTTGCTTGGGCATCATTCAAAAAGCTTCTTCCTGCAGTAGATGAGAACAAAAAATAGAGATCCATAGCTAGATAAGTTACAGAGAGTGAGATACCTTGGAGCATGTAGCCCTAAATGGAAAGTTTTCATCAAATCCCTCTCTTCAGGGCCTCAGAGAAGCCTGGAAAAGAGGAGGCGGAAATATTCTAATAGCCGTAGAGGACAGAGAATATCAAATATGCAAGGCCTTCTAAACACAGCATAACAACACATCAACACATATTTGAACCTACAGAAATTGTGTCAATGTGCTCAGGGCTGCACAGATCTATACCAAATGGGGTCCCAGCACTGAATGGAAAAGTGGACACAAGCCCCCATCCCTAACCTAGAATCTATCTCCAATTGATAACCACTTACAAATGAAAAATTAGTTTTCTCCAATGGAGTCTTACTGGCTGTACAGACCATTCTTAAGGACAGACACCATGCCCAGCTGTAGATGACAAACACAAAACAAACTCAAAGGCATCTGGAGGTTCTTTTCTCATGTTTTGTCAGGGAATTTTTTTTTTACCCTTTCAGATCATTTTCATATGGTGTTATGACTTTCTGTTTTGTTTTTTTATGGGGAACCTATATGTGTGAACATGTGTATCTCTTAATCTATATGTGTTCTTGTACCTTTTCTGTGGCTCATTTTCTCCTGTTTATTTTGTCCTATTTCAGTTTGTTTTGCTTTGCTTTTTATTTTCTTATTATTCTTCAGATGCCTATTTGTTTTCTAATGAGAGACAGAAGAGGTTTGGGTCTTTATGGGAGGAGAGGTGGAGAGAAACTCAGAGGATAGGGAAAAAGGGAAATCATAATCAGATGTATTTTTAAAATCCATTTTTAATAAAAGAAAAATGACAACAAATACTCAGGGGAGAATTTGTGTGGCCTGTATGCACATGAGTTTGCAAACTTGTAAAAATCTAAAAACAAAACTACCATATGAACCAACTATTCCATTCCTGGGTATCTTAGTCACTGTTCTATTTCTGTTGAGAGATACCATGACCAAAGCAATTCTTTTTAAAACAATGATTTGAGAGCTTGCTTACAGTTCCAGAGGATTAGCCCATGAGCATCGTGATAGGAAGCATGACAACAGGCAGGCAGGCATGGTGGGGACAGGATGGAAAGTTTATATTCTGACATGCAGGCAGGTATCTAGGCAAAAAGAAACAAAGAGACTTACCTGGTTTGGACTTTTGAAACCTCAAATTCCACCCCCAGTTACACACCTTCTCCAAGAGGCTATACCCCCTCCAACAAGTTCCCACGTCCAAATCCTTCCCAAATAGACAAAGCATTCAAACAAAAAAGGCTATGGAATCCATTCTCATCCAAACTATCACATTCTGCTCCCTGGCCCCTACAGGCTCGATTCCATATCATAATGCAAAAGTCCCCACACTCTTTCACAACCTCAATACTATTTAAATGTCCAAAGTATCTTCAGAGATGCAAGGCAATCTCTTAACTGTAACTCACCATGAAATCAAAAGCGAAAAAGCAGATCACATATTTACAGCATACAATGGCACAGAATATACATTGCCATTCAAAAAAAAAAGGAAGAAGAACATAATGAGGCAATATTGAACAAAAACAAAATGGAACACAACAGGGTAAACTCCCACTTCTACAGCTTTCTATCCAATGTCCAAGGTCTTAGTGAGTTTTCATATCTCCTACTTCTTCCAGCTTAGTTGACTGCAACACACATCTCTACCCTGGACTTGTTCCACACACAGCCTACAGCTCTCCTTGATAGGTATCCCATAGCTCTGTCATCTCCAACATACTGGGCTCTCCAAAGCAATCCAGGCTTCACTCTCGCAGCTTCATACAATGTGCTCTCTGGACTTGCCAAGCAACTGGCCTTGACCAATTTCCTTGACCTCAGACAGAGATTCCACAACTCCCTTGTTTTGTTTTGTTTTCTTTTAAATTCTTCTTAACTCTAAATCCAGCATCACACAACTGCCAAGCTCTTCTGCCTTCCAGGACTGGGACCTGGCCCCTTCTTGCATTGTTTTTGCATCGGGGTTCTGTGGTTGATGGTTCCTTGAGCTTTCCTTGAATTCTTTTCACAAGTTAGCTGGTGGGGTCTTGCCCAAAGGGTACTAAGTCATTTATTTTATTAAGCATCAGGTCTTTCTTTAAACTTCTTATCTCCTTTAGCACAAGACTCGGCTCCAACATTACATCTCCTGGTGTTCTTTTTCCCAACAAACTGCACATTTTGTATTTCTTTTTGTCCCACTTGCTCCTTTTCATTGCAGACCTCTGCAAGAGTGCTCACTAATAACCATATGATACGATCAGTACTAGGCAATCTTGAAATTTTCTCTGCCGACGACATCAATCTAAAATCTCTCCAATTTATCCTCAGACAGAGTCTTAGGAAAGAGCAAAAAAAAGACACATTCTTTTCCAAAATATCAGAATAATGCTTTCAGGACACTTACTAATATCCTTCCCCTCTGAAACTTCTTGAGCTAGGGCTCCAATGTCCACATTGCCATCAATACTACTAGGTTCCATGCCCCTGCTAAGAGTTCCATTAGGTCCTGCTTTAACCATTCAACCACTTTAATAGTCCAGAGTCCCAAAGTCTTCCACATTCCTCCAAACAATAGCACTGTCAGGTCTATCACAGCAAAACGCCACTTCCTGATACCAACTGTGTCTTAGTTACTAACTGTTGTGCAACTTGGAAGAGACACCATCACCAATGCAACTCTTATTGTAAAAGCAATATTGGGGACTCATTAATGTTTTCAAAGGATTGGCCTTCATCATCATAGCGGGAAGCTTGGCAGCAGGCAGGAAAGCATAGGACTGAGAATTTACATCTGGATCAACAAACAGGCAGAGAGAAAGGCTAGGCCTGGCATGAAATTTTGAAACCTCAAAGCCCACTCCCAGTAATGGACTTCCTCCAACAAGGCTATACATACCTATTCCAGTAAAGTCATACCTCCTAATCCCTCCCAAACAGGCCCACTAAATGGGAACAAAACTTTCCAATATATAAGCTTATGTGTGTGTGTGTGGGGGGGATACTTTCATTCAGACCAGCACACGGGCATGTACCCAAAGAACTCCGTACTACACAACAGAGAAATCTGTACACGGGAAGTGGAATCAATCTAGGTTGCCAATAGCAGATGAATGGAAAATGAAAATGTGACAAACATATACAATGTAATTTTACTCTGCTCTGAAGAAAAATGAATTCATGAAACTTGAACACCAGAAAACATTATATTATAGCAAAGTAATCTAGGCTGAGAAAAAATAAGTACCTCCCCACCCACATATTCTCTCATATGTGGATCCAGCTTTAAACTGTCAAATATGTGTATCTACATGAGAGTAACTGGGCAAAGTCCAGGAGCCTAAAAAGGGCCATACAAGAGGGATGAGACTTTAAGAGAGAGAGGTGAGAAAGACCTCCTACCCTACCACGGTAGCCTTGTTTTCTTTTAATTTTTTATTTTATTATTATTCTTTATATGCCTGTTTATTTTCTAATGAGAGACTGAAACATTAAAGAGAGATTACTGTGAGGTAAAAAGCCACAGTGGAAAATGGAAAGGCTGTGAGTTGAGGGAAGGAGAGACCGAACATAAGGATGTTTTAAAGAGAATCAATCAAAATGAAGTATGCATGAAAATATTTTGTAGAGTAACTTAAAATAATATAATAAAATAAGAGAATATTCATTGACATTTTAAATGTTTTTGATTTGAAATAAAGTGCCACTCTATAATACATGTATATAATATATGTATATATACATATATTATATATAGAGAGAGACTATGGATAGATACATAGATAATCTATAGCTATATATTTAGATTCTATAAGTTATAGAGTCTATAGCTTTGCCTGACCTAGAATTCACTTTGTAGCCCAGATTTGCCTTCAACTCATGGCAATCCTCTTGCCTCAGCCTCCTAACCTACAGCATATTTAAATCAAGTGTTTTTTTGTGTTTGTGGAGACTTAGATATAGCTGTATAGTATTACAAATCAGATAACTAACGTTCCACATAATACCAACTTCTTGAACTGTTCAGTAGAGGGGGCTGTTCTGAGAGCTCGTCTGAGTTTGAAGAACCAAGTGCTAACTCTTTGGTGCCTCTAAGTGCTGCTGTGTTTCCCACATCCTCCTGGAGTTCAAAATCTCTGTGGCAGCACACCTGATAAGGTAAGCGACCAGAACACTGGTCATGGTGACCAGTGATCACTGTTATGTTCAGAGGGTAGATTGCTATTTCCTGGGAAAATCCCCACGGAGTATAAGAAAATAAGGGTTAGACTTATGATGACCTGACAGAGGTCCCATAGGTAGGAGCAGTGGTCTTTCATGAAAAGAAAACTCAGAAATTAGATTCAGACTTGGTGAATTTCAATTGTGTATCAGACTTGTTAGGGCATGGTGCTGTGAACAGCTGGATGGAGAGACTGGAGGTCAAGAAAGATATTTGAAACACTGGTGACAGTTTATGCTGGAGAGGATGTGGGGTAAAGGGAGCACTCGTGCATTGCTGCTGGGAGTGAAAACTGGTACAACTGCTTTGGAAATCAGTGACTATTTCTCAAAAAATTAGGAAAAAACCTACCTCAAGACTCAGCAATACCACTTTTAGGTATATACCAAAAGGATGCTCAATCATACCACAAAAACATGTGCTCAACTGTGTTCATAGCTGCATTGTTTTTCATAGCCAAAACGTGAAAACAACCTAAATGTCCCTCAACCGAAGAATGGATAAGGAAAATGTGGTACATTTGCGCAATGGAGTACTACACAGTGGGAAAAAATAATGGCATTTTGAAATTTGCAGGCAAATGAATGGATCTAGAAAACATCATATTGAGTGAGGTAACCCTGTACCAGAAAGACAAACATCATATGTACTCACTCAAAAGTGGCTTTTAGACATAAAGCAAAGAAAAAAAAGCCTACAATTCATAACTCCAAAGAACCTATACAACAAAGAGAGACATACATGGATCTAAATACACGGGAAGTAGAAAAAGACAAGATCTCCTGAGTAAATTGGGAGCGTGGGGATCATGGGGGAGGGTAGAAAGGGGGAGGGAGGAAGGGACGGAAGTGGAGAAAAATATGTAGCTCAATAAAAACAATAAAAAAGAAAGCAATTTAAACTATGAGTAGTCATCAGGATTTAATATAGTTTATACAGGACTGAGTGAGACTGTAAGGAGAGCATAGGAGGACTCTGCAAACAATAATGTTAATAGTGTCCAGAGCAGAGGTATCAAAAAACTGTAGAGTCAGGAAGCAGGTACAGGAAGTTTCTAGACGCTTCTTTAAGTGTACTACTAGGCTCAACTTCTACCTGGGCTATAGTAGAACTCCATGGGACAAATAACTTGTAGCTTTTGCCTGGAAGACACAAATATGCAAACCAGATAACCCCTAAAGGCACAACAGCCTGTATTTTACTGAATAACCCCATTCTCATATTTCATTGAGAAATTGAAGGCATGTACATGACATCTTACCAAGCTCTGAGACCTTTAAAAATTGCCATTTCCCTCATTAGTTGATGAGTTAGAAATCATTGGTGTTTTTACATTATATTCTTTCTGCTTGTCATAAATTTTCATCTTTGCAAACCATACTGTAACAGAGAATGGAGAGAAAAGAAATAGCACACTGAATTTGCTCGGGTTAATTCAAAACTAAACAACAGTTCACACAATTTCCTTATTTATGATTGAATTTTCTCAGCCTTTCTGACCTCTTGTTTCCATTCCTGTGTTTCTTGTGAAGAAAATATGATTTGTAGCACCTTCTATAATGTATATTTTAAGCACAGAGAAAGAATTATAACTCTTTATATTCTCTCTCAATTGACTTTTAGACTTTTAGAGAGAGAAGGAAAGAGAGAGAGAAAGAGAAAGAGATTATTCTTATCAAGAATAATTCTTTTCCAGACAGGGTCTTATGCAGTCCAGGCTACATTCAAACTGGTTATATAGCCAAGGATGACCTTGAACTTCTGATCCATTAACATCTACATAAAGAGTACTAGGATCTAAGGCTTGTGCCCCACTCAGTTTATGCAGTGTTGGGGATCAAACTCAGGGCTTTGTGCATACTCGGCAAGTACTTGAATAACTCATCTGTTCCTCCATCCCAACATTGATGTTTCTTTACAAAAGACAGACCTGTTGGCATTCAGAATCCAGGCTAACATACAGTCTCAAAAACAGACATAGAATTTTCTAAAGCTGTTTTGTAACTTTGCATTACAAAGAATAGTGACTTTTTATTTTTTTTTTATTTTTTTATTTTTTTATTTTTTTTTTTTTTTTGCATCTTCATCTCAGAGTTTATTGGGTTGCACCGAAGGAACAGCAGGTGGTTACACAGTTCTCTCATTCACTTTGGAAATCTAAAGTACTTGCAAATTCTTAAGAATACCTTGACCACTGGATTAGAAGAGTAAGCATAGTATAACCAATTTCTTAGTAAATAATGTCTTACAAATAAAAATACATTTAAAATTGCTTTAAATGCATTCTTTACAGGTAATTCAGCATATGTTTGCATCACTTATGTTTAAGAATTAAAGCAAGTGTATTACTCTGATGGAAAGGAGGGAGACCCCTCTCTCATGCAATATACAGGGATACTATTCAAGTCGACAGGGAAGAAAATCCCACTCTTCCTACTGTCATGCCCGTACATAATCATCTACAGCGATCAGTGCGGAAGCCCACGGCCTTCCCCACGAGTCAGATGTACATTTTCAGTTCACCAGAAGCACCTCATATCTACACTAATTTATCTTGGAGCCCAACGAGCCCTCTAAACCAAGCTCCCAAAGGACTCAGGGCAGTCAGTAATTAATGAAATCACTCGGAGGGTTATGGCTGTTCCTTAAGAGTGCAAGTTCAACCTGAAGAATAGTGACTTTTTAAATATAAAAATTAGATAATTGCGCTACTTAAGATGACCATATTTACTTGATTTACTTAACATTTTCTAGCAAAGTTCATAATCATGCATAGAGCTAAAATAGAATCATTGACTGTTAAAAGTCACAAAAAGAACTCTCTGAACACATTCTTGCCAGTTTTAGAGAGACAGTTTTGAATTTACCAAGTTACAATGCTGCAATCCTTGTAGTCTTCACAGAATTCATCCAAGAAACCCTGGTGGGAACCCCAGGGAACTGGGCAATCATATCTCCAAAGCTGAAGTGTTAGCTTTAGAGACTCTTGACTGCTTAAGGAGAAAGACAGTACACACATACAAAGCCACGGTGAAAGGGGCAAAGGGACACTACCAAGCCGAGAGGTAAATCACACCCACAAAATGGGGATGGAAAGTGTAGGCACTGCTGTGTCTGTGAGCTGTGTTTTACTGGTGGATTCTCTACAACAACCCAATTCCAGGCTTAGAACCCCTTCGGATCATTTAAATAAAAAAAATTAAAATCATATGGATTTTAGAAGATGTAGCAGATGAGGGTAAAGAAACAGGGAGAGAAGGACGTAGGAAAGAAGGAAGGAAGGGACGGAGAAGGAGGGGATGAGAGAGGAAGGAGAATGGGAAGGTAGAAGAAAGGGATAATGGGGGAAAAGAAAAAAATTAGTTTTAGGATGTCCACTTTTAATTTAAAAATGTAAATAAGAGCGAATTTTTTGAACGATGTCTATGGTTTCAACTTAATATGCTAAATAAATATTAATATTTAAAAATTCAAGGATATTATGTGGAATAAAAGATGGATCAAAATAAACTTTATAATCTCAATTCTTAAATTGCAATTCTTGCAATTCTTAAATTTTTATACTTTAAAGTGTCAGTCGCTTCATTTAAATTGGGGTGGGGGTTTCTCTATCACAGAGGGGGATATTTTGCACCACTCCATGTAGACACACCTCAGAAAGAATACCTTGCTATGAAGAGGTTAGCTCCAGTAAAAGTAAAAACTGGATGCTTTCTTTTTTTGCCTCTTTGTCGCTGGTATTACAGGTGATCGTAGTGTCGGATTCAGAATATAAAATATAGCTCTTATGAGACAAAGGTGGATCTTTTTAAAATAATATTTACAGAAAGGCATCTAGCATCGTGTGTGAGTTAGTCACTGTGTGACCAAGTCGAGGTGTTTTCATCTGACTTTTATTAGTTGGTTAGTGTTAGCCAGGGTTCTCTAGAAGAGAAGAACTGACAGAATAAGCTTATATTACGAAGGGGGGTTGCCAGACTGGCTAGCATGATACGGACTGAGTAGTCCAGCAATGGCCGCCAACAAGCTGGAGGGGCTGTGAATCCTGTCGCTGCTCAGTCCTGTCGCTGAGTCCTGGGACAGGACTCAGAAATTAGAATCTAGCACTGAAGGCCTCGAGGATTCCTGCAGAGCCCGTGGTTTGGCCTCCATGCTGGAAGGTTAAAAAGACTGAGCTCTGCTGGCAGAGAAGGATGCTGGCAGCCTTGTCGGCAGCCAGGGTAGATACAGTCACTAGCAGGAAGTGAAAACAGACAGGCAGAAAGCAGTAAGCTTTCCATGGGCCTTCTTAGAGCTGGGTCATATGCAAGGCACCTCCCATATTGAAGGAGGGTCTTTGGGTGTCGGTTAATTCTTCCAGAAACTCCCTTAGAGATTCACCCAGATACAGTTCTCTTTTGTTATTCCAGGTTCAACCAGATTGACAAGATTAATATCAAGGCAGCCATGCTTACTTGGTCTGCTGCAGTGGTTTCTCAACTGTGAGTAGTCAGGAGAACAATTCCATATTACTTTAAATTATATAATGCTTTTGAAAAGAGAAGCACAAATATTAATCACCTCTGTATTACAAAGATAAGAACTACTTTTGACACATATAATTATTCAGGAGAAAGTAAAGCTTTAGCAAGAATATACAAATTGTACTTCGGAGACACATCAGTGGGTCGTAACATCAAATTACAGGATTGCAAATGAGTGATTTATAGAAGAAAGTTGAATGAAAGGGAAAAACACAGAATAGTGACAAGAAATCACATCATACAGAGTGAGACTGCTTTATGTACAAATCTTTGTGAGTGTACATGCTGGGTTATTATAGAAAGCATATTTAAAAATATGTTAATGCAGTTACTTCTGTGGATTATAGTTTTAAAAGGCTGAAGTAAATATTAAAAGAAGCAGGGTTAGAGGAAAATGCAGGAAAAACGAAAGGAATCAGTAAGTCAGCGCTATTCTTTGAATAAGGTTCCCCCCCCCCCCGTGATGTATTTAGCACCTGGTCTCCAGTAGGTGGTGCTGTTTGTGAAGGTTCTGCAACCTTTAGGAGGTAGAGAGTTCCCATAGGAATTACATCACAGGGGTGAGGGGTGGGGGGAGTATGGTAGGAGGCAAGGGAGGGTAGGGGGCGGGAGGGGGGCTGACTTGAAGGTTTATAGCCTTGCCCCACTTCCTGTTCAATCTCTCTGCTTCTTGTGTGTGGATAAAAATGTGATCATCCAGCCTCCTACTCCCACAGTCATGCTTTCTCTGACAGTTCTCATGCCTTCTCCATCAGGATGGACTCTACCCTGGAATGATATGTCAAAGTACACCTTCCTGAAGTTGCTTTTGACCTTGTTCTTTTATTATATCAAGAAACGTAACTAATACAAGTGACTTTTTTGTATCTTGGGGAAAAAACTAGAAATAACAACAACAGAATAATCTTATTATACTAAAAAATGTATTCAATCCATCCACTAAACCAAATGACATTTATTTCCCTAAATATTGCATAACCATTAAACTAATATTCTAGAAATATTACATTTAAAAGTATGGCTTAGCCAGGTTTGGTTGCTCAGGTTTATTTATTGTGACAGTGGAATATGAGACTGAAGATTTGATGTGAGTTCATGCCAGCCTAGACTATAGAATGAGACCCATTGTCTAAAAACAAAAACAACTCAAAAAAGTATACATAATCAATAGCTTTTTTAGTAATAACTATTTTAATTGCAATAGATATCAAGGCTTCTGTCCTGTCCAGAACCTCACCAGTAAAATGATCATGAGTCCTGAGAACAGACTTCCGAAAAAGTTATAGAGATGAAGGCAGAGTTAGCACAATGTTGCTTGAAATGCTGTCTTTGAATTAAAACATTGCAAAATTATCTCTTTGCTGTGAAAACTCAAAAAGCAGATCTCCATAAAAGGAAAGGGGAAAACAAATAAAAGACAAAGAACAATTTGTGCTTATCAAATTTCAATGAAGAATAATGTATTTCTCAGGACCCGTTTCTAAAATTCTCATCAACACAAAACTAATGAAGGTTATGCAGAGCTCATGTATAATTGCATTGTGAAGAAAACAATAAACTCCATTTTGTGTGGGATGCTTTTAAAACTATGTCCGAGGCAAAGGAATGATACATCCATTGCACTTAGGGAATGAGAGAAAAACCTCTCCCCCACATCCAATTTCCACTGGAGATTTGTCCAGCCCATGAATTACTTTCCATAAATAGTGATAACTCAGCAAGTGAACCTTATCCCACCCCCTTCCCACAGCCCCTGGGAGATAAGGATGCTAGTTAAGACCATGTGTTTCCAGTGGAAGAAGTGCCCTCCCCTCCTGAATGATTGATTGTATGTGGAAGTAAGGTTGTGATAGCTGGGATGTTGACACCTGTGTGGGGAGGCCCGGTGTGCAAAGGAACCAAGGGATGAACGGGGACAGAGATGTCGCTCTGAAGGTAGACTAGGGAAACACTATAGTCTGGAACCTACTGCCCCTCTGGCATTTCTGGTTCGTGACCAGCATGGTTCCTGTGTTTCAGGCTGGCCGTGGGGTTTCCTGACAGTTGCAACAATGACTTCTGATTGCTAGAGATACGAACGACACGGAAGGCACTGTGTGCACGATTTCCTAGCCACTCTTCACAGCAGTCCCTTGTGATGGCACCATCCTCTCCTCTACATCTTAGATAGGAAACAAGAGAGACTGAAACTGCTTCTGCGTTCATCCCACAGTCCCCAAGCCAGGAAGTCCAGAAGCCACGGATCCTAACTTTAGAACATTCTCACCTCCCCAGAGTCAATGCTCTCTGAAAGTAAAACTAATTTTCCCCCTTAGACTTCAAATGCTTTTTAAAGACGAAACTTGCAAGATTAAAGTGGAAGAGAATTGAAAGGTATCGGTCCTGACCGTTCTTCCCACATACGATTTCAGTACTACCGCATGCAGTCACTATTGAGATAACGCACTAATGCTCTTACTTACATTTCCTTAGTTTGTAAGTAAAGATGGGAAAGTAGCCAGAGTGTTCATTAGCAGAGGTGGGGGTTTTCATGGAACTTGAAGACAGACAGTAACCTGAGCAACCTGAGCAGGCTGGAGATCCAGAGTCCTGCCGCGGCTTTGTACATCCATTTCTGCTTCCGCCCAACTTCAGTCTATTCTCTTCCCACACGCTATCTCAGCGTTGGTGGCTGTGAAGAAGCCACCCCCCACTTAAGTCAGTTATTTTTCACAGGGCCCTTGGAGAAGCTCTATCTGGGCCTGATCTCAATTCTAAAGCCCCTAAAACCGTGGCAGGTTTGGGGTGGGCATGAATCAACTGTTGCTATCAGTGGTTCAGTCTGTGCAGTCCCTGAATAACAAACCTAAATGCATAGAACAAGCCCTTGCCCCTAAGGTGAGACGGCATCTTACAGAGGTGGGAGATTGGCTATAGCACAGACAAGGTAAGAGTTGAGTTCATAGTGCAGGCAACTCAGAGGAAGCTTTGAGTCCTGGTGAGACTTGGTAATTAGGTGTGGACCTCACAGAAAGAGGATGCCTGAATTCAGTTCACACAGAGAGCTGATGAATGAATATATCAGGGTTTTTGTTTTGTTTTGAAAAATATGCAAAAGTAGAAATTGATATTTTAAAACAACAAATTGACATTTTGAAAGCAGAGTTTTTGATAACCCAAAAGAGTTTGTAAGAATGATGAGGTCTCTTCAAATCCTTTCAAAAAGACAAGATGATAAATGACATTCTCAGTTAAGTACTATCTCACAATGAAAGCCATAACACCACAAGAATATTCATCCACTGATTAAATGATAATGAGTTTTTAAAGTCTGTCTTCTTCCTCCTGGTTTTTCTAAACAACCCACCAGTCTGATAAATCAATCTAAATTGCTCCATAATTTAAAGCCCTAGTTGTCTACTCAAAGTGTTTGGTTTGTATGTTTATTGTAGTTCATGTACTTCACACATGAAAAAAGCCCAATTTTCTTAATGGAAGATCTATAATTGATTCAATCTAATGTATTTCTGCAAGACTAATAAAGCAAATTTTCTTTGTGGTTATAAGACAGGCATTCAAAATAAAATTCCTCACGCAAACAGTGATCAAAACTCCTTCTTTCTCTCCACATCAAATGCCTTCTGAACACAAATAAGCAGGTGGAATATGGCTGCTGGATCCATGGTTTTCCCTTCTGCTAAACAGATTGTTTCTCACTTGAGTGCAATAAAACCTGGAAAGCTAAACTAACATGACCTACATAACTTTCGAGATCAAACAATGCAGTTCTCAGAAGTGACATTTTCCATTAATGCTAGCCTGCAGTGCTAATGTTTGGAACTTAAAAAAATTAAAAAATGCCTCTTCCATTCTCTCCCTACTGTTAGCTCCTCTGTTGCTTATTTTTGTACAATGCCACTCTAATTTTTTAAAAAAGGGAAAAATCCTTAATTTTATTTATGTCAAATTGAGATTAGTTGTTAGTACTATCAAAAATGAGAAAATGGGAGCCTTTGAGAATGGAGGACACCAAGGATATACTAACAACTAGTCTCAATCTGAATCCAGAAGCTATCTCCATTATACAACTGCTCACAAAGAAAAAAGCAGTTTTCCCCAACAGAGAAACCTGGGTACACAAACCCACAGTAGATGGTCAACACAAAATGAACTCAAAGGTGGCTTGTTTTATTTTGTTTGATGGTTTTTCTTTTGTCTTTTCTTTTCCTCTCACAATGCTTTGTCTGGGCATTTTTTCCCTTACAAATCTTTTGCTTATGTACTAGAGTTTCCAGATTTTTTATGGGTTTTCTATGTGGGAGAATCTTCGTGCTTCAGTATTTATATGTGTTTCTTGCATCTTTTCTTTGGTTCTTGTTTGTTTTGTTTGCTTATTTGGGTGTTTTTGGTACTGTTCTACTTTTTATTTTGTTTGTTTGTTGGTTTTATCTTATTTTATTTTAGATGTCTGTATACTAATGAGAGAGAGAAAGGGTGTGGATTTGGGTAGGAGGAGAAGCTAGAATGAGCTGGGAGGAGTGGAAGAAGGAAAAGCCATAATCAGAATATATTGTAAGAATAAACCTATTTTCAATTTTAAAAAAAAGACAAAAAAAATCAGCCTTCATCTTTCATCTGACACTTGTGAATTCTGCCTGTAGCAATAAATCAGCTGGGTACTACAGACAAAAGTTGAATGGAAATTCACCCACTCTCCCCTTTCTCTTTGGTAGAAATGAAACAAAACCCTGTAATAATTGCCAGGAACAAAACAAAACAGAGAGTTGCAAGGCTAGGTATGTGTTTCAGTGGTAGAACTCTTGCTTTGCCAATAAAAGGCTCTGACCAGCTCTGTAGAAACATCTACAAAAACAGAGGGAACCAATTTTAGGATGAGTCTTCCCTGGTTGTCTGAAATGGTGACCCTTATGATGATACTATGTGAGAAAATCCAATTATGTTAAAAATATGTTCATGTGTGGACAAGGCAGAGGGTGTAGCTGTTAAGAGGACATCAATCAAAAGAACGAGAATTTGCAGACTGAGGCAGGGCAGAACAGATGTCTACAAAGAGGAAGTCACCAATGTGGGTAGAAACTAGCAAACCAGAGGAAGGCTGATGTGAACTCAATTTGACTTGACAGAAAGGTAGGGTTATTTTTAAAGAGGGGCTGTTCTATCTGGCTTCTAAAGATAGAGCCCTTTTTCTCATGCTAGGCTTGCTGCTTGGTTCTTCTCAAGTTTACCCATCATTGTTTGGGTGGGAGCGGCAGTGACTGACCTATCTCACCCTTCTGGTAGGATGCCTTATTTTACTGTGCATTTTCTACCTCTATTTCCTTTGTTGGCTAAGTATGTTTGTTTTTCAAGAATTCAGTAGATTCAGCTTGAAATGGTTATTCAACAAAGATGTCTCCCGTGTATCCCAGAAGACATCCCAAATTCATTCTCTACACTGGATTGCTAATGCAATCAATGATCACATTGGCAGTAACACTGAATTGATTTTAAGCAAAGTATAAAAGATATGAATCTAATTTTATTCTACAAGTGGATATCCAGGGTTGTCGGCACTATTTATTGCACAAGTCATCTTTTTCCCATTGTTTTTTGTCTCCTTTGTCAAAAATTAAGTGGGCATAGCTTTGTGGGTTTCTCTCTGGCTTCTCTTTTCTGTTCCACTGGTCCCTGTTTATTTGTATGCCATTTCAATCAATTTTTAAAAGAAAAATAAGTAAGAGTATTGGATTCAGGGACTGTGGCATGTGTTTTTGATGATAAAAGCAGAAGGCTGTTACTGGATAGACAACATAGTTACCTTGACAAGAGCAATTCTGTAAAGGCTTGAGCCCTGAATGGGAAATGAGAATTAAAGAGGGCTTACTGTAGATGAGCAAATGTGGTTTTTTTGTTTTGTTTTGTTTTTATAAAGGGATTATTTTGTGTCAGTCCATGCCTTGCATATAAATCTCTCTCTTTCTCACCAGGGAATAAAATGAAATGAGAACATTAAATTATTCAAACATATGTGTATCCGCATGACTCTGATAAAAGATGCTAGCCCACTGGAGAAGCTAATACAGTTTTCTGAAGGGCTCTGCCTCTCAGCAAGATGCAGCTCCCGTAGCTGAGAGGCCATCAACTAGTCAGATCACATCTGCCTGCTCACCAAAGTCCTTTTAGAGAGATTTTAGAATTGAAGAAAGGCAGCGTCTTTCTAAATGCCTATCTTTTAAATAATCTACTTAAATAAATCAATCAGTCCATCAACTGTTAATATATCTACTTGATAGAGTATACTAAAAACAGAAAAAAGGCAAAAGACAAAATAATCTATTAGACTGCAGTATCAAAAAGATGACAGGAAATAGAGCAAGCCTCAGTGTTTCTAGACACGAGCACCCCTGCCCTCATCCCTCTACCCAGGCAACCACACACATACACACAATTCAAGAGGTCTCTTGGTGGCGGCTGAATAGCAGGAGGCACATCGTAGACACTGTTCTGTTCCTACTGTAAAGGACATCAGATACTTGTTTTCAGGACTAGGGTCCATTCTTAAAATATTGACCAAAATTCCATCAAAATCCCCATGGGTTAACTTCAAGAAATAGCACAGTAAATTTGAGGGCAGCTTGGCATAATTAAATCTTTACTGTTCTACTTCCAAGTCAAAGTGTTGTACTGAGGCTAGGCTTTGAGAGTAGTTATATCAATTTGGGCCCATCAATATGTAGAATTCAGGAGACTGGGCAAAGAGTAACCAGTAGAGCTATGATTAGATGATTGTGTAGAAAAAAAAATGTTTGGAAGAAAATATCGCTTGCAGGGGCAATAAATAAAACCATGTGTAAGACATACAGAGATGGAGTTCCTCTTATGAGGGAAAGGGGTATTGTGATGTAATAAGAGAAAACTATCTATTCCTAAGACTAAAGTCTAGAGATTACTTCTACCACCTGGATAACTTTTGGTAAAATGCATATAGCTAGATAGCTAAGTAGTAAAATTTGAACCTCATTTTTAGGCAAAAATATCTTTTTCTCTGCCTCACTTAAAACATTTGTTATGAGAATTCTTTCTACCAAGAGCTGTAAACAACACTTAGCCTAGCCTAACAAGGTGCCAATGCAAAACAGGATGAGTCCTGAAGGCATAAGTCACAAACAATCCCACAGCAGTTTGGAATTATGACTAATAAGGTGGCATTTATTTAAAGCGGAAAAAACTTACAGATCACCATCCCAGACAACAGTCCTCTGTGCAATCAGGAAGGAGTCTAGTAGCCAGAAGCAGAGCAGGAAGTAAGAGAGAGCGAGAAGGGAAGACTCCGCTTCTTTAAAGAGAGAGACCACGCCCCAATGGGCCGGTATCTCAGCGGCTATTGGCTGGAGGAGCGGAAGGAACTCCCGCAACAGATTCCATTAAAGATAACCCTGGCAAACCAATGAATTCACCAGGCTTACTTACAGAGAGTGGGGGAGGGCTTACTTGTAGAGTATGGGAAATTTCAATGCAACTGAACCAGAAACATTTCACTCAGCATGGATGATGGCTTCCCCGTGCCTGCATAGATGGAGCCTTGCCTCAATTAACCATCCTTAACCTATGTCTTGGTCCGTGTTCTATTGCTGTGAAGAGACACCATAACCACAGCAACTCTTATAAAGGCAAATATTTAATTGGTGCTGGCTTACAGTTCCAGAAATTTAGCCCATTATCATTACGGCTGGAAACATGGTAACATGCAGGCAGACATAATGCTGGAGAAGTAACTGAGAGTTCTCCTTCTGGATCCTGGGGCAGCAGAAAGAGAAAGAGCCACTAGGCCTGATTTGGGTTTTTGAAACTTCAAAGCCCACCTCTAATGACAACTTCCTCCACCAAGGCCACAATGACTCCATTAAGGCCACACCTCCGATTCATTCTCAAGTCGTGCTATCCTCTGATGACCAAGTATTCAAGTATAGGAGCCTATGGGGTTTGTTCTTATTGAAACCACCAGTCTATTTACTGTAGTCCCCCAGAGAATCTAGGCGACATGCAGTTAAGGCAGAATTACAAGCTCCTTCTATGAAGCAATGTCAATACTCCACAGACCCCTTAGTAATGGATTACTGCATTTAAACACAGTTGATCTCATGAAGATGAAAGCTATTTTTCCCTGAGGACACAGTCTACAAAAACCTTCAGTTTTGTGCTTGCTTTTCTTATGTTGAGTAAAATAATTCTTCCTTCCTTAAACACATAAATCTCTACTGGTTTTAGAGTTTGATTTTCACTTTTGTTTCTTTGAATTTTCTTAATTTAAGGGCAATCCTTAAAGTGGAATTTTGATTTGGGGTAAAAACCGAAAGAACTTCCATCCTGTGTCAGTGTGTGTGTGAGTGTGCCTGCTTGTTTGTCTGTCCGTCTATCTGTTCTAGTGTTTTGGTTGGTTTAAACTCTCCAAAATTGGTTGCTATTGATTTTTGGCTTGCTTTTAGACAATATTTATTGTTATTTAACAACATTTTTAGTTTATTACCACTTCCTGGATTTTCTCTTTCTTCCAGATTCTTTTATTCTGTTGCTAAAGAATTCACATTGTTTTGTTTATTTTGTTTGTATTGTTTTTTATTGAGCTATATATTTTTCTCCATTTCCTTCACTGCCTCCTCTCTTCCCTTTAACCTCTCTCATGACCCACATGCTCCTAATTTACTCAGGAGATCTTATTTTTTTCACCTTCCTATGTAGATCCATGTAAGTCATGTAAGTCTCTCTTAGGGTTCTCTTTATTGTCTAGATTTTCTGGGATTGTGAATTGTAGGCTGGTTTTTCTTTGCTTTATGTCTAAAAGCCACTTATGAGGGAGTACATATTATATTTGTCTTTCTGGCTCTGGGTTACCTCACTCAATATGGTTTTCTATAGATCCATCTATTTGCCTGCAAATTTCAATATGGCATTACTTTTTACCAATGTGTAGTACTCCATCATGTAAATGTATCAAATTTTCTTTATTCATTCTTTGGTTGAGGAGAAGCTAGGTTGTTTCCAGTTTATGGCTGTTATGAAGAATACTGCTATGAACATAGTTGGGCATATGTCTTTGTGGTATGATTGAACATCCTTTGAGTATATACCCAAAAGCATTATTGAGGCCTTGAGGTAGATTTTTTTTTTTCCTGAGAAATTGCTGTATTGATTTTCAAAGTGGCTGTACAAGTTTGCATTCACACTAGCAATAGAGGAACATTCCCCTTACCCCACATCCTCTCTAGCACAAGCTGTCATCAGTGTTTTTGATCTTGGCCATTCTTACAGGTATGAGATGGAATCTCAGAGATGTTTTGATTTGCATTTCTCTGATGTTTAAGGATGTTGAGCATTTAAATGGTACTGGCAGAGGCAATGAACTCTACAGAAGGAGGATTGAACCAGCAACCTAGGCCAGAGCAGGCCTAATGCAGCAAATTTCACAAGAGCAGGACTGAGCCAGCAACCTGAGCAAAAGCGGAGCTGGGATGGTGAACTCCATGGGAGCAAGAGCAGATCCAGACCAGAAAAATTTGCAGAAGCAAGACTGGGCCAGCAACCTAGGCTAGAGCATGTTGGAGGTGAGAAACCCCACAGGAGCAGGACTGAGCAGGCAACCTAGGCTGGAGTGGGCCTGAGATGATAAGCTCTATGGGGAGTGGGAGTGGATCCAGACCAGAGACATTTACGGAGGCAGGGCTGAGCTAGCAACCTGGGCTGGAGCAGACATGAGAAAGCAAACTCCACAGGAGCAAGTATGGTGGAACAACCGCTGAGTGAGAGGGCCAGAGCCAGAGACCTCTATGGGTCTGAGCATAAATATGGGACCACTGAGGGACTACACCTGAGCCAGGATCCTGTGGGTCCAAGAGTGAATCTGAGACCTCCAAGGAACTAGGCCTGAACCAGGACCTCTGTGGGTCTAGGTGTGAGTCTGGGATCTCTGAGTGAGTAGGTAGGAACCAGAGAACTCTGCATGTCCAGGAGTGAGTCTCAGACCTCTTAGGGAGTAGGCCTGAGCCAAGTCCTCTGCAGGTCTGGGCAAAGCAGAGCTGAAGACCTCCAAGTGAGTAGATCTGAGTCAGAGTCCTTTACAGGACCAACTCCAAGCCAGGGGCCTCCACAGGAGCAGATCCAGACCAGGGACAGTTACAGAAACATGTCTGAGCTGGCAAACTAGGCCAGAGCAGGTTTGAGACAGTGAAATCCATGGGAGTGGAGCAAACCCTGGGAGTGCTGAGCAACCTCCAGGAACATGGAATGACCACAGGCATAAACAGAACTGTGGCACTGACTGTACCATGAGGAGCAACCGTCTGAACCTTGGATCCATTGACACCAGGAAGATTAATCACCAGAGGCACAGACAGCCCCAACACAGCAATTAGAGGAAAAGATGAGTAGACAAGGTAAGAACACATGCAACACCACAAAAAGCAACATGACACCAATAAAATCTAATGATTTTAAAGTAGCAACACTTGAACAACCAAATATAGATGAAGCAGAAGAAAATGACCTAAAAATAATTTCAGGAGAATGTTTTAGACTCTTAAAGAGAAAATGAAAAATTTCCTCAAAGAAATGGAAGAAAAGATAGACAAAAAATTGGAAGACATCAACAAATCCCTCAAAGAAAACCAAGAAAAAGCAATCAAACATATGAAAAAAACTATTCAAGACTTGAAAATTGAAATAGAGACAATGAAGAAAACACAAGCTAGGGGATTATGGAAACATAAATCATAAAAAACAATCAGGAACCACAAATGCAAATATAAACAGCAGAATACAAGAGATGGAAGAGAGAATCTCAAGCACTGAAGATACAATAGAGAAAATAGACTCATCAGTCAAAGAAAACATTAAATCTAATAAAAGCTTAACACAAAATGTCCAGAAAATATGGGATACTATGAAAAGACAAAACACAAGAGTAATAGGTATAGAAGGAGAAGTTCAACTCAAAAGCACAGAAAATATATTTAACAAAATCATAGAAAAAAACTTTCCCAACCTAAAGAAAGATATGCCTATGAAGATACAAGAAGCTTAAAGACACCAAATTGTCTGGATCAAAAAAAAAAAAAAGTCACCTCACCACATAATAATCAAAACACTAAACATACAGAATAAAGAAAGAATATTAAAAGCTGCAAAGGAAAAAGGCCAAGTAACATAAAGACAGACCTATCAGAATTACACCTGACTTCGCTATGGGGGCAATGAAAGCCAGAAGGTCCTGGTCAAGCATTATGAAGACATTAAGAGACCATGAATGCCAGCCAAGACTACTATACGCAGCAAAACGTTCAATCACCATAGAAGGACTAAGCAAGATAGTCCATGACAAAACCAGATTTGACCAATAACTTGCCACAAACTCAACCCTACACAAGGAAGTTGGCACATCAACAAAAACACAGGCAATTGATGATCTCACAGCAGCAAATCCCAAAGAAGGAAAAAACACACAAATTAACATAACCGACAACAAAAGCTAAATTAACAAGAGATAGCAATCATTGGTCATTAATATTCCTTAATATAAATGGGATTGACTCACCTATAAAAAGTCACAGGCTAACAGATTGGATACAAAAAGAGAATCCATTTTTCTTCTGCATGCAAGAAACACACCTCAACCTTAAAGAGAGACATTGCCTCAGAGTGAAGGGTCAGAAAAAAAATTTCAATCAAATGGACTTAAGAAAAAAGCAGGTGTTACTATCCTAATATTTAACAAAATAGACATCAAATGAAAATCAATTAAAAGAGACAAAGAAGGACACTTCATATTAGTCACAGGGAAAATCCAACAAGAGGAAATCTCAATACTGAATTCCTATGCCCCAAATATAAGAGCACCCTCATATGTAAAGGAAACACTTCTAAAGCTTAAATCATACATTAAAACCCACACATTAATAGTGGGAGACATCAACACTCTACTTTCACCACTAGACAGGTCAGGCAAACAAAAAATTAACAGAGAGAGAAGGGAACTAGCAATTGTTATGACTCAAATGGACTTAAAAGACATCTATAGAATATTTCATTCAAACATAAAAGAATATACCTTCTTCTCAGCACCTCATAGAATCTTCTCAAAAATTGACCATATATTCAGTAACAGAACAAACCTCAACAGATAAAAAAAATGGAGCAATCCCATGTATCCTATCAGATCACCATGCCTTAAAACTAGAATTCAACAGCAACAGTAATTCAAGAAGGCCCACAAACACATAGAAATTAAACAGTGTTCATCTGAATGATCAGTGGGTCAAGGGAGAAATAAAAGACTTGCTAAAAGTCAGTGAAAATAACCACACAACATACACCAAATTTTTGGGACACGATGAAAGCAGTGTTAAGAGGAAAGTTCATAGCACAAAATGTCTACATAAAGAAGCTGGAAAAAACCCACATTAGTGAATTAACAGAATGTTTAAAACTTTGGAACAAAAAGAAGCAAACTCACCTAGGAGAACTAGATGGCAGGAAATAATCAAATCGAGAGCTGAAATCAAAATAATAGAAACAAAGAAAACAATACAAAGAATCAAAAGAGTTGGTTCTTTGAGAAAATTAACAAAATAGACAAACCTTTATCCAAACTAACCAAAAGAGAGAGAGAGAGAATAACCAAATTAACAAAATCAGAAATGAACAGAGGGACATGCATTATAAGCTCATTGTCCTTTATTTATGGCTAGAAACCACTGCACGTACTGGCTTTGGTGGAGCCTAGGCAGTTTGGATGCTCACCTTTGGAGACCTGGATAGAGGTGGGCAGTCCTTGGGCTTCCCACAGGTCAGGGAACCCTGATTGCTCTTCGAGCAGATGAGGGAGGGTGACTTGATCGGGGGAGGGGGAGGGAAATGGGAGGCAGATGAGGGGGGGAGGCAGAAATCCTTAATAAATAAATAAATAAAAATAAAAAAAAGAAAAAAAATGAACAGAGGGTCATAAAAGCAGACACGGAGGAAATTCAGAGAATCATCAGGTCATAGTTTGAAAAACCTGTACTCCACAAAAGTGGAAAACTTAAAGGAAATGGACAACTTTCTGAATAAATATAACTTAACAAAATTAAATCAAGAGCAGATAAGCAGATTAAACAGACCTATAACTGCTAAAGAAATAAAAACAGTCATCAAAAGTGTTCCAACTAAAAAAACAGTCCAGGACCAGACGGTTTCATCTCAGAATTCTACAAGATTTTTTTTTATTGAGAAAAGGAAAAAAAAAAGTTTCCCCCTCCTCCTAGCCTAGCATTTCCCTCCCCCTCCTCCTCCCCTTCTCCCCCTCCCCCCACTCCTCTCCCTCCCTCTCCAGTCCAAAGAGCAGTCAGGGTTCCCTGCCCTGTGGAAAGTCCAAGGTCCCCCCCCCCCTCCATCCAGGTCTAGGAAGGTGAACATCCATACTGGCTAGGCTCCCACAAAGCCAGCACATTAAGTAAGATCAAAACCCTGTGCCATTGTCCTTGGCGTCTCATCAGCCCTCATTGTTCGCCATGTTCAGAGAGTCCGGTTTTATCCCATGCTTTTTCAGTCACAGTCCAGCTGGCCTTGGTGAGCTCCCAAGAGATCAGCCGCACTGTCTCCATGAGTGGGTGCACCCCTCGTAGTCCCGACTTCCTTGCTCCTGTTCTCCCTCCTTCTGCTCCTCATTGGGACCTTGGGAGCTCAGTCCAGTGCTCCAGTGTGAGTCTCTGTCTCTATCTCCATCCATCACCAAATGAAGGTTCTATGGTGATATGCAAGATATTCGTCAGTATTACTATAGGATAGGGTCATTTCAGGTTCCCTATCCTCAGCTGCCCAAGGAATTCACTGGGGACATCGCCTTGGGCTCCTGGGAGCCCCTCTAGGTTCAAGTCTCTTGCCAACCCTAAGGTGGCTCCCTTAACTAAGAACTGTTCTTCCGTGCTCCCCTATCCAACCTTCCTTTATCCCAATCATCCTGTTTCCCCAAGTTCCCCCCATCCTCCCCTTCTCACTTTTCTCTCCCCATCTCCCCTTACCCCCATCCCACCCCACACCAAGATCCCAATTTTCTCCCCGGCAATTTTGTCTACTTCCCATAGCCAAGAGGATAACTGTATGTTTTTCCTTGGGTTCACCTTCTTATTTAGCTTCTTTAGGTTCATCAATTGTAGACTCCATGACCCTTATTTATGTCTAGAAACCAATTATGAGTGAGTACATCCCATATTCATCTTTTTGGGTCTGGATTACTTCACTCAGGATAGTGTTTTCTATTTCCATCCATTTGCATGCAAAATTCAAGAAGTCATTGTTTTTTACCACTGAGTAGTACTCTAATGTGTATATATTCCACACTTTCTTCATCCATTCTTCCATTGAAGGACATCTAGGTTGTTTCCACGTTCTGGCTATTACAAATAATACTGCTATGAACATAGTTGAACAAATGCTTTTGTCATATGCTAGGGCATCTCTTGGGTGTATTCCCAAGAGTGGTATTGCTGGGTCCAGGGGTAGGTTGATCCCGAATTTCCTGAGAAACCAAAACACTGATTTCCAAACTGGTTGCACAAGATTGCATTCCCACCAGCAATGGATGAGTGTGCCCCTTCCTCCACAGCCTCTCCAGCAAAGGCTATCATTGGTGTTTTTGATTTTAGCCATTCTGACAGGTGTAAGATGATATCTCAAAGTTTTTTGATTTGCATTTCCCTGATTGCTAAGGAGGTTGAACATGACCTTAAGTGTCTTTTGGCCATTTGAACTTCTTCTGTTGAGAATTCTCTGTTCAGTTCAGTGCCCCATTTTTTAATTGGGTTAATTAGCATTTTAAAGTCTAGTTTCTTGAGTTCTCTATATATTTTGGAGATCAGACCTTTGTCTGTTGCGTGGTTGGTAAAGATATTTTCCCTGTCAGCAGGTTGCCTTTTTGTCTTAGTGACAGTGTCCTTTGCTTTACAGAAGCTTCTCAGTTTTCGTAGGTCCCATTTATTCAATGTTGCCCTTAATGTCTGTGCTGCTGGGGTTATACCTAGGAAGCAATCTCCTGTGCCCATCTGTTGTAGGGTACTTCCCACTTTCTCTTCTATCAGGTTCTATCAGTGTGTTCGGACTGATATTGAGGTCTTTAATCCATTTGGACTTGAGTTTTGTGCATTGGTGATAGATATGGGTCTATTTTCATTCTTCTACAGGTTGACATCCAGTTGTGCCAGCACAATTTGTTGAAGAAACTCTATTTTTTCCATTGTATACTTTTAGCTCCTTTATCGAAAATGAGGTGGTCATAGGTTTGTGGGTTAAAATCCGGGTCTTCTATACGATTCCATTAGTCGACTTCTCTGTTTTTATGCCAGTACCACCCTGTTTTCATTACTGTAGCTCTGTAATAGAGTTTGAAGTCAGGGATGGTAATGCCTCCAGAAGATCCTTTATTGTATAGCATTGTTTTGGCTATCCTGATTTTTTTGTTTTTCCATATAAAGTTGATTATTGTCCTCTCAAGATCTGTGAAGAATTTTGATGGGACCTTGATGGGGATTGCATTGAATCTATAAATTGCCTTTGGTAGAATTGCCATTTTTACTATGTTGATCCTCCCAATCCAAGAGCAAGGGAGGTCCTTCCATTTTCTGGTATCCTCTTCAATTTCTTTCTTCAATGCCTTAAAGTTCTTGTCAAATAGATCTTTCACTTCCTTGGTTAGAGTTACCCCAAGATATTTTATGCTCTTTGTGGCTATCGTGAAAGGTGAAGCTTCTCTGATTTCCCTCTCTGCTTCCATACCCTTTGTGTAAAAGAGGGCGACTGATTTTTTGGAGTTGACCTTGTATCCTGCCACATTACTAAAGGTGTTTATCAGCTGTAAAAGTTCTTTGGTGGAGTTTTGGGGGTCTCTTATGTACACTATCATATCATTCGCAAATAACTAGAAGTTTAACTTCTTCCTTTCCGATTCAAATCCCCTTGATCCCATTATGTTGTCTTTTGCTATTGCTTGAATTTCAAGCACTATATTGAAGAGGTATGGCGAGAGTGGACAGCCTTGTTGTGTTCCTGTGTTTAGTGGGATGGCTTTGAGTTTCTCTCCATTTAATTTGATGTTAGCTGTGGGCTTGTTGTATATAGCTTTTATTATATTTAGGTATGACCCTTGTATCCCCAATCTCTCCAAGACTTTTATCATAAAGGGATGTTGAATTTTGTCAAATGCTTTTTCAGCATCTAATGAAATGATCATATGGTTTTTTTCTTTCAGTTTATTTATATGATGGATTACACTGATAGATTTGCGTATGTTGAACCAACCCTGCATCTCTGGGATGAAGCCTACTTGATCATAATGGATAATTTTTCTAATGTGTTCTTGGATACGGTTTGCCAGTATTTTGTTGAGGATTTTTGCGTTGATATTCATGAGTGAGATTGGCCTGTAATTCTCTTTCTTGATTGAGTTTTTGTGTGGTTTTGGTATCAGAGTAACTGTGGCTTCATAAAAGGAATTTGGCAATGCCTCTTCTGTTTCTATATTGTGAAATACATTAAGGAGTATAGGTATTAGCTCTTCTTGGAAGTTCTGGTAGAATTCCGCATGGAAACCATCTGGTCCTGGGCTTTTTTTGGTAGGGAGGTTTTTGATAACAGCTTCTAATTCTTCGTGACTAACAGGTCTATTTAGATTGTTCACCTGGTCCTGGTTTAACTTTGGTATATGGTATTTATCTAAAAAAGTGTCCATTTCTTTTACATTTTCCAGTTTTGTGGCATACAGGCTTTTGTAGTAAGATCTAACGATTCTCTGAATTTCCTCTGTGTCTGTGGTTATGTCCCCCTTTTCATTTCTGATCCTATTAATTTGCATATTCTCTCTCTGCCGTTTGATTAGTTTGGATAGGGGTTTATCAATCTTGTTGATTTTCTCCAGGAACCAGCTTTTTGTTTCATTGATTCTTTGGATTGTTTTCTGTGTTTCTATTTTGTTGATTTCCACCCTCAGTTTGATTATTTCCAGTCTTCTACTCCTCCTAGGTGAGTCTGCTTCTTTTTTTTCTAGAGCTTTCAGGTGGGCTGTTAAGTCTCCAATGTGAGCTTTCTCTGTTTTCTTTAAGTGGGCACTTAGTGCCATGAACTTTCCTCTTAGGACTGCTTTCATAGTGTCCCATAAGTTTGAGTAGGTTGTTTCTTTATTTTCATTGAATTCAAGGAAGACTTTAATTTTGTTCTTTATTTCTTCCTTGATCCAGGTGTGGTTCAGTAGTTGACTGTTCAGTTTCCATGAGTTTGTAGGCTTTCTGCGGGTAGCTTTGTTGTTGAATTCTAACTTTAATCCATGGTGATCTGATAAAACACAGGAGGTTACTAATATTTTTTTGTAACTCTGGAAGTTTGCTTTGTTACCAAGTATGTGGTCAATTTTCAAAAAGGTTCCATGAGCTGCAGAGAAGAAGGTATATTCTTTCCTGTTTGGGTGGAATTTTCTATAGATGTCTGTTAAGTCCATTTGATTCATTACCTCCATTAATTCTCTTATTTGTATGTTAGGTTTCTGTCTGATTGACCTGTCCATTGATGAGAGAGGAGTGTTGAAGTCTTCTACTATTAGTGTGTGCGGTTTGATGGCAGCCTTGAGTTTTAGTAATGTTTCTTTTACGTACGTGGGTGCTTTTATATTAGGGGCATAGATATTCAGGATTGGGACTTCATCCTGATGAATTGTTCCTGTTATGAATATAAAATGTGCCTCTCCATCTCTTCTGATTGATTTAAGTTTGAAGTCAACTTTGTTAGAACTTAGTATAGCCACACCTGCTTGTTTCATAGGTCCATTTGCTTGATAGGCCTTTTCCCAGCCCTTTACTCTGAGTAGGTGCCTGTCTTTGTGGTTAAGGTGTGTTTCTTGTAAACAGCAGAATGTTGGATCCTGTTTTCGTATCCAATCTCTTAGCCTGTGCCTTTTTATAGGTGAGTTGAGTCCATTGACATTAAGTGATATTAATGACCAGTGGTTGTTAACTCCGGTCACTTTTTTAGTAGTAGAGTTTGTGTGTTTTCCTTCTTTGAGTTGTGCTGGTTAAGGGTCGCTAGATGTATGAGTTATTGTGGTCATTGTTGGACTCCTTGGTTTGTGCTTTTCCTTCTATTACTTTCTGTAAGGCTGGATTTGTGGCTACGTATTGTTTAAATTTGTTTTTATCCTGGAAAATTTTGTTTTTTCCATTTATAGTGAATGAAAGCTTGGCTGGGTATAGTAGTCTGGGCTTGCATCCATGGTCTCTTAGTTTCTGCAGTACATCTATCCAGGACCTTCTGGCTTTCATTGTTTCCATAGAGAAATCAGTTGTAAGTCTGATCGGTTTACCTTTATAAGTAAGTTGGCCTTTTTCCTTTGTAGCTCTTAATATTCTTTCTTTATTCTGTATGGTTTGTGTTTTGATTATTATATGGCAAGGAGATATTTTTTTTTGGTCCAGTCTATTCGGTGTTCTGTATGCTACTTGAATCTTCAAAGGAATATCTTTCTTTAGGTTGGGAAAGTTCTCTTCTATAATTTTATTAAATATATTTTCTGGACCATTGAGCTGTACTTCTTCTCCTTCTTCTATCCCAATTATTCTTAGGTTTGGTCTTTTTATTGTGTCCCAGATTTCCTAAATGTTTCGTGTTGAGAATTTGTTGGTTATCTGTTTTCTTTGATCAGTGTGTTTATTTTCTCTATGGTATCTTCAGTGTCTGAAATTCTTTCTTCTATCTCTTGTAATCTGTTGGTAGTACTTGTCCCTGTAGTTCCTGTTCATTTACCCAGATTTTCCATCTCCATCCTTCCCTCGGTTTGTGTTTTCTTCATTACTTCCATTTCATTCTTCAAGTCTTGAACCGCTTCCCTTACCTGTTTGATTGCTTTTTCTTGTTTCTCTTGGTTTTATTGGGTATCTTTGAGTGATTTATTCATTTCCTCTACTTTTTTGTTTGTGATCTCTAATTGTTTATGGCAGTTATTCACCTCCTGTTTAAGGTCTTCTATTATTTTCATATAATTCACTTTTGAGTCGATTTCTTCTAATTCTTCTAGAGTAGGGTGTACAATTCTTCTTAATTTGGAATCCCTGGATACTGGTGAGGTCATGTTGCCTTTCAGGTTGTTGGAGGAATTCTTGCATTGGCGCCTTCCCATCTCTTCCTTCAAATGGAGCCAGGAGAGGCCTGGTATCTTGGTCCAGGCTTTGCTGTGACTGACTCTCTGGGTGTATCTCTTCAGTGTAGAAGCAGGAACCGTCCCATCCAGATGGAACTCCTCAGCACCGAAACATAGACACCTCGTAGTCCAATGACACACGGACAAAAGGGAGAACTTGGGGGGCAGGGCGGGTATAAGTAGAACACAGGACACCCTGCTGCAGAAGCTTAAGGTGCGCATGCTCCCTTTCGGGGGTCCTTGAGGCCTGCCTGGTAGGCAGGCACTCACCGCTCTCTCTACAAGATTTTTAAAGAACTAATACTTCTCAAATTGATCCACACAATAAAAACATAAGAAACATTGCCAAACTCTTCTTATGAGACTACAATTACCCTGATACCCAAACCACAGAAAGACATTACTAAGAAAGAGAATTACAGACCAATCTTACTCATGAACACTAATGTAAAAATATTAAATAAAATACTGGCAAATAAAATCCAAGAACACATCAGAACCATCATCCACCATGATCAAGTCGGCTTCATTCCAGAGATGCAGGCATGGTTCAACATATGAATATCTGTCAACGTAATCCACCATATAAACAAACTGAAAAATAAAAACCACATGATCATCTCATTAGATGCCAAGAAATCTTTTGACTAAATATAACATCTCTTCATGATAAAGGTCTTAGAGAAAGCAGGGATACAAGGGACATACTTAAACATAATGAAAGCAATATACAACAAGCCAACAGCCAACATCAAACTAAATGATGAGAAACTTCCAGAAATCCCACTGAAATCAGGAATAAAGGTGGTCCACTCTCTACATATCTATTCAATATAGTTCTTGAGGTCCTAGCTAGAGCGATAAGACACCAAAAGGAGATCAAGATGATACAATTCAGAAAAGATGTCAAACTCTCACTATTTGCTGATGATATGATAGTTTACATAAGCAACTCCAAAAATAATACCAAGGAACTTCTACAACTCATAAACACTTTCAGTAATGTAGTGGGATACAAGATTAACTCAAAAAACTCAGTAGCCCTCCTTTACACAGATGAAAATGGGCTGAGAAAGAAATCAGTGAAACATCACCCTTCACAATAGCCACAAATAGCATAAAATATCTCAGAGTAACTCTAACCAAACAAGAACTTTAAATCTTTGAAGAAAGAAATTGAAGAAGACACCAGAAAGTAGAAAGATCTCCCATGGTTTTAGGGAGTTAGAATGAATATAGTAAAAATGGCAATCTTACCAAAAGCAATCTATAGACTCAATGTAGTGCCCATCAAAATCCCAGCAAAATTCTTCACAGACCTCAAAAGAACAGTAGTCAACTTTATATGGAAAAATGGAAAAGCAAAAAAAAAAAAAAAAACCCACACAGAATAGCCAAAACAATCCTGTACAATAAAAGAACTTCTGGAGGCATCACAATCCCTGACTTCTGAAGATGGACACTTAAAAGAAATTCCATACTAGCTCACAATTGAGAATAATAGATGGTTATTTACTTAGAGGTAGACTCACAAAAAGAATCCTCTGCTGGAACAGAGAACAGAAACTAAATCCCGTAGCCAGAAAAGAGGCCAGATGCATGCTTTACATCAGCATAAATAGTATAAGAGGCCGGGCGTTGGTGGTGCACGCCTTTAATCCCAGCACTCGGGAGGCAGAGGCTGGCAGATCTCTGTGAGTTCAAGGCCAGCCTGGTCTACAAGAGCTAGTTCCAGGACAGGAGCCAAAAGCTACGGAAAACCATGTCTCGAAAAATTACAAAAAAAAAATAGTATAAGAGGCGATGCCCCAGTAGGTGATTAACTTAAAGGCTATTGGCTGTAAAAAGCAACTCCCCCTTTTGTTTAAATAAGAGATTTCGAATCCTAATACAAAATTATATACAATAGAAACAAATATATTCAATAATTATCCTATTCTAACTAGTTTAAGTCTTGTAAAGTAAATAACTTGGCCAAGTCATGAGACTATCTAGTCTTCAACCCCATCAAAGATCCGAGAAGGGAAATAATATTTCTTGAGTAAGCAGGAAGTGCAATCAAGCAACTTCCAAAATGTGTGACAAATGACAGACAACTGGCTAACTGGGCAATCACCCAAAGTCTCATTTGCAATACTGAAGCAACCAGCTTTGGCTAAGAACTAAAAGAACTGACAGACCATTTTCAGAGGCAGGAAATTTTTCAAAACTATCTTACCCTGTCTTGGCAAGATTTGACAGTCCTGCTTATTTATTTCTAGATACCATGTACCCTGTCAGTAGTACAGGCATGGGCAGTTCCTTGCCCAGAGGCCAGTTTTGCCAAGAAGAAAAGAAGCTCCAATTTGAATGTTTTTGGTGCTCAACATTCTGAAATAAATCAGTGCTACCAGGAACAATTGTGTCTTACTTCAACAAAACCCTAAGTTGTTTAAATGCCATATTCTACAGCTCTTTGAAGTGATTGAAGATTGCCTATTTATGCAGAATACAATCTCTAGGTATCTAAAGAACCTGATTAGTCTAACTATAACTATGACAAACATAGATGACTATTGATCTATAATTCTTAATACCTATATAAATTAAACACTAAGACTTTATATTAGAATTTTATTTAATAAACAACCATGCAATAAATGAGGATAATGACCTTAAAATGTAAACAATATATAAGTATCTTGATAAGAGGTAGAAATGTACATTGCAATGTGATAATTATATTCTAAAATTGTATCAATATACAGAAATATTTTAGCAGAGATAGAAGCATGTATGCATAAAATATGACAAAAATTGCCTAGGTTTACAAATATGGTGGATGAAATAGGAACATATAGAATATAATTTAAGTTTGTATCAGTATACAAGAATCTATACCAATGTAAATTGCCTATAAATAATAGCTCACAAGTATTCACTCTATTATTCACTATTATTATTAGTATGAGTAAGCTCACACTAATCTATTATCCCATCCAATTTTCCCTTTTTTTAAAAAGAAATCCCTGAGGCTACAAAATTTCTCACCAACCCCTAATACTATACCATTTATAATCAACCCCTAAATGATGTCTCTAACCTTGAGGACAAACTTTGTTGGGAGAGGGGGCATCTTCTTTTAAAATGACTTCCAGCTGTTATGGGGGCAATGTTTTTTCTATGGAAGCCTGTGAAAGTGAAATAATGATTAAGTTCCAAGATTACTATCTAGTATAATTTGAAAATAGTCTCTGAGTATTAGGTAGGCTTTTCTGAGGTTCCTATTTGGAGTTCTAGCCAGAACATTGTAAAAATGTGCACCATTTCAGCTAACAAATTTGGAATGAGCTTGAGCAGTTATACGCAAAACAGTTTTTATGGTAGACTATCAGCATCATGACATCATATTGACCAGGTGGAGTGGTTGTTGTGGGGCACTATAATCTTGTTGCTGTGAAAGGCACTATAATCTCTGCTTGGTCTATCCCTGCTAATTGATGAAGTCTCAATTTACCTTTTCTAATTAATTCAGAGAAATTTTCCACATAAGTTTTAAATTTTTTACCTTGTTTATGTGGTAAAAAGATATATTATAAGATAATATTGCCCTGCTGCATGCTGCATTAAAATCCCTGTAGGAGAAATTCTGGAAGGCAATATGACTAGAATACAATTAAGATTTGGATGCACCTTATCCACATGCACCTCCTATAATTTCTCCTTAACAATTGTCAATTCCTTTTTGCTTCATCTGTTAATTCTCTGGGACTATTCAAGTCTTTATAATATCTAAGGTTTTGTTTAAATGAATTATTAGATCAGGTGCTATCCCAACAGCTGGTCATAGACTGGTAATGTCTCCCAACAATCTTTGAAAGTCATTAAGAGTCCATAACTGGTTTCTCCTAGTTTGTGCTTTTTGTGTTCTAATTTTCTGCAAGCCTATTTTTTAACCTAGGTAATTGACAAACTCTCCTCTCTTTATTTTTTCAGGAGCAACTTGTAATTCCCATTTTGGCTAAACTTTATTTACCTCTTCAAACATTCTTTCTAACGTATCTATATTTGAGTCAGATATCAAATTGTCATCCATGTAATGGTAAATTATAGTCTTAGGAAATTGCTTAGGTATTATTTCTAATGGCTGACTTACAAAGTATTGGCAAAGAGTAGGATTGTTGTGGGGGGATTCCTTGTGGGAGGATAGTCCATTGATTTCTCCTAGTAAGCTGAGAATTATTATAAGTATACACTGTGAAGGCAAATTTTTCTCTTTCCTTTTCTTGTAAATGTATAGTGAAGAAACAATTTTTCAAATCAATACTGTAAGAGGGCATTCTTTGGTAATAGAGAAGGCAGAGGAATTCCAGACTGTAGAAGGCCCAGAAGTGGAATTACCTTATTGACAGCTCTTAGATATGTCACCATTCTCCATTTACAAGATGTTTTTTTACAGCAAAAACAGGAGAATTTCAAGGGCTGGTTGATTCTTTAATATGGTGAGCATCTAGTTGCTCTTGTACCAGCTGTTTTAAAGCTTGTAACTTTTCTTCAGCTAGAGGGCACTGCTTAACCCATATAGGCTTCTCGGTTAACCATTTTAAAGGTAGGACTGTTGGTACCTTTAAAGGTTTGCTAGTTACTTCATGTTCTTGTACAGTCTGAATGGCTGGTGACCTTTGTGAATAGTACCTTATAATATCCTTCCCAGGATTATGAGTTCCTGGGACTGCAGGAATGTTAATCTGGGCATTCCATTGCTGCAGCAGGTCACAACCCAATAAATTTATTGGAGTATTAGCCATATATGGCCTTTGTTTCCCTCTTTGACCTTCTGGCCCAATGCAATCAACCCATCTCATGCTTTGTTTAACTTGAGATATGGTTGAATTCCTAGTATTTGAACATCTGTCTCTTGAAGAAGCATATTTGGATACCAAGATTCTGGAGTAATGATACATCTGTACCTGTGTCTATCAAACAAACAATTACAATCCCATTTATACACACTCTTAGCTTTTGTCTTTGATCATTTATAGAAGTCTGTCAGAATATACATTTCCTATTTCTTATTGGAATTTTTGACTTATCCTTCATGTTTTTTCCATCATCTAAAACAGCATGGTCTTAGAGAAGGCTCTGGATTCTTTAAGTTTCCTGGTGAGAAATGTCCTCCACAGTTCCTGAGAATGATTGGGCCACTTTTGGCTTGATGAACTGTGGGAGGCTTCTCAAGGAGGTTCCTGATGGTATCAGGTTGCTTTGTCTGTCTTTTGTTGATCTGCATTCATTGGTCCAATGTTGGCCATTGCCACAACTACTACATATGACTGAAGGCTCCTAGTTTTGCCATTTCCAGAGGTGATATTATTCCTAGGAATTCCTTCTCTACAATCCTTTCTTATATGTCCTATTCTTCCACAATTAAAACATTTGGCATTTTGATGCTTCCTCATTACTTTGGAATTGCTTCTCCTACCCAAGATTTAATATTATAGTCAAATGTTCAATATTCATGGGATGCAGGATCCAATCATCCATAGGTGCTGATCTAACCTTTAAAGGCCCAAGTATCTTTTTGCATTCTAAGTTGTCATTTTCAAAAGCCAGAGAATCAATAAGTTCTCATATAGCATCTGGGTCTGTTACACCTATTTGTACAGCCTTAGTTAATCTTTGTAAAAAGTCATGAAAGGGTTCTCTCTGGCCTTGTTTAACGCTGGTATATGATTCAATTCGCTTTTCAAATTCTTGAATCCTGTTCCAAGCATTTAAGGATGCTTTGTGGCATCGGGACAATAATTGTTCATCGTAAAGAGCTTGAACCTATGGGTAGCATAAGTGCCTTCACCAAGAATTTGATCTTGGGAAGTCTCAAGGCCTTTTGGTTTTCCTTGTTGTTCCAAAATTTTTGCTTCTTCTCTGAAATAACATCAAAACATTGTTGTGACTCATCATCTAGGACTGCTGAAACTAACTGAAGCCAGTCATGTAGTGTTGCTTTTATGCTAGAAGCCCAAGGCTTTATCATCTCCCTAACAAATGAGGAATGCAAGCCATAAGTTACAACAGCTTGCTTCATTTTTCTTAGATCATTCATTTCTATAGGTATCCATCTACATTCTTTGGATTCTTCTTAGCCTTTAGAACTAATCCTTTATCAAAGTATTTATGAGGCAGGAAGCATTAACCCTAGATAATTCATCCCTGACAGCTACTGGTGATGTTGAATCCTGTCCTTGTGCCTTCTTTCCCTCTTCATCAGCTCTAATAATCTCCTCAATTATTTCAAATCTTTTTACTATTGTCTTTTTTAAAGCCTGAATCTCCTGGCTTGTATATATTTCTAGTGATTTCATTGAGGCACCTAACCTCTGGTTCTCATTCTGCACATGTGATTCCAAGGTCTGAACTTTCTCCTTTAAAGATAACACCTCAACCTTGGACATTGTTTGGATAGTGTGCAGATTGCCATTCTGGAGAGATACTCTATCTGCTAACTTATCATAATTTTTTTAGCAAATTTTGATTGTCAAATTCAATAGTATGAATTCTTTCAGAAAATTTCTTAGTACCCTTAGATATGGATTCAATTTTATCTGTCAAATTAATGTTATCCTTTTTAAGAGTATTAATTTTTCAGGTAACTTTTGATTTTCAGTGGTATTAATCTTGTCACCTAGTTGTTCATTATTAATCTGTAAAGACTGCATCAGTCCTAAAAGTGCCACTTTCTTTCTTAATGATAGAATATGAAGAAAAAGCTGAGTGCCAATACCCAATAAATTTAAGAATCACCATAATCATTTAAGCCTGGCATAATACAATCCACAGTATTAGCATAAAAGTTACTAAAAGGTTCAATATTAATGTAGTCTGACATATTGACTTATTAATTACCTGTTATATGATCTGGTAAACTGAAATGTTTATTGTTCAGCAGATATCATGGCTGCAAGGTCATGGTGGCAACAAGAATGATCCTGAGCAGCTTTAATTTTCCACCTTGGTACTGGATAAATACTGAGAAATGTGCTTTGCTGGCAAATTAAAAGCAATTAAATTAATTCCATACATGGAACAAGAAACCCAGAACTCACTGGTGGGGAGCAGAAACCAGAAGCTGCACAAGTCACCATGCAACAAAGAACCACACCAGAGAACCATACCAGGGAATATAGCAGTGGTGCATGGGCTTGGGAATCTTTCAAGTTGCTGCACACAGTAAGCTCCACTGTGGTGAGGGTTCTACAAAAAAATCTCTTAGGTAAAACAAGCCAAGCTGGTAGGGTTGGGAGATTCCCTGGACCATGGACTAACTAGGCCTTTAGACTGTCCACCTGATAGGAATGGAGTCCGAATCCACATGGGTACCAAATGAAGATGGATGCTTAAAACAAATCCCATAATAGCTCATACTTGAGAATAAGAGACAGTTATTTATTTATGGGTAGACTCACAAATCAGATTCCTTTGCTGGGATGAAGAATAGAAACCAAATCCTGCATCCAGAAAAGAGACTGGTCGCATGCTTTACATCTGCATAAATAGTATAAGAGGTTACGCTTCATTGGGTGGTTAACTTAAAGGCTATTGGCTGTATGATTTCCTAAAGCAGACTTCAAACTCTACTTCAGAGCTACAGTACTGAAAAAAGCCTGGTATTGGCATAAGAACAGACATGAGGACCAATGGAACCAAATAGAAGACCCAGGTATTAACCCACACACCTTTGAACACCTGATTTTTGAAAAAGAAGCAAAAAGTATCAAATGGAAAAAAAGAAAGCATATTTAACAAATGGTGCTGGCATAACTAGATATCAACATGTAGAAGAATGAAAATAGATCTATAACTATCACCATGCACAAAACTCAAGCCCAAATGCATCAAAGACTTCAACATAAAGCCAGCCACATTGAACCTCATAGAAAAGAAAGTGGGAAGTACACTTGAATGTATTGGCACATGAGACCACTTCCTAAATATAACCTAAGTAGCACAGACACTGACAGAAACAATTAATAAATAGAACCTCCTGAAACTGAAAAGCTTCTGTAAAGCAAAGAACATGATCAATGAGACAAAACAGCCTACAGAATGGGAAAAGATCTTCACAAATCCCACATTAGACAGAGGTCTGATCTCAAAAATATGCAAAGAACTCAAGAAATTGGTCATTAAAAGAACAAATAATCTAATAAAAAATGGAGTGTAGGCCTAAACAGAGAACTTTCAACAGAGGAATCTAAAATAGCTAAAAGACACTTAAGGAAATGCTCAACATCATTACTCATCAGAGAAATGCAAATCAAAACATCTTTGAGATTCCATCTTACACCTGTAAGAATGATCAAGATCAAAAACACTGATGACAGCTTATGCTGGAGAGGTTCTGGTGTAAAGGAAATACTCCTGCATTGCTGGTGGGAATGCAAACTGGTACAGCCCCTTTGGATATCAGTATCTGTCATAGCCAGAACCTGGAAACAACCTAAATGCCCCTTGACTTAAGAATGGATAAGGAAAATGTGGTACATTTACACAATGTAGTATTATACAGCAGAAAAAAATAATGACATCTTGAATTTTGCAGGCAAATGGATGGAGGTAGAAAAGATCATTTTGAGTGAGGTAACGCAAACCCAGAAAGACAATTATCACATGCACTCCCTCATAAGTAGCTTTTAAACATAAAGCAAATAAAACCAGCCCACAAATCACAGTCCCAGATAACCTAGACAGAATAAAGACCCTAAGAGAGACATATTTGCATCTAATCTAATGGGAAGTTGAAAAAGACAAGATCTCCTGAGTAAATTGGAAGCATTGCAACCATGGGAGAGGGCTGAAGGGGAGAGGAGTGGCAGGGAAGGGAACAGAGAAAAATATAGAGCCTAAAAAAGAAGTCATAAAAAAATAAATGGTACTGGCATAACTGGATATCACCATGTAGAATAATGCAAATAGAGCCATATCTATCGGCATGCACAAACTCAAGTCCAAGTGGATCAAAGACCTCAACATAAAACCAACCGCTCTGAACCTCATAGAAGAAAAGCAGAAAGTACACTTGAATGCACTGGCACATGAAACCACTTCCTAAATATAACTTCAGTAGCACAGACACTGAGAGAAATATGACTAAATGGAACCTCCTGAAGCCGAGAAGCTTCTGTAAAGCAAAGGACACAGTCAACAAGACAAAACAGCAGCCTACAGAATGGGAAAATATTTTTACCAACCCCACATCTGCAAAATATACAAAGAACTTAAGAAGCTTGACATCAAAAGTACAAATAATCCAATTTAAAAATGGGGTACAGACCTAAACAGAATGGCTGCCCAACGTGTGGACAACTGTATCCACATAAAGCCTGAGACAGCTTGGGAAGTAATTCTAGAACAAAATGAGAGCATTGTGCCTGGTTACTTGGTAGCAGCAATTTCTCGGTTCTGCTCTGCTTGCTAGAGGTAAGCAAGTGCTCTCATCTAGAGAGGATTCCTGATTCAGCTTTAGCTGCAAAACCCTGCAGCTCTTAAGAGGTACAGCCACAAAACACTTAAATGGTATTGATAAAAGCCGACTGAATACTTGTTTGTTTTCAGCAGTAGCAGGAAAAAAGTTGTGCTGTTTTAAAATTCTGGCTTTCTGGGCCGTCCTGCCAGGACAAACTCTGACTCTTTCAGGCAGACGGTCCAGTCTGACTGAGTGTGGTCTATGAACAGAATGCTGCAGCTTACTTGCTGGCAGGGACCTTGAAATGCTATAGACTTGTGGCAATAAACATGGCTACAGCCGGTACCTCCGCCATGAGGCTGGAAAGTTAAGGAATGGACTGGATCTAGCCCTCAAAGCCATGGCTTTAATCCTACCCATATTGCTCAGTAATTTAAACGCTCATGTGGTCAGAAGGAGAGAGAGAGATACAGTAAAGAGAGATTCAAAAGAAAAAAAAAGGAAAAAAGAAAACTTTTAAATGATTTACAGTGTGTTAAAAATATATGCAGGCTAAAAGTTAAAGTTCTTAAAGTAAAAACAAAAAAAAAGGGAAGAAAGAGAGTAGTTGGGTGTGGTAGTACACACCTTTAATCCCAACACTTGGGAGGCAGAGGTAGATTGACCTCGGAGTTGAACTCTGTGACTTCAAGGTGTAGTAGGACACACCTTTAATCCCAATGCCTGGGAGGCAAAGACAGAAGGATCTCTGAGAGTTCAAGGACAGCCTGGTCTACAGAGTTATTCCAGGACAAAGATATACAGAGAATATAAAATAAAAGTAAAAATAAACGAAATAGAGGTTAAAATAAAGCTGCAGAAAATGGAAAATACACAGAGAATCTTGATACTGTATGCTATTATGCTCTCTTTGAATTGTTTGAATGTTGAGGAAGGAACAACAGATGCTAAAAGATATTTGTTTATAAATGCTGCTGAACTAATCCAAAATAGATATTTTGAAAATACCTTGACTTCAGAATTTGGATCTAAGGATATGATACTTTGGAAAAGAGATTCTTCTTTTGTTTTTACAGATGATGACATCCTGTGGATTGCTTCCATCCCAATATGGTGTGATAGACCACGCCCTCCTGAAAGGTTACTGTGAACACCCTCAAAAAATTACTTCACTCAGTTGATGACTGAGATGAACCTAGCACACAGGTTATATCCTGAAATACCTGATTAGCACCCACATACAGCAGGAAGCAGTTTGGAGAGAAATAACTGCGCCCATATTCCCAAATATTGTTTATAAATGTTCTTTTACATTTAAAGGGGGATGTGATATAGATATGAATAATTTGCATTGATATGGATTTTGCTTTAGTGATTTAAATTTAAGGTCAATTTTGTTATATGTATATGTATTTCTGATCTTGATTAAGGTATTGTGATTTGTAGTTCACTTAAAAATGTAATATATATAGGTTGTTAATAGATAATCATTATAATCAAGTTTGTAGTCATGTTAGTTAAGATTTTCTAGATGTACATAGATACATTTTAGATAGGCATTCTTTATATATTTCAAAGATTATAGGATATGGCATTTTAAATGTTTTAATAACTTAGGATTTTTCATGACAATTAGACACTCTGCTCCTGGCAGCACCAATCTACTTCAGGAAGAAGATGAGCATCGAAGAGGATCCTTGTGGAGTTTGATAGCCATTTGGGCAAGAAACTGCTCTTGCCTGGAGTGTTGCATAAACTGGACACAAAGAACCCACAGAGAAAGGACTGCTGAACTTGCTTAAAGATGAGATGATCTTTCGGGGTTCCTGATTCATGAAAGAGTCTGCAAGACATTCTGCAGGACACAACAGATAGTGACTGAACTGCCTTTGAAATTTCCTGTTTCATTGAAATGTCTGCTGGAAACTATGGGCCTGTAGGCTGAAGATGGATGCCCCAACAGTACAGAGGAACTTTGGGTGACTATCCAGGCAGCGAGATGTCTCTGTCATTTCTAGAGTTTTGTGTGTTGCTTACTTCTCATTTACTTAGGTCTTTGATGGAGTTGAAAAATAGATAGTTATAGTTTTCCCTAGTTATGATAAAGATAAAATAGATATAAATATTGTAATTCTTACTTGATAACTGTTTTGTTATATGTAATTTTGCTATGTTAAAATTAAAGCCTTCCTTCCTTTTTGTTTAAACAGAAAAAGGGGAAATGATGGAGGAAGGTCATTGGTTAAATAAAGAAACTGCCTTGGCCCTGATAGGTTAAAATCTAGATAGGCAGAGTAAACAGAACAGAATGCTGAGAGGAAGAGGAAGTGAGCTCAGATGCCATGCAGCTCTCTCCAGGGCAAACGCGATGCAGCCAGCCACCATGTCAGACATGCTAAATCTTTCCTGGTAAGCGCACCTCATGGTGCTACATAGATTATTAGAAATGGGGTAAGAGGCTGAAACTAATGGGCCAGGCAGTGTTTAAAAGAATACAATTTGTGTGTTGTTATTTCGGGGTATAAACTAGCCAACAGTTTTCTCAACAGTTAAATCTCAAATGGCTGAAAGACACTTAAGGAAAGAATTCCCTTTGAGAGAATAAACCTCTTGATTTTAAATTTCTGGAAAAGTGTCTGTCTAGATTTCATTCTGAAGTAATAGTTTGAAGCAGAGAATTCTGCCTCATTTTCAGTCAGCACTTTGAAGGCATGGGTCTATCGTCTTTGGTGTCATTACTAAGGCTCTCTAACAGTCCCTGCATAGCACTCTGGGATGTGTTTTCTTCTCTTCTTGATGACAGGGTTCTGTTCTCAGTCGATGGGAGTCTAGTCTTTGACTGTAGTGCATCATGTGAAGGTTTGTTTTGCTTTGTGCTATTAAGTTTCTAATGTGCATTTTTCAGCTTAAGACTGGAGTTTTCTTGTAATTCAAGAGTCTCCATGAACATCTCTTTGCACATTGTCTTTTCCAAACTCCATTTTCTCTTCATTTGAATCTCAATTAAATTGGAGATTTTCATTCTGTCTTCTCTGTGCCAAATATGTCTTTCATATTTCCAGGGACAGATCCAGGATTTTTGGAATATGCAATTTATGCAATCTGGAACTCATTTTAGGGATGATATTAAAAAGGTGAATATAAAATTAAATATAAAAATATGTCTTTAGAATGTGAAGAAAAAATTACTCAGATTGAAATAAAAAATATATATCAGGGTCTGAAGAAATGGCTCAGTGGTTAAAAGCTCTCCTGCTTTTGCAGAGGACCTGAACTCAAGTCAATTTTAAGAACTCATGTTGAGGCAGCTCACAACTGACTGTAACTCCACTCTGAGTGTGTATGGGGGTATGCCAGATGCCTTCTTCTGGGCATTATATTCACTTGCAAAAACCCACACACAAACCTCTTCACATAATTTAAAAATAAAATCTTTAAAAAAAAATCAGTATACCTAGCTGGGAGGTGGTTGCACACACCTTTAATCTCAGCACATGGGAGACAAAGGCAAGCAGATCTCGATAAGTTCAAGTCTATCCTGGTGTACAAGAGCTACTTCCAGGACAGGGTCCAAAGCTAAAGAGAAATCATGTCTTGATAAAAATAAATAAACAAAAATTCAGTATAGCAAACATAAGTCCCATAGATGCCATAATGTGTATATTAACTACCACACTACTTCCACAATTTTTTTTTACTCCTTTACATTTGGGTATACATTCTTCTGTGATGATAGTATGAGGTCTTTTCCAGTTCAAATCTATATTCCAGTGTCTCCTATAGTGTGTTTCTATCATTCTCTATTAAATGGATAGAGCTATGTTTTGTTTTTTAGTTATTGTCAATTGTGGAGAAAAACCTCTATGTGGTTCTTTTATATGAATTTTAGTTTCTCTTCCTGATGCTATGACTACACACCCTGGCAAAGGCAACTGGAGGGTGAGAAGTTTATTTTAGGTCAGTCCAGAGGAGCAATTCATCACACCATGGAAGTCAAAGCAGACTTGAAGTAGCTGGTCGCACCTCGTCTACAGTCAGGAGAGTGGAAGGAGTAAATGCATACTTCATACAGACCAGAAGCCCTGTCCAGAAAATGGTCCCACCTACACCAGTAAACCTAATCAAGAGAATCTCTCACGGGTATGCCCAGAGGCTCACCTCCCAGGTAAGTCTAGGTTGTGTCTAGTTCACAATTAACACTTTGCTATCATAGACTATAAATACAATGACTTTGTGACTGCATTGATCTCAAACTTCACTGATTCTTAATTCTCCTTACCATTTCAGTGACAGGCACTGAGGGACATTTTCCTATTATAAGTAAATCTTAGACCTTAATGTCTTTCAAAATGCCTGTCATTCAGGCATTGTGGTATAGTAACTATTCCTGGAACCTATTGATGTGGGAGTGTCTAATATTTATCTGTTGCTTTCATTGGTTAATAAAGAAACTGCTTGGCCTGATAGGTCAGAACATAGGTGGGTGGAGTAGACAGAACAGAATGCTGGGAAGAAGGGAAGTGACTTAGATGCCATGCCTCTCCTCTCCAGGGTAGGCATGATGGAGCCAGTCGCCAGGACAGACATGCTGAATCTTTTCTGGTAAGCCACCACCTCGTGGTGCTACACAGATTATTAGAAATGGGTTAATCAAGCTGTGAGAACTAGCCAATGAGAGGTTAGAACTAATGGGCCAAGCAGTGTTTAAATGAATACAATTTGTGTGTTGTTATTTCTGGGGCAAAGCTAGCCATGCAGGAGCCAGGTGGGACAAAAAGCAGGCCTGCCCACAGCTCCTTCTACAACCTGTTCCTAGGTGGGGATGTCTTCAGTAACAAATATAGGAAGAATTAACAAATATAAGAAGTTACTATAGTTACAAATTCAAACACAGGCTGCATAGCCCCATTTCAAGCTTACATAAACTGTACAAGGCCCCTTCAAAACCTTCCTCACTTGAAGAATGTGTAAATAAGGCCAAATAAAATAGAAAGATTTAGTAGTTGTAGCCAGTTGCACTTAAAAATTTTACTTTTGCACACTGTAGAAGCATAAAATATGAGGCAGAGGCAAGCAGATCTCTAAGAGTTTGAGGACAACTTGTTCTACAAAATGAGTTCCAGGACAGCTAGGATTGCTACACAGAGAAACCTTGTCTCCAAAAAGCACCACATTACCCCCCCCCCAAAAAAAAGAGAAAAGAAAGAAAGAAAGAAAGAAAGAAAGAAAGAAAGAAAGAAAGAAAGAAAGAAAGAAGCATAAAATATGAACACATGGCTAAGGGGATTTTATTCTTGTTTGGAACCTAATGTGAGCAACTAAAGCTTGCAGATGCTACACACTGAGACAATGGGGATGTTCTATCGGGAGCTCACCAAGGCCAGCTGGCCTGGGTCTGAAAAAGCCTGGGATAAAACCGGACTCACTGAACATAGTGGACAACGAGGACTGCTGAGAACTCAAGAACAACGGCAATGGGTTTTTGATCCTACTGCACGTACTGGCTTTGTGGGAGCCTAGGCAGTTTGGATGCTCACCTTACTAGACCTGGATGGAGGTGGATGGTCCTTGGACTTCCCACAGGGCAGGGAACCCTGATTGCTCTTCGGGCTGATGAGGGAGGGGGACTTGATTGGGGGAGGGGAAGGGGGAGGAAAATGGGAGGCGGTGGCGGGGAAGAGACAGAAATCTTTAATAAATAAATAAATTAAAAAAACAAGCATGTTTTAAATGTCTCTATCTGTCACATGGGTTTCCATTGTTTTGTGATTTCTTCACATCTATTTTCCATTTCTCTATGATCTCTTCAACACAGTCTACTAGTTGTTCCATCTTCTGACATTTTCATTGAATGACTTGAATTTGTGAATTTCTTACTATTTCATATTTCCATATAGGTCTCATTTAAAATATCTTCTTTGTTTCCTCAATTTCTTATGAGTCATCATCATTGATCATAATACATCATTGAACACTTTAAACCCTTATATCTTTATTTATTCTAAGTTGTCCTATTATCTATAATTCTTTTAGTGGTAATGTTTCTGATTGTTGTATCTGCTAACAGTCTCAGAATAGGAGTGTCTTGTACATTTTTAAACTTGGTGTATGTTTATCATGAGAGTCTTAGATGCACCCTAGCTGATGTAGGTATCCTATGCAGCACTTTCTTCCTTACTTTCATGAACAGACTGTAGATTTAGTATTCAGCAACTTGTGGGATTTAGTCCTGATAACACTAATATTAAAATTCCAACCCCTGTTGCAAACAGATGTAAGGTAATTTGGCCATTTAGCAAGCAGCAGATTGAGGAGTAAATATTATGGTAACAGTCACTAGCACAAGTGCATGTATGCCACACATATTTAACCTCAATAGCAGATGGTATGCTACAAAGAAATAAACTCCTGAACCACATTTAGTTTTCAATTTTTAACAAAAGAAACCAAACCTTATTAGCAAGAAAGTATAAGAAACAGGTACATTAAAAGCCTCGTGGTAGAGCGGCCTCCTTCTATAGTTCTAGGCTAAGTGACCTGGATAAAAACAGGCAGTATAGTCACTCTCAATATCTCCAACACTACTACAGCTATGGAACTCTTCTAAGGTCCCTAGACCTTATTTACACTTTATATTATTCTGAATCAAGCACTTTTTCAATAGACTATTTCATCATCTAACCCTGTTTCTTTTCACTATTATTACATCTATTACCAAGACCCTTTGATGAATATTGTCATAAATTTTGAGATATACAGCACCTGTCTGTAAAAGTATTGAATTCTTAGTAAGGATTCTTCAAATGCCAAACAATACCACCTACCACTATGTTTTTCAGATTTGGTCTTTAATAATGTGGGAGATTTTTGTTTCATTTTTGGCTTTGGGGTTTTGGGTTTTTTTTTTAATCTATCCAACTGAAAAGATGGTCAGTCACCAGCAGCTTCCAGAATTAGACTCTAGCAGCCCCTTCACCAGGGTGAGATGGGATGCATGTTTATCTTCCGTTTCTATCGTGAAAACTGGTATTTTGAGGCAAATTGCCTAATGTGAGTTAGATATCATCAAGGAAAATATGTATCGTGCAGCAGAAATTAATTTCTGACTGTTACATGAAGACAAAACATTTTTTCAGATCAATGTTTTAATCACCTGTTATATTTCACATATGCATGCAAATTCTCAGCAGGGGAATCCTGCACTCTGTAATTGAATGATTTCCATTTACAGCTAAAGTTTGGGTTTTTAGGTATACTATATACATTCAACCTTACACATTGTTTAATTTTTTTGTTTAGAGTATCGGTTTGCTATCTAGGTAAACAGAAAGATGATGGATGGATGGATGGATGGATGGATGGATGGATGGATGGATGGATGGGTGTGTGGGTTGGTGGGTGGATGGATGGATGGATGGATGAATGGATGGATGGATGAATGGATGGATGTGTGGGTGTGTGGGTTGGTGGGTGGATGGATGGATGGATGGATGGATGGATGGATGGATGGATGGATGGACAAATACTCTAGCATTTGTAGGTCACTTTTCACAAACAACAATGCTTTCCCAAAACTGTTTCAAGTTCTGCATCTGGCTTCTATTATCTCCATGGCATTTCCCCATGACCCCACTCTTTTGGAAACTGCAAGAAGTCACTACTAGCAACTAAAAATTTGCAATGGAAGAGAAAAATCTTATCATGAATAGTAATTTTTGAAGTAGTACCCCTGTGGCCTGCACTATTAAAATCTCCCAATGAACTTAACTCCCCTTGGTAGAGCAATTTATATGACAACAGAAGCTGATTCAACACATTTCTGAATCTGTGTCCTTTCTTGGTGCTGGCTGGGCTCTAACTGACTCTTCTAAGCGATCAAGTTTCATGGCACATGTAATCATCGCACAGCAGGACTTCAGTAAACAACAGACATTAGGGGTAGCAAGGGAAAGCAAACAATTATGGAAGAGAAAAGTTAAGGATTGGGGAGAGGCAGCTCCTAAGACAGAAAATCCCTCCTCACTCTGCCTTGAGTCTAGGGAAAAATAAATCCAATGGTGGATTGCACAATTATCCAATAGTAATGGGCTTGGGTCACTACCAGCCTGGGAATGTTCAGGCAGGCAATCTTCAAAGTAATGGGCTCAATTATGAGTCCCCAGTGCTATGCTGCCATTCTATGTTAAACAATCGCCGTAGTAATAATAACTCCAAAAGTCTCACAGAAAATGAGTCTTGAAAGCTCAGCTTGCTGTGACTCTGGGCAGATGATGATGTGACATGACGTGCGACCTCAGATTACTCAACCTCCAGAAGCTTTGGGGACATGGTGTTATTGGGAATCTGTTTGTAACTGGAGGCTTTGCTAAATGAATTATCTCCCCAGGGACAAGTTTAATGGCACAAAAGAGGGGATTCATTCAATGATTTTTTTCCCTGAATTTTAAGATCCCTGGTGTATGTATTTAAAGCCTGGAATTTGTTGTATTTCCCTTTCTGTATTTGCCCTAAGGAAAAGTACACCCAGAAACTCAGCAACCGTTCACCTTTTCACATCTCTCCTCTTGTTGATGTTGCCGTGGCAACTCCAGAGCCTGCCTCCCTTATTTCAAATCTCCCTTTCATCCCATCTTTATGTTCTTATTCATAGAAGGAAAAGACTTTTGTTTTCTGGTAGTCCTTAACCTATAGTTTTATTAAGTAAATATTTAAAATGAAAAAAAAAGACATCGTTACAGAATTTAAAATGCCAACTCTGGGACAAAGTCAAAAAAAATAACACCAATATGATCTTTATATTGTAAAATATACACAAGAAAAACCTTACCTTCTTCTGGGTGCCAGAAACGCCTGCGTACAGTTTACCATGTGCCGATTAGTCTGAAAAGCTCCCTCCCAGGTTTGTATTTGAAGACACTAGCCCAAATCCTTTCTACCTAAAGAGAAAAAGCTGCTTCCATCTTGACCTGGATTATCATCTCCATCTGCATTGGGAATAAAGGAGGCAGGAGATACCAGACTGTAGTGCAGGAGCCGTTCCCATCTTAGGCCCAGGAGGAGACTTCTTCAGGTATTTCCTGGGGGTGAGCTCAGCCAATACCCACCCCTCCTGGTGAGTGCAGTTAAAATCAAAACATGGACTCTCCCATCAGAGCTGTCACTCTCAGTAAAGTGAGTATGTTGAACCAAGACACAGGCAAGAGGGAGCTTTTCTTTAGAAAATAACACGCTGGCTTATATACAGAAGACATAAGTCTTTCCCCCATAAAGTACCAAGGAAAATGCAGATTCTGCTGTAATTTCTAGTGGTTTGAATCCTCTCTGAAAAGCATGCTTTCAGTTTTTGTGTGTTAAGATCCTAGGCCTTTTCCCCTTATGTTGTTTGTTAAGAAAAACATGCAGAAAATAAATCCAAACAAAAACTCCATTGACCTAAATAACTGTTTGCCTTGGCTGATAAAGAAAGTAGGGGCTCCATAGAAGCTGCTTACAAAGGGAACACTCCAGAAAACTGTAGTAGCAAATAGATTGAAGGTAATTCCCAGTGACTGATTCTGGCCACCACCGTCCATTTCATTATTCCTTCTCTGAGTTGCTTTCTTGCTTTTCTTGACCCAAGCCTCAAATCAATCTGTAGATATTGTTGGGAAGGCTTGCTCAGCGTGATGACATCTGGCTGTGAGCTGCAATCGTCTTCAGTGTAGGGCACGTTCCATTCTGCACTAAGTCCCTTTCTTCATTAAGAGACAATGAATCTCATAACTGGCTGTAAGCACAGAATAGGGCACCTGACACCAAATGCTGCCATTAAAATCAAATTTCTCCAAGAAGTTAGAAGCCGAGGGTCAGCAGCATTCAGGGAGGGGCAGGCGGACAGCCCACGTCAGGAGCACAGAGGCAGCTGTCCACATCCAGCTCTCTGTTTCCAGAGAGTGTAAGTGAGCTCTGTAAAGCTTTCTTCATTGCTAGCTGATCTGCTGTTTACTTGTTAAGAGTAGTTAGTCAGAATGCTCTGTTTCTCTGTCTGCGGTGATCACCCCTTTGGCTTCTTTTTGTTCATCTTTTACTCTTTACCTCTTTGTTCTTTGAGGGGACCCCCACCCAGCTCCCAAGTAAATCACACATGGAGGCTTATTATTATTTACAAATGCCCAGCCTTAGCTTGGCTTGTTTCTTGCAAGCTTTTCTTAACTTAAATTATCCTAACTACCTTTAGCCTCTGGACTTTTTCCTTCTCTTACTTCTGTATATCTTTCATTCTTACTCTGTGACTGGCTGGGTAACCTGGCTGGTCCCTGAAATCTCCCTCTCCTTGTTCTATCTCTTTTATCCCCTTTTGTTTTTTCTTCTTTTTATTCTCTCTGCCTGCCACTTCTGCCTATCCTTTTTCCTATTTCTCCTATTTCCTACCCTATTTCTCCTGCCTTGCTATTGGCTGTTCTGCTCTTTATTAGGCCATCAGGTGTTTTAGACAGTCAAAGTATCACAGCTTCACAGAGTTAAACAAATGCAACATAAAAGAGTGCACCACATCTTTGCATCATTAAATAAATGTTCCACAGCATAAACAAATATAACACACTTTAATATTCCATAATATTGACTTTGTTTGGTGTGAATGGATGGATAATCTCTTTAACAATGTCTGGGAGCCAGATGCAAGGGGCTGTCTTTGGGGCAGCTTCCCCAGAACCACCTTACAGTTTTCATGGTGGTGAAGTGTCCCCATGTAGTCAGCTTTTAAGCTAACTGTCCCCACTCAGTTTCGATAGGAAGATCACTCTAAATAATTTTCTGGCAGCCCAGCCCCAAGAGTCTTCTCAGCTGTGTGACTCTGGTTCCTGCCCTGCTTCCCCAGCTTCTCACAGCCATGCGGGGTCCTGTGGCATAGCAATTGATGTCAACCTTCTCCCGGGATGCCAGAAGACAGACTTCCCTTGAATCTCCCCAGAATAGCATCACAACAAACTCGGCATCCCTGTGCACACAGCAGTGCTCTCCAAGGTGAGCACAGCCTTTTCCTAGGGGCTTCATCTCTAGCTCAATGGTGATGTTTGCTCCAGGACTATGTCAGGATGTGTCAGCATCCTGTGGGCTTATTATAGATAGCCAAGGCCTCATTTTTAACATCTGTTCATAGCACTGTTTTTTTTTTTTAAGTGGTATCACATTCTGTAGCCCAGGCTGGCCTCATAAATGGAAGCAATCCTGATTCGGTCTCCCAATTTCAGGATTACAGATGAAAGCCAACAAGCTTTGATGGTCATTTATATTTAACTTTTTTTACTCAGTTTTTCTTTTGTGGTTTTTGGGGTCAGGTCTCCCATGTGCAGCACAAAAATTGTTCTATCAATGAGTTACTTACTCCTTGATTTATTTTCTGCCTTATGCTAGACCATAAATAATAATCACTCAAACAAGAGAAGAGATAAGTTCTTCACATGTAGAAGCATTGCTTTGCCTCTGATAATGTCTGCCCCCCCTCACTCATCTTCTAAACACCATTACATGCTAACTACATATGATCATCAGCTTGCTCCCACTGGACACCTGCTCGACCAAAGCGCCTATCTCCATCATGCCAAGATCATCCCTCCCCACATTCCACACCTTTTCATGTAAGGGACAAATAATAGGAGTCTCTCAGATTTCTACACAAAATACTCTAAGGTACACCTACACTTCGACCTTTATTTTTTTTAAAAAAAAAATCTCAATTTACTATTTCATAATAGTTACTTGGCCAGGAGTCTTAATCAATCACAGTTCTAAATTGCCAAGTTAGTGGAAGTCCCTGAAATCATGCTAAGAAGCAGAATATATGTGTTTTCAATGTGAAGGTCAGTCAGGAGTTTCTCGATTGCACTGGACGGTAATGGAGCCAGAGCAACCTGGTTTTGACAGTGAAAAACCTCTGGTTGGCACATAGATAATCAGTATTCATTATATAATCTTCTATCCATAACCACAGGGTGACAAACTGATTTCTGTGGTGATTATAAATAAAAGAAAGGCTTGAGGAGACTCTTTCCAGTGTTTTGGATAGAAGCCCACAGTTAAGGATGGAATTTTTAATGATCAATACAACCCTCTCTTTGATATGAAAAACCTTCTACAGGTTTTTATCTTCTCAGTCCAGGCAGAAATATATTTGCCCTAGTTATCCTTCCAGATATGAGACTTTTAATCTGAGCTTGAAAAATACGTGTCTCCCTAAAGAATTAATATCTAAGCATAAGATATAACATAACCAATGAACTTTTACCAAATGGCAGAAACACATGGCAAGGTTCTGTTTTTCACACAAGCTCTAAAAGGTATAGAGCTATTGGTTTTCTGTCTGCAATTAACTCATTGAGAAGTTGTCATTGGCATACCCTCTGAAGTCTGCACAGACACTGTACTGAGTCTTATTTAGAAATGCAGGCTTATTTTATACATCCCCTATATCCTTGGGTTTTTGAGTTTTGGGTTTTTTTTTCTCTTTTGAGACAGAGTCTCATCATGTATCCCTGATAGCGTCTCCACCTTGGCCTCCGCCTGGATCAGGATTAAAGGCATGCACTGCCACACCTGGCTTTTGACAGCATTTTTTTTTTGTTGACTTCATTCATTAGCTCTGGAGGCTAAAGACTTGGGGAATATTTGAAGCACTACAAAACACTTTGGAAAATAGAAGAATGAGAAAGAGATGAACCTGAAGCCAGAATAGGGGATTCCACAGAGCCTTGTATGGATCGGAGTCCTGGAACTAAAGATGGCCTTGAACTGGAGCATCTTGAGTAAATCAGAATACACAGAGAGAAAGGATATCCCTCAGATTAACCCTAGTGCACACTAGGCAAGTAGTTCTGTTGTTGTTTCATTATTTTGAGATAGGGTCAACCTATATAGCTCTGGCTGGCCTGGCACTAGCTATATAGACCAAGTTGGGCTCAAATTCAGAAAGATTTTCCTGCCTCTGATTCCAAGAACTGGAACTAAAAGCATGTGCCACCATGCTCAGCTGGCAGTGTTTGAAGAATGGTCAGTATATGTCAAGTTGGTTGTACTCAATTACTTCCTAATATGTATTATTTCTTTTTTTTTTCTACCTGCTCTCTTCAGCATTCGTAATTGTGAGGAAGGTTGATGAAGGCGATTCTGATATTAAATGATAACTAATGAAATTTTCTATTTGTATTTCCATGATGACTAATGACATTGAACATTTTTTCATGTTGATAGAGTATTGGTATTCTTTCTTTAAAAATGTCTACTCAGATAATTTTCCAATTTAATTATATTGCTTACTGTTTTTGGTTTTTAAGGTTTTTTTCTTTTATTGTAAAGATTAAGTTTGTCAAATAAATGCTTAATAAAAATTTTCTCACATTCTGTAAGTCATTTCCCCTGATAGTCTTAATGCTTTCCAGAGCCATTTCAGTTAATATCATCTCGTTTGTCAATTTCTATATTGTTTTCTATGCTTTTAGAGTCCTAGATAGTGCCAATGTCTCCAATAGTACTCCCGTGTTATCTGCTTCAGTTTTAGAGTTTCTGGTCCTACAAACCTCTGTGGTTTGTTTTCTATGCTATTTTTAATCATGTTTCTTTACTAAAATTGGTAATTAGCTCTTAGAATCTTCTGGTGGAGTCATTAGGGTATTTTAACTATAGGACAATGTCATGGACAGCCAGGGATAATTAGCTTTCTTCCTGCTTGTTTTTATCCCTTTTGCTTCTTTCTCTTGCCTTTTTCTCTTTATTAAAATCTCTAATCTTATTTACTTGACTCTGTTCTTTCTTTGTTGGTGAATCCAGCTAAAAGACTATCAATTTTTTTTTAAATTCTCAAAAGAATCAACACACTGTTTGAATGTCCTTTGTAATATTTACATTCTGCTTCATATATTTCTGTTCTAATCTTTGTTATTTTTTCCCCTCTACTAACTTGGGTTTGCTTTGTCTTCTAAATCCTTGACATAAATTGCTTGTTTATTTGAAAACATATTTTTATGTAGCATTTATTGTTACTTTTTTGTTTTGTTTTGTTTGTTTGTTTGTTTTTTATTTATTTATTTATTAAAGATTTCTGCCTCCTCCCCATCACCGCCTCCTATTTTCCTCCCCCTCCCCCAATCAAGTCCCCCTCCCTTGTCAGCCCAAAGAGCAGTCAGGGTTCCTGACCCTGTAGGAAGTCCAAGGACCACCCACATCCATCCAGGTCTAGTAAGGTGAGCATCCAAACAGGCTAGGCTACCACAAAGCCAGTTCATGCAGTAGGATCAAAACCCAGTGCCATTGTTCGTGACTTCTCAGCAGTCCTCATTGTCTGCTATGTTCAGTGAGTCTGGTTTTATCCCATGCTTTTTCAGACCCAGTCCAGCTGGCCTTGGTGAGTTCCCGATAGAACATCCCCATTGTGTCAGTGTGTGGGTGCACCCCTCACGGTCCTGAGTTCCTTGCTCGTGCTCTCTCTCCTTCTGCTCCTGATTTGGACCTTGGGATTTCATTCTGGTGCTCCAATATGGGACTCTGTCTCTGTCTCCTTTCATCGCGTGATGAAGGTTAATATCCAGGAGGATGACTATATGTTTTTCTTTGGGTTCACCTTCTTATTTAGCTTCTCTAGGATCACGAATTATAGGCTCAATGTCCTTTATTTATGGCTAGAAACCAATTATGAGTGAGTACATCCCATGTTCTTATTTTTGGGTCTGGCTTACCTCACTCAGGATAGTGTTTTCTATTTCCATCCATTTGCATGCAAAATTCAAGAAGTCATTGTTTTTTACTGCTGATATGTATACTCTAATATGTATATATTCCATACTTTCTTCATCCATTCTTCCATTGAAGGGCATCTAGGTTGTTTCCAGGTTCTGGCTATTACAAACAATGCTGCTATGAACATAGTTGAGCATATACTTTTGTTGTATGATAGGGCCTCTTTTGGGTATATTCCCAAGAGTGGTATTGCTGGGTCTAGGGTAGGTTGATCCCGAATTTCCTGAGAAACCGCCACACTGCTTTCCAAAGTGGTTGCACAAGTTTGCATTCTCACCAGCAATGGATGAGTGTACCCCTTTCTCCACAACGTCTCCAGCAAAGGCTATCATTGGTGTTTTTTATTTTAGCCATTCTGACAGGTGTAAGATGGTATCTTAAAGTTGTCTTGATTTGCATTTCCCTGATCACTAAGGAAGTTGAGCATGACCTTAAGTGTCTTTATTGTTACTTTTATGTTATTTATTTATGTATATAAAACATCCCTTTTGGTACCATTGCACTTGTTGTCTCCTAAATCTCTAATAGTTTTGTTTCCATTTTTCATGTGTTTTTGAGAAATTTGATACTTTACACATTAATTACATTGGTTACTCTTATAACAGAAAGCATTTACTTGAGGCTGGCTTACAGGTTTAGAGGTTTAGTCTACTATTTTCATGGTCAGAACCATGGAGGCATGTAGGCAGACATGGTGCTGGAGAGGAGCCAAAGATTCTAAATATTGATCGGAAGAAAGTTGAAGAGAGAGTGACACTGAGCCTGGCTTATGCATTTGAAACCCCAAAGCCCAACCCCTAGTGATACACTTCCTCCAGCAAGGCCATACCTACTCTAACAAGGTCACTCCCTATGATTCTATGGGAGGCAGTTTTCATTCAAACCACCACACTTTCCTTGTTCTTTCCTCAGGATTGCCCTCCATCTCCTGGCCCAACATAAAGATGCCCCCACGGGTGTGTTGTTTTTAATCCATTCAGTCAATCTATATTTTCTCTATGTGTATGCATGTTTAATATGCATATGTGAGTATCTATGTATATGTATACATATGTACCCTTACATATGTGCATTGTGAAGATCCCAACTTGAAGTCGGTAGGTGTCTTCCTCTTTCGCTGAACTTGGAGCTCATCTTTTCAGCTGGGCTGGCTAACCAGCGCACTCCAAAAATCCTCCTGGCTCTGCCTCACTCATATCTCACTCCCTGCTGGGGATACAGATGCACCATTGTGCTGTCTTATGTGGGTCCTGGGAATCTGAACCTGGGTCCTCATGTATGCATAATAAGCATATTACCAACGCAGATGTTTTCTCAACCCTAGTTTGGAAGTTTTTATTTTTTTAAATGGAGAGTGTCCTTTTGTAGTCAAGACTCTTACTGATCATAAGAACTTACTCCTTCTTAGCTGTTTTTAATATGTTTTGTCTTATCTGTGTTTGATGGTGTAGTGTATTGGAGTTTTTGATTTTTTTCTTCTTTGGTACATCTGCTCTTCTTGTAAGATTGGCATTACCCCATGCTGTCATCTCATTGATTGTCTGCCTCACCCTTGAATGTCGGACTCCCTTAATAAGCATATTTTGTAAGGCAGGTTTGTATCGTAAATTCTCACTTTTGTTTGTCTTGGAGGTCTATATTCTGGCTTCTTTTCTGAATAATGCCTTTGAGTATAGTATTTCTGGTTGTAATTTATTTTTTCAGAAATTGGAACACATAATTACTTTCCCTACTAACTGGAAAGTTTGCTTATGACAAATCTGTTGGGGGTGGTCAAGGCATGTCTTCACATGTAATGTGTTGCCCTCCTGTTGTAGAGTTCATCTCAGATACTTAAATATAATATGCGATTGCAAATCTTTCCCAGTTAGGACCATTTAGGGTCTTATACATGAATGGCCAGAGATGTTAATGTCATTTCCAATATTAGGCTCATATTCTCTTATTATTTCACTGACTGTTTTCTATACTCTACCATACTTCTTTTTTTTTTTTTTGGTTGAGCATTTCAGAAACCTGAATATTTATTCAATTGTTTCAAAAATTAGATATGCTTGTTACAAGGAGAGAGCATGCTTGTTCTTCCTGACCAACCAACTAGCTTACACCTGAAATAATCACGCAGAAACTGTATTTATTAAATAAATTATAAATTAAATAAATTATAAATATATTAAATAAATTATAAATTTATAAATAAATTATAAATAAAAAGCTTGGACCATTAGCTCTAACTTCTTAAATATTAATTTAACCCATTTCTATTAATCTGTGTATTGCCACGTGGCATGGCTTACCGGGTGAAATTCCCAGTGTCTGTCTCCGACGGATCCATGGAGTCTCTCTGCTTTGCCCTTCTTTCTCCCAGTGTTCAGTTCTGTCTTCCCTGCCTACCCAAGTTCTGACCTACCACAGTCCCAAAGCAGGTTCTTTATTAACGAATGAAAGTAGCCCAAAGACAGAATGACTTCCTACACCAAATGTTCTCCTTAGCAAAGCAAAGGGGGAAAAAAAGGCTTCTCAGGCTCAGATAGTCTTCTCCTCACTTGGTCCATCTGCCATAGCGTTCAACAGAATTGATCTGAACACTTTTCATTTCCAAGATTTGTATTCTGGGGTTGTTTTTTAGATCTCTATGTCTTTGTTGAATAATTTATTCCTATCATACATAGTCTTTCAAGTTTTATTCAACTGTCTGCTTGCATACTATGGGATCTCACTGAGGTTTCTTTTATATTCATTTGTGTGTGAGAGAGCACACACATGCTATGGCACACATTTTAGGTTTGCTCTCTCTTGCCACCTTTAGGGATTTGAGGGTTAAACTCAGTCAGACTCATAGACAAGCACAGCTACCTGCTGGCCCAGCAACAGCACCAATGCTGAACTTTCTACACGTTTTCCCAGCCATTTGGCTCACACTGATTTCTTCAAGATCGGTTGCTAGAGCATTGCTGTATCCTTTGGAGGCATCCTGTTACCTGTGTTTTCACACTTTCTTGTCAGGTTCAAATTTGCCCATCTATTAAATCAGTTAGCATTTTCCCTTTCATGGGATGGCATTAGGCAAGTTTTTCCTACAGGTGTGAAATGTTGGCTTCATTTTTTTCTTAGGCATAATAAGAGAGTCTCCCTACAAGTTGTTTGGCTGTCATCAATGACCTTAGGCACACTGACTACTGCGGCAGAGTCTGAGAAACCTCTGTCTCTATGGGCCATGCAAAAGAGAAAACACTAGCAGTTCAGGCAGGTATGGAGCAGACATTGCATGAGGAGTGCCCACTCTGCACTTAATTGGGAGTAGTGGCCCCATGAGATGATGGAGAGTTCCTTAGATGTTAATGACGCTAGCCCTATTACTTCTTAGGGCCTCTGGTCTGTCATCTGCAGCAGCAACGAAGGGACTGAAACACACATTTTCCACTTACCAGCAGTACAGGCCCACACACTGAAGGAAAAGAAGTGAGGGTGGAACTATGATCCCTGCTCTGTCCCTCACACCCAGCTTTGGAGAAGCCCTGAGTCACACAGAATAGAGGTGGGGTGGCAGCAGGTACCCGAGTGTTCCTCTCTACTGCTCTGATCCTGATTCAAGACTGGGAATGTAGCAGCTGCTGGAGGTGGGGTTTTTCTTTCAGCTCATTTAGCTGTCACACATGTTCCAGAGACAGGCACAGAATTTCTCTCAGCCCCTTTGGCTGTGCATGTCTGCAATGGGGCAAAAGTTTTCTTCTATTCTTTCCCCATGCAGTAGTGCCTCAACATTTTAACTTGTATTCCCTGATAACTGGGAGATGCTGAATGTTTTTAGATACTTGTTGGTTGTTCCATTCTCTAGGAAAGCATTTATGGTCTTACATATAGTTCTCTGATCCTGTTTTAATTTAATTGATACGATTTGCTTTTTGCATGTGTATATACAGTTTCTCCGCACCATTTGAAGATACTGCCATTACTGCCATGTATGTTCTCAGTACATTGGTCAAAAATTAATTGGCTGTATGCTTAAAGAAGAAAAGATAGTTATCCAAAAAGAATCACCAAGGAAAAAGGAATCTGATTAATTAAAGCAATATCTTCTGCAGGTTAAGATCTTATTTGTATATATATAATGGTAGTGGCCAATTATTAAAATTCAGAGCTGGCTTTGGAGTTGAAGGGCGACTATCTTTATCTAAATTCAAGCATGTTGTTAATAGAAAAAATCCAGAGTTTCTGTCTCATATCAGGGTCCACCTGGTGTGGGACAGAAGGAAATTAAATCTAAAGACTACTATTATCAAAACTCTGCTTTCAAAAATTTTACTTCTCCCCACACTTATTTTTGTCTCTATGATATCTTTTATTGAATATGTCTATAAAAATTTAATTTTTTCATTCTGATATGAATAATGTTTAAGTTTTCCACAATGAACAATAAATTTTCCTGCAGAAATCTTTGAAGTCTCCAGAAAAAAGATGAGGCCCACAACAATTCCACCTGGTTGGTGTGATGCCATTATGCTGATAGCACCACTTTAAGATTGGTTTGGGGTTACAAACTACTCAAGATAATTGCAACTTGGTTAGCTGAGATGGTGCAACTTCTTACAACATTCTGGACAGAACTTCAAACTAAAATTTCAGAAAAACCTTACAGACTACTCAAAGACTACCTGCAGTTGTACCAGATAGTAATCTTGAAACTTAACTATAATTTTAGTTATTACAGGATTCCATAGAAATAACATCACCCCCACGATAGCAAGAAGTAATTCTAGAAAATGATATCCCCTCTCCCAACAAAGTTTGGCCTCAGTGTTAGGAATATCTGTTAAGGGTTGATTATAAGTGCTATAGAGTTGCAGTGGATATGAAGTAGGTTCAAGAATCCTTTTTGGAAAAAAGGGGTGGTGGTGGATGGAATGGGATAATAGGTAGATTATTACTTGTAAGCTATTATTTATATAGACAATTTACATTGGTATGGATTCTTATATATTGATACAAATTCAAATTATACTTATATTGAATAAGATCCAATATCTGTTTATAATATTTAAATACCTGTTGTAATATGATTGGCGGGCTGGGCTGCATCTCGCCACCCGGCTAGCTTATGCCCTGAAATAATTACACGGAAACTGTATTTTTTTAAACACTGTCTGGCCCATTAGTTCTAGCCTCTTATTGGCTAGCTCTTACATATTGACCTAATCCATTTCTAATAATCTGTGTAGCCCACGAGGTGGCTTACCAGGGAAGATCTTAACCTGCATCTGTGTCGGGAATGAGAATCATGGCGACTACTCGACTCAGCTTCTTTCTCCCAGCATTCTGTTCTGTTTACTCCGCCTACCTAATTTTATGTCCTATTAAAGGGCCAAGGCAGTCTCTTTATTTAACCAATGAAATTAACACAAGCCAGAAGACTCTTCCCCATCAAATACCTATGCAACATTATTTTGTTATATTGTATGCATGCATGTTTCTGTTTAAAATATTTTGTACATTGATGTAATTTTAGATTTATTTATCATATTGCACTATACATTTCTACCTCTAATCAAGAAATATATAATATATATTGTCTATATTTTGAGGTTGCTGAACATCTGTTTAAAGATTGTTTAATTTTTTAATAAGAAGTCTTAGTCTTTATGTTATATACTATTAAGAATTACAGGCCAATAGTCACCTATATTTTCATAGTTAGACTAGTCAGATTCTTTAGATGCATAGAGATTGTATTCTGTATTTAGATGGGTAATCATCAAACACTTCAAAGAACTGTAAAATATGGCATTTAAATAACTTAGGATTCTGTTGACATGAGACACAATTGTTTCTGCAGCACTGATCTATTCCTGACAGAATGTTGGGAAGACACTCCACTTGGAGCTTGTTTTCTTCTTGGCAAAACTGGTCTTTGGGCAAAGAATTGCCCCTGCCTTGAATATTGAAAAAAAAATGCATGATGTCCAAACTTTTGAAAGGCAGGATACAAGGAAAATGACTTCCAGACCTTGCCAAGACAAGGTAACACAGTTTTTCTAACTTTCCTGTCTTTCAAAATGGTCTGTCAAATACTCTAGGCCTTAATTGGTCATCCCAACATTGCAAATAAGACTTTGAATAATTGCCCAGGTAGCCAGTTGTCTCTGTCACTTCTTGCACCTTTAGGAAGTTGCCTAAATGCACTTCCTCTTTACTGGGGTAATTTTATTACCCTTCTCAGGTCTTTTGTGGGGTTGAACTCTAGATAGTCTTAGTAACTTTTCTCTCATGACTTAGCCAAGCCATTTTTAATATAAGACTTAGACTCCTTAGGATAGAATAACTATTGAAACATTTAGCATATATTTCTTGTTTGATGTTGTTTGTGCCAGTTGTAACTCTAATTTTTATGTTTGTTTTTGCTTCTTCTTTTCCCTGGATAATACTTGATAGTTGTTCTTATTGTATATAGTATTTTTTTAATTATACTTAGAACACTCTTATTTAGACAAAAGAGGGAGGTGTTGTAGGAACTCCTTTAGCCAATAGCCTTTAAGATAGCAGCCCACTTGGGGACATGGTCTCATGCACTATAAGTGTAGATGAAGCACATGTATGGCCTTCTTTGCTGCTGGATTTGGTTCCAGTTCCCAGCACATGCAGAGGACTGCAGATCACTTCCCTTACAGTGAGTTTATCCTCAAATAAATAAAACTGGGTTATACTCCATTCCAGGTTATTGTGCAACTCTTTGATACTACTACACTGGCAGGCTTGAGAGATTCACCAGCCATAACTGTTGATAATCTGTGCCTCTGGAGCTAAGTCTGGAAGTGTGAGAATGGGGTTGATAGACTTCTCAGGGAATACCATGGGAAGCTACTCCTCCAAAGGCAGGCCTGGGAGTGTGGAGATGGTGAAGTGGGCTTGGGAACTCACAAGGGAAAGTGATAGACGAGCTGTACCTCCAGAGCTAGGTCTATTATTCAGTTTTTCTATTAACTCATTAAATATATACCTTTGAATATTTATTACATTTCTCCACATAGAAAATTGTTTTTCTTCATTAATTCCATTGGTAGATCCCTAACCACATGATTGATGTTTTCATTAGAAACTGTATTTATGCTTTATTGT